>NC_092774.1:42897930-43627930 GCF_047496795.1 Chiloscyllium punctatum | reverse complement strand
TGTTGAAAGAGAAATAGGGACGTTTAATGGGCGTTCATTGAGGTGTGAAGGGACAAAATGAATCATGGCTATGGAGTCCAGTGTTGAGTCTTGGAGTCTGCAAAGTGCCGAACAATGAAAATGACATAAACAAAACGGAAGCTCGAGGAAAGGTTTCGAGACTGGGGTGACAGAAGATCATATTGCACAATGGGACAAAAAAATAGAGTTGTTGGGGTTATTGCACAAACGAGACAAAACATTGTTCCACAGTGAATGAAAATGGGCAGTAAAAGGTTCAAATGACGTCAATCACTCTGAAAGAATTAAGAACACTCTGAGGAAAAATAAGCTTCGAAATTAATGACAATGTTCATCGTCTGAAGTTGTGAATCTGAATGCTGAGCAAAGAAGGCTGAACAAGTAGATGGAAATGGAATCAGAATACGAATGATGTTCAATGTTTGTTTGGAATGTTCAGACAGAATTATTTTTCGGTTATTGGGTGTCTTGTTGAAATCCTGTTTGGCGTAGTACAGGAGATGGTGAAATGCCGATTCATCAGACTGTGTCACGTCTTCACAGTTGAATCTGTGATGCTCACAACTTGCATAACTTGATTTTGTATTCCAATGTATATACACCCTGAAGAAGTGACATGCTGGAGTGCTTAAAATGTCACAAGTAAACGTTTATAGGATATTTCAAATGTTCTTTGCATTTCACAAGCAAATATAAGTGTAACTTGAAAGCTAACAATGTGAGCAATTAAATCAGTAAACATATTGTGTTCAATGGATGTTATCCATTTCCAATTACCTCTCCGCTCACCACTGCTAATAGCAGATGGAGACTTCAAGACAAATTGTGTCGATTTGAGTGATATCAAGTCAAAACGTATTCAGATCAGTCGATTACATAGAAAAACGTGTAGAAAGACCAGTATCATTTTCAATTGCAGTATCGGCTTCAGACGTAAATCGCCCTGCTATTCAAATGTTTTGTTCCGTGCCACATCATGTTGACGTGAATCCTTCCAAGAGGTGTTGTGCAATGATCAAATTCATTTGAAACTGCGTTTGGAAACGATAAAAATATATTTAAACACTGAATGGTCTTCCTCTGAGATGTCGGACAGTCAATGAAAGAGAGACAGATGATGAGAAATGATATATCTCCTTGGAGTTCTCGCTCCAGGCAGGTGTCTCCATGTGTTCTGGTGTGTTATGTTTTCTCTAATTGTAGAAGCATAAAAATATTCTCAGCATTACTAATGTTATTTCGATGCACAGGCTGGAAACTGATTCGAATTATTTGAGAAGACTCCAATGATACAACGTTCAGTGAATGCTTCGTCGCTGTAATATTGTCTGAGGCATGGTACTGACGTTGTAGGATCAGATCTCAACTGCCCAAAAGACGTGTCCAAACATGTCGAGCAGTTTAGTTGATATATTCCATTCTTTAAAAATAATGGTTTACGTGATAATGAGTGACATATTGTAAAGCAGGTATATCAAGGGCCCAAAAGTGGTTTCTGATGCAGCTAACATACATCAAATTTCTCCAGTTTAGATCTCAAACAAGGCTAAGTAAACATGACAGAATGAATTACTAAAGGAAAAGACAAAATTTAGGATACGACATTTAAACATATCGCAGATGGTCGACTTGATAGGAATGAATATTCCACGCAAACGTTGCAACAACCTGTTGTTAAGCTTCGATCGACCCAAATATGCAGAGTTCGTTTTCTCCGTTAAATGTCAAGAATTGAAGACAATGATGAATGACTTCCTTTTTGACACTGACAGTTTTCAGCAAGCCAGCGAGCCTGTGCAGGAACGCTGCCTGCCACTGATTACTGTGTTGAACAGTGTCCATGGTTACACATGACTCATAGAAAAATATGAAAGTGACTGAGACAAGATGCATTATGGTCGCCATGTACCAAACAAAAACGTAGCGAATTTAACAATAATATGATAGCTTGCTATAGAAATAATCTCTATACATTTTATTTGGACTCTGTCCACCCAATAACCCTCTAACAGTTTGCAACTAATCACTCTTCATTGCTCTCTCTGCGAAGACTTGTATTAACAGAAATCAAATTACCTGCCATTCTCCTTCATCCGATTAAAATTCACATTATTTCCAGAATCTCAGTCTTTAACCATGCGCCACTTTCTTTTCCAAAAGAAGTGCTGTGCATCTGTTAGCCTTGTATTAATCTGATAATGATGGAAAGCTTCCCCTTTCCTCCATCACCTTGCATAAATCTCTCATCATCACACTTTGTAATCATCATTGGGCGGGGGTATCGCTGACCAGGATACTATATATTTAAGTATTACCATTCCTAACTTACCATGTGGGGGTGGAGGGTGGGTACTTTGTTAACTTTCATCATTTCCTGTCAAGATACTGACAGGCATTGTTGGAAACGATACCAGGATTTGCAAATATCAACTATGAAAGGAATATTGGTCGAATTCTGTGTCAGTATTGTGTATGGCTTAGAAGAGAATTTGCAGTTGGCAAAGTGAATATGCATCGGCATCCCTTGCGATTGTCGCTGTTTCAGTATCACAGTTCGGAAATTAATGTCATCAAAAATCTTTGGAGGTGAATTTAGTTCATATTACACATTTTTGGAATTTTGTGTAACTGTCGTGCTCGTTGAAGGTGGTTGATGAGGGGTCAATGAAATGGATATGCTTTGTTTGGCTGGTGTCAGCTTCTGTCATGCTGATGAAGCTGCACTCATCTGAGCCAATGGAAAAGCTTTCATCACAAATGGGAGTACTGATGTTTAGTTATAGCGAAAACATTGTGAAGTCAGGAGTTCAATTATGCAATGCTAAATTGCAACTTTCGGGTGTGTTCTGGCAGCAATGGTGTTTATGTGATTGATGCAGTCAGTTTTGGTTAAATACTAAACACTAAGATATGGATAACACAGATTTGAGAACTGTTAATAACATTGAACGTGAAGAGGCAATGGTGAGATGTTTTCCTGATGATGATGAGTCAGTACTTATTTCCTGTGCTGCTTGGCACTTCAGTTCAAAGCCCCAATGCTGTCAAGGACTTTCTCTGTTTGTCTATGGACTTTTCAGAATCTGAGCAGGTAGGGCTTAACTTTGTAGAATAATAAGCAAACATTGCTCGTTCTCACCTTGTGATGCAAGGTTGGTGTTAATGAACCAGATGATGATAATAACGCCTGTGGCATTTCCCTGCTCTTCTTCAGTCCTGACCAATAACACCAGAGCTCAACTTCCTCTACATTACCCTATATGCCTCTGCCTGTACTGCCTAATCACCCATCATACATTGTATCAATCCCGAAATAGTTTTACAATTCCCCAACTCTCCATCGGCTGTAAAAATGGCAGTGAACTACATCGCTCACTCGTCAGCCCTTGGTCCAATATCTTGGCTAAATTAACTCAAATGGTCTGCTTTCTCTCACAACCCTGTTTCGAAACTAAATTAAACTCAATGCCAACCTTTCTTTATAATGCGCTGTGACAGCTCAATGACGCTGCTTTCTCAGTAACCATTGCACAATGTAAATCTGATTCCCCTCTCTCATCGTTGCCACATATAAATACAGGAGAACCCCTCAGATTCACGCAACCTTGAGAAGCAACTAAGGTCATAACCCATGCCGTATCTCATTCTTTATGCACAATTCTGAGTCGAATGAATGGAAGATTGCCCCTCGTTCTGTTTCAGTCTTATAGCGATTGAACACAGATTCCAATTTCAAACGTTTGGCTAATTGAGGCATATTTTCGTGCATTAATGACCGGATAAATTACATGCAGCATCTTCATACACTTTCAACTGTCGTTTTTTCACGACTATAACAAAATTCTCCGAGTCGTTGTTGGTTAGAATTCTCTGCCTATGGAATAGAGGAAAATTATCTGAGGGCAGAATCCCTCTCGGGGCGATTTGACAGAATCAAAGTCAGCCCACTTTACGGTTTCATCATTTAACTGTCCTTTATATTCAATGGAAATGTTAAGGGATGTTTTACTGAGTCCCATTAAGTTAAGTGATTAAACCTATTTTCCTGGTAAATATGGTGGGCTTTCAATGTCATTCATTTGTGAACCTGGTGCTGACAGTTTTTACAACATATAAGGGCTCATTTCCTTTAATGAGCTAATAATTATTTTGATAGAAACGCTTCGCATATTAGAGCAAAAGATGAGATTTATGCTTTTGCAACATCTTTAGCTAGGAGTACTGTGTGGATGATGTATCTTTGCCTACTCCAATGTTCCCCAGCATTGCAGATACAACTTCAGACAATTCGATTCACTCCACGTGATATCAAGAAGCGATAGGTTTAACTCGATACTGCAAATGCTACAGTCCCTGAAAACATTCCGGAAATCGTAGTGAAGACTAGTGCTCCACAACTTGCTCCTTCCGTAGCATTGCTGTTCCAGCACATGTACTACACTGGTGTCTATCCAACAATGGTCACACATTGCCCATGTATGTCCTGTACACAATAAGCTGGACAAATCAGTCCCATCGTCTCCTCTCGATCATCAATGTAGCTTGGAAGGTGCCACCAACAATGCTACAATAGCACATGCTCAGCAAAAAACCTGTTCAGTCATGCTCAGTTTGGTACCCGCTAGGGCCACCCAGCTCCAAATCTCATTCCAACTTTGATTCAAACATGGACAAAAGATCTGAATTCCAAAGGTGAGGAGAAGGTAACAGTCCTTGACATCGAGGCAGCATCCCACTACGTTTGTCATCAATGAGTCCGAACAAAAATTGAATCAATTGCTATCAGGGCAAATCCCAACTAGTTGAAGGCATACTTAGAACATCGGGGAATTCTCGGGGCTGTGGAAGTTCAGTCATCTCAGATCGAAGGCATTTCTGCAGGATTTCATCAGGCTATTGTCCTTGACCCAACCATCTTCAGGCACTTCATCAATAACCTTCATTCCATGATAAGGTCTGAAGTGGGAATATTCGGGATGATTGCAAAATGGTTTGCTTCATCCGTGACTCCTCACATACTGAAGCATTCTATCTTGAAATGCAACAAGATCTGAAAAAGACACTGGGCTAACCAGTGGGAAATAACATTCGTGGATTAGTGGCGCTGGAAAGCACAGCAGTTCAAGCAACATCCGGGGAGCAGGAAAATCGACGATTTGGGCAAAAGCCCTTTATCAGGAATACAGGCAGAGTGCGTGAAGGGTGGAGTGCGTGAAGGGTGGAGAAATAAATGAGAGGAGGGTGGCCTTCAGGCACTCTTCCTGTTTTCCTGATGAAGGGCGTTTGCACAAAACGTCGATTTTCCCTCTCCTTGGATGCTGCCTGAACTGCTGTGCTTTTCCATCGCCACTAATCGATGAATGTTATTTCCAGCATCTGCAGTCATTGTTTTTACCTAGGAAATAAAACTCGTGTCAAATATATGGCACGCTATGAACAGCACCAAAAAGAGGCAATCTAATCACCAACCATTGACATTCAATGGTGTTACTGTCACTGTGTCTGCCATCATCAACATCACGGGGGTTGTCATTGACCAGAAACTCAACTGGATTCAACATAGGAACATAGATGCCACAAGAACAGGTCAAAGGTTAAAAATACTGCGGCAAGTAGCTCACTTCCTGACTCCTCAAAATCTACCCAGAATCTAAAGCTGCAGGTCAGGAGTATCTTGGAATACCCTCCACTTGCCTTGTTGAGTGCAGCCCCAAAAACACTCAAGAAACATGACATCAACAGAAGCAAAGCAGCTCAATTGATTGGCGCTGCATCCGGAAGCATTCACTCACTTTACTGCCGATGCTCAGTAGCAGGAGTGTATACTATTTACAAGATGCACTGTCGGAATTCGCCACACACCTTCAGACATCACTCTCCATACCCAAAAAAAATTCGATCTGTAAATTTAAGGATATCGGAACAAATTTCAAATTACGTTCAAATTTCCTTCCCAGCCATTCATTGTCCTGACTTGGAAATATATATCCGTTCCTTCACTCTCGTTTGTTCAAAGTGCTGGAATTCCCTCCCTAATGGATTGTGTGTGAACTCCGTGCAAATTAACTGCAGTGTTTCAAGACAAGAGCTCATCAACGACTTCTGAAGGGCAATAGGGATGGGAAAAGTACTGATCAGCCAGCGACACCTATAGGAGCAAAATGGTTGGTTTTTGGGCCTTTCCAATCTTGTCTACGATTTAATGTGATCATTGGTCGTCATCCATCTCCTGCCTCACAAAACCAGGGACCTGGTTTCAGTTCTGCATTCGGGTTCTGTCGGTGTTGAGATTACATCTTCTCCTCATGTCTGTATGGTTTTCCACCGCGTGCTCCAACTTCCTCCCACAATTTAGCTGCATTATTCTGGCTAAATTGCTCATAAATTTCAAGGGTGCGGAGGTGAGGTGCATTAATCCTGGGACTTGGAGTCTCACAAGGAATGGGTTGCGTGTGGGTATGGGTGGGGTTCTGTTCGGAAAGTCGACATAGACTTGCTGAACTGAATGGCCTGTTTCCACACTGTCACAATTTTAAAAACAATCTTCCTGTTCCAGCTTTTGTCCAGACCCTCTTACTCCTATGTCCAGCAGAATAATATTGAACTAGCTCCTTAAAATATTCAACGCTTGGCTTCATTCATTCTTTATTTTTCGAAACCGTGAATACAAACGGAATCATTCTAATCTTCCTTCATATATTAGCCGTGCCTTCCCAGTAATCAGAGTGTTGTACAGATAGTTTCGAGAAAGGAAAATAAATGCAAAGTTTTCCAGTCATTCTTCTTAATAGACCATCTTGGAGGCAGGGATTTTGAATGATTAATTTCAAGCGCCAAGATGCAAACTTTTCCAAAGGAAGATCTAATTGCATGTCAGATATTTCTTTTGCTAGATCTTGCATTTTCTATCTTCAATTTGCTCCCGAATGTCCTTATGGTCTCAGTTTATTTCTGTATTAGTTAATATATCGCACCGTTTTGTAAAATATACACATTTTCAAAATAAACGTTCAGAATTACATGCATTTGTGGAGCGTATTTCGATTTTTTTTTATTACATTCTATCTGTAGCGCACACTTTCTGATCAGGGCCAGCACTTACAGACAAAAATCAAACTTCTTATTTTCATTTGAGACGTAGAAATTGTTCCTTAACGTCAGAGAGCGAAAAAAATTTAATGTAAACCAAAGGAGTCGGACTGGCTGCCTTGAGGCATGATCTGTTGCTTTTTATATAAAGTTACAGAAACAATGAAGGCAAGCACAGTTTCTGCATATGCATCTCCCTCATTACTTGGCTGTTTAACAAACAGAACTGGACATAAAAAAAAGTGAACTTGCAGTCATTAGTTATTTGACGATTGTGTACTGGCTGGAGGTAGCTTACACGGTGGAGTTGTGAGAAATATTTTTATGTTCGAGAAAAAAAATCAGATTGCTAAATCCTTTAAAGTTTTCTACATGTTTCATCAATGAAAAAATCATTGACTTGTCTGAGGTTTTGTGAGAAAGGCAGTACCATGATATGTCAACTTTTTTGTGCATGTTTAAACGCAAATTGTGCTCTGTCAGCGAGTCGGAAGAAATTGCATAATCGTCATGTTCAACTTAATTCACTTGTCTCGAGCCTTTTAATCAAACGTTTTCTGTGGTTATGAATCTGAAGAATGATGAAGAAGACAAATTGCAAAGAAAGATGGAAGCAAGTAGATTGTTGGAGAGCGATAGGGACACAGTTTGTGAGTGGGCCTGAAGCTACGAAATGCAGAATAATTTGGACTTACTGACTGAGGCAGATACTTTTGATGACTTTGTGATTGGAAATAGTGAGGTTTGCAAGCAGAATGGGTCATTTTTTTCTGAAAAGATCTGTGATGATCTCACCTGCCCATCCCTGAGATAATGAATATTGTCCTGTACTAATGTTGCTGTAATTAAGAAATGTGCGAACCAGTTCCGAGGCACAACGTGTTGTGTAGCATTCAGCGAGATAAAGAAAGAGAGACAGATTAAGATCATAGATTTAAAAAGACCACAGATTTAGTAGAGGTGCAAAAGTACAAAGGCCATTTGTTTCTCGGTTGTTAAGTGTCACTTCAATGGCGGCTCAGAGGATGGCACTCCTGCCAAAGAGCACTGAAGACAAGCATTCGATTTCAACCTTGGGAGATTGTCTGTGTGGAGTTTGTGCATTCTCCCCTCTTCACTTGTAATCTTTGGTTCCTCTCACAGTTAAATAAAGTATATATGTATTTGTCATGAGAAATGTAGGCTTGCAGGGATATCAGAGTGTTGGTCGGCGGGTTACTTTCAGACAGTCGTTTGTGGGCTCCATTGGCCGAATGCTCAGCTTCCACATGGTCGGGACTGTATGATGAATGGCAGGCGAGAAGAACAATGAGTAAAAATGGACTGATTATACAGAGCAAGTGATATTTTGCTTTGGAGAATTTCGCCAATGTTGCATTATTTCTGGTCACTGCCCTTCCACTGTCATTGGATGTACAATCCAAAAATTTAGGGAAAAATAATTCTTATAATTAGACTTAAATTTTGACAGTCAGGTTCCAGAGATAATTCATGTCTTCTGTAAATCATAGAATGGGGAGGAGCTGCTTAACCCAACCTGTCAATATGGCAACAACTTGAGAATAGATTTTTGCGTAATCATGTCATCTTGATGTCTGATTTTGAATTTTCCTAGAGCATTCTCGAGTCGAGGTTTTTTCGCAATGAAAACAATTCAAAATCTGTAGATATCTCTCTCAAAATTGAATACATTACTAGAATGATAACAACTAAGTTGTCGAGATATTTGCAAGATAGCGTTATACCATATCCTTCCAAATTGCCTGAATTTATACAAGATTCAACTTAAACATGATCTGAATTCATGGAGGAACGGAACAAAGAATTTGATCAGCTATTATCAGTTCCTTGGCTCCCATATTACTTGACATACGCTCATTAATCACGAGATGGCACAAGATGCTGTACCTCAGATAAAATCTGAATGCACCAGTTAACCACAGAATACTAACTGCACCCTGCTGGCGCCACAACAGATCAGACTTTCTGCTAGATTACGAGTTATTTTGCTTTAATGAATCCTGATAGAAATATTTTGAACATTCTGAGCTAAAGACTTAAAGCAGACCACCTGATTTTTTTTTACTCGGAACCATGTATTAAGCCCTCGAAACTAGAAAAAGTATTATACTTTGGGAATTTCTTGGCCGTTTTCCAAGTTCATCTGAATAGTAAAAAGCACGTCATTGAAACAATCTGATTCTCACATCCATAATATGACCATAGCATTTAACCTCTTGTTTATTGTCTTCTTTGAATTAATTTCAGAATACTTTATCGTAACTTTGCATTATTGTTTGTTCAAACTAACTCGATTGACTTTGAGCTAGACAAACTGTTCAGCGTTCTTATGATTCCCTTTTTATGTAAAGTGAGGACATATTAAATTTTAACAGGAAAGTGCTTCCATAACTATCGCACTTCATGAAGTTTTCTCTGAAACGGTTCCAGATTTTGAAAGAAGTAAATTTCGCTTTCTATGAGAAGAGCTAACGAAGTCACTGCTGTTATGTAGGACTAGTTTCAATCAGTTTCCTGTTCTGTAGATTTTAAAAATAAACTGCACTGAAATTAGCGGACATTACACACTGAAGTTTCATTTTGTTTGCTGATGTCAGTTTTTACATTAAAAGTAACGCTGCATTAACAATACTTCTGGAGGAGTAATAAAAAAGTAAAAGTATTATTTTTCAAATGACACCATGCTGAAAGTTGACATTCCGTTAAAGCATCCAGGAAAAATGTGAAGTAATTACTGCCAAGTAATATTTGCATAAGGAATACTTCTGATCATTTCAGGAATGTAGCTCTCAAAGTTTTCAAATGGCATCATTGCACGAATGTTTTCAATTTTTTGAGACTCGTTTCAGCAGCAATTTTCTTAATTTCAATAACAAAACCAGTAGAACCATCACTGTATCCCATTCCTTGACCTTTGGGCAGTAAGGGGAATCACTTAGGTAAAAACAATGACGCAGATGCTGGAATTGAGATTCTGGATTAGTGGTGCTGGAAGAGCACAGCAGTTCAGGCAGCATCCAAAGAGCTTCGAAATAGACGTTTCGGGCAAAAGCCCTTCGTCGTCGATTTCGAAGCTCCTTGGATGCTGCCTGAACTGCTGTGCTCTTCCAGCATCACTAATCCATAAAGGGGAATCACTTCCCCATCACAGAAGCTTTCTTCTCTGAGCTCTTTGTTTTTAGCCTAAAGCTGATTACTGAATATGAATCTCTGTACTCTCAACAACAAGTCGACTTTTTCTGCACAGCGACTGAGTTTCTCCGACTTCCAGATTTGCAGAATCGACAGTTTTTGGCTTTCTGGTAAAATGACAGCGCCAGATAAATCTGTGGAAAAAATCATCAAAAATTGTTGATAGAATGATTCATCCACTCAGGTGTTCCTTTCGAAACCTTGCAGTTCTTTTGCAGTATTCACTCAAGTGTTAGATATTCAGTTTGTAATGCATTACCTGGAACTATAGATTGGATTTTGCTGTGCATGAAATTCTGCTACACTCACTCAGTGCTTTTCTGTGCCTCTCCATTTTAAGATAATTTAAATCATTAAGCGCTTTCATTTCAAACCAATGAACTGTGTAGTCTGGAACTAAAAGGAAATAATACGCAAGGGAACACGAACAGAGGGAAGATCGCATACAAGTCACTGTTATGGAAAACTATCCTCAATTGTCAGTGAATCAATAACTTGAAAATTCCGTCCAGAAGCAGTTGCATGTGCAGCAACAAGACATAAATTTCAAAAGTTCCACTAATGAACTCATTTGCAGTTTCTCAAAGGCAAATAATTCTGCATACTTTTTGATCATAACAATGTCTCACACACTCCCCAAGAGCGAAGTCAAATATAAAATCAATTGACAGCTCTTCAAACTTCCCGAGATGAAGGGATTCCATTTCTTTGATTGCATTTAAAACCTATATGTATTTATTTATGTGTGGCGTCTTGGTATGACAATACAGTTCGAATTTTACCAGCTTAACCCGTTGACAGAAATACAAAGCTGTAAAAATGTTCTAAATGTATTCGTTGGATTAGGCAACAGCACTTCAATGATAAAAGAAATAAAATTTCCATCATATTTGGAGTCATAGAGTCAAAATAACATACAGCATGGAAACAGACCTTTCATTTCAACTCGTCCATGCCAACCAGATATCCAAACCTTATCTAGTCCTATTTGCCAGCACTTGGCACATGTCCCTCGAAGCATTTTATATTCATTTATCTATCCAGAAAACTTTTAATGCTGTAATTTCATCAGCCTCCTCCACTTCCACGGGCAGTTAATTCCATATAGGCATGACCAACTGAGTGAAGATGTTACCCATTAGGTCCCATTTTAATATTTGGCCCCATATGCGCTAATTCTATGTCCTTGTTCTGGACTCACCACAAGAGGGAAAAGCCCTTGTGTATTTTGCTGACGCTTGTCAAAAATGATTTTATAAACCCCTTTTATGATCTTATACACCTCAGCCTCCAACCCGCCAGGGAAAAGCACCCCAGGTTATGCAACTTCTCCCGAAAGCTCAAATTTTCCAAATCTGGTAGCATACTTGTAAAACTTTTCTATACCCTTATCTATTATAATCCAGCTTATTATGTTGAAGAAATTTAACACTGCGCTGATTGACAAAGAATTTTGATTTCAAGAGAGAAGATGAGAAACGTACTAAGTGAAGATAAATAAAAACCTAGCATGCGATGCAAATGAATTGCGCAGACTTAGCAAGACGACAGACGTTTTAATTCTTTGCGACTCTTCCTTTAACTAAATCACTCCAAATAGAGCCTTATCTGCAAATCTCATGAAACTATATTGTAAGGAAGATAGAGAACAAATTTTAAGGTCCAATGCAAAACATGCATTTCAATAATGGCTAAGGTGGCACAAGACTTTTTTTTCTGTCCTGAAAGCTGCCCATTTTAAAACAATGTCGCTTCTGACACTCTGGTTTAAATCAATTCACGTTGTAACTTTGGTGGATATCAGTTTTCAAAGATTACATTGTATTGACATAACGGATATAATTCATATTTTAACTGCAACTCAAGATATTTTGCAAGTGGCAATGTAAGTTGTTGTTGTCTGGTGTTTCTCGGAAGGTCAGTGGCTCATCGAAAAATATTTGTCCATGGGCCTTAGAATTTTTTTTTGAATTATGTTCAAGTTAGCGATACCTACCAGGAAAATAAATACCCCAAATAATGCTTATCCAAGCTTTGAAACATTAATCCAGTTTTGGCAGTTTCACTCCCGAGCAGCCATGATAATCTTGAGACCATTTCTAGGTTTAGGAATTTGAAACGCTCTTGTGACTGACTAAATCAAAGTGCATGTTATGTCCATTGCATTGTAAAGGGGAAATTCACAAAGTTAGCTTTCTTGTCAATGTATATCTTTCTATGCAAAGGCTATCTTGAAGATTTCTGATTTGAATCACTAATGTATTTGGCAGCAACCATTGGCATCGATGATTTCTTCCGTCCACAGAATACTATGAAGAGGGAATCTATAGTGATGTGAACTAAAGACCAAATGAATGTTTATTTCCGGATTTAATGTTTGTGTTGGACTGTTCTGATATCTATTTTGTAGCTTACTTATATATATTTTTTGTTCCATAGAGACGCCTGAACGCTGTGTCGCAAAGAAATTCAAGATTTCTGGGAAGACTGACATTCTGAGATTCGTATTGATGAGATCAAGGATGTGGTAGGAATGCTTTTCGTGTTTCATTTCGTGGAAATGTTGATAATTAATAATGGCCAGGAAGTGAAACCATAGCGCTCTCGTAATATCCAGCCTAATCATAAGACCAGTCAATCATTTATTCTCAATTTATTTCGATTTATGTTTTGCAATTTCGCCAGTTCATTGGTTTGTTGCATTTCGGTGGAATTCTGATTAACAGTACAGTGAAAGATGGAGAATTGAATATGCAAGATAAGAGAAGCAGTTAAGCAAGCAGTTTAAATCGCTGTTTTGAGATTGTATCTTGATACAGGTTGTGGTTTCTGATAGTGTCACTGGTCGATGGTGGTCAATGCCACACGTTCCTACACTCGTATTGAACACAAACCGGAAGTAAACGTTTCATGATTGTCCAAAACGATGTGTCATTCACAAAAAGTAACAAACTTAGAATGAGAGGCTAATCGGAAGTAGGAAATGACTGTCTGTGATCACATTTAATAACGAAAGAATAAATCAATATTATTAAACCTCGTCACTAAATGTGAAATTATTTCAGGTTAACTGTTCTTGACTAACGTAAATTTATTCATTGCCTTCCATGGAAGTTTATAGGACCGTTTTATCAAGAAGAATAACATCCTATTTCAATGGTATGCATCAATCCTTAACATTTATGGAACGCTTGAATAGACTGGATCTTTGAGAAACAGTGTGTAACAGCATTGAACAAAATAATTTGAATCCAGGTGTCATCTTCATTTATGTTGAGTGGATCCTGCATTTAGGTGAAAAGAAAACGCTTGTTTCCAGCACAAATAGTTTGACTTCAAGAGAACTTAAAGTTATTTAAATGAATTTCTTTCTGCTCTTTTGACTAAGTTACATAAATTGTTATCGATAATCTTTGGAATATTTTGCTTTGGAATAATACCAAACTTTAATTATTTTAAGCTGGCTTTCTCTCCCACTTACTTTGGCGATCTATAAATTTGAAGCAGAAATAAGGAACATTAGGATGGAAGGCAATATGTTTTCCATTGTTAATCAAAGAATGTGCGTGCAAATGTCTCAGGACAATCAAAGAGGAAAACCAAATATTATATTTTAGTGTTATAGCATATATATTGAAAAATATAGCGTTTATTTTCCTCTCTGATTGCCCTGAGAAATATGATCGACTTTTAACTGCATTTTGAAATGGCCTCACAAAATGTTCAGTTGCACCAAATCCTCGAAAGTTCTCAGCTGAAACCAGACAGGCAAGTGTCATTAAATAAGACGGAGGAAACGGAAACAGCAAACCCCTCTCCGTCGAACATGCATAGCCGAGTGTCTGACGATTAGAGCTAGATTGAAGAAACTGATACACAGTTGAGTGAGAGATGAACCTGACATTGTCATATGCACAGAATCAATTTCCCAAACACCCCCATTACTACGTCGTAGCTACTTATGTCCCGTTTATATGGCATAGACAGCAGAGTGGGTGACCAGCAGTGGAAAATCAGTCAGGAGCGACATTGACTCTACAGTTCATGAATTCTCATGATATCAGGTCAACAATATGCAGGGGAATAACGTACTCTCCCATGTTCAGCACGAATTGAAAGAAGAACTGGAGTGTAGTAACATATAGAACAGGTGGTGGGGTGACCGATAAGAGGAAAAAGATACTTGACCTCATCTTCATTAATATATCTGCTCCTATTGCACCTTGCTATGACAGTGTTGGTAAGAGTGACCAGTGCACAGGCATGTCGTTATAGCACAAAGCATTGCCATAGTGACCATAGCTGCATTTGTGTTGATTACAATTGTCCTCTTGCTAAGTGTGATAGCAAATCAAAACGGAGCATCAAAGCAGCGGCATGTTGAATCATCAGCAGAAAATTGTCCTCCAACGAACTTGCAACCTCATAATTTGGCATAGCCGATCTACAAGAACCATCATCAAAGGGGTTCGGCACTTGTTCAATTACACATGCATGAAGGAATATTCGGAGTAGCGCAGGGTGTTTTTATGTTTCCTATTTACTCTTTAATACCAAACCGTTTTTTATTATATAACAGATATTTATGTATCTGGAAATTGATGTTTTGTACCTAAGATGCTGAGAGAATATGGCGACTTGTAAACTTGTAATTATACACAAACACGCACATGTGAAACTAAAGCAATTTCAGTTCAATTAAATGCATTTCGTTTGCAGGATTACTAACTGGGTCAGATTTCAGCCCTTGGTGATTTTCTGTGGAGAGTTTGCAAGTTATCCTTGTGTTACTGTAGGTTCCCCAACATTCCATAGATGTGAAGATTCGTTGATTTGCCACGGCGAAATGTGCCACTTGGTGTCTACAGATGTGTATGCTGTGGGATTAGCTGTGGCAAAACCCCACAGCAGGATTACAAAGGTGTGGTAAACAGTGGACTGGCCTCTTACTGAACGGTCAGGATTGTGTCATTGTGTGAAGCGCCTCGTGCATGACTACAATTAGCCTCCTACAGATTATTCTTGATTTCCCTGTATCAGTCAACTCTGACAGTCCTCCAGCAGATTGACACCATCCAGGACAATACAGGTCACTTTATCAGCAAAAAAGTTACAACGATTCACTGCTTTCTTTCATGATACTCAGTAATTACAATATACAAACCGCATGTAACAAATTCATTAAGAGTCTTTAAATAGTAAATTCCTTCCTATGTCGACGTCAATGGAGGATGACAATGGCATCAGCTGCACGTACACGTCACCGACTGCAATTCCCCTTCTATGGCACTCATCGTCGAATACTATAAATAATTCACCATTGCTCTGATGTGGAAGAGGGAAAATCCTGGAGCATGCTCCTTAAAGACATTGTGGTGTATCTTCACCAAATGGAATGCAACAATTGAAGAAAGTTGTTCACCACCACTTTCTTCACCGCAACGAGAGATGAGAAATAAATGTCAGTGACGACCACATCCTATGAATGAAAAAAAGCGACAGGAGACAGAGGATAATGAAAAGGCTATGGCCTCTGATAATGTCACGACACTCAGAGAGAATAATGGAGGTCGATAATTTCTAAGCTCCAAGTCAAACTGATCCAGTACAACTAAAACATCTGTATCTACTCGGAAAACCCATCATTTGCAGGGTTATGTCATGCACAGAAAAGGCAGAACAAATCAATCCTCAAATTACTGCTTGATCATTCCACCCCAGATGATCTGAAGTGAAAAAAAAGACATCAGCAGTGTTGTCAAATAAGATTTGCCTCGGAATAATTGAGAGTCAGTTTCGGTTTAGCCAGGCGGAGTCAGCTCTAGACCTTATCACAACGTTACCCCAAATTTGGGAGTAAAATCTGAGTACCTGAGATAAGGTGGAATTGACTGCTCGGCATGTCAAGGAAGTATTTGAAGGATGGAGGGTGGCGTCGTGTAGCCCTCGCAAAATTGATCCCAGTGGACGTCATGCTGAGAGTGAACAGGTTCAAACGTACTTTAAATGCAGTGCAGTGACTATATTATCATGCATAAATATCAAAAAATGCAAACTTAAAAATTAAAACAGAAAACTTGAAAACTTTTCCCTCAAACTAGATTAATCCCAAGAGTTAAATAGTCACACAACACAGAAAATACACTATGGCCCACTGCGTTGGCACTTCGCTATCTCCAGTAATCCCTCTTCTAAGCACTTGGCTCTTTCTTTTCAGATGTCAGTTGTTCACAAGTGGAGTCCTAGAGGTATCAGGATTTATACGACAACGATTCATTTTATATATCAACGAAACGGACGAATGCATTGATGGGGCATTTTTGTTGAGTTTGCATGTGACACAATGATTGCTGGGGGGACAGGTAGATTTGAAAAACTGAGAAGGCATCAGAACGACTTGAACAGGATGGGAGAGTGCACAAACAAGCAGCAGATGGAGTGCAATGTGAAAAACTGAATTTATGCATTTTGGTAGGAAGAATAGAGTAGTCGGCCATTTTCCAAATGGGGAAAGTCTTCCGAAATACAAAGTACAACGAATCCTCGTTATCGATTGTCTAATGATTTGATGCAGGTTTGGTTGGCATTTAGGAAGTCAAACGTAACGTTATCATTCATTTTTGAAGATTTGGAATACAGGAGTACTGATGTACCTCTGAGGTTGTCTGAGACTGTGATCAGGCATGCATTCGAACGTTTTCACCTCCGCTACTGTACCAGTCTCAAAAGTGTCTGATTGGCACTCACTGCTGTTCAGAAAGGTACAGTGCAAGGGGAAAATGATTAAGGTAATGTTATGCAGTGGAAGCTGCATGAGAATCAAGCAATGAAGGAATGGCGATGAAGCACAGAGACTGTGCAAAAGATCTTCAGCAGCAAATGATTACGAAAATGACTTCGACTGGGGAGATTGAATTCTGCAGTAAATCTAAGGAACTGGCTTGTGGATTAATTAGCTGAAAGAGTAATGCCTTGATGATTTCAACGTGCAGCAGTTTATTGAACGGGAATATTTTGCAGTTGAGTGGAGGCAGCAAGGTAAAATAAACCAACTGTACATGGATAATTATTAACCAAGATAACAGCCATTCACAGAAGTAAACGAATGAAATAAAAGGGGAAGTCTTAATTGGTAAAGCAAATAAAGTGTTCGTGAACTGGAAAGAAAAGTTACTTCAGGTTTCAGAAACAGATTCTACATTGTTAAAATATGGGAATGTTCATGGAGATACTACATTGTTACCTGTGTCCAAAAACCAAGGCATTGCCATTACATTTTCATGCACACTGTCCCTTTTGTACAATAGCACTGGTTTCCCTTTCAGCCTCCATGATATGTTTTCACAGTTTCCCTCTGCCTCTCTCCACCTCTTTTTTCCATTGCTTAGCTTTCTCGAACTCAGCTCTCTCATTTCCATATGATTTTCAGACCTCCCAGTGCCCATCGCGACCTATGACTTTCTCTCTCCAACTCTCGCTCTCCCCCTCGCTCTCTCATCCCCTTTATCTCTCATTCTGTCGCTTTCTGTCTCGTACACTTTCTATATTAAACAAACACGCATTCTTAGAGCAGACAGTCCATTCCGTCCAAATGTCTATGTATGGGAATATTACAATGTGGCAGCCAGAAGTGCCCAAGAATAGAATTGTTTTTTTCATCTGGATAGGGTCTGACTACGAGCACCAGCACGTCACTTCTTTTAAATTAGAAGAACCACGTTCGATGCAACTGACCTTACTGGCTTCCTATGGAATATTAACTGGGACCCTTCCACGCATTGCCAAAGAAACAGTGAAGAGTGAGGGTTCTTGGGGTGAAATGCCATTTAAAGTACGTTTGAACCAGGAGGCTCTGAAACGAAATCCAATTTGTTCAATGGTGTGTCATGATGTAACTGAACGGTTTAACGAGAAAATTCCTATGACAATGTAAAGAGGCATTTCTAAACCAGCAGGTCGTATTTCCCTGATCCCTGGAATGGTAGGCCTAACATATGAGGAACAGGTGAGGATCTTGGGATTGTATTCATTGGAGTTTAGAAGATTAAGGGGAGACTTAATAGAGACGTACATGATAATACATGGCTTGGAAGGGGTGGATGCTAGGAAATTGTTTCCGTTAGGTGAGGAGACTAGGACACGTGGACCCAGCCTTAGAATTAGAGGGGGTAAATTCAGAACAGAAATGCGGAGACAATTCTTCAGCCAGAGAGTGGTGGGCCTGTGGAATTCATTGCCGCAGAGTGCAGTGGAGGCCGGGACGTGAAATGTCTTCAAGGCAGAGATTGATAGATTCTTGTTGTCTCGGGGAATTAAGGGCTATGGGGAGAATGCGCGTAAGTGGAGTTGAAGTGCCCAGCAGCCATGATCGAATGGCGGAGTGGACTCGAAGGGGCGAATGGCCTTACTTCCACTCCTATGTCTTATGGTCATATGGTCTTATGGAAGTCCCATCAGCTCCAGCAGTATATAGTGGCATCTATGAATAGCTTGATTGAAAAATTAAAATGAAAATGTAAAATGCTCCGCACTGGTGGTACAAAAGGTGCGGGTTCAAATCGATTCAAATCCTCGGTTCAAATCCCACCTGCCGGGTGTGTAATGATGTCTCTGCAGTTTTAAACAAATTAATTTAAACAGGTATCTCTGAACCAGCAGGATCGAGTGTAAAACATACCTGCTCCTGGTGTGTGCAATGGCATAACGAAATAGGCTGTTGAGAAAACAAAGAAAAAAGATGTAAAAGATCTTGAAGTACAGTGATAGTGTGCCTTTCTCTGGGCTGTCGATGCCTGGATTCACGCTACATCTGCTCCACTGGTGTGTACTGTCATCTCTGAACTTAATTAAATAAAACAATGTGAAGCGAGATTTGCTTATGGGAAAAGATAACTGTTCAGTTGGCTGTAAAAGCACCTTCGGTTAGGAATGGTACTGCTTCGGATTACTCTGCAGCTGCAGTGCTCAGTGACTTGCCTTGAACGTTACCGACGGCCTTTTTATTATTTACAATAATCTGTATGAGGATTTGTATCAATGCTGGGACCTTTGTTGTTTGATATGTAGTTTAACGACTTGAACGTGAATGCAGAAGCACTGCTTAGAATGTTTTTGGATGACTCGGCAATTGGTGGTATTGTTGGTAGTGAGCAGATTTTTTCTCTGAACAGAGTCTGATATTGATCATCTGTTCAATTGGGCAGAGCACTCACAGATAGAATTTAGTTCTGTATAACATGAAGTGACGCACCTAGGGAGATTCTGCAATGGAAAGACACCTAAGAATTATACAACCTTGGGTAAAACTGAAGAACAAAACGAACTTGGTATATACGCTGACAGAAACCTAACGTTGTCTGCAGAGGTGGAGTGGTAAACAAGGCATGTGGGATGTTTGTCCTCATAAGCCAAGGCGTAGAATGTGGAAGAAAATAAGTCTTGCTGCAACTTTAGAAACCAAACAGTTTAGATTACAGAGGGAATATTGTGTACAGTGCTGGTTGCCATACCACATGGATGATGTGACGAGAGTTGAGAGGAGGTCGACGAGATTCGCCAGGATGTTATCTTAGATGAAAATAATAAGGGAAGATCGGACAGCTAGGTTTATTTTCACTGCAGCAGAGGAGGCTGATGGGATGGGAGTAGATGGGATTGAGGTGCACAAAATTATAAAATGCAGAAGAAGAGGAGATTGTGAGATTTTATTGCCCCGACGGTTCACGTCAATAACAGCGTATGGCACAAATGCAAGGTGTGGAATAAGTGGCTTAAAGTTGGTCTGAGGAAAATTTCTTTGATACAGGCAGTGTGCAAATATCGAAAATGCTGCCTGTCTCATAACATTTAAGATGCATCTGGTTGAATAATTAATCTGAGGAAACTGTGTCCAGCAGGCTAAGATAAAAGCGAGGGAGAAGGGACTTGGGGGAAGGGGCGTTGGAAATGCGATAGGTGGAAGGAGGTCAAGGTGAGGGTGATAGGCCGGAGTGGGGGTGGGGGCGGATAAATCAGGAAGAAGAATGCAGGTTAGGAAGGCGGTGCTGAGTTCGAGGGATTTGACTGAGACAAGGTGGGGTGAGGAGAAATGAGGAAACTGGAGAAATCTGAGTTCATCCCATGTGGTTGGAGGGTTCCTAGGCGGAAGATGAGGCGCTCTTCTTGCAACCATCGTGTTGCTATGATCTGGCGATGGAGGAGTCCAAGGACCTGCATGTCCTTGTTGGAGTAGGAGGGTGAGTTGAAGTGTTGAGCCACGGGGTGGTTGGGTTGGTTGGTCCGGGTGTCCCAGAGGTCTTCTCTGAAATGTTCCGCAAGTAGGTGGCCTGTCTCCCCAATATAGAGGATGCCACATCGGGTGCAGCGATGCAATAAATAATGTGTGTGGAGGTGCAGGTGAATTTGTGGCGGATATGGAAGGATCCCTTGGGGCCTTGGAGGGAAGTAAGGACGGAGGTGTGGGTGCAAGTTTTGCATTTCTTGCAGTTGCAGGGGAAGGTGCCGGGAGTGGAGGTTGGGTTGGTGGGGGGTGTGGACGGACGAGGGAGTCACGGATGGAGTAGTCTTTTCAGAAAGCTGATGGGGAGGGGAGGGAAATATATCCTTGGTGGTGGGGTCCGTTTGGAGGTGGCGGAAATGACGTCGGATGATACGATGTATATGGAGGTTGGTGGGGTGGTAGGTGAGGACCAGTGGGGTTCTGTTCTGGTGGCGATTGGAGGGGCGGGGCTCAAGGGCAGAGGAGCAGGAAGTGGAGGAGATGTGGTGGAGGGCATCGCTAATCACGTCTGGGGGGAAATTGCGGTCTTTGAAGAAGGAGGCCACCTGGGTTGTTACGGTATTGGAACTAGTCCTCCTGGGAGAAGATGAGGCGGAGACAAAGGAATTGGGAATATGGGATGGCGTTTTTACAGGGGACAGGGTGGGAGGAGGTGTAGTCTAGGTAGCTGTGGGAGTTGGTCGGTTTATAGTAAATGTCCGTGTTGATTCAGTCACCCGAGATAGAAATGGAAAGGTCTAGGAAGGGGAGGGAGGCGTCTGAGATGGTCCAGGTGAATTTGAGGTCGGGTTGAAAGGTGTTGGTAAAGTGGATGAACTGTTCAACCTCCTTGTGGGAGCACGAGGCAGCGCCGATACAGTCATCGATGTAGCGGAGGAAAAGGTGGGGGGTTGTGCCAGTGTAGCTGCGGAAGATGCACTGTTCCACATATCCTACGAAGAGGCAGGCATAGCTGGGGCCCATGCGGGTGCCCATGGCTACTCAGATGAACTCAGATGTCTCCAGTTTCCTCATTTCCCCTCCCTCCACCTTGTCTCAGTCAAATCCCTCGAACTCCGCACCACATTCCTAACCTGCAATCTTCTTCCTGACCTCTCCACCCCCACCCCAATTCGGCCTATCACCCTCACCTTGACCTCCTTCCACATATCCCATTTCCAACGCCCCTCCCCCAAGTCCCTCCTCCCTACCTTTTATCTTAGCCTGCTGGATTCACTTTCCTCATTCCTGAAGAAGGGCTCATGCACGAAACGTCGATTCTTCTGCTTCTTGGATGCTGCCTGACCTGCTGCGCTTTTCCAGCAACATATTTTCAGCTCTGATCTCCAGCACCTGCAGTCCTCACTTTCTCCCTGAATAATTAACATGTCAGGGCACTGGAGGTTATGCAACAAGTGCAGTTCAAAGCGATAAGTGCAGTTTAATGTTTGTCTAGTATCTTTCATAACTTTTTTTTATTTTCAAGATAAATGTTGCGTGTGGCATTCCGGAGACAATTTGATTGGTAGAACAACACAAATTAAAATCCAACATACACAAATTAAAATCCAACTGTCGTTAAATAGAAGTAAACATAAAGGTGGCATTGCAATATAATTGCTCAAAGAAAAACTTAACATAATAGTAGACATAATAAATAATTCTGATGGACTTTTCCCATGAACACTCCCCTGGCAAAATACAAATTCAGAACACAAATTGTCTAACATGCAAATTCAGTAGCCCAAGAGTAAAGTGTCATAAAAGAAAATTCTAAAAGTCTCTAGCGACTGGGAGAGATTTGCTGCAGCTTCCAATCCTGCTGAGACACCAGCAGCAGCTGTTGAAACTCAAAACTGGAAGTTAAAACCTCTGGTCTGCTCGAGCTTGTTTCTCTTGTCCCAACTTCAATAAAGAAACACTCAAGGCTTCACAAGTTGTTTATCTCGCATGGACTGCTTGTCACATGTCCGCAGATCAGAATCTAAAAGAATGCACGAACAAACACAACTCTTAAATTCGTGGTGTCACCATACCTCCCTCCATTTCAAAATGAAATATGAATGCAAAATGATGCCTTCATTTTTTGAAACGCTTGTGTCTTACATTATTAGGTCATAAATTTCACATACACTGCATTAACTCTAAGCCAACAATCATTAAACATTCAGTGCGAACGTTTATTTAAATAGTTTTTATTCCCGTCTCCATCCGTAGTCATCAAAGTCGCAACAATGTGTCAGCAATTATGTTCTCTCGTCCTGCCACGTGTATAGTTTTCGAAATGAAGGGCTATAATAATACACTCCACCGAATAAGTCTGTAATTTTTGTGCTTAAGTGTCTCCATAATCTTTAAGGGGTTCTAATTGGCACCATACAATTGTCTCAGAAATATTATTGCCAATATAAATTTCGAAAACAAAAATTACAAAGCCAATACAAGCTGAAGCTCTCCCTTCTCAGATCTGGTATAGTTCTGTTCACGGTTTTTCAATTCTCTGGAAAAATCCCAATGCATTGTTTTTGGCTGCATTGTCTCCTTGCAAGAATACAGCACCGACGGCCATATCACTTTTATAAATACCCATTTTGAACGGTTTCACTTGTACTGGAGCGGGCTTTAACACAGCTTTCAAGCTGTCAATGCCTTCTGAATGTCCTCTTGTCCATTCAACTTTTCTGCACTTATTCAATAAGTAAGTCAATGAGACAATCACACTCCGAACATTTGGTACGCACATCCTATAAAATACGCACTCAAACCTAGAAATCATACGACTGCCTTCTTCAACGATGGCAGAGGAAACTCCCCAATAACCTTGTCTTCATTACTTTTCTTATACCTCTCTACGTTCGTCATTTAAGTCACTTTGAGATTAGAGTTCGAAAAACGAAAGTTAAAACCCTTTTTTCTCTCTTTCTTCTCTTTCATTCCTCATTTCCTCTCTCTCTATCTCTCTGTCTCTCTATCTCTCTCTTTCTACCTTTCTTATGTCAGGGCCTCCATTTCGGTTTAATTTTCATTTGCTTTAAATTGCAATTGAATGGATCCATTTTATTTTCTTTCAATTTTTGTTTTGCCAGTGTTATTCGTTCATTTTCCTTTGCTCCTAATTCAGGTTGCGACACTTACAATTGAACAGTCGCCATTTCTAAAGATATCAGTTGTGTTCTCTGGCAATTGTAGACGTTGCGTGGTTGTCACAATCATCACCCCTTTCCCCACAGACACTGACAAACTCAGTTCCAAGTCGTTTGCCAATTCTGAAAGCTTTGCCTCGCTCACTTTATGCAAAACACCGTAAGTGAACCTTCTCCACCCCTGGGAAACACTTGACGACTGAAAGAGCAATGATTACACAAGGTCTATTTAAACCAACCGAAAGCAACTTCGAAAATGAAAGATGCCAACACGCAAAACTTATTACCTTTCAGTTAAGCAATCCTAAATGGAATCTGGCGTTTGAGATTTTGATCCCGATAGCAGCCCGAATTTGTAATGGACCACACCAAACCCTCTCAAATATACGTGGAGAAGATATTCGATACGTGGATTTTTTACTCATTTTAAATGGATGTTTCAAGCATTCTAGATCAAATTCAATTGGTCCATCTAAACGATATTGAGTTTTACAGTACCGTTAAAATGAAAAAAAAATAAACGCAAAATAAATAATTCGCTTAACTGTGACTTTATTGAAGATACACTGTCATGCATTTAATGTTTTTATTGTATAGATACCTGCGAAGGAAATGGACCCTCTAAGAACGAAAATGTAGAAATGTATTAGTAGCGACAATGAGTAGGTGTCAAATTAAAATAATTGTAGAACGGAGAATTAAAGAATTAGTTAGAAGGCAAGAAATTGGCAGGTTGACAATTGAAAGGGAAACACGTCACTCGTCACAACTTCAGGGTCATCGTTGAATATCAGTGGTGCAAAAATACTTAAAACCAATAATTGGAGAAAATAAAACAAACAGACCGTGGATTAGCTTTAAATGCAAATTGCATTTATGGTTTGCAAAAGGCAGACAATGCTTGAGAAACTATTCTTGATTTCATTTTGATGAAGTAATACAGGAAGCTCATGAAGGGAGAATAGATTTGTGTGCTCTGAATTGATTTTACGAAGTATAGAAAGGTTCATATTTCAAGGGAAAAGGTCAGATTATCGGAATAAAAATAACCATTCCCCGTGGGAAAATAACACACCGATCATAGAAAAGGAAGGCATGCCAATTTTTCAGATTGGTCGAAGTGTTGAGTTTTTTGGTGTACACAAAAGTTAGACTAGCTAGTGTTAAGCAGGTATCTATACAATATAAGCATTAAATGCATGACAGTGCATCTGAAAACATATGTCATCTATATATCTGATCTTATGTCATCTCCTAAACTGATTTTATACCATTAGAATCTGATTGCAATCTGGATGCTTTCCTTTTTAAAAAAAAAATCATTCGTGTTGATCTACTTTCGACACAGATATTTGTCGATTTGAGATGCAGTATAAAAGCTTGAGTCTTGCTGAAAAAGAAAAAGAAAGAAATTGTTCTGCCGCATTTTATTACGCACTGAACAGGTCAGATACAGAAATATGAAATTTCAAGCGATTGCACAAAAGTGGAACTGTAAGAAATGATTTTGACGTTTGAGTTTTTTAAAGATGATTGAGATATAGTCTAAGCTTTGCAACTCGCGTTTGCAAATTTGTAGAACTTCTTAAAGTGTCATGATTACGCTCACATTTCTTCACAATCGATTGAGCTATAAACCTGAATTAGTTTTGACTTGCGTGGGGTACGATATATCAATGTACAAAGATAGATTCTTGCAAAGAAGGGACGATATCATGCCGGCATGTCTTTGGTGATTACCCAGGAATATGACAAGAATGTAGATAGTCGTTGTTTTTGAATGGCAATGCATCGGCGGATGAAGTTGAATTTCCAAGAAAGCAGCACATTTTTCACACTCGTAAATAGGCTGTGTATGGTTGATGGGTTCAGATTCGATATACAGGATATTTTTTGTGTCGGCGTAATTACCTAACTTATGGTTTGAAACGAGTGCTTTCAAGCAAGGTGCAGAGAAAGAAAGTGGCACTTTTGAAAACTTGGCAGATGTAGTTCCAAACCAGAATGCATGAAGGAGCCCCCTTCACATCAGGAAAAGTACATTCAGAATACTTTTGTTGAAACAAAGGAGGAGAAAGTATGAAGGAGAAAACGAGACAAAAGATGAATTTGGATATAAGCCAAAAACAACCAGTCAGCAAACCTACCAAACAATCCATAAACTGTTTTCGGGTCACTTGGGCTGCCATACAAAGAATAGAATGAGAAGTCTAAGTTTAGAAAATTTTGCTCAGATTGTAATATTGCGTTTGTAGTTTCCCAGTACATTTATATGAGTAGAGTCAGAGTCGTAGAGTCAGAGAGTCAGACAGCATGGAAACAGACCCTTCATTCCAATCAGTCCACAAGAACATAATCCCAATCTGAACGAGCTGACTTACCCGTGCGCGACCTGTATCCCTCCAAGCATTTCTTGTTCGTATACGTATCTAAATGCCTTAGAAACATCATTCATCGCTTCCTCTTGATTTTCATCACACACGTGAACAAGTCTTCGTGTAAATGAGTTTCTTTTCATATCTTTTTAGTACCTTTAATTTCTCAATTTAAAAAAATGTCCTCTAGTCTGGAAATCCACCTCACAAGGGAAAATACATCTGCTGTTAACCTTATCCATATCCCTCATGTTTTTTGTACACCTCTTTAATTTCACCTTTCAAGCCCTTGAGGGAGAAAAAGGCCCCAGCCTATCCTGCCTCTTCTTCCAACGCAAACATTGCATTCCAGGCAACATCTGGTTGATCTCTTTTGAATCATCCCCAGCATAATTTCTTCTGCAGGGAGATCAGAAGTGGACACATTTATCCTGGTGAAACCTCACCATCGTCATAGTATTCTTAACGAAATGTCCCGACTCATGTACACAAAGGTCTGAGTAATGAAGGCAAACATAACAAACGTCTTCTTGGCAACCCTATCTATATGTGATGCAGACTTAAAGAATTATGCACCTAAAACCTAACTGTCAGACCTGTATGTGTATGATTCACAGGTTTCGTCTGAAATCCTTTGTTTTAAAAAGGCAAAGCATCATTTCCTCTACAGTCATTCGGTAACTGTATTTATAGCCAAAACAAATATTTCTGCAAGGGTCCCCGCCGTTTCCTGCCTAACTTCCCGCAAGGTCCCTGGATAAAATAGATGAAGTCCTGTAGATTTATCCAATTTGAAATTATCGAAGACGTCCAAGATTTTCTCTTCTGTTTTGTTAAATATTATTTTGTTGTGTTTCGAGGCTCCATTGATTACGTCTCCGGAAAAAACTGATGACTAACACTCATTTCATATCTGTCTCATCTCCTGAGGTTCCACATAAGGAAGACAGCATTAATGTTTAATGAGCTATACTTTCAGTCGAGCTGTTCTTTTGTTCGTTATGTACTTAAAGAATACCTTTGGATTACACTTAATCTTACTTTCTCACGATATCTCATATATTCTATTTGCCTTCCTGATCTCCCACCTTAGAATGGCCCGTCACTCTTTTCACTGTTCAAAAGGTTCATTAGAAAATGGTTGTTTGTATTAGATATATGTTTTTTTATTATTGACTCCATATGTTTTACATCCATTGTGTTCTCACCTAACGCAGTTATATTTCACTCTAATTGGAGCACAATGACTCTGGACTCTCGCCATCACAGTTTTGAATGTTTCCAATTTATCAGACGTCCCATCGCCAATGAACACTCGCCTCCAATCAATTTTTGAAATCTGAAAACCAAAACATGAAGCTTCCAGACCTGTCCATACATCGCCCAGAATTTTGTCATATGATGTCCCAAGCCAATGTTACCAGTCACCAGCCTTACCTGTAAGACGCCTAACATTGAAATAAATTAAAATTAATTATTCAGAGATTGTTTGCAAGAGATTGAGGTTTAGGGTGGAGGTTTACTCGCTGAGCTGTAAGTTTGATATCCAGACGTTTCGTTACCTAGCTCGGTAACATCGTAAGTGACGACCTCCAAGTGAAGCAAAGCTGTTGTCGCCTGCTTTCTATTTATATCTTTCTTCTGGATGGGGTTCCTGGGTTTTGAGGTGATATCATTTCCTGTTCGTTTTCTGAGGGTTTGGTGGATGGCATCTAAATCTATATGTTTGATTTAGACGTTGAGGTTGGAATGCCAGGCCTCTAGGAATTCTCTGGCATGCCTGTGCTTAGTCTGTCCCAGGATAGATGTGTTGTCCCTGTCGAAATTGTGGCTATTTTCATCCGTGTATAAAGCTACGAGAGAAAGAGGATCGTGTCTTTTTGTAGCTAGCTGGTGTTCGTGTATCCTGGTGGCTAACATTCTTCCTGTTTGTCCTATGTAGTGTTTGTGGCAGTCCTTCCATGGAATTTTGTAGATGACGTTGGTTTTGTCCATGGGATATACTGGGTCTTTTAAGTTTGTTAGTTTTTATTTGTGAGTGTTGGTGGGTTTGTGTGCTATTAGGATTCCGAGGGGTCTTAGTAGTCTGGCTGTCATTTCTGAAATTTCTTTGATGTATGGTAAGGTGGTTAGGATTTCTGGTTGCGTTTGGTCTGCTTGTCGTGGTTTGTTCTTGAGGAATCCTGTGCACTGTATTTTTTGAGTATCTGTTCTTCTTGAATACGTTGTAGAGGTGTTTCTCCTCTGTTTTGCGGAGTTCGTCTGTGCTGCAGTGTGTGGTGGCTCGTTAGGATATTGTTCTGATACAGCTTCGATGTGTGTGTTGGGATGGTTGCTGGTGTAGTCAAGTATTTGGTCAGTCTTTGTCGGTTTTCTGTATACGCAGTTTTGTAGTTCTCTGTTGTCCTTTCTTTCGACTGTGACCAGCAACCATCCCAACACACACAAACGAAGCTGTATCAGAACACTATTCCAACGAGCCACCACACAAGGCAGCACAGACGAACTACGCAAAACAGAGGAGAAACACCTATACAACGTATTCAAGAAGAACGGATACTCAAAAAACACAGTGCGCAGATTCCTCAAGAACAAACCACGACAAGCAGACCAAACACAGCCAGAAACCCTAACCACCTTACCATACATCAAACAAATGTCAAAAATGACTGCCAGACTACTAAGACCACTCGGAATCCTAATAGCACACAAACCCACCAACACTCTCAAACGAAAACTAACAAACTTAAAAGACCCAGTATATCCCATGGACAAAACCAAAGTCATCTACAAAATTCCATGGAAGGACTGCCACAAACACTACATAGGACAAACAGGAAGAAAGGTAGCCACCAGGATACACGAACACCAGCTAGCCACATAAAGTCACGATCCTCTCTCCCTCGTAACCCTTCACACGGATGAAAAAAAACACCATTTCGACAGGGACAACACATCTATCCTGGGACAGGCTAAGCAAAGGCATGCCAGAGAATTCCTCGAGGCCTGGCACTCTAACCTCAACGCCATAAACAAACACATAGATCTAGATGCCATCTATCAACCCCTCAGAAAACGAACAGGAAATGACATCACCACAAACCCCAGGAATCCCATCCAGGAGAAAGATATAAATAGAAAGCAGGACACAACAGCTTCACTTGGAGGTCACAACGAATGGTGTTACCTAGCCAGGTAGTGAAACGCCTGGATATCAAACCTACAGCTCAGCGAGTAAACCTACACAATAAATTATTCAGAGTTTTATTAATTCCTTGACTTGCTCTTCTCTGTGTCTCTGTCATCAATTTATTCTTTCCAGAATCACAACCGTCCTCATCTACGTTTCTATTTAGTCTGCTATTGTGTCTTCCTTCACCCCTTTTCTTTCGTAGTTTGCAGGATCCCTTGATATAATTGACAAATCTTCCCGCAAGGATATTCATTCCTTTCCAGTACTAATAAACCCATTCTACTTGAGCAGGTCTTTTCTGCCCTAAAAGAGAAGCCAAGGGTCTAAGAACCTAAACCCCTGAACATGACACCCTCTACAGACATTGACTTATCTCCTTTATCCTTTGGTTTTTTTTCCCATTGTTTGAGTAAACCAGGGAATCCTACTTATGGCGTGCTGTTTTTTTACCTGCTACCTAACCTGTCACATTCACTTTGTGAAGCCTTAAATATGTTATTCTTACAAATACGTGCAATAACTTACGATTTCTCACTCTCCTCTTTTACGATATGCTTCAAACATTTCGAGATCTCCTGATTCCTCACATTAGGAAAACATCCTACGATCCTAAATTCACGGTTATAATCGCAGAATAACCTGTCTGTGCACTTGACGGGATAATCCCTTAATACTGATTGCTTTAAATTTTCTCAAACCCTGCCCAACATAAGAAACATTCATTGTGTCCAAAGTCTGACTGTCTCATGAATTTTTCTAGTGGAGACCATAACTAAGAATGTGATTGTGAGGGGAACAATCACAAAAGACTTCTAAAGTGACTTCTTACCTTTCGTGACAGTCACCCATCTCTCTGAGTATCCTGTGCTTTTATCACTTCTCCAAATCAATTAGCCTGACATCTCTGTGTCTCTTGTATGAGCTGAACGTTATTAAGTCTAAAAAGAAGCAATTTGAAATGACACCTTAAACACAAAATAAACGGCTTTTCCGCACCAAAGATTTAACATCGGGCATGCAGAAATTAAGAACTTTAAAAAATCAAGCGTTCGAATCTTAAATAATATCAACCACCGAGTTAAATGATTGAGTAAAACTTGCTCCTGCTCAAATGTTCCAGCAGACAGCTTTCAAACTTCTGATTTAAAAAGCAATTCACTGCAGATTTGCCAAAGCGTCGGCCTCTCCAAAAACTCAATAAACATTACACCACTTAAAACAAACTCGCCTCCACAATTTAAAGCAAATATCTTTAGCGATGATTAAATCAACATAAATTCTATGCATATAATTTTCCAGAAAAACAAACGAGCCGTCCACGTACAGATCTCTCCAAAATGTCTGTCTTGAACGTCGATGCTCCAAATGTAGTACAAGGGTAACAGTATTCAAATCCATAAATTATGGTAAAAGGTCTGTGTGTGCTCTTTTAGGATTAGATGGATTTGTAGTGATCTCTTATACATATTAGATTGATGAATATTTGTAAGCAGCAGATTTGACTTCGCTGTATCAGTTCGTTTTCGGAACACATGTATAAGCCAGTAATAGTTTAAATTAGGCACAGGCCATACTAAAGTGAATTTGGAAACAATTGTCACACACATTGTGCATTAACTTTCAAACGGTGGCGGTTCCTGGGAAGTTCAAATCGATGAATGTGTGTTATCGAAGTTGTCAAGGTGCATAGAATTAAGGTCTTAAACGTTTTTTTGGTGTGGGACGTTGTTTGCGATCTAAATGAACAAAAGTCTTGTCTGTCCAATCTGAGATGTTGCTTCCGTTTCCTCGGACATGCGATAGCTAGCGTTATTCTCTAGGTGGCGTGAAATGCTGTTATATGAACCTATTCTCCTTTACAGAAGTGTACCAAGACAGAAAAATATACACTGATTTCTGATTGTGCTGCACTGTGTAATTTTCTCCGGGAAATCCATTAAGTATGGTTTAGTTTCGAATTATAGAAAGGACATGGCTTCACGTTATCTCCTGAGATAAAAAGCTGAAAACTTTCAATTGAATTTCACTTCTGTCTTTCGCAATTGAATTCGCCCGTATGACTGCGATAAGTGAGGGAAGAAGTTATGCATGGAAAACATGCTGGCAGGATTTCTTTTGTCTTGTATAATTAGTATGAAGCATATTGGGGAAACCAGACAAAGATTAGCATATTCTGACCATCACACAAATCAGGGACATAGTATGCGAGATTCAACCTCACTGTTACTTGAAACTTTTGCGTTGTTTTCAGGCTATTGAATTTAATGTTAACCATTCAATTGTTTTGCAAGTGTGTTCTTGGACTCTGTAAGGTATGAAAATCACTTCTCGAAATCCCAATGTTATGTCACTTGTGCCCATATTTTTCGACAATATGAAAGGGAGTGAAGCTATTTCATGTGTGTTGTTGACGATTTTGAACTGTTCCCACAACGTTGACGACGTTTGAATGAATGCATATCAATAACTATTGTAAATCATTGACACAAATTTGATTTTGTAGACGAATACCATTTCAGCTCTCCTAATGCTTCCATATAAGAGCTTTTGAGGCATTTGCAATACTCAGGCAATGAATGAAATGACGCTGTTTTTACAAACTTTAGGACATTGAAAACATCTAATGTGAGGTCTGTCTTAAACGACAGATATGTGTTAGTAAGGGATTGCGTTAAGAATGATCTACGTAATGATGCCAAGCAATCTTGGGGCTCTCGCCCTTGCTTGCTAATTCAAGATATGCCAGTGAAAATCGTCGATGTGTCTCAGGCCACTGACAATGGGCAATGCGGCTAATTGCAGTAACATTTTCGGGTGACATCTTAAAAAATTGTTTAAAAGACATTGTAAAAATAATTTTCAATATCGGCCCGAGATAGTGGTATCACAGTAAGGACAAAAATTATTGATCTGTACCTTCAACATTGGGAAATCAGGGATCATCCACTGCACAATGTAAAATCCCCTGCCTTCTTCAAATGATAAAGCCAATTGCATTCATAATCTGTATAATAATTATTTCAACTCTCGCTGGAATATCCAATGCTAAGGTATCAAGATCTGCTAATTTTATTTTTCAATCATTGTTTTTTCTTACTGCATCGAGCTTCCAAGTCTATACAGATATATATATACTTATTTCTGTCTTTCATGAACAATGAAGAACTGAAGACGATGATGCAGCTGATTGCTAAAAACCGCGACACTAATTCAATGACTTTCTATCCCTCTTCTTTGTTATGTGATGAATTCAGAGCCACGTTGCTCTACTGTCTTGAAGTACAAGGTCATTCGTTACCATGGGTTCAACCGAGGCTTGCCAATTCCCCTCGATTCATTTGCCATCCGGACATGATTTGTGCAGTCCCCTATGTAACGTAGATTGTAGCAGATCAAAAACAATAATCTCGCAAGGAGGAATTGTAGATGGGAATTAAGAGCTGGTCGTTTCAATGCTGCCTACTTCACAGGAGAGTTTCCATTCGATCTGACTTTCCTTCTGGCAGGAAACATTGAAAGTAAATGAATAGAGCTCTGAACACCGGTTGTTAAGTTAATACTTGATTTTTAAAATTTTATTTGCAAAAGGAACACCATTTATAAAGCGAACGTAGGCAATTATTGACGTAGTCATTAGAACGAACTGAATAACATTGAACTTCGAAAACACATGTTAGTTTTTAGGCCAGAGTTTCAGCAAAATAAATGAATATCAATATGGAGCACAAAATAGCAAGCACATTTCACACCTCTACGTTGAAGAATATAAAAGCAGTAACGAAATGAAAACACAACAGGGACATTTATTGATGGCAGCATTTCATTTCCACAGTTCGCGGAATTGAGTGAAGGTTTCTACTGTTTCAGACACTACATTTTTCATTTCAAAATCACACGGATGACAGTCTTGTCAATGAAGTCAATCCAAAGTCTCAGAAACACGTGGGAATACAGTATAAGATACTGAGCAAGCAAATGACAAAGATGTTGCAAGGTTTGGAATGGCCCATTCATTTCAAGAATGAATCCCTGACCCACTCAAAACGAGATATATTCTCTTACAATTAATCATTTTCATTGCAACTTCTAAGGTTTTCAGTTGGATAAACAGCAGAGAAATCTTTCATTTGCATTCTAGCTATGATTATGCAGACCATCTTGTGTCGATTTGACTTTCTTTTGCCTTTGACAGTAGAGAGAGATAACGAATCGTTTTAAAATATTTTGGAAATAGCCCTTCGTCAATTTGCTTTCCAGCCACTATTATAGCAACAATTTTGATGGAATGCGCAACAAGGGTTTGAAAAAGGAATCATACTTGGAACACTTTTCCACATATGTGTTGTTACTGACAGTAATGGCAGTGCACAGTACCCATTAGATTTCTACAAGAATGTGAAATCCTGGGACTGTGTTAAGGTGGAATACAATTGAATGCTACTCTCATGATTTTTTATTAAGTGCTCTCTGGGCTCTGTATCTTCAAATATCCTGAAGATATTTTCAAACATTGCCTTCGTTAGTTTAAGCAAACGAAACGATTGCTCACATTCAGCATTGATAGCCTTAGTATTTAGCAAATAAAAAGCCAAACAGAGGAATTCTTCATCTCGCGCTGGCAGATTATTAGTGAATAACAGAGGGGAGAAGAACGTTCAAGCTTGGAGGTTTGTTTTCAAGTCATCTCAAACACAATTTGTGGATGATGCATTTTTTCAATTCTATAATAATGATTTGAACTTCTGTGATCTATCTAATGCTCTTGGGTAAACATTCTATGCTTGACCGCATGTCTGTTCAGAAAGTTGCTCTTTACTTGTCACAAATATATATCGAAAATATCTCTAGCAGGCCAGTTACATTAGATACACATCACACTTTCAAAATGTTACCAACAATTGGCAACTTTCAAAGATTTGTCTTCAGCTTATTAAATTGGGGAAGTGCAATTTCCTCAGTCTGAAACAGTTACAAGGAAATTCCTTAACATCAATACTTAAAAAAGAAAGCGCGATGGAAAGCATTAATGATGAAAAATGTGCGAGCAGTTCCCTTTCCTTTGTTGAGAGTAAATAGGATTACACGTTGAAGTGATGCCGTGGAGCAGTCAAAACGGTTGAGAGCGAAAATCGATTCAATGCGATTTGCAATCAGCAGCGCATGGAGCTTCATTCACAAGCTTTCAATGAAATCAGATGTAATTATTTTCAATAGTGGAGGTCAGTTCACCTGTAGGGAGAACAAGCGCAATCATTCCGAGAAGAAATGTATACAAACATTTAGAATTCTAAAGCATACACAAAAAGGCAAAAGCAGACGATAGTTATGAAGTCGGGACATCTGGAATATGATCTGGAAACTTATGACCAAAGATCATGCCGAGGTAACCTCAACTCTGCTTAGATATGTCCTCAAGAATGGAAAGAACACAGAGCAATTTAGACTCGGAGGAAAGACAAATGGAGCATAGATTCATGTTTTCAGAGAAAATTAAGTTCAGTTGCACAGGAGCCAAATTCTCTGGTGATTTAGCAAATCAAACGAGTACAAATAAAGGTAGATAATGGTCCCTGAGCGCAAATGTCAGGTTTGTTTTTCAGTTGATGAAGACAGATCAAGTTTGATTTCAAAACGTTAGCAAATTATATGTTCGCGCTATTAACTTAATTGAACTCATTTTCACTCTACATCATCATCCTGCCTGCAACTTGGAATGTTTTGTCAACAACATGCTTCAGAGGCCAGTTAAAGTAAAAATGTAAATGCACACCCTGAAGCATATAATGACAAACTGTTGAGAATCAAATTTCGAAAATTGCTCCAGGAAATTCCAGGATAATCTGTTTTCCATGCTCTACCAAACCTGAAAGAATTAACTGATGACACATTATGTATGTGTGCTTTATTTTAAATACAAGAGATTAAAATTTAAAAATATTCTAAGGCTCTTGAATACTCCTAGAATATTTCCAAAAAAACTATGAAACCTCTTCTCTACTTTAATCTGGTGCCCTGTGAAATGAGGTTTTCACCGACTTCCTCAGCAACCAACTGTCATGTAGGAATTCAATTTTTTTTCTCAGGGAAAACATTTTCATCAATCAAAACAAAAATTAAACGTCTGTGGATACAGTAAATCAGAAACAAAAATGGGAATTGATGGAAAATCTCCGCGGGTCTGGGAACATCTGTCGAGAGGAAGTGGATTTGACGATGTTGGTGCAGTAAACTTTCTTCAGAACTTCTGTGTTGGTATTTGTTTGATAGATTAAGGCAGTGTGTGGGACACAAGGATTTGGACATTCTGTTATTATTACATTGAATTCTTAAGTTTGTGTTTGGCTGCAGAGGCCACACAGCAAGAAGGATACATTGGTCATAGAGTCTGCATAACACAGAAACACCAGAATGATGTCGTGCCTAAAAACATCAAATTGATGTTGGTAGTTGCAGTAATCAAGATGAATTTCTATCAAGATAAATTACCCAGGGGGGCTGAGAATAGCTCTGAAAGAAATGCAGTGAAACAAGATAACACTTGAGATGCATGAAACCGAAGTGTTGAACTGGGAACACTATCATCGTTATCTAATGGTGATCAGGATGATGATGGTCACAAAGAACAAAAGTATGCGGGATAATAGTATCAATTAGTGCTCACATATTAGAGAGTGATGTGATGAACCAGTTTCATTTTTCAAATAAAGGGTGTTGGAGATGTTGAAGTCGCCTACTCAAATTGGTGTGCATGTCGAGGGCCACTTTCATTTCAAGAAGGCATTCCAGACCCTTGCATTTAGCAGTATGCACTGTATATATGTAAGACCAGGACGGTTATGTTGGAGCTGACCAAAATCTTGGTGAGACCACAGCTGAATTACTGTCTGCAGTACTGTAAGAAAACTATATGAAGAATATTTCTGAACTGGAAGGAGTTTGGAGAAGATTAACCAGAAATGGAGAGCTCTCGATGTGAACAGATACTATATGCATCCTGATTGCTTTCTTCACAATAGAAAAAACAGATTATGAACGTGATTGAGGTGTACGTGACTATAAGTGGCATGAACAGGGTAGATGTGAAAATGCTGTTTCCTTTAGTTGCAGGTTCAGTAAGCAAGAAACATGTTTGAAATTAAACGGAAAATGTAGAGGTGGGAGGGAAAGTGGCAGATGGCTTTCAATCCAGAAAAATGTGAGGTGATGCATTTGGGAAAGACCAATTCTAAAGCGAAATATACAATGAACTTCGGGAAAGGTTGTTGGGCAGAGAGATCTGCAAGCGCAGGTCGATTGTAGCCTGAAGGTTGCTGCACAGGTGGGTAAAGTGCGCAGGAAGGCATATAGTATGCTTGCCTTCATTGGACGGGGTATTGATTATAAGAGCTGGCAAGTCATTTTAAAATTGTACAAGACATTGTTTCGGATGCATTTAGAAACATGTGTACAGTTCTGATCGCCAAGTTAGCAAAAGGATGTGGGCGCTTTGGAGAGCGTGCAGAGAAGGTTAGCTGGGATGTTGCCTGGTATGGAAGGTGCTAGCTATGAAATAAGGTGCATTAGGTCAGGTTAATTTTCATTAAAAAGAAAGAGTTTGAGGGGGGACCGAATTGAGGTCATCAAAATCATGAAGGGGATAGACAGGGTGGAGAGAGACAAGCTTTTTCGAAGGGTGAATGATCCAGTAACGAGAGGTCACACTTTCAAGGTAAGAGGTGGAAAGTTTAAGGGGGTCACATGCGGTAGGTACTTCACACAGAGTGTGGTGGGCGTTTGGAAGACTTTGCCAGCAGAGGTGGTAGAGGCAGGCACGTTAGATTCATTCAAGATGCGTCTGCACAAATGCATAAGTAGGTGGGGAGTAGAGGGATACAGATGATAAGGAATTCGAAAGCAAATTTGGATTGGCTCAGGCTTGCATGGTCGAAGGGTCTGTTCCTGGGCTGTAAATTTTCTTTGTTCGTTGTTCTTTGGAACGCGTGTTAGAATGAATTTAATGCAATATTTACTCGGGCAGTGGTGGGCTTCTGGAGTGCACTGCCTCGGAGTGGACTAAAAGCGAGAACCGTTATTATATTTAACTGTGAATGTGGATGATCACTTCAAGTGTCATCACATTCAACACAAATGGCTGAACGTACGATAAGAGTGGTTAGGTCGGTGCAGACTCAAAGTCTTGAAGTTCCTCTTGTGTGTTCTGTGTATGTATTTCTCTACCATCAGGACAAACAAGCTTTCTGCATTACGTGAAGGAGCCGATGTTGGACTGAGTGTAAAAAGTTAAAAATCACACAAGATTTGTTTATAGACCACCAGGTACATTTCGAAATACAAGCTTTCAAAACAATGCTCCTTCATAGAAGCAGCGGTCCGAAAGTTAATGCTTCCAACTAAACCTCGGGCGACAACCTGGTGTGTTGTGAGTTTTAAACCATTCTGCTTCTATCCTGTAAAGTCATCGGCGAATCTTGGATTTTATACGTAAAGCCGCCAATCATGTCCATGTTTTTATTCCTATCTTTTCACGGTGATTTTTTTCTGTTCCATCATTAAATAATGGTTTCCCCATTCCTTCACGGAGATTCTGCATTACTTGAAACAATTATTTGTGAGCTTCTTTCCATCTATTCAGTTACCTTTATAACCACAAGTATCAATATATTTCACCGTGTCCAGCTTCGTACAAAGAAATACAAACTCCTTTTTTATAAACCGTTGTCTGTCCTTTTATGAGTCACACTAACTTTTAAGCATTATTTGATTACTGACATATTTTTGTTCTTCAAGTCCACATTTTATCATGTGTGTCTGCATTCCTCTGTGCAAAAGTCCTAATAAGGGCATTTATTCAAAATGGCAGTTAATCAACCAAGTCCAGTCGCATTCATTTTACAGGATAAGCTATTTGTTTGAAATGTATATACATTATTATTTGCTGCTAAACCGCATCTCAGCTGTGAATGCAGTAGATTTGCTGATTGTCATTCTGCTGTAGAAATGCATCATTACCTTAAGCACAGTTACAAATGTGCTGTATAGCATACTGAGAATAAACAGGATGACGAAAGTCATGATGGATAAGGAGCTGTTGGCATCTCCATCGACACTTTCTAGTTCGTTTTCTTCGATGCCATAGTCTCCTGGGTATTCCATTATTTCTGGGTTATCTGCAATTAATGGATGAATATTTAAGCAAATTTCGTCACGTTGAGTAAAACTTTCAGGTCAAGTATCTGCAATATCATGGCACTAGCAATCGTGAGATATTTAGCACATTTGTCAGCAGACTGAGTGAATTCAAATAAAGGAATTAATGGCCTATCATCGGGCTGTCATCACAGAATAGATTGCAGAGTTGTCAGAACAAGCAAAAGAGGGCAGAGAATAGCAAGCATGGCTTTGTCAGAGAGACGTCATGCCTATCATATTGGTTAGAATGTTTTGAAAGTGCAATAAAGTGTGTGGACAGCGAGAGTTTAGTTGAAGTAACTTATGCATGGATTGTAGCAAAGTTTTTGAAAGACCCCTTACTGGAGATTGATTGATATGGTTAAAGTATGTAGACTTGGGGTAAATTTGGCATGCTCGTACAGAAACTACCTCAGCAATAGGACACAAAGTGCAATGGTAGAAGGCTGTTTGAATAATTAAAGGCTTGAGTGCAACGATGCATCACGAGGATCAGACCGAGGACCCTTATTGTTCGTTATATACATAAACAATTTAGATTAAAAAAAAGTCGGGGTGATATGAATCAAATGTACAGAAGACACCGTGTTTGTTTGAATGGTCAATAGTGAAGATCCTTGTGGGTTATTTGAAAATATAGATAAGATATTGAAATTGGCAGACCTGCGGCAGATGGCAATTATCCCAGATAAGTGCGAGATGGTGCACTTTGGAAGAAGAAATGAGATGAAGGAGTATCATGAGACACTTACTTTCATCTATCGTGGTATGGACTATGAGAAAGTAATGTTGGGCTTGTACATGATGTTAGTCTGGCAAGAATTGGAGTATGATGTGCAGTTCTGGTCACGTCACGACAGGAATTATGTGATAGGACGAGAGGGGATACAGAGAAGATTCACCGGGATGTTGACTGGACAGAGAAATTGAGCTAAATGGAGACGCTAGATAGATTTGAATCGTTCTAGTTAAAGCAGAGAAGACTGAAGGGGCCATGATTGATGTGTATAAGATTATGAAAGGTATGGCAAGCTCTAATAGGGAGCACCTGTTCAATAACAACAGGGAGTAATTTTATGGGAAGGGGCAGAGGGTTCAGAGTGAATTTAGCAGAAATACTTTAGTCACTCAGCATGTGGTGCGAATCTGCAATGCACCACCTGAGAAGGTAACGGAGTCTGGAAACGTTACAAACTTTGGAAAAAGAAATTGGATAAGTATTTCAAATATCACAACATTCAAGGATGTCGGATAAGTGAAGGCAGTTGTGATTAGCGCACATTTAATGGTAGTTATGTTGGTGCAGATTTGATGGAGCAAAGGGTCTTTTCTGTGGTATTCTGATTCTGTGAATCTATGTACCTTCAAAATGCATTAATGTTCCATACAAATGTACTTTTTCACGTTTGGGGGAAAATGCTTTATGAGGCTGACAACAGCATTGGGTGATCAGCAACCAATATCTTGCGTCTTGATACCAATAACAATTAAATAAAATCCAACTAAAGGAATTACACTTTACACTGTTCTGTCCAGAAAAGTCAAAGGCATTAAATGGCTAACTGAATGCGGAATCAGATGCTAACTTTATATTAAAGATTACATGAAAAAGGCAACGCAAGGGGATAGGAGATAAAACGTCAATTCTCGTTTAAATACTTGACATTTGAAATACTTATCCAATTTCTTTTTTCAAAGTTTGTAATGTTTCCAGCCTCCGTTACCTTCCCAGGTGATGCATTGCAGATTCGCACCACACGCTGAATTTAAAGATTTAAGGCCTGTTCAGTACAGCTTACTATGTATGTTTCTCAATTCAGAAGGACACAGTATTCTCTGTCATTTGACATTTGTATAACTCCTTGTGATGTTTTACAATTTTCTATGTGTTACATGAGTTTATATGCAAAGAGAAATATTGTTTCTCTTCCTCTTGCGACTTCAAGTCAGCGACTCAACAAGATAACACACATGGACTCACTTTGTTACCGAGTCAAAAGAGAAATCACGTCATATGAACTCATTTTTCCTGTTTTGAATCATGACTTCATTCCTGTAAGTAATTCACATATCTCCAATTGGCTTTCAACTTTATCCAAAATGATACATTTTAATTACAAACCATATCCCGATGACAAAGTTACATTGACTGGTTTGAAGACACCTACATAGGCAATATGTTACGGTCAAGCATGAATGAAACCTTGCAGAACCATAGAAACATACAAAATTACTGCAGGTTATAGCATCTCAGGTGCACATCCAAACTGGATGCAATTAACTTGGGGATTTTTGTCACAACCACCAAACCAGAAAACAAAACTCAGACAGCTCCGAGCATCTGGGAGAAATGTTTTTCTTTCTCTTGATTCCCCTGTCGTACTTAAAGGTACCCACTGGTTGAATACGGTCAGTTATCGTTTTCTAATTAGAGAATGCGGCTACAACGAATTTACTTTACCCATCTCTCATGCAGTAATGTAACTCCCTCTGGACTCACCTCAATAATAACACGACTTCGCTGCCCATACTATATAACCGCCTCATTGTTTCGCACTGTTCAATTTAGTTGGACTCAGGCACCTCCCTTGTAAGGTAAACAACCATGGCACCTTCACTGAAAAGTCCTTATAACATTCTTGTTGTACTTGTTGTGCTCTACCTGGAACAGCTTTGCCTTTCCAGGGATATGGTGGCTTGAACTCGATACAAAACTGCTCAAACGATTTTTCAAGCAACCCAAATATTTCCAGCATTGCACCTATTTTGAATTATACATTTCATCAAAACAAGGTAAATGCCTCAATATTTTACACATGCATTTTTTCTAACCAGTTTATCTCCTGTTCCTCAGCAATCACGGAACTCTGGACATAAAATCCAAACTCTCTAACGTCCTCTGCACTTCATAAATTCTCACTGACAGACTAAATTCAAATTGTCATATTTCAACGATCGAATTGAACCATTAATGTAAAGCTACCTTCGACAGCCGATATCAAACGTATAAATAACACCATCAACTTTGTATCATCAGCGAAATCCAGTTCAAATCGTTTGCATTAAACTCTAAATCGCTAAATCACACCGAAAATTGCGAGGGATACAATACTAAGTCGTGTCAGAAAATACTGGAGATGGTCAACAAGAAAGACAGTCTGCACTTTTAAATTTGGCTTCCTGCCGTGAATTAGTTTTGCATCCGAACTTGTCACATTCTCTTGTATTCCATGGGTTCTATCTTTCTGGCCAATCTTCCACTTTGGACTTCGTCAAATTCCTCACCATATTCATTTAGGCAGTACCCACATTACTATCCCCATGAATCCCCTTGGTGTTATTGCACCAAACAATATCAATTAACTTCGTAACACACGATGTTCACTTCACAAATTCAAACCGACTTTTCGTGATTAGTCCATTCCTATCTTGGTAGCATTCCATCTGATCTCTAATTATTGGTTCTGTACATTTCACTGCACGGAGTACAGACTAACTGGCCAAAACCGATATGGTCCACGATCAAAGCATTATCCAGGCTGAAACATTTGTAGACTTATAATGACACGTCTCTGGTGCCTCACATGCATCTCATTAGAACTGGAAAATGATCCTTTCAGCATCTATTATTTCCTCACTGGCTTCATTTTACCACGAGATACTCATGCAATTTCATGAAGGTTTCTCTCTGTATTACTTTCATTATCATTATTATTCTTTTCTAATATCTTACTGGACTCTTTTTTAAACTACATTGTCTGCATTAACTCCCTTCTTCGTGAAGAGAAAGCATTCTGTAAGAAATAGTGACGATGCCCATGGCTCTTCGGCCCAACAATTTCATTATTCACCATCTTGCCTGAAAAAGCACGAAGAAAGTATTTTAAGATTTCATTAAATTTCCATTGTTTTCATCCTCTCGTTGCTTTCCAAATCTTTTTTTTTACTTTAATTGCCTTGAATTCTGCAGTTTTATGCTGTTTTTTCCATAGGAACTTGGAAACATACGGGCAAGATCAGAGATCAACACTAAATTTAAAATGTGATAGTTCCATTCGGCAATCTAATAGCAGCAGGGAAGAAGCTGTTCTTGAATCTATTCGTGGATGTGTACAAACTTCTACATCATCTGTCCGATCAAAGATGATGCACGAAAATGTAGGAGGGATGAGAGCGGTCTTTGATTATATGAGTTGCTTTCCCAAGGCAACGGGAAGTAAACATGGATTCCACAGATAGAAGTTTGGTTTACGTTATAGACTCGGCTGTCTCCATGACTCTGGTAATTTCTTGCAGTCATGGGAAAAGCAGTTGCCAAATCTCAGTATGATGAATACACATAGAAGAATCTCTATGTTGCATCTCTGAAAATTGGTCAGAGTTCTTCGGACATATCAAATTTCCTTAACACTCCTGAGGAAGTAGAGAGGCTGTTGTGCTTTCTTGAACATTGAGACGACATGGGAGGACCAGACAGATTGTTGATGACCAGCACTTCCGAAACTTGACGCTCTGCACCAACTTCACCTTAGCATTATTGATGCAGACCAGGGCGTGCCCTCAGCTTCACTTCCACAAGGCAAAGATCAACTCTTTCGTTTTATTGACTTTGACAGTGAGGTCATTGTCTTTACACCATCCTTCTAAGCACTCAATCACTTTCTTGCATTTGTTAGATTTCAATAACTATTATAATCAGGTTTTCAAGATGCTTTTTAGCACCAACATTCCCCATTCTCTTGGCTTTCCAAAGATATTCCTCTTCGAAAGTCGTCATGCCAGTCAGTAGAACCATGCACTTAATCCGCAATCTAATCCATCTGCTCTCTACTTGCTCAGACATCATGCTGTCCGTATCAGCTGGGAGCCTCCTGACATTCTCATCATGACCCATATAATTAAGTACTACTCATAATGATGGAAATCTAGTATTTTGTACTTATAATCATTGAAACAGCTTAGGAGTAACGAGTGCACAAATGTTGGTCATTATAATAACTCACTTGTAAGAACATTGCTACAACTTAATTATTGTTTGTGTATTCCATTTAGACTGACTTCATGCTTTCTTCAAATTAATTAAATCTTAATTAATGCCAGTATAATATCCGTCATCAAGAAATCTTTCATTCACACCAGGTATAGTTAACATGGAGAAATCAGTGCTCATAATGTTTTAAGGCAGTGGGATTTCATGTTCAAAATAATCATGATCGATGAAGTGGTGTACTTCTCACAGACTGAACTATTTCACAGAATGTTTTAGAAGCTCACATCCAGGGTTTTAGCCTGTCACTGCACTGTCAGGTTGAACTGATCTACTGGGTATTCTCAGCAACAGCTGAAACTGGCATCCATCTAAACTCAAAAGCAAATCATTTTTAATTTACTCATGTGCAATTGATAACAGGACTTCAGTGAGTTGAAGGAGTTCACATCGATTTACTGAGGAACAGACGATGAAAAATAATGGGTTCAGATCCCCAGGAGATATTTCAGCACTGTGGATATCGATTGAGATCTTGAGAAGAAGATTGTAGGCAACACCGGAACTTTATTTGCAGTTCTGCCTGATTGAAAACTATTGCTCAAATCGCTGACATAGCATGGTCACTTCCACAGTTCATCAACTAACCGGAATGTAAAGTCGCGGATCCTGCAGTAAACGAGATTCTTTTTTTAACATGAAGAGATACCACACACAAAAGTTCAGCAGTTTGTGTGATCGTCAAATCAAGCAAGATTATACATTTACATATTCTACTTCAGTAGCAGCATCATTCTTCAATTCACAGGTAATATAAAACATGGATAGATAGGTTGACCTGAGGAATCTGCTATAGTTACTGACACCTCCAACACTCTGGACTAGCGGGACACTATATGGCACTGTGTTTCTCTTATATAATGAAACAGCCACTGCACAAACAGATGCCACATACCGCATTAGAGATATTTTCTCATTCAGAAGACGTCTATGGATACACAGAACAAACAATTGAAGTTCAGCTCTCCAAACACTAATCAAACAAGGACAGTAGTCACCTCACATTAAACAGACGTAAAAACGCACAGATACGTCCGACAGCATGGAAAGATGTCACATTGAAGAGCAAAGCAGATTGTCACACGCGGATATGCAATCTACTGAGAACAAGTATCCCATGTCATGAAATAGCGACAATTGCTGAATGTAAGAAGTCTCATCACATTCACGAACAACAGGTCAGACACTTATGTTCACCTGAGCAGGTCACCTGAGCGTGGCCCCTCACATTGGTGTACACCTTCGTGACCATGTAGAAATTTCAGAATCACACTCCTTAGCACTTCTCTCCCATAAACTATTCAGAACACATATGTTATTAAAAACTTAGATCAGAATGCTCAATGAGAAATTTGTGCTTTGTTGATTCGAAATGTCATAAAAGGTTTGTTAAAGAGTTTTACCTGTCATCTTAAAATGTAGGTCATTTCAGAGAACAGGCATCGTAAAGTCAGAAGAACTTAAACACCTGGCAACCAATTCCCCAGACTACTCTATTGGTTTCAGCTTATTGTGTGCAAAATGCTAGCATAAAAATTTAGATAAAAATAAAAAGAAATTCTGCATCCTGTAAATCAGTAACAAAAGCAGACGTTGCTCAGAAGGCTCTGCAATCTGTCAGCATCTATGGATAGAAATCAGAGTTAACGTTTCGGGTCGACTCACACTATTCATTGGTTCTAAAGAAGATCACTCGCACAAAACGTTTACTCTTACTTTTTTCTCTCCACAGACACTGACAAACCAACTGGTAATTGAAACATGGACTGTTTGGTGCACAGGTTGTAAACGCCACAATGCTATTCCAACAATGATATCATCAGTAAATCGATGTGCTCATCATCTAGCTGGAATTTACATTTGCATGTTATTAGTCAGGGCCAGCGTGCCGATTCCACATCGATGAGGTTCTAAGCATGGTGTCTTGTGGCGATGCAGTAATAATGCTGTGCGAGTGCGATAAGACATGCCTTAGCAGAATATTTTGGAAGACTGGTTAAGTGAAGTTAAGTGTCGCCAATCACAAAATTGAATGACCGAATGTCATTCAATGAACACAGTGATGGCAATAAAAATCTGGAAGTAAAAGAGGCCAGAACTGTATGGGTGCAGAAATTTTAGTGAAAATAAATCGGAAGGGGTCACTGAGACTGTGATGGAAGAGGATGTGGCGGAATTTAGACACGTCAGGAATAATTTTGTAAGGGAAGCATGAGTGGACATTATTGAATAGTTCAGTGGTGATGGATGATTGGGAACTCCTGCGAATTCATATGCCACGTAATTTAAGACTATAGAGAGTGGAAAATATATAGCAGACGACGAGTGTTGTCAACTGTCAGTGCGGAAGACATGATGTTGTTGAAAGCAGATTAAACCAGAAGAAATGCAGTCATCTTCTGGGTTCAGTGATCGGTTTAGAAATTCAGTTTAAATGGAATGTAAAGTCAGAAAAATAAACAAAAGTTACCACAGGAAATGGCCAAAGACATCACTGATTCAGATTAGTGACGAGCCTGAGTGGTCACCACAATAGAGGACTATGATTTTGGACTCTGCACTTTTTGATTGTGTGGTCACGTATTTGGATGTATTGGACATATACAGAGTAAACAACAGACTATTGTGAAAGAGATTATTGTGGTAGCAGTGCCGAATTGGAATCTGAATTTGCATGATATGCGTGAGGGATTGGATGGAGCCTGTTCTGGATGAGGGCTCAAGCATAGATCATCGTAGGGATGCAACACGAAAACTGTAGACCAGAATTGGACATCACTGCAGTAGAAAACTTGGTAGGACTGGGATAAATGAAGGCGAGGACAATTTGGATGCCTAATTGCTGAACGAAACAAGTTGGCATCACATCAACTTCAGTCATTTCACTTCACATCTCGATATCAAATGAGCAATGGAGAACGAAAGAGTGCTGCCAAAAACGGCTATGTTAGTTGTGGCTTAGTCAGAGGGAACCCGAGCGAGTCTAAAGTTCTGCACGTTTAAACAAGCTGCAGTGCTGATGTTTCAAAAAATGGATATCCCAAACACTTCAATCAAGGTCTAAATCATCTTTCTGAAATTACGATGCATGTAAATAAAGAATAAGCAAGTCAAAGAGCTTTCATTCTGCATTTATTGCAATCATTGGAGCCACATGCAAACTTAATCACTGTTTCCTGATCTTTCAGTAGCAGTGTGGAACGTTCAAACGATCTTCTGAACGATTGTAATCACAGGATAAGCTTTTCCTGGAAATTCCGATTCTAACCTTAATTACCCTTTATCAACAGATACAATTTAGAATAGTAGGCATTCTCCCTTTTACGAAAATGTTCACTGATCAGAAATATGACCGCTGCATGCAATGAATTGAAAATGCATTGGTTTGGTTGCTTAAATAGTTATCGCCGTAACAACATTAACCTATTTATGGAAAACAGCTCGTCAATCACGCCAAGTTACGTGCAAGATTTAACAACGTCGCTTAGTACGACTGAAACATTGACTGATGTTGGTTTACCACGAGACTTATTTATACTTCTGATTAACTCCCGGCTGAGGGATGGGTGTCCCACTAAGCAGGAGTAAGTGATGTCGCTGTTCCATTCCGCCGCTGTGACTCTCAACCTGCTGGTCACGAAGTTGGAACCATTCCCCTTCTCACTATCCATGTGCGTCCGGTAACCGGCATCCAAAAGCGTGTCATTGGCCATCCATCCAATGTAAATGTCAGCTGGGTAAAAGCTGGTGGCGAGACACATCAGGGTCGCTGAATTCTCGGTGTCAATCTCGTCAGTCGATGGATGCAGGAGATAAACCTGAGGAGGACACATTTGACCATCTGCAAAGAGAGGATGATTGTTTAACTGAGACTGTCTTATGTCTGTGTCACAATTTCTTTGTTAGTAATGCATGTGATAGATAAAATATTTCCGATCTGCAAGACTTTGCGAATATCTGTAAATGCTACAGCATTTCACGTCCCTTATTTTTCCCATGACCCATCCACCCACACTGTGCATATGTGAATATGACCCCTCCACCCAATCTGCACATCTTTGTACTGTGGACAAAAACCGGAGTACCCGAAGTAAACGCACGCAGACATGGGGAGGATGGGAAAATTCCACACAGACGGTGCCGAAGTTGGAACTGAATGCGTGTCTTGGCGCTGGGAGGCAGCAGTGCAAATCAGTGATCCACCTTGCCAATGCTAACCTCTGACCATTTAATGTAAAGCATCAATTATTTGACAGATTTTTTTTAATTTGACAATTTTATGAGTCAAGCTTATCTCACAGTAACATTAACTATTAGTTTTGGAAAGACACATAGTGGACTAGAAAGGTTCACCCTATTTTTCTCTCCATAGATTTTGCCAGACCTGCTCAGTATCTACGGAACATTTGTTTTTCATTTTAGATTTCTGAAATCGATTCGATTTGATATTATTGCAGTACCATTCCCACTTACCAGTTGCTTTCTTGATAGAGTCTTTTACTGGTGTTGGTAATTGACTGTCTTCGACCAAGCAAACATATTCGGCACCGCTGTCCCACTCTGACGCCACGATTTTAAGTTTGCTCACAATGGTGAATTTACTTCCGTTCCAATCAGGATTTTCCGTCACGACTCCTTTGGTTCTCTCAGACCCGTTCACTTGCCAGACAACATTGATGTTTCCTAACTTGCTGGAAACGATTTTGCAAACGATGGTTGCTGTCTTTTGTGTCCAAATCTCTTCAAACGCAGGTTTCACAAGGTTGACAGAAATATCTGGCTGATGGCATTCATCTGGAACGAGAAAGGAATGCATGTTTTCAGGCTGCAATATCGATATTAATTCCAAAATACTTCAGGAGGTGGGGAATAATTTTACTTACTGTGATCTGTCACCTCTTCTGCTTGATAGTTTCGACTTGGTGAATTAGATGTTGTGCTCTCCTGTTCGTGTTGGTTGCATTCGCCCTGACTGCTATGGATATGACTTCAGTAAGATTTGCGATGTATTCTTGCACAATTTGGAAATTGCTCTGCCTTGGGTACACTGACAACTATCGTCTCCGTTCGAATACTGCACACTTTCAACTATTGCAGTTACGGATGCCAGAAGATAGTTGCTACCAGATGGACTTAATTCGACAGAATCCAATACCAGACGAGCAAAAAATGCATCATCAGTGTCTGCTTTTCAACAGCTGAAATTGCTTTCATTGTGACCGACCAACCATTGGAGAAATGTACGCCTGGTATCAACTTGCATTTGATTGATTGCATTTTTTAAAATGCGTTTGCTGTCCCGATTCGTCAGCAGAGCACTTTATTTGTAAAAAAGGATATTTACCGCATAATTCAAGTCCAATCAAGGGCACTGTCAAAAATTTTTATTCTTTTAATTAACTATTTTTGAAGAGTGTGAAGTGAGGAAGTATAAAATTTTGATGAATACTTGTCTTTCACAGCTCAACTCTTGCTAAAACTAACAGAATCAGTTATCAGAATCGTGATAACGTTAAAATGACGCATTAGACGGGGAAAGCATGCTTTTAGATGTCTTCAAGGTAAATCGTCGGTCTAAATACAATAGTCGTTACTTTATTTATGCATAACGGAAAATACCAATGAAAAGAAGGTTCTTGAATGTTCTGCTTGTGTCGTTACCATAAATATCAGTACCTTAACTATGTTCGCTAAACCGGTTATTTCTGAAAGTCCCAATACCTCTTGTGATGACTCATGTTCTGTGTCTATTGTACAGCTCTAACGGCCTAATTTTATTTTGTACGCATACTGTAAAGCTTATGCAGTTCTTCAATTATGCCACTCCCTCTGCGAGGTTGTTTGGGCGAACAGGATATTGGCTGAAATTACTCCCGAGTTGATTAATATTACTGTCTCACAATCCAAGCTCTTAAGTCTAAACACTTGCTTGTCTTCAGCCATCCAGAGTTAATCTCTTCCACTAAATCTCCAGTCAACCAAGCAGACTGTTAACATGAATTTGTCAATTGACAACCTGAGCTCAGTCGTGGTATATTTTCAATTCATGATTAAATAATTGTGCCCAATTTAACATACAAGATCAGGTCCATCTGATGAGTCTTGGTCAAAACCTTTCAGTAATAATATCTAGACGGTGCACGGGATTGTGGGAAAACTGATCCGAATGAAATTAACCATCTCCTCACATTAAAAATAGAAATCAGAGTTTGAACAATGACTCATTATAGCAAACAATTTCAGAATTTTGCGTGTATAACTGAGATGATTTTAAAAATGACACCTTTGCATCGAAGTTCTGAATTGAAAACTATCACATTTTCATTACTGTGAAGAGGAAAATGGATTTTCATATTGATATAGAAACGGTATTGGTATGCAAGATTCCTTTAGGAATCTCATATTGGCTGATCAGTCTTTGTAAATCAGTGGGAGAAATGGAATAGAGGCAGCCCATTCCACAGGAAATATGTAAGACTCGCAGTTGTCCTTGCCCTTTGCAGGAGTGCAAATACGTTTATTTTCAGCAAGACTTCTCAAATGAAAGATAGAACAAAGGGACTGTATGGAAATCATACAAGTCTATTCCGGTCTAACTTTCAAAGAATCATCAGCAGGCCGAAATTATCACATGGGCTTCTCAATGCCTGCTATTTTAGCGCATGGTTGCTCACCAAACGGAATTTATCATGCTTAGTGTTTGTTACCACATCTACGAGCAGTGTTTGCTCAGTGCAACTTTTCTCTTTCCCTTTGTTGTATGTGACTTTCTGTCATCCATTTGTCAAAGCAGTTGTTGTTCCACTGAAATCTACGCGCTAATTATCGGCAAGTGCATGACCAGAAGTTTGTCACAACCCGTTCATCCATTCCCTTGATCACAGACCCGTGTACCAGAGATCAGTGTTGCAAAGTTGAAGCATTGTGACTCGTTTTTTAAGGACATGAACGGGTTTTTCCCCGGCCCATAACACAGTCCGGTACAAACCAGTACCGGAGCAGACAGTCGGAATTAAAGCCAATTCACTAGTTCACATGACTTATTCTCATCAAATGCAAAATTATTTGTCAGTTCCTGCGACGTTCAGGGGAAGAGGACAGAAGAATATAATCTTTGAAGTATACAAATTAATTCATGAGCTTTCATCCTGCTCTTCAGAAATATTTGCATTTCTGTGTACCTTTGAGTCGATTGTCAGCAACCACCCAAGCTGGACTCAAAGGTGAAGCAGTTACTGAAGCGAACAAGACACGAAATCATGGAGAACAATCTCCCTCTCATCGCCATTCATTATTGTCAAAAAAAGCCTTCAAGACTTATTCGTGCAATGAAGCTCTTTTTTCTCAATATAAATATTTAGTTAACCACTTTTTCTTATCAAACTGTTCAGATAGATCAAGACACCACTCAGGAGCAGGTGGGAAGTTAACGTGCGCCCCTTCGTCCAGTGCACAGACACTCCTAATGTGCCACAAGAGGGCCCTCTCCGTTCTTTGATTCAGCAGACTTCACACTGCTTGAGCCAATGCGCTTGTGGGATATTATTGTTTCTCCCGTCAACCCGTGTGCAATGTTTTAAAATTGTTTCATTTCAAGAGGTTTTGTGCATTTTAAAGTTGGTGGTACCTTGGAATGTTTGGTCATGGTTTCATGTTGCGTTGATATTTACCACAAAGTGATAACTGTGGGAATAGTTGCGAAAACCCTGTTCTTACCTTTCGTATGGCTGATTTCCCTTTTCACATTGGACTGTGAAGGTGGATGCGAGGCAGTACAGGTGTATTTTGCTCCGCTCTTCCATTCCACTGCAGGTACAACGAGGAGGCTCCGTGTGCTGTAGGTCAAGCTCTGTTCCAGAGCAGTGGGGAAATTGGTAATGTTCTTGCTGACAGAAGCTCCGTCTTTCTCCCAGTTAACTCGTATTTTGTCAGGATAGAATCCTCTTATCAAACATGTGAGAGTAGCAGAGGTGCCGTTTTGTACCTCGTTTGGTGATGGAGGCAGGAGGCGGAGATGTGGCTTAGAACATAGAACAATACAGCACAGAACAGGCCCTTCGGCCCACGATGTTGTGCCGAACTTCTATCCTAGATTAAGCACCCATCCATGTACCTATCCAAATGCCGCTTAAAGGTCGCCAATGAATCTGACTCTACCACTCCCACGGGCAGCGCATTCCATGCCCCCACCACTCTCTGGGTGAAGAACCCACCCCTGACATCTCCCCTATACCTTCCACCCTTCACCTTAAATTTATGTCCCCTTGTAACACTCTGTTGTACCCGGGGAAAAAGTTTCTGACTGTCTAATAATGTTATTCACACCGCGTGATCACCAACTGAACGAACCGGCTGTGTTTAAATCCCGTGATGAACAGTCTGTGTTTTACTTCTCACATTGCGGGGAGCTGAGCATTTACCCAAACAATGGGCACACCACCGCCCCGACACTGTGTTTACAAATCAAACTGATCGAAAGTTTCCACAAAGAAGATTAGACACGACCAATATACGGAAAGAACGTACTCCTTCCTTGATTTGAAATGTAAGAAGTTGACTGTAGTGAGCCTGACGTGATTTGAACACGCAACCTTCTGATCTGGAGTCAGACGCGCTACCATTGCGCCACAAGCTCACAGACTTCTCTGGTTCGACTGTAATAGAATTACAATTTTAATATTTCGTCATTGATACAATGACATATATAAATGTATATCTCTGGTTACCAACCTCTTGCCATTCTTGTTCGTTTTGATACTGCGGTTGATGATTGTTTGTGTTTTGCAGAGCATGTGTATTGCACCCCACTCTGCCACTCATCCACGCTGCTAGTCAAGCGGCTGATGGTCAGACGTTGATTTTCAATAGCTGCCTCAGTTTGAACGCCTCCATTCCGTACCTTTCCATCCACCATCCAAGAGATGACTATCCCAGCTGAAACTGTAGAAAGCACTTCACAAACCAGAGTGGCATTTTTATTGATCCAGATTTCTTCAACCAAAGGATCCCTTAGCAATACGGCGATCTCTGTTGGTGAGAAATCAGAGTTTCAAATTCTTTTCCATGTTCCAATAATAATGTAACCAGGATTGTAACAAGAATGCCAAAATCAGTGCCAAGAGATGGTACAATAAATTGCGAATGTCTTTCTGACAGATACAACAAGAAAGAATTTGCAGTGTCATTGCTTTATTCACTTTTGTTGATTTGCTTTATAATTTGTATAAGCCAATACAATTAAGAAAGAAATAAACACAAAGGAAAGCGAGAGAAGCTGTTGAGGAATGAAGGAAGTGATGTGGATCCATTTCGTAAGCAGGAAAGAAAGAAACAGAGAAACAATCAGTAGAGAATTAAATGCAAACTAATTCAAAATGTTGCACACACAAATGCAGATTAAGGTATGCAGTAAGACAGATGTAGGAATAGGTGAAGTGAGATTGTCAGATGGAATATATAAAGACATAAAGCTCAGAGAATGGGATCTGGAGATAACAGATTAGAAAAAACAGCCAGAAAGAGCGGAAGATGGTCAGAGAGTGCCAAGGAAAAGAAGACAAAATGGAGGCATAAATACCGATAGGCACAAAGAAGAAGAGAAGCATAAGCCGCTACAGTCAATGATACGCAAAGAATTATTAAAATCTGCAGAAACAGGAGCGTGAAAGAATAAATATTTTTGAGAAAGGGAGAAACAAAGAAACCAAGGCATATACACATATGGTCAGTGAAGAGAAATATCAAGTTACAGAACTAGAGTGGTCAGAATTAGCAGAGAGACACAAGCCAATAGACAGAGACGAAGTGAGTCTGGCAGTAATAAAAGAGCGTGAGAAAGCAAGATAAAGATGGCGAGACAGAGAAAAGCTACCACATCATGAGGGTTGTTGAAACTGAAGCACAATGAATATTGAAGTCATTATCCCTGATACGTCATTGGATGTACTGACTGAAAAAACAACATTTGTCTTGTCCTTCTGGCGATCTATGTCAGGAAGGTTTCAATAAAGCATGTTGTCTCCAATCCAAAAACAAATTTCTCTCTCTGTTTCATCAGAATCCTCTGTCTCTCCGCTTCGTTTCTCTGAACAGCCATCCTCCCAATTAATCTTTTCTACAAATGCTTGGTTCCACACAGCAGCAGAAAACACTAAATCCTTCATAACGTTAGCAGTAGAATTACTCATTGTTGAAGTTGTTTCCTTTCTGATGAAGTATAGGCATTGACAAAGTATTTTTGATGGGAGAAAGTGAGGACTGCACATGCTGGAGATCAGAGTCGAGAGTGTGTGGTGTTGGAAAATGACAGCAGGTCATGCAGCATCCGAGGAAGGGCACCTGACCAAAACGTCGATTCTCCTGCTCCTCGAATGCTGCATGACCTGCTGTGTTTTTCCATCACCACACACTATCGAAACTATTTTTGATGCCTTGGATTGAATTGGTATATTAGTTAAAGCGTGGAATTACCTTGTTTTATAAAGATAATTAATATCAAGAATAAGGAACTTTGGTTAAAATCGTCATCTCAGGAGATTGTACATTAACCTCTATCGTTCTGTTATTTTCGTCACAGTGCCTATATCACTGTCTCTTTTCCTCAGTCTTCTTACAAGGCTTCTATTTATTTCCATCAGCTTTTGCGACTGAGATAAAGACTTACACAGAGCAGAGGGAAATAATATCAGATGTTGTACACCACTATATATTTTTTTGAAGACAGGTTTTAGGTACCTGGGTCATTCCCAATCACTTTTGGAGTAATATTACTCTGGACTACAAATTGCCATTGATATCACTCACTGCAACTATTTAAAGAATGCTTCATCCTCAGCAATAAGACAACATAATAATGTTCCTTCTCGTCTAATATTTATTATGCAATTGATTATGATTATTAATATGAGTTTGTGAGATAGTTCAAATTTTTTACCGGCTGTTGAATGAATTTCCTTTCGCTGGTTACTGCTGGTTGCAGAATGAGAAACTTGACAACTGTACACAGAACCGTTGCTCCAGTCCTGCAGGGGCACTTTAAGCAAACTTGTAGAGCTAAAGTCATTGTTCGCTGTTTTCAATGGAGATGTGGTTGTAACGCCAGAATTTATGGCATTTCCATTCCTCTGCCATTTCACCGCAATATTTCCAGGATAGAATTTGTTGATTAGACAAACCAGCTGCAGAAATCCGTTTGGTCTCTGTTCTTCAGAGTAGAGGAGACTGATGACTGGTCGAGAAGGGTATGCTCCTAAAATTACAACAGAAAAGATTGACTGTCTTGTGTATAGATGATTAGAAAGTTTCTGTGTTGCCCTGTTGAATCGATTACTGTCAAACATTACAAAAAGTAATTATTTTACTATATCATGGTATCACGTTGTGAAAATAAACTACTCTCAACGTTGGCAACATATTTAACCTTGAGGTGAGCTCCAACTGGATAGATTGATATTGTCCAAAGAACAGAGAAAAAAAAACATTCACTCGAATTCATCCACGCTGACCTGCTTTCACTATTTTTAATTGTTCCATTTAGAGTCATAGAGTCATAGAAATGTACAACAAGGAAATATCGCTTCAGTCCCGCTCGCCCATGCCAAGCAGATTGCCTAAATTCGTCTCATCTCATTTTCCAGAAATTAGCCCATATCCCTCTTAACATTGTTATTCATGTACCCATTCAGATGCAGTTTAAGTAATGTAATTTTTACCAGCCTCCACCTCTTCATCTTTCAGCCATTCCATAAAGGCACCATCCTGAGAGAGTCGAAGTAGTCCTGATAGACCCTTTCATATCTTTTCTCTCTCAACTCAATCCGACCCCCTCTAGTTTTGGACTACCCCAACCTAAGGAAAAGACATTGTCTATTTATGTTCTCAATGTCCCTCATAATTTAATAAACCTCCATAAGTTCAGACATCAGCCTCTGACACTCGAAGGAAAATGGCACCAACCTATTCAGTCTCTCCCTTCGGTCAAACTCTTCAACCCTGACAACATTCTTGTAAACCTTTCCTGAAGTCTTTCAAGTTTCAGTACATTCTTCCCAAAGCAAGGAGACAAAATTGCAGACAGTATTCCAAAGCGGCATACCTAATGTCCTCTACAGCCACAATGTGCCCTCCCAACTCTTCTCCTCAGTGCACTGATCATCAAAGGAAAGTACACCAAGCGCCTTCTTCATTTGCTTTACTTGGTCCATATTTTACAAACAGTTTTTCCGACTGTTTCTTCCCAATCGCTTTAAAATATTGCAACTGCTCCATTTCTACCCCTTCCTCTGGAAGTTCATTCCACATTTACCCCACCATCTGTGTGAAAAATCTGATCCCCAGGTGTCTTTACAATTTTTCTCTCTCACCTTAAACCTATACCTTCTAGATTTGATCTCCCCTGCCCGAGGGAAAATACTTCTGATTTTTAAATGATACAGGCTTCTCATGATGTTATCAATCGCTAAATGTTTGCCCCGGACTTCCTCGTTAAGACCACCTGTTTTTATATCTAACTTCTGCCTATCTTTAACTCTAAGCTAATTTATTGTTCAAACATTAAGTCATGAATTTGCACAATCTTGAGAATGCATTCTTGGCCAATCACCACTTTCTACCTTTGGGGCTTCAATTAGTCTTCTGCCAGTGTCTTAAACAAAATCTAAGTTCCTATCCTGGAACACCTGTCTGCTTTGTGACCGAAATTTTGCCATGTTAAGCCATCCCTCGACTTCATAATTCCCATAGTTGTCCTGAAGCTCTCAATAGCTTCACTCAACTCTCACTCTAAAATTATCTCGAGCTCATATCGTACGAGAAATCTGCATTCATGTACATGCCTCTGGAGAAATCCTGATTTAAACTGTCCCAAAACGAATCAACGTCCATCCAGCCTCCAAGAATCCAGGTTATGTAATATTCCTCCATAAACCTATTTATTTCTCATCCCCTCTTTTTATTCTTTGTACACTTGTTAAAGCATATCTTTCTCTTTTAAAATTTAGCCATGTCTCCAAAGTTTAAGGAGTTATTGCCAATATCTGTTTTAAATTTCCTGATAACGAGGCAGTTTCATCTTATGTAATTGCCGGGAGAGAATTTTGAACAAGCTTTTCATTTTGGTGTCATTTTAGTTTTGACAAGTCAACAGAAGTGTGTTTGCACTCCAGAGGCAAAAGGGATCTCGAAGCCTTGTTAATATACTTGAGGGAGCAAGGTTGCTCCTTACTTAACTTATGCCTGATCCGGCATTCATCATGATTCTGCTGATCTTTCAACTCAATAGCCCAATCCTGCTTTCTCCCCGTAACATTTCACTCTATTCATTCCAAGTGCAGTATCACGCTGTCTGTTGTACACATTCAAGATTTTGGTATCAACTACTTCCTGTGGTAATGAATTCCACATGCTCACCACACTTTGGGTGAAGAAATGTCTCCTTAAATGCCTCCTAAATGGTCCAACTCGAATCCTCAGACTGTTTCCCCAGTTCTCGCCAACACGTTGTACAGGATGACAGCACACATAAATCAATTCCCCATCCTCGCACTGTGATTTTCTATCACTGTTTTCAAAGTCCCATCGTGGAGTAGAAGTGAACAGTTAACGCCTATTACGCAGCAGAAATCATATTCTTCAGTCCCATAACTTCAAGCTTTTGTGTATTCCAAAAATTAGCATTCGTGCCTCACTGTTGCATAACGTACACACAGTGGTTCTGGGAGAATTACTCCTGGAGCGAAATACCTCGAACCTGACAGCTATCTCGATCGTAAAAGGCATCACTTAATATCTCCTTTACTTAGACGGTTTTTTCAACGAATCACTTGAGTCCCCAATAAACACATATGGGTTTCTTTCCATTCAGTGTTTGATTGGATCTCATAACTTAAAGACATTCCTATCAGGAAAAGGGACCACATTTTCTTTACACAGAGCATAGAACATTATAGCGCAATATAGGACCTTCAGCTCTCGATGTTGTGCCCACCTGTGAAACCAACCTGAACCCCATCTAAACTGCACTACTCCATGATCATACGTATATCTATCCAATGACCATTTAATTGCCCTTAAAGTTGGCGAATCTCCTACTGTTGCAGGCAGTGCGTTCCACTCCCTTACTATTATCCGAGCAAAGAAACTACCTCTGAAATCTCTCCTAGATCTATAACCCCTGAATTCAACTTATGTCCCCTCGTGCTAGACATCACCATTCGAGAAAAAATGTTCTCACTCCCCACCCTATCTAAGCCTCTGACTATCTTATGTGTTTCAATTAAGTCACCTCTAAACAATCTTCTCTCTACGGAAAGCAGCCTCAAGTCCATCAGCCTTTCATTGTATGGCCTCCCTTCTCGACCAGGCAACATCCGAGTAAATCTCCTCTGAAGCCTTTCCAAAGCTTTCATATTCGTCCTATCATGCAGTGACAACAACTGTCCACAATACCCAAAGTGCGGCTGCAGCAGAGTTTTGTACAGATGAAGGATGATCTCATGGGTCCAAAACTCAATCCCTCTACCAATAAAAGCTAACACACGACATGCCTTCGTAACAATCCTATCACCCTGATTGGCAACTTTCAGCGATGAATCTACATGAACACCGTGATCTCTCTGTTCATCACATTACCAAGAATCTTACCATTAACCAAATAATCTTCATTCCTGTTACTCCTTCCAAGGTGAATCACTTCACACTTTTTCTCATCAAACTCCATTTTACATCTCTCAGCCAAGCTCTGCAGTTTATCTATGTTCCTATGTAATCTACACCCTCCTTCAGCACCATCGACAATTCGACCGACCTTAGGATCTTCTGCAAATTTACTAACTCATCTTCCTACGCGCTCCTCCAGGTCACTTATAAAAATGACAAACAAAAGTGGCGAAAAAACAGACACGTGCAATGCACTAGTAGTAACTGAACTCCAGGATGAACATTTTACATAGCCACCAAACTACGCCTTCTTTCAGCATGCCATTTTCTTATCCAAACCGCTATTCACATTCAACCCTATGCTTTCCTATTGTGTGCAATAGCCTACCGTGGGAAACCTTATCAAACATTTTACTGAAATCCATAAACACCACATCAACCACTTTACCCTCATCCAACTGTTTCGTCACCTTCTCAAAGAACTCAATAAGGTTTGTGAAGCACGTCCCAGCCTTAACAAAGCCGTATTGACGATCCCTAATACACTTATCCCTCTCTAGATGATTAAAAATCTCAGCTCTTCAAACATTTTCCAACACTTTGTCCACAACCAGCAAGGCTCACTGTTCAATAATTACCAGAGTTGTCAATACTTTACTTCTTGAAAAACGGAACAACATTTGCAATCCTCCAGTCTTCTAGAACTAAATCTGTAGACAATGACGGCATAAAGATCAAAGTGAAAGGCTGTGCCATCTCCTCTCTCGCTTCTCAGTGAATCCTGGGAAAAAAACATTCAGCACAAAGGATTTATGTATTTTCACACTTTCCAGAATTGTTAACACCTTGTGAAACTCAATCCCATCTATTCCAATATCTTGTATCTCAATAATCTCCTCGACAACGTTGTCTTTTTCCTGTGTGAATGCAGATGAAAAATATTCTTTTTGTGCCTCTTTTACCTCTTCGAACTCCACGCACAACTTTCACTCCTGTTCTTGATTGGTAATAATCTTCCTCTCGTCAGATTTTAATTCCTGATGTACCGACAGAACGCATCAGGGTTTTCCTTGATCCTATCCGCCAATGATCTCTCACTTCCCCTCCTGGCTCTTCCTCGCTCTCTCTTTAGATCTTTCCTGGCTAACGTCTAACTCTCAAGCGCTCTAATTGAGCCTTCACGCCTCATATTAACATAATCTGGAGATGCTGGTGTTGGACAGGGGTGTACAAAGTTAAAAATCACACAACACCAGGTTATAGTCCAACAGGTTTAATTGGAAGTACACGAGTTTTCGGAGCGACACTCCTTCTTGATGAAGGAGCGTCACTCCGAAAGCTAGTGCACTTCCAATTAAACCTGTCATCTTAACATTAGCCTTCTGCTTCCTCTTGATAAGAGATTCAACTTACTTTGTGAAACATGACTGGCTCGCTCGACAACTTCATCCCTGCCTTACAGGTACAGGTACATAATTCACAAGATACACATTAGCTGTTTCTTGAATAAACTTCACGTTTCAATTGCACCAATCCAGTTCACTTTCCTTCCCCATCCTATGCGTCCTAAATCTTCCATGATCACATCATGAATGCCTTTCAACCAAACGATGACTCTTGCCCTGCGGTAGATACACATCACTTTCCATTGCTCTAGTAAACAAATGTTTAAAACTAAATAAACAAAATCTATTGCCACCAATGCAACCATCTGACCAGACTGTTCACAAGCTGTGACCTTGTTATAATCATCAGACTACTTAATACAAATTCAGCAAGACGACCTACTTGTTCACACAAACTAACTCCTCTCTCGAAAATGCCTCAGCTGACCTGCGACCATAACTTCAAAGGTATCCGAGATTTTCCCTCATTTTCCACGCTGAGTACCCATCTTCAAACTCTTTGAAGTAAATCTAATCAGGATTCTGCTGCCAAGAACGTAAATTGGACTTCTTGTTCACCCATCAACGTATTTTCTCAAAGTCAGACAATACTTTCGAATTAAATTTTTGTTCCATTTATTCAAATTCAGCCACAGCCACATTCATACTATTATAACGGCCCAAGATAAACACACTCTTAGTTCATGGTGATGGTACATTGCTGACTTCGTATTAATATCCAATGTCTATCATTACTCAACGAACGTCATTAATAACACTAGAAAATATCGTTTGTGAAGTTTTATAATAAAATAATACATCACATCATCAAATACACGTACGCTTACTAAATGTCAAGTTATTTATATTTTTTGGTTCATTCACACTTGAGTTCTGCCCCATGAGCTCCAGCAACCACACTGTCAAGAAACCGCGTAATTTCAATCCAAAATTAGATATCAACATACTGCAATGCTCTCTGTGATAATGACTATCCATAACTGTCTCGGTAACCAAATACACCTGCATAATAACTGACTCCACCTGCTAATGAAGTTCTCATGCATGTGTTTATATCTTCACGATCATTCATTATGGAAACAACAGCTTGTGATACCTTCCAACAAGTATTCCAACAGGTACATTCGATTGAATTCATCTGAACGACGTTCACACTCATATTCAGCACATGCCGATGCCAATAGGTTATGAAACTGCTCTTGGCCTTCAACACTATCCTTCCTGCAAGACCATATGGATTGGATTCGTTCAGATAATGTAGAAAAGACGGGAGACTAAGACACCTGGACAAGTGCAACAGTCCATTCACAATGCTATTTGCAGAACAGAAAGAGGGTCAACAGAGTCACATCAGACTGGAAACAAACTCTGCCTCTGACTCGTCACAAAGGCTGCCAGAAATATTCTGGCTGTTCTTATCTTATGAAAGGCAGATGAGTGTCCACCATTTCAGGAAAGTAGTCCGTGGAATTGGTTTTTAAGTAAAGTTAAGAAATTGGCATTCAAGAGGTTATTTGTGGGAGTGGTGTTCGGGTCAGCCTTGTGTGATTTTACGATAGGGAGGGCATAGAGGTGAACGTTATGAGAGCTTGTCTGTTTATTATCAGACAATCATTATGGGTGGTATTATCTGTAAAATCAAGCTGTGAAGGGGAGATGTGCAAAGACAGCCTACATATGGAGCTCCGAAAAAAATGGTTGAATAGTTCATTCGAATCACATGTTTTCGATATATGTTGAACCTCCTGCAATGGTGCAAGGAGGTAGGATTAATTCATCATTACATTGTAAAGGCCCCCCTAGTGATTAGTAACATTCACGTGATTGCATTCACTTTCAAACTGAGGGAGAGAAAACTGCTGTTTAGCATAGGATATTATGAGGGCACGAAAACAGAGCTGGCTGATGGGAATTGCAAAATAATCTTAGAGGATAATTTATCCATGATATAGTGGCAGACATGTAAGGAGACATTTCAGATCACATAAAGAGGTACATTCAAAAAATGAAGGAAAATTCCAAATTCGGACTATTACCTGTGGTTTAAGATTACCAATAAGCAAACTGGACAAACAGATGGTAAGTCAGAAAATTAGACAGAATAGTAAAATTTGCAGAACAGAAAGATATGAAAATTATTAACTATTGAATCATCAGGTTTTGATAGGAAGCTCACCAGAGATTAAATCAGAGAATACGAATCCCTGCATTTAAAACAAAGTAATTGACAAAGTGAACGTCGGTCATGTAGAAAATGAATGTGGGCAAATCATGCTGTAAAACAAAGGAGACACAAAAATAAATAAATAGAATACTTAATTTACATGAGGTCTCACGGTAGGGAATGCAACAACATTCCAGGAACTGTAATGAATAGACAAATGAAAGGAAGGAAAAAAGCGTGGAAATGACATGCAACAGAAAGACAGGACTGGGTTAAAATGTACAGCTCGGGGGCCAACACCTCCGCGCCCCTCGTGGCATTATCCCTCCGTTCGAACATAAAATGATAGTGAAATAACTAACGTTTTTAGTTTATTGCTGCAGATCATCCCCAATGCTGGAAAAGCCCTTTAGATTGCAAGATATCATATTTAACAAGTTCATCAAAACATTTTAACAAAGCAAACAAGAAATAGCACGAGTCTGTTTTCGAAACTGTCATAGCAAAATATTCGAAGCTACTTAAAATGAATTTCAACTGGATAAGTTCAAGAAAATCATGGCGTTATAAAAGAGAAATCGTATTTGAGAAATCTGCTGGATAAAGTGGAATCAGTGGTTGCACTGTGTGTTGATTTGCGAAGACATTCAATAAAATGTGACATCAAAGTTCATTGTCGACAATGAAAGACCAAGGAGTTAGAACATTGAAGAGGAGAAGAGAATAGCTGAGGAGCTGAAATTGACAATGGGTGTGCAGGAGTAATCCTACAGTTTACAAGTGGTGTGCCAGACGAACCAATGTGGGAATTGTAACTGTTTGCAATGTTCCTTTTGCTAAATTTACTGAGCTCTCAAAAATAAAAAAGGGGAATTAAGTCTTCAGAGGGCACAAGGAAATTAAAAGATTATCATGACATGTGTGAATAATACGGAAAATGATTGTGGGGTTTGGTGAACAAGATGACCAGTTGGCAAGAGGAAGAGAAAACAACAATCAAAATGATGACAGATTGTACAACACGAAGATGCAGAATGACCACAGTTTCCAAATGGATGGATTGCTTGAGGTTCGCACACATGGCCAGCAAATAACTCAGGAAATTAAGGCAATGATATCATTTATCAAAAGGAAAACTGGATACGAATGTACAGAAAAAGAGTGGAATGCAGATGCTGGAAATCAGAGTCGATAGTGTGGTGCTGGAAAAAGCAAAGCAGGTCATGCAGCATCCGAGAAGCAGGAGAATCGTCGGATGCTGCCTGACTTGCTGTGCGTTTCCAGCACCACCCTCTCGACACAATCGACAGAGGTCATTTTTTTTTGTTTCAGATAAACCAGATACATGCAAGCTTCGCCTGGAGTGTAGTGTGGCAGATTGTTCAGCTCATTCACAGGAGATGCAATTGCATCAGAGGGTGTTCAGAAAAGGGTTACCTGACAATTTCATGGAATGAACCGGTTATCTTATGAGGAATGGTTTTGCAGCCTCCTGGCTGAATGTTTAATGGAATGCTGCATATGTACGTAGATATTACATTATCATGCTCATGAAAAATACTGCAAATCAGAAGAAGTCAGTATACAATTGCCCAGTAATATTTGAGACGTCCAAGGAAATACTGTTAATGATTCCTATGGAGCAGCAGGACATTGTCACGAATTTTATGACATTGCATGCTGGATTGGAGGATCGGCTTGGGTCTAATTTGCCAATAACTGCAATAAAATTGTTAAATACTTCTGGAGAACGCAGCAAAGTTAATGCCATATTTTATAGGGTAGAGTGCATTTATATCCTAAATTTGCTGGTGTAAAAATTTGCTGGTGATGCCGACATTTTTTTAATCAAATCGACAGATATTCTTAAGAAATGCAATATTTATAACGTAAGCAGCATTCCCTGTGTTGTTGGAAAGGAGAGGAATTTCCATGAAATACTGGAAACTTCAGAGCCAAATGGATGCATTACAGCGAGTAGTATTTGACGACGATGATAAAAATAGCAGAGCTAATTAAATAACGACAGAGATGGTAATGGAATAACCAGTTGGAAACAGTGTGAGTAATTAGCTTGAAGATAACCAATAATGCAGATATTAGATTCATACTGCTGGCAAATTTCAATATTAAATATATGTTATCTGTGTAAACACAGCTGGCTCAGCGAATATACCATCGTCTTATTCAGTGTTTTCAGTGAGAGAAAACAAACGTCAAATTTACCCTGAAAATCTCTGTCGGCCATTTTAGGGAAATACATTTGAAGCTCAATTTGCATCATTTCAGTATTCTATGAAATTCTCAAAATAACTATTGACTGAATGAAATAAAGTTACATACATACAAAATTAAAATCAGTTCTATAGTTTTTCAAGCAGGCATGGAAACAATTGTTTTGGGAGAGTTTCAGGTAGTAATACGTTACCTGAAGCCAAATGATTATCTCATTGCAGCCTTTCCTCTTCCCTTCCAGAAAATTTCCGACATACAATTTATTCTTCTACCTTGACGATGAAATACATGAAACTCTAAATCTTTTTTTCTCAGAACCAGAATTGTCTATGATTTCCCTTCAGACACAGCACTTATCTGACCATACTAGGTACCATACTATTTCTTGGGGGGGCAGGACTGATCTGCATGGAGAGAGCATACTCAGCGAGACCATATTCACTGGAGAGCGAAAAATGAGGGAACCCTCATGAACAGTTACAAAATTCTAATAAGATAACGAGGAATTTCTTCCCCAAGAGAGTAGTGAACCTATGGGATTTTCTGTTAGAGAAAACTGTTGAGTCCAAAACATTCATTGCTTTCGAGACCAATTCAAAAAACGGTCTTAGGCCGAAAGGGATGAAACAACATGAGAGATAACGGGTAGAAAGATTGAGCTGACTGATCCATCATGATCATACTGAATGTTGGAGCAGTTTAGAGGGTCTGGTTTGCTGCAACTTGCATTTTCTAAGGTGTCACGTTTTATATTGAACGTTATTCTTCAGGTTAACGTCATTTTCTAGTCTGCCCAGCTGGTCTGTTTTCCTGCAAAATTAACTGCATACTTTCTCTTATGGGAAGATAGAGAGCAGTTATTTGCGTAGATCGTGCCATTCAGATTTGATTTTGGGTCAAATTTTAACAATTTGGTTTGCCATATATTATAGCCTGTTGGTGGCAAATCACAGGCTATAACAGAGCCATATTATTGGAATTTCACACCACATTACCAATACTGCAGAGAAAGATCTTGTTACGTTTCAATCACAAATAACAGTGCCTTCTGCCGGGCAACCTATTCCACGCATCCCCTAAATGCACTAATATCATTTTTTTAAATACTTTTCACATTAGTCTACGAATGCCGAAAACGCAGAAGTCGTTGTTTAGTGGAGTGAATGCTTCCTTTTGTGGGATTGATAATACAGAAAATGCAGACTTTTCTTGTATTCGGAGGTGGCAGTGTTGAACTGTGTGATCAAGGTCTGAACTCACACGACACCAGTTTATAGTCGAACAAGTTTTTTTTTAAATATCACACACTTGCTGCCTCTTCGTCAAGTGAAGCCTGATTTCTGACCATTTCTTTGTTAATTGTTGTCAATTACTAACCACATGTGTGGGGTTCCCCTCAGATCATCCTCACGCCTGGCTACCTGACAACCATAACACAGCAGGGTGGCTGCATTACAAAAACAATGCTGTTGTGTACACATCAACTCATCGATCCTGCTTTGTTTGGTATGATGTCTAAATCCTGGGGATCCATGAGATCAAGGCAGAAGATTCTAATTAGGTAGGATTATGTGGTTAAAATAATTGAATCGGACAGCAATGAGTGTAATCAGTAAGTCAAAGATAAAATTATTCCACTTTCCCACCCAAGCAAAAAAAACCGAACAGATGGGCTACATGATTTCCACTTTAACTCAAACTAAAAGCTTATGCAAAAACTCCAGTGACTGCAGATTTCTCAAATGGTCGACGAGCAGATGAACGGTGTTCTGTGAGATCAGATTTCAGGTCATCTGGTTTCATGCTGAAGTACAGCGAAATTAATCTCTGCTGGTTGGTCTGAAATGGGGCCCTGGTGAAATCTGTGCCCAACCTATTCATTATTTTGCGCAATTCGAGGACAGCTCCAATCAACCATTATTGTCAAGCCCACCTTTAGCAAGCCACCATTGTTCCAGTTTCAAAACTGGACGGCATATTTGCTGATTTGGTGACAATGTTAATGTAATCGAAATTATTTTACACGATAAGTCTTTCCTTTTGAAACATATTAATTTTGAACACAATCCAAATCAATAATGTCAACAGAAAGATTTCTTCAATCCAGACTAATGGTAATTGTTTGGATGTGAAGGTTTGCATCCTTAGGGCACACAGTCATGTGTAGTACAGCCTCACAACTTGGGTAGTTTCCTGTCTTAACACTAAGATCCCCGATCTACACAAATGAACATCTTATGTTCTTGTGCCAAACAAGATAAATATTTAAATATTGGCTTGTTTCCAGTTACATTATAACTTGATATCTTTATATTCACAAACATTTGCTCAAATAAAATCTGCAGATGAGTTTGAAATGGAAGACACATAAATGACAGCATACAAGATTTGTTGACGAAGAAATGGTCTGCTTTTCAATTGTGCATTTCAGCCTGTTTTAATGAGAAAAACCATTACTTTAACTCGTCTACAAAATCATAGCGATACGTAGCAAGGGGGTCACTTACTAGGTTTCACTGTTAGAAAAGTGCCGCTTCCTGCATGGTAGTAGTCACAATCCGTCAGCTCCCATTCAACGCCATTCAAAAAGCGTCAGTGAAGCAAAAGTCCTGTAATAAATAAGCCAAAGCACATCGTTTCCACCATATTCCATATATATTCATAGCCTTAACAAGTCTTCATTTGTTAACAGTTTAAATTCACTCACACATCTGCTATCTCCAATGCGAGTTTGGGTGACATTGGAAACGTCAGCATGCCGAGCTATAATCAACAATATCCATAGAATTCCAGAAGTGAACGAATTGGTATTTTTGTTAACACCATAAAGCAGCATTCATTACAAAAAGCTCATTACGAAATCATGCCCATCAGACGTAGAAAAGGGAATTACTGTTGGAGAGGTTTGTGCTGTGCCTTGTGTCACTGTGCAATCCAACACAGTCACACACAGCAGTGCAAACATGTCGCATTGTCATTCATACAACAAGCACAAGTCGTTATACAAACTGCAAGCTGGATTCCGATCAATGTACACTTTCTGACATTTGTTTCAGAAAACCAGGTTTGATATCCGACCAATCTCCAGAATAGCTGGCCATCCTGATAACCAATAAATCAAAGTGTTTGCGGTTCTGGTCACAATGTGTGCTGGTAGTTTCTGTATTACAGACGTCGAGTTCTCGATTGTTGTGGTCATCACAGCTGTCACAGTGATAAGTCCCAGGGCAAAAACAAATGCTCACACGTCACTAAGTTGAACAACAGCACTGAATATCCAAGCGCACGTTCTCTGAACGTTCCTGCTCAATTTTGTTCACTATCATTTAGAACCTGCCTCTTGCTAATCCGTATCATAAATGATGGCCTCAAAGTGCATGTTGAGCGTTGACATGACGAAACAAGGCCAATTTACTTCATGGACGATGTGAAGATGTTTTTGTCTTGGTGGAAGATCAGGTTTATTACTGTGGTCAACATCCACTTCACAGTTATATGCACCACTGTCTTCAACTCTCAGATCACGAATTCGCAAAGAAAAGGACTTTGATCCCTTGTTCACTGTTTCAGAGTATCGTCCACCAATTGATATGCGGCTCCACGTTGTTGCATCCAATTTTGTCAGATACCAGTACGTGCTATGCAATGCACAGCTAGAACTTTTTAGGACACAGTTGATGGTCAGCGATTCGCCTGCCTCCTTCGTTGATATTCTCGGTGTTTGCTCAACCCATGCAGTAAAGACATCTGGACGGAGAAAAATATATTTAATACATGACATTTACCTCTCAACAGGCGAGGATCACACAAGGACATTTCAATAATGAAAACATGGTCTCTATTGCGAGGAACATCTATAAGAAACAGTACTTACTTGGTAACCAGGTTAAAAGGCACGAAAACAAGAAAATATTCATTGTTTCTGCACCAGCAGACAGACCTTTATACGCAGCCAACGCCGGAATTAAATGCCACCTGTTCTGTGTAACAGTGTGTGTCGGAGCACCGACCTTATAAACCACGGGACACTGTGTTTATTTGCATCAAGTGGAGCGAGAAACCAATCGCGTTGATTCTAACTCACGAATTGTGATGGGCTGAGCTTTGCGCAGAAGAACCGTCATCCCATCATGGAAATCTGCATCAATTTAGAATGGTTAAATTAGCAGCATGCACTTAATTTCCTTGTGTTTAACTTGGTGATATTTTAGTTTCATATCTGGGAAGATCTATCATGTTCAGACAGCGAATTCATGAACAAAGGGGCACACTTAAATAATTAAGACTGTAACCCACACATGGTGAACTCTGAAAACCGAGTGGCTACATAGCCAAATGTATGCATGCTATACTCACCAGAACTATAAAACGGATAGAAGTTTCACAAACGATTTGCTTCTGGAGAAACTTCCAGTCACGTTGATATAATCGACCTGGGTGTAATCCTCGAGACGGTGCTGCTGAAATTTGTATGTTCTATTCAGCTACAAATTATGGCAAGCAATTTAGAAGATCAAAGAGACAGAGATGGATTGGTGTGAATCAGTTTAGAAGCAGCAGACAGAATTCACGATCAATTATTAAAAAGGTTTTTGGGAGTTGTTAATCGACAGGAGATTCGATATGCTTTGAATTCCTAAAAGTGTTTTGTTTCGTTGAGGAAGACTTCTTTTTGAGCATAACGTTCGAGCTTGGTTCGACTTTACAGTCAATAGAAAATCCATTTCGTGTTTGATAAATCACTACAAAATAGCGCAAACAATAAATCCCAACACGATATCAGAGCTCAGCGTTCGACTCCAGCCAAGAGTTTGCATGCTGTGAATTCAAAGCATGCACCAGAGATTCTTTCCCATGTTGCCTGACACGTGGAAATATGAATATGAGGAATACATGAAAATTGCATTTTCTTTGTTCAAAGAACTGCAATTATTGGTTCAACTAATACATGTTTGAAATATGACCAGACAGCTTTTCCATTGAGAAAGAGAAGTTCCAGAGGTTGAAGAATCTGGAATCAGAAGCCGTTCATACACGTTTGAATGTAAACTCTTTTTCGGAGGGGCCGAATGCACACCGTCGTCGACAAGGTTGTGACGCTGTGATTTTTTTTTTCCCTGGGTTGTAGATTCATTTCGGGAAGCTTCATGAGAAGGGCTCCGATTGAAACTCATGGCGTGAAGTCTAAACTTTGTTCTGTTCTACTCAGACATTGCTAACGCTGTTGAGCATTTCCCCGTTTTTAATGCAAAATGTTCAGCAACATCGCATGCTGTTATAAACATAAACAAGTGAAGTGGGAGTTAAAGATCTTTACTGTGAGACAACGTAACCTGATACCACACTCTTCAGAATTTTGCAGAATGAATAGCCTCGTTGTGTCGTCTTGAATGGTTTTTAACCTGTCTGGAATGGCCTTAAACATCTTTCAGGTAATAATTTTGAGAGGGCATCCAGTTCCAACTGTGTTCAGAGGAGTTCCATTGTATTTAGCAAAGAGGATTCATTTCGGGAAATGACACGCAAAGTACATTTGGAAATGTTTGCAAATCCCATCTTTTATGGAGGCTTCCTGGACATTCTACATCAAAGACTTGAGATTGGATTTATATCTCTGGGGACGGTAGTTTGTGGATTATTAGACAGAAAGTGGGTACAGGAGATTTCGTGGCTGTTAGACACTTGACGCAGTTTGATTTTCTAAGTGAGTCATTTACAAAAACTGGAAAGTGGGGCTTGTTTGAAAGTATGGTGTTGACAGCCCGGTATTGTTGACAAGTTTGAGTTAGGATTTAAGAAATGAATGGGACTCACCAGGAATGGACATCAGATTTCTGTTTGCTACAGATATTATACCCTGGAAAAATAAACGGACGTTTTTCCAGATTCAGATAAAATGATGTATTATATTGAATTCTTTTTTAAAAAATTCGCAACTTGCCTGTACAGGATAAGTAAAATAAAACTTTTAGGTTAAAAAGACAACATCAACATGATGTGCAATAAATCGAATAATACTGAAAGGCAAATACAGAAAACACGAATCAGAAACAAGATCAGAGCAGGAAGAGGCCTTTCGGCTCTTCAAGCTTTCTCTGCCATTAATCACGAACATCTCAACCATCTAATCATGATTTCTCCCCAACAGCGTTGATCCCAATTTGTCCTAGGTGTTATACCTAGCACACATTTGAATACTTTCAACGTTTTGGTGGTGGAGGAGTTTTGTTTTTCAGGCTGGAGGCCTGGGACCCAATGGTATTCCACAAGGATTGGTTTTTTGTCCACTGATTTCATCATTTATTTGAAGAATTTAGATGTCAACATCCTAGTCAAAGTTAGTAAATTTGCAGACAGCACCAAGTTTGGAGGGATACCGGGCGGCAAAGCAAATTAGCTCACAGTACAACAGGAGGTTCATCAGATGGGCGAATGGGCCGAGTGATGTCAGATTCAGTTTAACTTAGATTAATGTGTGTTGCTGTATTTTCGAATGGCAAATATGAGCAGGACCTACACTCTTAATGGTAAGATCCTGGAGAGTGTGGCTGAAGAAAAACAACTTGAAGTGCAGGTTCATAGTTCCTTGAAAGTGGAGTCGCAGTTAGATAATGAAGAAGACGTTTGGCATGCTTGCCTTCATATATCTTGAATATAACATTTGATCGATCATGTTGCAGATGTACAGGACATTGGTTTGGCCATTTTTGGTATATTGTCTGCAATTCATGTCTCTGTCCTATGAGGAGTATTCTGTGAAACTTGAAAAGATAAGCAAGGATTTTGCCAGGATTGAAGGATTTGAGCTCGAGGGAGAGTCTGAATAGTCTTAGGAAGTTTCTTTTTCACCTGTAGCGTTATCGGATGAACGGTGACTTTACAGAGGTTTTTCCAATCATGAGGGGCATAGACAGGGTAAATAGACAAGGTCTGTTCCCTTGGTTAAGAGAGTCAAGAAGTAGAGTGCACAGGTTTGGACTGAGAGGGGAAAGATTTTAAAAAAGACTAAAGGGGCTACTTTTTCCATTCAGACAATGGTGCAAGTTTGGAATTAGCTGCCAGTGGAACTGGTGGAGGCTGGTACAGTTACAGCAGTTAAAACCAATATGTATGGGTATATGAATAGGAAGACTTTCGAGAGATATGATCCAAGTGCTGGCAAATGGGAGTGGATTAATTTAGTTTATCTGATTGTTGTGCATGTGTTGCACCACAGTCTGTTTCCGTACTGTACATCTCTATGACTCTACACCTCCTTCCTGTGGTAATGAATAAATGAACTACTCGGCAGCAATAAACATAATGTGATATAGTTCAGCCTGCAGTTTGAGAGTAAGAAGCGTAAAACGGATCGTGGTATTTAACTCATTAGAAGTAACGAAAAATACATGGGGGTGTGGAGGCTGGCCAGACTTTTATTCGGAGGGAGGGTTAGCAGAAAGATGCCAAAGAGCAACGTCAGGTGTTTCTGAGGCAATTCGGAAGGCACAATAGAAATTCATTCCAAGGAGGAAGAAATATATTAAGGTGAGGACGATGCAATTATAGCTGACAAGGGAAATCAGAAACAGCAGAAGAAAATGATGGCGAGTGATGGTGAGTGGGAAAAGCAAGATTAGAAAATCTCTAAAAGCGGCAGTAGGCAATTGATTTCAAAAAAGGTGATTTGTCAGAAAAAGCTAGCTTTATTACAAAAGATGACAAGAAATTTGTTTCGATACATACAAGGTGAGAGAGAGGCAAGAATGGACATTGGACCACAAAGAAATGAGACTGGAGAAGGAGATATTATGAACCAACAAATTGTGGACGAAATGAATGGGTATTTTCCATCAATCTTCACAATGGAATACTACAGTAACATTGCAAGTATTCAAAAAGTCAACGAGCTAGGGTGGGTACAGAGTCCATGGCTAAGGAGAAAGTGCTGGGGAAGCTGAAAGTTCTGAAGATGGATAAATAACCCTAACCAGATGGACGGAAACACTGAGTTCTGGGGAAGATAACTGAAGAGGTCATGAAGGCAGTGGTGGTGCATTTATTTTTTAGGAATAACTGGAGTTGGGGAAGATCCCAGAGGATTGGAAAATGGCTAATGTAAAACCACTGTTTAAGAAGGGAGGGTGTCAGAAGACTGGACATTTAGGCGAGTTCGCCTGACCTGGGTCGTTGTTAAGATTTTAGATTCCATTATTCAAGATGATATTTCAGAAAGCTTTATGTAATTGGTAAAACAGAGTTGATTCAGCATAGATTCGTCAAAGGGGAGTCATGCCTCACAAATCTGTTAGAAGTATTTCAAGAGGCAGCCAGGAAGTAAGACAAATGAGACTCAATGGATATGATCTATTTGGATTTCCACTATGATTTTAACAAGTACAAGCGGCTGCTAAATACGATAAGAACCAAGGTGTTTGGCACAACTGAATGACATACCTGGAGAATTGGCTCACTGGCAGAAGGCAATATGTGGGGTTAAAGACGTTATTTTCAGGATGGTAGCCAGTGACTACTGGAATTCTGCAGGGTCAATGTTGGGAGCACGATTCGCTTTATTCATAAACGATCTGAACGAAGAAACTGAGGGCATTGTTGCCAAGTGGCAGATGACACAATGATGAAATGAGGGACAAGTAATGTTGACGAAGCGGATTGTGCTGAAAGATTTGGACAGTCTGGGGGATTAGCAAAGAAGTGGTGGATGGAATATCATGTGGGTAAATGTAAGGTTATGAATTTTGATTGGAAGGATAAAGGTGAGAAACACTTCCGAACTGGGGAAGGACTTTTGAAACTTGAAGCATGACGGGAGTTGGGAATCCAACTTCAAGATTCTCTTCAGGTTGAACATGCAGGTGCAGTTGGCCTTTAGAAAAGCACATGCAGGTTTATCATTCATATCAAGAGTGCTACACTGCAAGAACGGTGACTTACTATTGATACTGTATAAGTTTCCATCAGGAGCACATTTGGATTATTGTGAGCAGTTTTGGTCTCCTGTCTAACAAAGGACGTGTGGCATTGGAGGGGATACGCAGTGACTGTACACTGGATACCGGGCTTTTCTAATGAAGAGCTGTTGAAGATTCTACCTTTGTGCTCAATGCAGTTGAGCAAGATCAGGGTGGAGTATCATTGAATCTTACAGAATACTGAGAGACCTGTATATAGTGGGTGCGCAGAAAATAAAAAATCACTGGCAGAACAGACTTCAACCAGAGGGCACAGCCTCAGAATGAAGGGACGGTCCTTCAAATTTAGTTGGAGAGGAATTTCTTCTGTAAAAGTGTGAAACGCGTTGCCACAGAAGTCTGTGGAGTCTAAATGATTGAATGTATTTAAGACAGATTTATGTTCTTGATTAGGAAGGGCATGAAAGCTTACGGAGCAAATGCAAAAGAATGGGGTTGAGGGGCCTGTCAACCATGTTCGAATAACGGAGCAGTTTGAGTATGCGAAATGAACTTATTGATCCCCCATTTCTTTTGGTAGTATGGTTTAATATTGATACACGTTGCAGAGTTTCTACAATATTGTGAATACAGTCAGATGGGGGTTCTTAATCCTGTTATAATTTTCCTATATCTTCTATCAGAACTTATTTATACACTTACTAAGCACATACATAACCCTACTGTTACATTAATCCACAAAAACCTTGAAGCAGAAACATCACATTTAACCATAATGCCCGTAAAACGGTCTCTGTTTCAGAATCCATGGCAGCTCGGTTTTCGTGAACCAATCCTGACCAGATTGTTTTGATTGTTTGATAGTACCGTTTAGAATTCCTAATAATACCAGAATGGAGCAATTTTGAATGCAATAGCAATTCTGGGTGGTGCTGGAACAATATTAATCATTGAATACATGAAGAAATGTATCAGGAAATAATATTTAGAATTAGTTTTCGAGACTAAAGCAATGCATCTACTATATATCTTTCACGGCAGTGCCTCCAAGAATACTCGTTGTTTGTGAAGCTGTGTAGTCGGCACGAGACAGGGAAACACTTATATAAACGTAAGTTCTGTTGTAGATTTAATGCCCGTCATTACTTCATGCACACGACTTGATATATTTTATGTGAGACCGCAATTAAACCAACCAAACAACTGCAGTCCACCAGATGCATGAACACAGTTTCAAATGTTTTACTTTTCTAAACATAAATACGAACTGCAGTTCAGCCAATCAATAAATGCAGTGTTCACCGCAACGTACAGTCGGGTTCGCCCCGATGCCACAAATGGCCCAATATTTCTGTATCATAAGGGAACTAAAAGAAGGAACTAGCTCGTTTCTTATCTCTTCTTGCCTTTAACCTCCCGCTCCCGTAAAATCAATAACTAATGTTCCTTACACCAGTTACCGTCCAGAAAAATCTTTTCAATTTATAATAATTGAGAATTTGCCACAAAACAATTCCGACTGGGGGGAATGCACCTCAGTTATCATGAGCTGCCCGTGGGCTACATAACGTCTTTTAGATCGAGTAATACAACATGTTTTAATTCATATTTGAACTCAACATTTGCAAAAGAGACGAAAATGTTTCGACCTATTTTGGTTACAGTTCCAAATTACTCCTGAGAATATAATGGACAGACATCTTCTTGAATCACTTCATACAATCAGAATAAACTCCCAGATTTCTGTCAGAAGGTTCCATTGCGGCTTCTTAAAATGCGTGAGAGAACACGGTATTATATCAAGTTTGGAAGGAAAATTGTGATTTATTCTCATCCCTAGCACACTCTGTCTCTTTCTGTCAAAGTAAATATGTACATTGAAAATTGCAATCCTGCTAACTTTTAAATTGTTTAATTTGTGGGATATGTATATCATGGTTGAGCTCGCACTTACTGCCCATTCTTTGTTACAATTGAGAGGTGGTCAGCTTTGTTCTTAAATTTCTGCTCCTGCAGAGGCCCCAGAATTCAAAGATGTCAGTCTACAGTTCGATTCATTCTTGCTCATACCATCAAGTATTTGGAGGCTCCGAATAGTTCAATGAGGACTTACAACGTTCCTCCAAATGTACTCAATACTTGTTTTGCAAAACCTGCTGTCCCATGAGCCTAGTTGTTCTGGTAAAGCTGCAGTAATGCTATCTAAACAGCAATGATGAAAATGGCCTCGCACTTTCCTTTTCCACTCCACACAATTATTGCCCAATCATAATCTCGATCACCGGAAAAGTGATGATACGGCTCGTCAACAGTGTTAAAAAGAACCAATTGCTTTGTAGTAATTATGACTTGTGCCAAGGCTGCTTCGATCTTGACGTCTTGACGTCAATTCAGTCTTAGTTCAAATATGGATAAGTGAGCTGAATTCCAGAGGTAAAGCAGAAGAGTCAATCCTTCCGGCCGAATCTCAGATGGCGATGAAAAAGACTGCAGACAGGGGGTGGGAGACCTGGAAAAATGGTGCACTGAGAACAACCGAGCTCTCAATGACCGCAAAACCAATGAACTCATTATTGTCTTTTGGCGGATGTTACTCATGGCCCCCCTACACATTAACAGTACAGAAGTGGAACGAGAGGAGAATGTCAAGTTCCCAGGAGTAGGATTTCTTGTGGCTGCAATGGTTACAAAGGCCCAACCAAAGCTTCTTCTTCAACAGGCAGCTGAGCAGACTTGGCGTGACGGCGAATACACTTGCCAAAGTTTATAGCTGCACCGTGGAGAGCATTCTGTCTGGATGTATTACTACCTGGTATGGCAACTTAAATACACAAGAATGGAGATTGCTACAAAGAGTGGTGAACTCGGCATGGATAATTGCAAAGGCTAATCTCCCAAGTATGGAATCCATCTACCAGGCCCGCTGTCAAGGGGAGGCCCCCAGCATTCGTAATGATCCATCCCACCCTGGCAATGTTTTTCTACAACGTCTACTGTCGAGGAGAAGGTACAGAAGCCTGAACGCACGCACCAGCCAGTTTCGTAACAGTTTGTACCCTACTGCTGTTAGGATATTGAATGGACTCACAAACTCTTAACATTCGCCATAAAGTTTTACATATTATTTACTACCTATGCTACTTAACTCTGTGATATTCCTGCATTGCTCCCAAGGCAAACCATTTCACTATGCCTCGATATATGTGACAATAAATTGAATTGAATTCAATTCATATCAAGGACACATTTGAGATCGTGCAGAATGAAGAAGCCGTCACAAAACTGAAATCAGATGGAATCAAAACTCTTCACTGGCTCGAGTCATACTGATTAAAAGGTAGGGTGGCTGTAGCAATTGGAAATCATATATTTCAGTTCCAGAACATCTCTGCTGGAATTATTCAAAGTAATGTCATCTTTTAAACCACCTTCAGCTTCTTCGGTAATCATCTTCAGATCAGAAGTGTGATGTTCGCTGAAGAAGGCACTATATTCAGCATCATTCACAACTCCTCAGACACTGAAGGAATATGTGGCCCAGTGCAGCAGAACCTGGATAATGCCCAGGGTTAGGCTCAAAAATGGCAAATATTAGCACCTCACATGGTCAGCCAATAACCATCTGCAACAAGAAAGGATCTTGCTATCACCACCTGATAGCATTGCAATCACTGAATTCCTCCATCACCAACAATCCTGGGAGTTGTCCAAAACTAGAAACTGAAAAAGATGTTTCATATTTGAGGTACAATTGTAATGAAATTGCAAGCTGAGAGCATACTATTGTTAATTGCAGTATCGCTGAGATTGCCCTCTTTTTTCAACTGTGGCGTTATGTTTTTGTTTTAGCTTTTTCCCTGTATTCCTAGACAGCTTGCATCTCAGAAGGGTTTTGTGTTGCTGGAAGTTGACAGCATTTCAGTTGTACTGGAAGAGCTTGTACTAGAAAGTTATGGTGCATTTTAATTTGTATCTACTGTATGGACATTGGCAGTAACAGTAGGCTTTGCTTTATCCAGTACTTTGAAATAGTTCTTGATGCCACGAAGTTGTTTTATATTCTGTCCCTCGCGCTGAATTCATTTTAAGTCAATTGCATTCTGGTTAACAGTTATTTGCTGCAGGTGGACTTGAGAAGCCAAGTTGCAACGTATTCCATTATTTCAGATAGTACCTTAGTGACTCAAACAGATATTGCTCTCAAAGCAATTGATCGTTGACATCAAGTAAATTAAGAGACGCGTTATAAACGTGCTTGATAGACATCTCAGTTCTGCTATGTTTTCCCGTAAAACAGACTTTCCAAACAACAAAAAAAACCATGACCTGTTTCTGCGTTCAACCAAAATCGACATCTTTCGGTAACTGTGTAAGTGTGCACTCATCAACTTTGGGCGAATTATGGCAATGCAAATTAAACTTGACAAATTCCTTAAAGTATTAGAAATAAATGACATGTCGCAATATTAAAGTTAAATATAAAATATTAATCAGCACAATAACTTGCATTATGCAGGCAAATTACAATTTACACAAAAACTTTGCAGATGGCTGATCCAAGTTCATAGTGCAGAAACTGATCAGTATTCTGCAGTCAGGAAGCTTGAAAGTGTTTTTCAAGGTTTGCATGATAAAATGCAGATTCTCAATAGTTGCCTGTCTTTAAAAATGCAAACATTATCTATACATTAACAGCTGTTCCGCGCTATTGATCAAAGAACGATAATTCAACTGCACTGATGGAAGTACGCATCTGTATCAGGCAATCGTACTTTTCAGGCATTTATACTAACTGAATATTGTTTCTTAAAAATTCAAAAAGAAAAAAATTGAAAATTAGGAGCGAACCTGTAAGCGTAAAGCCGGTTCCACACTCTTAATTAAAATAGCTGTGTCTGGTCAAGATTGTACTCAACCATGCAAAATTGGAATGGGTAGACTGAGAAAAACAGCGTACAGGAAATAATGAAAGGTGCAAATGATCGATATCACGGTTGATATCTCCAGGAAGATGCAGATGGCCTGAAATGGCTGATCAGAACAACACCCCTATGAAACATGAAGGAAGCTTTCTTTTCCTGAAATGTTACATATCAAATGGACAATGTCAGGGGATTTTTTTTTATTTCTGAAGGCTTAAAGAACATGAAACCGAGAATTTCACAGAGATAAAAATTAAAATATCCAGAAAAGGTCAAAAGAATATTAATACACACGCAATTCATTTGATTTGTTTCCCGGAGGCATGAAGTAAAATCGCCCACGAGTTTATGGTAATTCATGTCAAAGCAATGATCAGGTCATGGCAGATTGAAAATATCCTGGCAAAATGAGACATTGCTCACTATTGTGGAAAGAAACGGTGTGCATAATAGTTACCAAATTGTGAAAAGGTTGCAAAATAAAGAGGAACAAAAGGCTTTGGGTGCCCTTCTCAATTATGCACTGAAGGCGAACATCTGCATGCAACAAGCAATTAGAAAGGTTGATAGAATTTTAGCTTTAATCGCAGGAGTAGTGAAGTGTTATTTCATTTGTAAAGCAGCTTTCTTAAAACTCATATGGAGCAATGTGTGAATTTTTGAAACCTTACAGCTGAAAACATGTTACAGCCGTTGAGGGAGAGCAATGCTTGATAAACCACAATTAGCCCCAAGATGGAGGGACTGGACTTGAACTGTGCTGTAGGCCTCGATCACTCTATTTCAGAAGAAAAAAGTCAATGAATTTAAGGTACCGACCAAACAGGGTCTGAAGTAGACAGAAGTGAGGAGATATATTTCAACATATACATAAATGCAGATAGAAATGTATATACATATATATCACATATTTGTGTCTGTGTAATATAAATTGCGTTTTATAAACATATTCGTGTCTAAATTGTATCTCAAACTCATTCGACACGGAATCAATTATCACATGATATTTTCACTGAATTTTCTGAAACTTTTGGGGGACTTCAAATACTCTGGGATCCAACCAATTATCATCGACAACAAGAAATCTAGCTATCACCACTTCATACCCAATGGTATTTCAGTCACTGAATTATCCATCTGCCAACACCCTGTGAGTTACGATAAAACAGAAACTGCAATAGTCAGAAAGTGTGGTGATGCAAACGTGCAGCCAGTCAGGCAGAATCCGAGGAACAGGAGAGTTAACGTTTCAAGGATGAGCTCTTCATCTGATTAAGTGCTCATATTCGAAAAATAGACTCTCCTGCTTCTCTTCTGCTGCCAGACTGGCTGTGCTTTGCCAGCACCACAGGGCTCGATCCTAATCTCCAGCATCTGAGAAAACTGACCAGTGAAGATGTAGCACGTTCAGATACCACCTACCCAACCTGCTGCAGAATTACTTCTAATTCCTCAGACATTCAATGCACGTTTTGCTACACCCGCTCTTCAAAGATGTTTTCAGCATTCTTCTGTTCTTATACCCACTGATACATGGCACAGAGAAATCCTCAGATTACTGCCTTTGAGAATCTGTTTTTCAATTTCATTCTGAACTCGTTGAAATCTTTCTTCTCCATTCTTCTATCTGCATCTGTTGTGGTATCAATGCGGGCAGTGACATCTGTCAGTGCCATCTTCCCGAGAAATAATTCTGTAGCCAAACATAATATCATTCCATTCAAGGATGCAACGCCCGATCTTATGGTTAGTGAATCAGATTTCTGGCCTCTGAACAGTTGTTTTTGAGACTGTCCTTATATGACTACAATAGTTCAGATTCTGGTCAATGATGACAAGCAGGTTGTCAATACTGTAAAACTAACTTCACTGAATATCTCCAGGCAATATTATTGGAGATAATCAATGCCTCGTATTCGAGTGGCAGGGATTCTCGCTGACAATTGTCAACTCAAAACGTGCTATGAATCCAGATTGTGGTACATTTAGACATGGACTGCTTCAGCATTTGAAGAGTCATGAATGGTACCCAACGTTGTATAATCATCAGTGGACATCCCTGCTCCTGCCATTATGGTATAGGGGAGGTCATTAATGGAAAGCATGATGATAGTTCAGCTAAGCTTATTCCCCTGAAGAAATTCAGCAGAGATGCCTGGCGCTGAGCTTACTGATCTCCAACATCTCCAATATTTTCCATCTGCCAGAAATGGCGCGAAACATCATAGATTTTTCACCTGATTCTCAGTCACTCCAGTTTTGGTCGAGATCACTGACCCACAATTTGGTCAATTGCGAACTTGACATAAAGAAAAATTGCTCTCACATTATCTGGAACCCATCTGAAATAATGACGGCATACATTATAATTAGTTTGTCGTTATTTTTAAGTAAGGCGTGGTGAATGACTAACTTCATAATTCTTCTTTTCATAAGTAGGTCACTATGTAAATTGGGGGCAAAACCTGCCTCACTTTAAATGTATCGACACATGCGAATTATCTCACATATTTGGGCATCTTCCTTTTGAGCTGTGGAAAGAGGCCTTCTAAAACTGTCGAAGGCAACAATCAAATTACACATGGAAAACCGTGAACAGCTTTTGGTCTCCTTATCTGTCGAAGGTGTTTTGACATTGGTTAGAGTCCAGAGAAATTTCATTGGGGTAATTTCGGTTATGGAGGGTTTTCTTTTAATAACTGTAATGAAAAGATTGAGTCTTTCCATATTGTGGTTGGGAAGAATGAGAGGCGATCTTATCAAACCAATTGCAATCCGCAGGAGATTTGGAGAGGTTGTTTCCCCTTGTGGGAGTGTCGAGGGCCACTGGACGCAATCAGTGTAAGCATTTACCGACATAACGGAGATGTCGAGAAGTATTTGTTCTACAAGAAGATTGTGAATCTGTCGAATTCCTTATCATACAGGGCAGTCGGTGCTGGGTTATTTAACATATTCAAAGCAGTGATAGATAGAATTTTACTCGGTAAATGAAGCAATAGGTAAAGGGAGAAGTCAGGTCAGTGAAGTCCAGGTTTATCAGATCAGCCATAGTCTCATTGAATAGCGGAACAGATTCAATAGACTGAATGGCCTACTTCTGCTTCAGGTTTCACGTTCTGAACGTGAAGGAGGTGAACTGTGAAGAGGAGATGTCAAAATATGCAACGTACCGACATCACGGTTGTCATATTCGAATCAAAGTGTGTGCTTCACGAGTGCAAACTCAAGAAAACATACAAGCAGAGCTCTGTGAAATGAAGGAAAACTTTTTTGTTTCTTTTGCCAATATTTTGCAAATTAATTTCAAAGAATATGAACCTCGAGGTTTCAGAAACAAACTATGAAGGGATAGGAGACTTTTAAATGCTCTAACTAAAACAGTCAAGACCTTTGGTGTCATTAAAAGGGGAACTGAGAAAAATACACCATGAAGACATGGTCATTCCTCAGAAGTCACTGAATAAACTTGAGATCTGTTTTATGTCAGTGCACAGCCTTCAGGATAAAAAGCATGCCATTGATATGGTCACTTTTATTGAAATTGCCAGTTATGAAAAATTGTAAATATTGAAAAGGGTCGAAAATACATTTCTGCATGGTACAATGCTCCTGTAAGAGCTATGGAGTCACAGAGGTATACAACACAGGAACAGACATTTCAGTCAACATGTCTATGCTGGCCAGATATCCTAGATGAATCTAGTGACATATGCCAACATGCAGCCCATATCCCTCTGAACGCTTCTTATTTATATACCCATCCTGATGACCTCAAAATGTTGCAATTGTGCCAGCCTCCACCACTTCCTCTGGCAGTTCATTCCATTTATGCACCGCCCTCTCATTGAAAATGTTGCCCAAATTGCTCCTTTCAAATCTTTTCCTTCTGACCTTCAAAGTATTCCCTCGATTTTTTGACTTCCCTAACTCGGGAAAATACCTTGTCCGTTGACCTCATCCATGTCCCTTATGACTTTTTAAGCCGCTATAATTTCAGCCCTCAGCCTCGAATGTTCCAAGGAAAATATCCCCACGTTATGTAGCTCAAACTCTCCAATCATAGCAAAATCCTTAAAAACCTTTGGTGAACATTTTCAGTTTTCACGACATCCTTACTACAGCAGAGAGACCAGAATTGTGGATCGTCCATCTGTACTGTCTGTGTGGAGTTTGCATATTCTCCCCATGGGTTTCCTCCCGGTGCTCCGGTTTCCTCCCACAGTCCAAAGATATGCAGACCATGCGAATTGACCATCTAAATTGCCCATAGTGATAGGTGCATTAGTAGGGAGTAGGGGAATGGGTCCTGTCGGGTTGCTCTTCGGACAGTCGGTGTGGACTTGTTGGGCCGAAGGGCCTGCTTGTGCACTGGAGGGAATCGAATCGAATCGAAAAAGAAAACTGGATTAGATATTGTCCTAAACGGCCGCAACATGATCTCTCAACTCAGTATGCAATGGAATGACAAATACCGGCCACTGTCCTATCTACTTCTTCACTGTCCTATCTACCTGCAACTCCACTTTCTATTGTCTTATTTCTGCAGTTGCAGAGAATATATAATGACCGGACTTAACATTATAGGTTGGTTATGGGAATAAACAATTTTCTCTGTCAATGTTATCAATAGCTAAGCATGAATTAAAGATAATTGCTTTAAAACAAGAGACAACAAGAAAAACGGTTAGCTCTGGTTTGAGACAGCAAGTTGTTTGTGCATGGTCGATATTTGCCTGAAAGTATTGAAAACAGATGCACTGATGACCTTCAAAAGCAAAAGATTTGGACAGTTTGCAAATAAAAAAATTACAGTAAAAGTGATTTAAAGTGCTAAAAATTCAATCTCTCTTTCAACATAGCCAGCACGCAGGTACAATTGGCAGATTAGTCTATCGATGTACTATGATTCAATAACCACATATGTGTCAATGGGGTGATTGATACGCATTATTATTCATCCTCTCATGTCACTGATATGTGTGCAGCAGCATTTACGTTCCAAGAGAGAATGTTTTCTCATTCAGTGAGTAGATGGATGTATAGATAAGACGGAAATGTCGACCACTTCTTGGGAAATACGTCAGGCAATTGACTGACATGCTCTTGGAGGAGCACGTTTGGACCTGTGACTATAATTCTGTTCGTCTTAAAATAGTTATGGAAAAGGAGAGAGCTGATACACACGTTTAGTTCTAAATCAGGGCAAGACCAATTTTGATGATATTAAACAGAAACTTTCAAATGTTGATGGGTTGGGGCTCTTCGCAAGCAAAAGGACGTCTGGAAAATTGGAAGCGTTCAAAAGTGACATAACGAGAGTTTGGAGACAACATGTTGCAGTTCTGAGAGTCAAGGGCACAGCTGACAGGAGTAGGGAACGAGGTAAAACGAGGAGTAGGGAACACTGACTGAAGAGAGACGTTGATGCTCTGGTCAAGAAAAAGCAAGAGGCATATTTCATGTATGGACAACTGAGATCAGTGAATGCTGTGAGTAAAGTGGGTGTCGGGGCATACGTAAGAGGTAAATCAGTGCGGCATAAAGGGGACAAGAGATAGTTTTGGCAGCTTAGATTAAGGAGAATCCAAAGAGATTTTGCATGTATATTAAGGGCGGAAGAAAGGGTCACTTGTCTGTGTGAAACGACAGGAGACTTGTTCGATCCTAAACGAATATTTTGTGTCAGAATGCAGAAAGATATGGAACCGAACAACTCAGAAATATTATTAGACATCTCTTGAGAAGAGTCCACATCACTGACGAGGAGGCACTGAAACCCTTAAAATGCATAAACGTCGACGCATCCCTGTGACATGCTTCAGTGTAGAGCAGTATATTGTGCGAATCTAGGAATGAAATTGCGGCATCTCGCAGATCTATCTACGACATCGACAACAACGGATGAACTGCCAAAAGACTGAAGGTTTCAAGTGTTGTGCTATTATTTAAGAAAGACTGCAAGGAAAAGCCAAGGAACGATATAGCAGTAAGCCTGACGTCAGTGGTGGACATGTTATTCGATGAGATGCTGAGAAAATAATCCACATGCATTTGGAAAGGCAGGGATTGATGAGAGACACTCAGCATGACTCTGCACGTGGGAAATCACGTCTAACTAACGTGATTGAGATCTTTGGAGGGGTGACCAAGACGGTAGATGAAGAAAGCATGACAGTTATTGTGCGCATGGGCATTGGCAAGGCCTTTAGCAAGGTTCCGCATGGCAGACTGGATAATACCATGAAAACAAATGTGATGCAGGTAGAGCAAGCGAATTGGGAAAATTGGGTTTGTGCGAGAAGACAGAGGGTGGTGATCGAGGTTGTGGTTCAGATTGGAGGCTGTGACCAGTAGTCTGCTTCATGTATTGGTGGTTCTTTCACTGTTATTCCTCATGAAAGTAAACGTTTTATTTGAGAAAACAGGAGGCATCATTCGTGAGCTTGCGATTAAGTCAAAATTGGCAATATAATGAAGAGTCAAGTAGATTCCCTACAAGGAAAACTTGTCCAATGGGACAAGGAATGGCAGATGGAATTCAAATTACCTAAATGAGAATTGTTACACCTTCTGAAGAAAAACCAGAGCAGGAAATAATGGAAGGACCCAGAGGCATTTTGAAAAACAGAGACACCTTAGAGTGCAGGTACATAGTTCCTTGGAGGTGGTGTCACAGGTAGACTGGTTGGTGAAGTAGAGTGGTTGTCACACTTCTCTTCATCTGTCAGAACATTGATAACATGAGTTTGGGAGTTCACGTTATGGATGTATACATAATTGGTGAGACCACATTGGGTGTACTGCAGACAATTCAGGTCGGCCGACAGGAAAGGTGTCATTAAAATGGTCGGAGTGCAAAAAATATTTATTAGGATATTCCCGAGGCAAGAGGGCTTGAGTTATGAGGAGAGGCACGATAAACTCGGACTGTTCTTCCCTGGAGTGTACGATGCTGAAGGGTGACCTTAAAAATGTTTATAAAGTCATGGTCAAAATCACATGATGCCCCGTTATAGTTTGACATGTCTGTTTGTAATCACAAACTTCCAGACCACTGTCTCTTCATCACTACATATGATGAAAGGGCAGCGCTTTGAAAGCTTGTGATTTTAAATAACCCCGTTGGGCTGTACCTTGGTGTTGTGTGACTTATTGAAGTTGTCCACCCCAGTCCTACACTAGTACATCCACATCATAAAATCATGAGGGGCATTTAAAGCCTGAATAGCAAAGGTCTTTTCCCCACTGTACGGAAGTCCAAAACAAGAGGGCAAAAGTTTAGGGTGCGAGGAAAAAGATATAAAATTGACCTGAGGGGTAACTTTTCCACACAGAGGGTGTTGCATTGATAGAATGAGCTGCCAGCGGAAGTGATATATGCAGATACAGTTGCAACATGTAATCGGAATTTCGACAGATACATAGATAGCAAAGGTTTCAAGGGATATGGACCAAACGCAGGAAAATGAGACCAATGCAGTTCAGGAACCCTTGTTGGCATATAACTGTTGAACTGAAGGGTCTGTTTCCACTCTCTGACTGCATGTCTTTAAATAATTGGTGTCCTTGTTGTTTTTAACATGACAAAATAAATCTTGTATCAATAAAGCAATAGGGTTAGAGTTATAGCTATGATACCACAATACACTTTACTGTTAATGGTCTATTCCAACCGATTTTGCGAGATTCCAGCCATTGCAAAAGGTCAAATGCCGTTGGAAATTCAGATCCGGTCATTACCAAGTCAACAACAAATGTTGCTTTTCAACTATACTCTGTACAAGTGTTCTTTACTTGGCCTGTGACCACGCTTTCAGTTGAGGTTACTGACATTTGGGTGTTTGCTGCACGCCCCCTCCACGATCCTAAATAAGAGGCGCACATTTGTGGTCCGCCATCCCTTCTGTAAGCTCCTTCAAAACATTAGACTTGGAACACTGTGTTCAAAATTTCCATGTATCTCACCTCATAACCCTTGTTCTCAAATAACATACGACCTTTCTTGGTTGTGCAACTTCTCTGTGTCAAATATATTGCCTTTCATTCCTCTTTTTACCTTCGTTCAGCCCACCAGATTCCCGATTGCATCCTCCCTGACAGTAAACACTAAGTTACCAATGGTATTGGACCCACACTGTTCCCTCTGCATCAGAAACCAAGCATTCAGCCAACTGGGGTACGAAACCTTTGCTTTGCTGTAATGTTCTTGTGTCCATCCTTCCCATTAAGACATTGTAAAACTATACAGTTTACAAATGACCTCTACAATTGTTAATGATGGGGGCAGCAGATGCATGAGAACACATCTATATTCAATTTACTTCCAAGCCCCTCACCGTCTTGACTTGGAGTTGTATCGCAGCTCCTGCGATGTTGCTCATTCTTGAAGGGTACAGTCTTTGACCGAACTTCGCAACAGCACTGTGGCTGTCCATGCCAAGATCAGAGACTGCAATGGATCACAGACACCATCTCAGCTGCGGATGTGCAATACAATATTTGCTTACTTCGTGACTCTCACTGTCTCTTGAATGAATGAAAAGAATACCAGCTCGTTTTCGACCTGCCAGCTGACAGTCGAAAATGAGACAGCTGGGCCTGTCTATAAACTACGCCCTCTACTGATACATCCAAATCAGCGCATTTGTATCAAATTGAGCAAGAACCCTGAGAGCAGAGTAAAAACAGAATGTTTTCTACACCATTTTTTTAATGAACCAATTCGTCAACACAACCTTTTCCTTCGTATGTTATTGGGGATTTTGCAAACATTTCGTGCTGCATACTTAATTTTGTGAACATCAATTGTCTGTAGACGCCTAGCCAGTAATTCTTGCTCTTTTCCCTTGTACATATAATCAACACTAATACCTTCATCTGCCTTGCCCGTAAACCTTATCAGCAAACTGACTTAATTTGTGTAATCCCAAATAAGGGAATAAGAAGTAGGAGCAGCAGTAGGATATTTGGTCCTTTGAAACTGTTCCACCATGTGATAAATCAACGGCTCATTTGATTCCAGCCTAACTCCAATTGCAGACTGCTGTCCCAAACCATGATTTCCTCCTTAATGCAAAAACAAAATACGGCCCAGCCTTCACTGCTCACTGGGGAAGACAAAGAGTGAACACATTCAGTGGTTGAGCAAATTCTATCTGAGATGATTAATTGTCTTTATTGTCGATTGGTTAGTCGAAAAAAACTGCCCCTCATTCCTTGCACTCATGAACCGATCTTCAAATTGCATAGTTCATGGAAAATGGAACTTTTGTCTTCATAATAAGTTTTCCCTGGTAGCAATTCCTGGCCTTTTTTTAATCGTTCACAGGATAGGGGCATCGGCAACAAGGCATGTATTAATTTCCAACCTAAATTGCAGTTACCATGACTGTTTTTTTTTTCAGAAAGCATGAAGTTGGAGAATGCAGTAAAAGCAAAGCAGTTCAGGCAGCATCGGATGAGCATGAAAATCGATGTTTCGGGCAAAAGGCCTTCATCAGGAATACAGGCAGAGTGCCTGAAGGGTGGAGAGATAAATGAGGGGAGGGTGGGGGTGGAGAGAAAGTAGCATCGAGTACAATAAGTGAATGAGGGTGGGGATGAAGGTAATAGATCAGGGAGGAGGGTGAGGGAAGGTAGCAAAGAGTACAATGGATGGATGTGGGTAGGATGAAGGTGAAGAGCTTCAGGGCAGAGGAAATGACCTGGGAGTTGCAGTGGGAGAGGGACTCCCTGAGATTCTTGTAGAGAGAGGAGGAAAACTTCTTCAAGACAGGCATCCTTGCAAGAGAATTCACAGTAGGGTTAAAATCAACTGGGTAAAAACAATGACTGCAGATGTTGGAAACCAGATTTTGGAATAGAGTGGTGCTGGAAAAGCACAGCAGTTCAGGCAGCAACCAAGGAGCAGGAAGTCGATGTTTAGGGCAGAAGCCCGTCATCAGGAATACAGGCAGAGTACATGAAGGGTGGAGAGACAAATGAGAGGAGGGTGGATATGAGGAGAACGTAGCATAGAGTACAATAGGTGAATGGGAGTGGGGATGAAGGTATAGATTGTTTTTATCTAGTTGATATTAATCCTGCTCTTCACGTTTATCCCACCCCCATCCACACATTGTACTCTTTGCTACCTTCCCCCACCCTTCTCCCCGATGCATCACCTCCATTCCCACTCCCATTCACCTATTGTACTCGATGCTACTTTCTCCCCACCCCCTCCATCCTCGCATTTGCCTGTATTCCTGATGAAGGGCTTTTGCCCGAAACGTCGATTTCCTTGCTCCTCGGATACTGCCTGAAATGCTGTGCTCTTCCAGCACCACACTAATCCAGAATCTGGTTTCCAGCAACTGCAATCATTGTTTTTTTTTAACATGGAGAGTGCAGTACTCAGTGTTTATCTCCAATATTATCGCTGATTCTGACAGTGCTCATGGGGTTACAGGACTTGGGGGGGGGGGGAGCGGGGGTAACACGTCACTACATGTGATATGGGTATCACTGTCTGGATCCAGTGCTTAGTGTCCATCCTTGTTTCTCCTTGAGAAGATGGAGGTCTGACAATGTTGTCTCTTTAAAAAGGTTATTTTGTCCTTGTTTTCTTTTCAATGATTTCGTATAGAAGAGGTTCCAAAACATCTTGGAAAAGCCTAGTGTAACAATGGCAACGAAGTTAGCATTTCTCCCAGTTCAAGCTTATTACGACTTTGGTTTCGCAGTAACAGAGAGAAACTGTTGCTGTGCAGTAGCGTTCAAAACACCAAAAGATGATTCCTAGTTGACTTACCACTCTGAACTCTCTGAAAGTTGTTAACTCAAGCTGGTAAGAACCCGTGTTTGAATTTCCCTTTTGCAACGGATGTGTTTACGGAACGTTGTTTGATTGCAGCAGTTTCTTAATTGAGTTGCTTGTTGAATGTGATCAGTTTTCCAGCAGTGGTTCACATTGAAACCAATACAATTCCAGCAGGACAAGACAGGAAATTGCAGGAAGGATCTTCCCGGTGACTCGGGATCCAGAACAAGAAATCACAGGTGAAGTACACAGGCAAGGCCTCTTGAGACTGGGATGAGTAGAAATGTATTTAACTTGGGACTGGTGAGCCTGTGGAATTCTCTGTCACAGTAAACAATTGAAGCCAAAACATCGAACGTTTTCGATGAGGATTTAAGTTTAGTTATCAATTTGAAAGGGTTAAATGACGAAGAAGGAAAACAATAAAAAAATGCTTTGCTGGATGATGACCCACAACCAGAGTGAATGGTGGAGTAGTCGAGAGGGCTGTAGGGATCACTCCTGTTACTATCTGCTATGTTTCTATCAATTGCAGCATAATGGAGGACCAGCATCATGTGGTCAGGCTCTGAAATGGTAGAAATGAGCATTAGAATTTGTAAAAGGACCTGAGGGGAAAGGATGTGTTCTTCCTTGAGTTGCGTTGTGCTTCTTGGGAAAAGTGTAGCAAGCCCAGGACAGAAATATTGGCATGACAATGAGGTGTGTTAATGAAACAGCAAGCAAATAATAAATGATCGATTTCAGGTAAGAAAACAAAAGATGGGTTCGAAGGAAACTCTACCGATGTCACAAACACGATTGGTTTCGATTCGGTAAATTGACTGTTTTCACAACAGTTAGGATACAAAGATACTTGTCTGTAAGTAAGACAGTTGCGTGAGTTAATCTGCAATTTGAAAGGGAGAGGGTACAATCGGTAGTGACAATATTTCAGTTGAATAAAGGGAACTGTGGAGCAATGAGGGAGGCGCTGGCCAAAGTTCAATGGCGCAATACCTTAGCAGGGATGACAGTGGAGGAACAATGGCAGATATTTCTGTGTATAACGCAGAAGATGCAGGATCAGTTCATTCCAAAAAGGAAGAAAGATCCTAGGAGGAGGTAGGGGTTGCCGTGGCTGACGAGGGAAGTTAAGAAACATATAAAGTCAAAAGAGAAAAAGTATAACAGCAAGGATGAGTGGGGAAATGGAGGACTGGGAAGGTTTTAAAGAACAACAGAGAATAACTAATAAGGAAATACACAGAGAAAAAATGATGTACGAAGGTAAACTGGCAAAAAGTATAAAGGAGGATAGTAAAAGCGTTTTTAGGTATGTGAAAGGGAAAAAAATGGCTACGACTAAAATTGGGCCCTTGAATACAGAAACAGGGGAGTATATTACAGGGAACAAAGAAATGGCAGAGGAGTTGAATTGGTACTCCAGATCTGTGTTCACTAGGGAAGACACAAGCAATCTCCCAGAGGGAACAGTGGCTGAAGGACCTGAACAGAAGGGAATTTATATTTGCCAGGAATTGGTGTTGGAGAGACTGTTAGGTCTGAAGGCTGATAAATCCCTGGGGCCTGATGGTCTATATCCCAGGGTACTGAAGGACGTGGCTCTCGAAATCGTGAATGCGTTGGTGAGTATTTTTCAGAATTCGATATATTCAAAATCAGTTCCTGCGGATTGGAGGGTGGCTCATGTTGTACCACTTTTTAAGAAAGGAGCGAGAAATTATAGGCCAGTTCGTCTGACTTCTGTGATGGGAAAGATGCTGGAGTCAATTATAAAGGATGAATGTACGACACATCTGGATAGCAGAAACAGGATAGGTCAGAGTCAATGCTGAAAAATGTGTTACTGGAAAATTGCAGCATGTCAGGCAGCGTTCAAGGAGCAGGAGAATCGATGTTTCGGGCATAAGCCCTTCTTCAGGAATAATTTTCTCCGAGGTCAGAGTCAGTATGAATTTACGAAGTGGAAATCATGTTTGACTAATCTTCTGGAATTTTTTGAGGATGTAACTCTGAAGATGGACAAGGGAGATCCAGTGGATGTAGTGTAGCTGAACTTTCAGAAAGCCTTTGGTAAAGTCCCACATCGGAGGTTAGTGAGCAAAATTAGGACGCATAGTATTAGGGGCAAAGAACTGACTTGAATTGAAAATTGGTTGGTTGACAGGAAACAAAGTGTAGTGATAAACAGCTCCCTTTCAGAATAGCAGGTGGTGACCAGTGGGGTACCGCAGGAATCAGTGCTGGGACCGCAGCTTTTTACAATATATATTAATAATATAGAAGATGGTATTAATAGTAATATTAGCAAATTTGCTGATGATACAAAGCTGGGTGGCAGAGTAAAATGTGAGGAGGGTGTTATGAGATTACAGGGTGACATGGACAGGTTAGGTTAGTAGACAAATGCATGGCAGATGCAATTTAATGTGGATAAATGTATGGTTATCCACTTTGGTGGCAAGAACAGGAAGGCAGATTACTACCTAAATGTAGTCAAGTTAGGTAAAGGAGCAGTACAAAGAAATCTGGGTGTTCTTGTACATCAGTCAATGAATACGAGCATGCAGGTACAGCAGGTAGTGAAGAAAGCTAATAGCATGCTTGTCTTCATAACAGGAGGGATTGAGCATAGAAGCAAAGAGGTTCTTCTGCAAGTGTACAGGGCCCTGGTGATCAAAGCTTGTGCGAAGATTTGTAGGTCGGGAGATCGTTGTTGTGGTTCTGTTCGCCGAGCTGCGAATTTCTGTTGCAGACGTTTCGTCCCCTGTCTCGGTGACATCCTCAGTGCTTGGGAGCCTCCTGTGAAGCGCTTCTGTGATCTTTCCTCCGGCATTTGTAGTGATTTTAATCTGCCCCTTCCTGTTGTCAGTTCCAGCTGTCTGCTGCAGTGGTCGGTATATACGGTCCAGGTCAATGTGCTTATTGATTGAATCTGTGGATGAATGCCATGCCCCTAGGAATTCCCTGGCTGTTCTCTATTTGGCTTGGCCTATAATAGTAGTGTTGTCCCAGTCGAACTCATGTTGCTTGTCCTCTGCGTGTGTGGCTACTAAGGATAGCTGGTCGTGTCGTTTCGTGGCTAGTTGGTGTTCATGGATGCAGAGCGTTTGCTGTCTTCCTGTTTGTTCTATGTAGTGTTTTGTGCAGTCCTTCCATGGATTTTGTACACTCCATTGGTATTGCTCATGCTGGGTATTGGATCCTTCGTCCTGGTGAGTTGTTGTCTGAGAGGAGCTGTTGGTTTGTGTGCTGTTATGATTCCTAGTGGTCGCAGTAGTCTGGCTGTCAGTTCCGGAACGAGGACATGCCACAACCCAAAGGACTAGCCACACTACCATACATCAGGAGCATTTCTGAACTGACAGCCAGACTACTGCGACCACTAGGACTCATAACAGCACACAAACCAACAGCCACTCTCAGACAACAACTCACCAGAACTAAGGACTCAATACCCAGCATGAGCAATACCAATGTAGTGTACAAAATACCATGCAAGGACTGCACAAAACACTACATAGAACAAACAGGAAGACAGCAAACGATCCGCATCCATGAACACCAACTAGCCACGAAACGACACGACCAGCTATCCTTCGTAGCCACACACGCAGAGGACAAGCAACATGAGTTCGACTGGGACAACACTACTATTATAGGCCAAGCCAAATAGAGAACAGCCAGGGAATTCCTAGGGGCATGGCATTCATCCACAGATTCAATCAATAAACACATCGACCTGGACCCAATATCCCGACCACTGCAGCGGACAGCTGGAACTGACAACCAGAAGTGGCAGATTCAAACCACTCCAAATGCCGGAGGAAAGATCACAGAAGCCCTTCACAGGAGGCTCCCAAGCACTGAGGATGTCACCTAAACAGGTGACGAAACGTCTGCAACAGAAATTCCCAGCTCGGCGAACAGAACCACAACAACAGGGCCCTGGTGAGACCGCACCTGGAATATTGTGTGCAGTTCTGGTCTCCAAATTTGAGGAAAGCCATTCTGGCTATTGAGGGAGTGCAGTGTAGGTTCACGAGGTCAATTCCTGAATTGGCGGGACTATCTTATATTGAAAGATTGGTGTGACTGTGCTAGTATCCCCTTGAGTTTAAAATGCTGAGAGGGGATCTAATTGAGACGTGTAAGATTATTAAAGGATTGGACAGTCTGGATGAAGGAAACATGTTTCTGCTGATGGTTGAGTCACGAACCAGAGGACACAGCTTTAAAATAAGGGGTAGGCCATTTAGGACAGAGATGAGGAGAAACCTCTTCACCCAGAGAGTGGTGGGTGTGTGGAATGCTCCTCCCCAGAAGAGAGTGGAGGCCCAGTCTCTGGATTCGTTTAAGAAAGAATTGGATAGAGCTCTCAAGGATAGTGGAATCAAGGGTTATGGCGATAAGGCAGGAACAGGATGCTGATTGAGGATGATCAGCCATGGTCATAATGAATGGCGGTGCAGGCTCGAATGGCAGAATGACCGACTCCTGCATCTATTGTCTATTGTCTATTAAAGAAGAAAGATTTCGCAGTTCACAGCATGGGAACTGGAAAGAAATTTTTAATACAATTTGTAGAATTGATCGGGAACGAAACTGTCTTTGTATTTGGATTAATTATATAGTGTTTCAAGGTAGATAGCACATTGTTATGCGATGTTTTGCAAAGTCTAGTTTGTTTTGCTTTCACGTTCGTATGTAATAAATTCCTGTTTTACCATTAAGACCAAGTCTGATGCCTTCCGTGCTTATATTTCAATAAAGACTTTAAAAATTTTTCCCCAAATCTGGGATATGACTTGTCTTGTGGGAAAATTAACTGGGATCATTGTATTGCATAATACTAGAAGGAAATTGTAAAATTCAGATGTACAGTGAAATCTGAGAGATCTGATACAGAAACCACACAACGTTAGCACACCAGTACAGCAAGTGTTTAGAAAGGTAAGTGGCAACAAGTTCCCTATTGTGAGGGCAATAGAGCACAAAATTATAGAGATTGTATTGTAGATATACGCAGCCCTTGAAAGACCACAGCTGGAGTACTGTGTATGATGTTAGTGTCCTTGGGTGAAAAATGTTTGTACTTGTGTTTGATTCTGTTCAGGGAAGGTTCACTTACATTATTTTTGTAATGAAGAAAAAATATCTTAAGAAGAAAAATGAAAAAATAAGGAAAGTATTAAAAAGTCGAACGATTGAGGAAAACTCTTCACAAGCACACAGCAGTTAAACAGACCCTCACTCATGTGAATTCAAAGATTTCATCCATTCGCGAATATGTCCATGAATGAACCAGGGTTGTGATGTCGTCAAGAGATACTTGAGCCCGGCTATATCTAAACTGGGCACCAGTGAGCAGCTTCTTGATCCCGCAAGTGCGGCTTGACTGCATTATTGATCGTCTTCTCCATCAATTTACTGATGATCAACCTGTAGACTGATCAGTTGGCATTTGGATGATTTGGTACTGTCTTGTTTTATTTGGAAACGACGTACATGGACATTCTTCCATATTGTTGAGTGGATGTTAGCGCTGCAATTGACCTCGTCTAGATTGACTCGGGTAGTGAAAACTGGGGTGATTCATGCACTGGTAACCCTGCATCTCAAAGCTCTGCACACTCTCAGAACTTGGAGTATATGATTCCATACTTTAATTCTTGCATAATGAAAACTCTCACATTTTTCCAACATTGTGCTTCATTTGTCATTTATTCCCTCTCATATAAACCATTGATGCCCCACCCTGCTCGATTTGCAGTGGATCCTCAAAAGAACTTTTGGCAAATAGCTTTGAACACTTTTTCAGCAGGAATCCTGTTGAAAACGTGTTCCACGGTATTTGCCAAAATGCCTTTGACGGTCCACTGCAAATCGAGCAGGGTATCCAACAATTGCTAAGTGGGGCATCAATGGTTAATATGAGAGGGAAAAAATGACAAATGAAGCACAATGTTGGAAAAATGTGAGATTTTTCATTTGGCGAGAATTAAAATATGGAATCATATAATCCAAGTTATGAGAATGTGCAGAGCTTTGAGATGCAGGGGTATCAGTGCATGAATCAGAAAAGGTTAGCATGCAGATACAGCAACCAAAAAGAATTTAATAGAATTTGTAGTCAATGGAATTGAATTCAAGGGTAGCACAATTGTTTATTTGTACAGTACATTCGTGAGGGAAATTCCTAAACACTGCCAAAGTGCTGGACGTACTCGTTTAATGTTTTGTGTCTCCTGAAAACAAAGGAACTGCAAAGGTTCAAGAAGGCTAACCACCAGGATATTCTCAAGGGGCAATCATGGATGGACAATAACTGCTGGCACAGAAAGCGTCACAGATATACCACAAATGAATAAAATCACTTCATGTCAATAAAATCATAAAATGAAAAAAAAATGTGTTTTCCTCCTTACTTATGGGCGGACCTAGATGTGCTGGAAGCAGTTCAGAGAACGTTCACCAGTTTAGCACCTGGAAGGAGAGTGATATGTACAAGTAAAATGTGCATGCTCGGCTTTTAACTTTTCAAATTTAAAAGAGGGAAAGTTGACCTGTTTGAAATATAAAAGATCCTGAATTCTTTGCGAAAGAATCCTTTCTCTTCTGGACGAATCTTAAACGATGCGTCACAATTTACAAATCAGTGCTTAACCATTTAATGGAGATTCCTTGGTCTCGTTCTCTCTCCATCTCCCTCTTTCTCTCTCTCTCTGTATCTATCTATCTATCGATCTATCGATCTATCGATCTATCTATCTATCTATCTATCTATCTATCTATCTATCTATCTATCTATCTATCTATCTATCTATCTATCTATCTATCTATCTATCTATCCATCTGTCTTTTCTCTCTTCACACCTCTCTCTCTGTCTCTCTCCTCTCTATCTCTGTCTGTCTGTCTCTCTCTCTCTCTTTCTGTCTGTCTCTCTCACTCACTCACACGCTTTCTGAATCCTGAGAACTCTCTTTTTGAAAAATTGGTAGCAGCACATTTCATTGATTTATTTTAATGGCAGAGTTTGAGCGATTCAGGAAATGAAAGGCGGGCATAACTGGGGATTTCAGGTTAAATTCAGATCAACCATGAACTTATTGACCGGAAAAGTAGGACCGTCGATCCAAATACACATCTTCTTCTCCGTGTTCGTCTGTTCATGGTGAAGCTCGCACAGAGGACAACATGCTGAAATCCACGCAAAAGAACTAACTTAAGGAATTTGAAATTGAAGGAGATTTGTATAGATCACCATACAGGACGATTGTATCGCTCGGGAGTATGTTCTCTGGAATTGTAAGGATTGAAAAGCAATGAAAGTAAAACATTCAGCATACATGAATATTTAATGTTAAATGTGAAAACAACTTTCCCTTGCAGTATCCAGAACATAAAGTCAAAATGAATGTCTAGTATATGTTTCAGAAGGTTTTCGTTTCATTGTCTTTACCACGTGATTGTGCATATCACTTAAAGAGGAGAACTTGTTAGTGAACTTACACGGTTACTATGAGATTGCTTCGTGGCGATATGGTCACTCAAGTTACAGTAAACAATTGCCACAATATTGCCGCATAGTTTTGACCACTAATAATTATGTCCACAAGACGTATGCTTGATTACAAATGCTATCGGATTGCATGGATCAGGTGGAGCGTCAGTTAAAGGCAAGAAGAATTTACAGGAACCTGATGGTGTGATGAATGACAGTTTCAGAATGTAGACAAATGCAGACAATCACGTTAATGGGCTACCTCTAGAAAAAGTCGGACATTTCGGCAGGGAGTGCAGGGGTCTCCTGTAGCTTTCCCAATCTTAACTAAGTATGTAGTTCTGCAAACTTCAAGCGGTGATGGGCTCTCAGAATGAGGCAGCATTGACAGCCAAACAAGACTGATTCTATTGCAATGAATGATGTGTCTGTTTCCAAGCAATTGCTCTCGGAGACGTTATAGTCAGGAGCAGAAATGCACATTTTTGCAGCAGAGAGCAAGATATCAGAACGCGTGTTGCCTCCCTGGTGCCAAGGACAAGAATCTATCAGAGACGGTGCAGAACATTCTCAAAGGGGAGAGGAACCAGCAGGAGGTCGCTGAACACAACGACAAAGGAACAGAAAGGGATACCATTCTGTCAGGAGAATTTAAGGAAACTAGTCAGAATTTTTTTTAAAATTCAACAGTCGTAACATCTGAATTACTTCTGGTTCTACATGTTAGTGACAGTAGGGATTGAAGAATAGAGTAGAGGAATGAGTTGTTGCACGGGGCATGGTGTGGCACATTTTGATCATTAGGATCGCCTCTGGGGGAGGGTTACCCGAATAAGAAGGATGGTTTGTATCAGAATTGGAAGAGGGACAATATCCTGGCGGGGGGATTTGCCATTGCCACTCCAGAGGCTTTATACTAGTCAGTAAGTGAGACAACTCGATGGGAATCAAAAGAGATAGTAAGCAAAGAGGTAAGTCTGAGGCTGGTGCAGTTGAGAACAGGGGCAACTGAAATATTAAAAGCAGGCAGGAGCAAGGCAGAGAACTATGAAAGACTGATAAATTAAACTTAATTTGTCTCAATGTAAGAGGGCTTAAAGGTAACTCAGATAAACTGAGATCATGATTGGGAGCATGGGACAGGAATATCAAAGGCATTACATAAACGTAGTTCAGGGAATGGCTATACTGTTAGTTTCATGTACTGGGGTATAGATGCTATGGGAAGGATACCTGGGGGGACAAGAGAGGAGATCAAGTGACATTTATGGTTAAGGAAAGCATTACAGACGTATTTGGGGAGGTTATTCCAGAAGAAAACCAATGAATGTCTTTGGGTCGAATTTGAGAAATATGGAAGGGTTTGTCCACTTATTACATTGTAATTTAGGCCTGTAATGATCAGCGAAAAATTGAGAAGGGATTTTTCTTTTCAGGAGATCTCAGATGTCTATACAAATAATAGGGTTGTAATGGGGTACTTTAACTTCCACACGTGAACTATGAAGTCTATCGTGTGAAGGTCTTGGATGGAGATGAATTTGCTAAGTGAGTTCAAGAAACATTTCTTATTCAGTAAATGAATTAACCTAGGAGAGAAGGAGCAAAATTTGACCCATCTTGGGCGGAAGGCGGGACAAGCAAATGAGTTATCTATAGGGAAGAGCTTTGGAACAGGTGATCATAATTTTATTGCTTTTAAAATAGTCATGGAAAATTATCGAGTGTGAGACTGGAAAAGCACAGCAGATCAGGCAGCATACGAGGAGTAGAATATTCGAGGTTTCGGGCATACATCCTTCATTAAGACTGAAGAATGGCTAATGGCCAAAAGGTCTATTATCCTCCTGCTCGGATGCTGCCTGGCTGGTTGCGAATTTCCAGCGCCTGATGTTTCAACCCTGACGGTCCAGCATCTACATTCCTCGCTTATTTCCAGATGCAAACTTATCGAACTGATTTAAAGCAATACAAATCGTATTAATGCCGATTTTGATGGTTTTAGGTAAAAATATTCAAAAGCCGATTGGTAGTGGTTATTCTCAGTAAAGGGGCGTCAGACAAAGTGAAGACCATCAAAAACAGAGGAACAGAGGTGACGACGGTCCAGAGACAATATGTTCCTAAAACTGGAAATGGCAAGGCTGGTACATGTGGGGAATACTGGATGACGAGACAAATTGACACTCCAATGAAGAAAAAGTAGGAGGCACCTGGAACGTATAGACAACTGGGATCAAGTGAACCCTTAAAGCAGTATAAGTCCAGTAGAAGTGTACTGAAGAGGGAAATGAGGAGGGGATAGGGGGACATTGAATAGTTTTGGCAAATACACTTAAGGAGAATCCAAAAAGACTGCACAAATAAATTAAGCTGAAATGAATAAGTAGAGAGAGAATAGGGCGACTTCAAGATTAATTCGTTGGACTGGGTGTGGAATTGAACGAGATGGGAAAGACACTGAATGAATATTTCTTCCCATTACTTATTTGGAAAACGACAAAAATTCATTGAGTCCCAGCGCCACACAATATTGAAACAAACATTTTGATCCTACTTTCCGTGCCAACCACATATCCTGAAAAAAAACTACTCCCATTTGCCAGCATATATCCAATGTCCATTTGACATTTTCTTAATCATATACCAAACTAGATTTTTATAAATGTTGTGGTTGCTCCAGCCTCCACCACTTTCTCTGACAGACATGCAACACTATCTGCGTGAAAACTTTGCCCAACAAGTCACTTTTTAATGTTTCCCCTTCAACCTGAAACCAATGCCCTCTGGTTTTGAGCTCCCACAATCCAGGTGAAAAAAATACCTTGCCTGTTCACCCTTAATATTCCCTTCATGGCTTCATAAACCTCTATAAGGTCGCACCTCAACCTCCGGCGCTCCAGGGACGATAGCTCTCAGCCCCTCCCAAGATGTCACACGCGCTACCCCTGGCAACATTCTTATGATTTTATTTTTAACCCCTTCAAGTTTCGCAACATCTTTCCTTCAGCAGGGAGACCAGAATTGCGCACAGTATTCAAAATGTGGCCTCAACAATGTCCAGTCCAACTGCAGAATGACATGACACCTTCTACAATCAGTACACTGATCAATAAAAGCAAACAAACCAAATGCCTTTTTCGTAATCCTACATTGGACTTCGTTTGCAAGGAACTGTGAAATTCTACTGCAAGGTATTTTCATTCAGCAGCACACCCTAAATCGGACCGTTAAATATATGCCTTTCCAAAATGCAGCATCTCACATTTAACCACATTAAACGCCATCAGGCACTCTTCGGCCCAAAGGGCCAGCTGATCAAGGTGTCGTTCTATTATAATATAACCTTCTTCACTGTACACTACACTTCGAATTTTGCTGTTAACTGCAATCTTAATATCCAGACCTCCTATGCTCACATCCAAATAATTTATGTGGATGACCAAAAGCAGTTGATCCGTCACCGAGTTTTGTGGCATGCAGCTGGTCACAGACCTCCAGAGTGAAAAGCAATCGTCTTTCACCATCCTGTCTCTTCTGCTTTCGAGCGAGTTCTGCATCCCAATGGCGAGTTCTATGTGTATTACGTGTGATCTAACAATTCTGATGGTCTACCAGGAGGAAAATGGTTGAACATGTTAGTGATGTTCATAGAGATCGCATCCACTGCACTTCCCACATCAATCGTCTGCGTTGCTTCCTCAAACAAATTAATCAAGTTAGTGAGAAGCGATTTCCCACGCACAAAGTCATGTTGACTATCCCCAATCAGTCCTTACCTTTCCAAATACATGTAAATGCTGGCCTTTGGGATTCTCGACAACAGATTATCCACCACTGATATCGGCCTCAACGGTATATCGTTTTCTGCCTTTTCCTTATCATCTTTCTTCAATACTGTCATCGCGTTTGTCAACCTCCAACATTTTGGTATCCACTCTGTGACTATCAAAAGTATAAATAACTCTCTAAGGCACAGAGAAATCCCTTCCCTACTTCCCATAGTGTTTGAGCATAGACCTGATCGCGTCTTGAGGATTTATTAAACTTGATGCATTTTAAGACGTCCAACACTGCTTCCTCTGAAATATAGACATTTTTCAAGACGTCGCTATACACTTCTCCCATTCTCTCTCTTCCATATCCTTCGCCACAGTAAACATTGATGCAAAATGCTAGTTTAGTACTTCCCCCATCTCCTATCATTCCACACATTGGCGACTTCGCTGATGTTTAAGGTGGTCTGTTATTTCCCTTATTATTCTTTCGTACTGAATACATGTGTAGAATCTCTTTGGATTCTCCATAACTGTGGAGTCCCCATAACCATAGTTACCAAATCTATCCTACGTCCCCATTTTGCCATCCTGATTTCCCTATTAAGTACATTCTGACTGTCTTTATACTCTTCCAGCGATGAGCTTGATCCCTGCTGTCAATACCTGAAGTCTGCTTTGTTGAACAAAACCACAACTTTTCCAGTCATCCAGCATTCCCTGCAAATAGCAGCCTTGCACTTCAAACAAACAGGAATATACTATCTCTGTACTCCCATTTTGAAGACTTCTAATGTTTCAGCCATTCCTTTACCAGCGAGCATCTGTGTCAATCAACTTTTGAAAGATTTTAACTGAGACCATTAAAGTTGGCCTTTCTACAATTAAAAGCATTATCTTTTAGACGAGGTCTAACCTTTTCCATCACTCTTTCAATAGTAAGATAATTATGGTCGCTGGCCGCGCAGTACTCCTCCACTGACACCTCAGTCACCTGTCTGCTTTATTTACAAGCCTTTGGTCAAGTTTTGAATATTCTCTAGTAGGTATATCCACATTCTGAATACGAAAATAAGACAAAACATCTTGAACATACTTAACAAATTCCTGTGTATCCACGATTATAAATCTATGGCAGTCCCAGTCCTGTTTGGAAAGTCAAAATCCACGGCCAAAATCACTATATTATTCTTATAGAGAACTGAGATCGCCTTACAAACTTGTTGCTTACTTTGCTGCTAAATGTTGAAGTATCGATACTACAATCACAACAAGATGATCGTTCCTTTCTTATTTCTCAGTTCTCCCCAAATATCACTCCTGGACATTTTCTGAAGAATATTGTACCGAAGCACTGCCATAATGTTATCCTTAATCAAGAACTCAATCCCCGTCTCCCTTGCCCGCCTTAAAATCCTTCTGGGAGTCTATGTACCATGGAACATTAAGTTACCAGTTGTGTCCATCCCTGAGCTACCTCTCTGCAACCGCTGTGATATCTCAGTCTCCTGTTCCCAATCATGTCCTGAGTTCATCTGCCTTACCAGTTAGGCTTCTTGCATTAAAGTGGATGTGATCTACTGATCAGTCCTACATTATTCTCTGCTCATTCATGCCGACGCTGACTGTTGACCTGCTCCTTTTCCTAGCTGTACCAGTTTCCGACTGATTTCTTTCAATTAGATTTCACTTCTTCCCCTAAAGCAATTCCAAACTTCCAAAAATGTGAATCCTTTTCGCATGCACAGCTTCTTAGCAACACATCCATCTGGTTTATCCTTCTGTTCCCTACCATCACTATCACGTCGTACTGGAAGTAATCCAAAGATGTTGTATTCCTGCCTTACCTCGTTTATTAATTTCTAATAAACTCGACCTTCTCTCTTTCAATGACTTTAATTCCAATGTGTCTAACTACCTCCTGCTACTCCCTCTCCCTTTTTGTGAATATACTGTGACCCCATAGATATTCTTAGTCCTGAGACCAGGGAGGCCAGAAAACACTATTCTGCTGTGTCGTTCTCGGGCTCAGGAAAATCCGATTACAGAGTGGCCTGTCATAATGTCATGAACATGTGGGTGCGCTGTACCTTTAAGAGAGTTAAAGGCCAGCAGATCTTCCTGGCCATATTAAGAGTTCTGAGAAAAAGATACGATGTAACATTTCGTTGAAAACTCAAATATTTGGTTTCCAGGAGACGACAAAAATAAGTTCCAATTCGGACAAACCATTTAAATCACACACACAAAGTAACTCCAATCAAGTTTGAATTGAGTACACTGACAATCATAAAAGCCAAAGACACAATCCGATGCTTTGGGCGTACTATTAAACAGTTGAGAGAAGTGCCAAGCCAACGACATTTCAAGACTGCCCAGAAAATCGCTGTCTTAAATATACCTCTATCGACAGGTGACCACTGAAGCAGAAATCCCAAAGAAAAAAGTAAAGGAGGTTCGAAATCAGCTGGTCCTTGAAAAGTTGAATTTTGGAAAATCTCAATCGGTTGTTTCATGGGACTAGCATTTTTTAGATTACTTACAGTGTGGAAACAGGCCCTTCAGCCCAACAAGTCCACACCGACCCGCCGAAGTGCACCCACCCAGACCCATTCCCCTACAATTACCCCCGCACTTAACTCTACGGCCAAACTTAGCATGGCCAATTCAGCTAGTCTGCCCTTTTTTGGACTGTGGGAGGAAACCAGAGCATCCGGAAAAACCCACGCAGACACGGGGAGAATGTGCAAACTCCACACAGTCAGTCACCTGAGGCGGGAATTGAACCCGGGACTCTGGCGCTGTGGGGCATCAGTGTTAACCACTGTATTGTAAAAGAATAAGGTAAAAGATCGATTACAGGAAGGACTTGTAAATAGTTGTTATTGAATTATTCTCTGCTATACTTCAAGAAATAAAGTTGTCAATTTTTACTTTAAATAGGTCTTGGCTTCTCGAATTTTCACAGATTACATCGTGGGATAAATCTTTTCTGTGTTGCTGGTTGAAATGAAGAAGGAGGGTTTACTCCGTGTCGTGACAATAGTCATTTGCTGAGAACATTATGTACCCCTAGTTGCATTAGAGTGGACCTGGAGAAATAAATAGAGACACCTTGACAAGAGTGTCCTGAGTACAGAGGAAGAGATGCCAGACAGGTGGATAAATCCGCTGGAACTGATCAAGTAACTTTCAGAAGTTTTGGGAAGCAAGAGAAAATATTTCTGAGTCCCTTGCTGATGTATTTGTATCAGCGATAGCCATGGGTGATGAACCAGAAGCCTGGGCATGGCTAATGTGGCCCTATTATTCAGCAAGGTCATATGTAAAAGTCAGGGAACTTTACAGCGGTGAGCCTGACGTCAGTGGCGGAAGGTCGATGGAGGGGATTATGAGAGACAGGAATTTCGTGTATATTTAGAAAGGCAAAGACTTATTCGGGATAGTCAAAATGGCTTTGTGCGTGGGCAATCGTATCTCATTAAAGTTATTGAGTATTTTGAAGAGATGAAAACGAGACTGATGAAAGCAAAGTTGGGGAAGTTGTATATATGGAATTCAACAAGGCGTTCTAAGAAACTGCATTGTAGATTGGTTTAAAAATGGTTTAAACACATGGATTCCAGAGAAAGCTATCTGTTGGACACAAAACTGGCTTTAGAGTGGGGACAGAGCATGATGTTGGGGGATTGGTTTATGGACTGAGACCTGTGACCAGTCGTGTGTCACAAGGGTTCATTAGGGTCCAGTCCTTTCGATCATTGAAATCAATGATTTGGATGTGCATATCGCAGGAAAGGTTATTAATTTTACCGGTTGCAACAAAATTGCTGATGTCATGAACAATGAAATAGGTGACCTCACAGAACAATGTGAACTTGATCACGTCAGCCAATGGGCCGAGAAGTGAGGTAGAGATTAATTTACTTAAATACAATTTCATATATTTTTGAAATGCAAATTAGGGCAGGACATTTGCACATAATAGCGACGTCCTCAGGAGTGTTGCCGAACAAAGAGGTCTCGGAGTTCAGTTTCATACTTCCTTGAAAGTGGATTTACATGTTGACAGGGTCGTAAAGAATGCGTTTGTTTGGCTTGCCTTTTTTGCTCAGTGCATTGATCAGAGATGTTGGGATGTCACGTTACAGCTGTACAGAACATTGGTTTTCACATTTATGGAAAACATGATAATGCTTGTCTCCTTGCTTTTGGAAAGATGTTGTTAAACTTGAACGAATGCAAAAAAACACTGACACGGATGTTGCTGGGATTGAAGGGTTGGAGCTCTAGGGAGAGGGTGAACAGTGTGGTATTGATTTCCTTCGGAAGTAGGCACATTTTAGGTGACCTCTAAGCTGTTGAAACATTCATGTTGGACATGTTTAGCTTGAATGCACAATCCCTTTTAACGCGGGTAGAAGAGTCCAAACCTGGATTCATAGTTCAAAGCTGAGAGGGGAAAGATTTGAAAGCTACATGAGGCCCACCGTTTTTCATGCAGAGGGCGGTACATATATGAAATTAGTTTCCACAGGAAGTTGTAGAGGCTGGTACAATTACGACATTTAAAAAGAGTCTCGATCGTTGTATGAGTAATAAAGACTAAGAAGAATATGATACAAATGTTGAAAAATTAGTCTAGATTAATTTACGTTACCTGTGTGGAATACATTTAGACCGAAGTGTCTGTTTCCTCATGTGCAAAACAATGACTCTATTATAGATGGAACGAAGACAAGCCTTTACACAATCGTTCGGGAACATTGGAACTTCCCCACACGAGATAACTCTGATACTCTGTCACTGAGAACATTCAAAACAGAAGTCAACATATTTTCAGTTCTGTGAGAAAAAGAAAAATGTTGATGATGTAAACAGATCAGAGGTTGGTGTACTTCATGGTGGAGAATGTTCGAGGGATTGAATGATCCACTACTGTCCCTTTCCCTGTTTCATATTTTCTGAATTAAAGGTTTTCCAGATGAATCATGGAGGAACTCATGCTGAATTTATGTCTATGGAATTATGTGGAACATGCTGAAGTTGACCAGAATTTAGAAACCCTCATCACAATAACATCTGGTGCTAAAGTGCCATAAAGTATATGCACTAAAAGCTCAAGCCTTAAGATACCTAACACAACAGGGCAAGCATCAGTGAATTGAAAATAAGTCTTATCTAAGAAAATTGGAATGAATCATTTGGAGGCAAAAACGTAAGTACAATATGGAAGTCCTTCAAACAGGATATTTTTCAGCTCAACATCAGAAATAGGAAAGGGAGAGCTCCCAATTCTGGCAATCACCAGACTGGCAAAAAGACTGGCAAAGTAAACGGAAAACAAAACTAATGCAGAAAATATAACGCTAAATACAGTCGGGAATGGATTTTAATGCAGAAAAGAAGTGCAGATCTTCAAATGTTTGACTAACTTGACTTTGATAATATGACTTGACAGAATCTGAGGTGTGACGAAACACAGATAAATTTTACTGAAGGAAATCAGGAAATGTCACAATTTCAAGTGGAAGTGAAAAGCCAACACTTGTACTGAATTATGGGAAAATATTGATTGTTTGGCAAGTTTTGATTGGTGGATACAGAGAGGATACACGTTGATAACGATTGACAATTAAAGACAAGGCTTTGCTAAATTTCAAACCAGACCCGTTGACTCAGATCAATGAGGCCATTGCCCTCAGCAAGGAATAAGCAAACGGCTGTCATTTTTGTCGAATTAAAACGCATGCAGTTCATGCAGATGACCTATCTGTCTGCGACGAATAGCCTTTTGATCAGAGGATTAGATAGGGTAGCCAGTGAAAGTCTTTTTTCCTAGAATGATAACGTCAGCTTGGACGAGGGAGCATAACTATTATACAGAGGTTCCAGCAAACTCGTGCGTTGCAGAGTGACACTGAACCTAACTTGTTTCTCAACGCAATTCAGATGTCCAAGCTGTTTATAATGAAGCAAGGTGTTGTATCCAACCAGAATGTGTTTGTGAATCTCGAAATACAGTTGCTGAGATCAGACATTTTGCTGCAATTTCACAGCATTTTCCAGATCGCCCAGAATGAGTGAAGTATTACATTGACAATCAATTTGGGATTCAAGTTCATGAAATGCAAAAGACAGTACCAGAATTGTCACTAATTACGGTAAAAGAACAGAAAACAAAAGTTGTGTTTATCTAAAGAAACAGCAAGTGCTACACAAGCTCAATAGGCGTGTTGTAACTGTAGGAGCAAAATAAAATTAATGTTTCAAGCACAAGGTGGAAACGTGATGGTGTTTATGCTGAAATGGTGGTGTGCATGTGGAACAAAGTGGAAGCAAAAGGAAAAGTTAATGAGTGCATGAAGTTACAGCTCAAGGGTGACATAAACAAAGTGTAAAGGAAAATAATAATAGTTGGACACAATGGGCAACTACTGATAGAGAGCAGTGTTTAATAACCGATTCCTCACACCTCCTCATCCCTCCAATAACGGTCCAGTCGTCCTCACATTCCACACACTGGCATCCTCATTGGAATCATCAAAACTCATCTTTTCCATTACCTCCAACTGGATGCTACCATCACTCACATATTCCCACCCCATCCCTTGCACGAATATTTCACTCTTGGACATTCTATTCCAATCATCTTCCAACTCACATCTCCTACAATCCACATGGCGTCGTCCTCTGCAATCTCAGAAGGTGCAACATTAACGGATTTATCTCCGCATTCCTTCATACCCAAGGTTCCAGACATAGCTTCCAAGGGACCGATTGAATTATCTGTACGAAGAACATAGAACATAGAACAATAGAGCGCAGAACAGGCTCTTTGGTTCTCAGTGTTGCGCCGATCTGTGAACTATTCTCAGCCCGTCCCCCTACACTATCCCATCATCATCTGTGTGCTTATCCAAGGATTGCTTATATCTCCTGAATGTGATTGAGTTAACTTCATTGGCTGGTAGGGGATTCCACGCCCTAACCAATCTCTGAGTAAAGAACCTGCCTCTGATGTCTGTCTTAAATCTGTCACCCCTCAATTTGTAGTTATGCCCCTCTTACAAGCTGACGTCATCATTATAGGAAAAAGACTTTCTCTGTCTACCCTATGTAATCCTCTGGTCATCTTGTATATCTCTATGAAATCACCTCTTGGCCTTCTTCTTTCCAATGAAAGCAGACCCAGACCTCTCAGTCTTTCCTCACACGACCATCCTTCCAGACCATGCAATATCCTGGTAAATCTCCTCTGCACCTTTTCCAATGCTTCCACATATAACGACCAGTAACTGTGCACAATATTCCTGTTGCAACCTGTCAACTCAGTAACTGTGCAGCATGATATTGCAGCTCCGGAACTCAATCCCACTGACAATGAAACCTAACACATCGTATGCTTTCTTACCGGCACTATCAACAGTCCTCCATTCGAATCAGTTCACTGTTTTCACCTGTTTACGGTGTGGTCTGCGTTACATTGGTCAGATAAAACAGAAAGAAAATTCAGACAAAATTAGCCAGTTGGTTGAAGCCACAAATGCATCTGCCAGCCCATAGATGAATCTACTGCAGAGCAGGCACGCCATTGGTCATGCATGTACCGTGTGAGGACAAATAGTACTTCCATTCTTAAACGTTTTATTTTTGAGAAGAACGCCTTCGCTATGTGGAGAATCGTTAACCCACTGAAGATTCTCTGCAATTTAATACAATCGTGCCTGATAGAATGCTCAAAACCACAGTGCTCCAATTATGCATAACACCATTGGCAATCAGAAATCGATCAATGCTTACTTTAAATGCTCTCAAAAACTGAAATTGCTTCTCAGGCTGTAGGATGGATTTCCAAAAGTTCACGACTATTGAAGGGAGAAAATGATTCGTATCGGTTTTTTTTTCTCAAAAGTCGCAGCTCCCTTATTTGTAGATTGTTCGTCAGATTGTTAACTCGACAACTGCGGGTGGAGATGGTGGGGGAACAACACTTGACCTGCATCGACCCTGTCTATTGCTTTAAGTATTTTGTAAGTCTCAACATAGTCAGCTCTCATTCGTCAAAACTCCAGACTATCCAGGCCCAGTTTCCAAGTTGCACTGTCTCGCCAATCCAGGATCAAATACTCTCTGCTGCAGAGACCTGGTGCTTTTTCGGTTCCACATCCTTTTATGTTATATTTTATGTCGACCACTTTTTGTGTGCTTTAACTGCGATTGCCATTCTGTTCTTGTCGCCATTCACCATGACAAAGCAGGAAGGTTCTGTGTCTTTTTTCCTTGTTAACATGTTCATCTTCAGTTTTTACACAAAACAACAATGATTGGAAGTGATATTATTTAAGAGAATGTGCAGCAATGTTATAAATTCGATCCAATTGTGTTTTTGGTTCATCTTTGTTGAGAGTGAAGCGGAGAGATGTGGGACGAGCTGAAGATGGATACGCAGCCATGTTGAGAGAGCAGAAACTAGTTTTATTACAAAATAAAGGTTAACATTCCTGCAGAGTTATAGGCAAATGTGAGTTTCGGCAATTAGTACAATCGTGATGCAGGCCTGTGGGAAAAGGAATGATAGCATCGGAACGAAACTCTGCAATGGGGTGAGAAATTGCTGATATGATATGCTTTGAATGCGACAGTGCAGTGAAAAAGGAGGGACAAATGAAATCTTTGAGAATGTTACAGGCTGAAAGGCGTCTCGTGTCGATGCTTGGGTTCGATGTTTGGGTTCGACGCAAGATAAAGGGAAGAAAGGAATTATATGTGATAATACTGGAGAGTAGGATCGCTGCACGTTTGAGTTAGTTTCAAGTGACAAAGGCTAAGGAAAGAAGACATTGTTATTTTGTCAGGAAAGATGCAGGGATGTGAAAAGAAAAAAGCACTGTGACTTAAATTTCTGAATTATGTAGTCCGTTCGGGAGACAGGGCTTTCATGGAGTTGCTTTGCAACTGATACAAGGCTGCATGGATATTGTGTATCAATGGGATCAGTTGCAGAGTGACGGTGGCAGGGAGAGAGAAAAACATCAGAGCCAAGTGTTTTTCTTAACAGTAGTGATTGGCATAAATAACATTTACTTTGCAACTCCCTTAAATATTACATATTTAAACACGTACGGTTGTTAAATTTGCGCCATACATTCATTTCCTATGTAGATGGGCAAGCTACCACAGATTCCCATGTTGCATCTCATTCGTTGACATATCGGTTCATAAATCATTCTTGTTCCCTTCTAATTCTCTGTGTCGACAAAACATGGCTTAGAGCCAAAAGCAGGAGGTTGAAATTTATTCCCTAATCTTTACAAAACATGGTTTGGATCCAATGCAGGAGGTTGAAATCTATATTCGGCTACTGTTTTGCACATCAAATAATTTCTTCTTGGAAATCTCACACTTCTGCCTTTTCTGTTCAATGCATTAATCACCACATAGTCTAATGCTGAAATTACTGAAAGCACTAAGGCAGAGCTGTCAGAAATTCGAGAGTATTCATGGTATGCAAATTCATACGCTGCTAATAACTTGAAACACATTGACTCTTTCCTGACTGAACAGTCGCGACAAATTTCATCCTTTTTTTTCCAGCTCTTAACCATCTTAACCATCGTTACACCATAACAAACGGTTGGACTGAAAGTATTGTGTAATTGTATGATTCTTTCAGTCGTGCATCATCAGATGAGAACACAGAACTCCTGGGGCAATATGAGAATATTCCTAACGTGAGGGAGTAATATTTTATTCTTACTAATCATAAATCGAGATGATTTACTCTGATCATGCCTTTTTTTTGGTATGTCATTTACTTCCCAGGATCCGTAATCAGGTACCAGATCGGTTCCGCCACGTATCATGCAAGATGGATAATCTTTGGTTATTACGTACAATTTATACATTAATTCCACCTGCTGGTGTCATTGCACGCATTCATTTGGTGAACAGAATGGCTAGATTCTGGTGGATGAAGTGCCAGTTGGGTGGGGAAAGGATGGTAGTGGATTTGGTCATGAATATTCAGCGTCTTAACAATTGTCCTTAATGAAAGTAGCATATAAATAAGCGTTAATATGTTATATGAATGCAAAAGCTTGCATTTTATTCAATATTATCATACTTAGACATAATAGAGAAGAGGCAACTGTTGTTCCCCAACTCTCTTGCGAACAGAGATTGACTGTTTTGACAACGTAACAAACTTGACGATGTTCAACATCAGCAGTCCACGTCTAAAATGCAGGAAAAAAACTGAATGGAATCCAGACAAGCAGTAAGCCAGATTCTTGCCACTTGTCAGACAATGACCATTTCTAAGAAGAGACATCAGAAGCATCATCCAGAGACAATCCATGTCAATTCTATCACCGTCTACCGTGTGTGTGGATGCACGCCTCAGTGTAGAGCTCCCACAGATCAATTCATCGAAAGTCCTGAATAAAGAGAATTCTATTTTTGTAGGGTGAAACAAAGTTCCTACATTTAAAACATAAAATCGACACTTCTCTTGACAAAAGACATAAGACTGGAGCGACACGTAACAGCACAGATAAAGAAAGGGCAATCCTTTAAGATAGTTTAAATCAATATCACAGCATTGCATAAATTGATGTCAAGATTTAAGGGGTCTACACAAAAAAGAACGACCGAAAGCAGGACGCAGAGGGAGGTTTATGTTGCTTTGAAATAGAAACTGGTATAAAGAAAATTGAACAGTAATTGAAATGATGAAGGATAGCGTGAAACAGTCGATTAATGTGTGTGTTGCCTTTCAAGCTGACAACAAGGTAAATATTGAATGTGAACAGAGGTTCATGGAAACCTAACTGTGTACTAGCAGCAACTTCGTGATGAGTCTGGGCTTGAGATCATGAAATAAAGGGCTGGAGTTTGAGACACAGGTGAACATTTCCATGTGCCATGATACCTGATCGGCTACTTTGCAAGAATAAAGATGAGAGTCCGTTACTAAATGTTCCTGTCTGAAAATTTAGACATGTTAAACTCCAGAATTGTGCTGATGCGTGCTCGACAGACACGAGGGTCACAGTTTATAAGAATATATTTCCAGAGTATTGAGGTATCTTCCACTAAATAGTGACAAGTGCATGCAAGTACGTCATGTCAGGGTTGGTTTTTGGCTGACACGTGCCCTTGTGACCAACGATGGGCGTTCACATGTTATGCAGTACAACGCACAATCGCTCCTGATGAAGAGCTAATGGTGGAAGCCTCGACTCTTCTATTCCTCGGATGCTGCCTGAACAGCTCTGTTTTTCCAGCACCATACTTTCTGACTCTAATCTCCAGCATCTTCAGTCCTCACGTTCTCTACAGTCCTTCAGCAGAGAGAAGAGAACTTCATTTCCAATCGCACTGCATATGTGAAAACACAGTGATAGCGTTTAAAAGACAATTTGATAAGGATGTGTTTGGCATGTGCTAATTGGACTGAAGCGCCTGTTTCCATGCTGTACGACTCTTTGACTCTATATTCGAGCCTTGTTCGACTCTATATTCGAGCATGATCAATGAATAAATCCAACTTACTTTCCAAGACTATCGCCATTTGTCAGAATTGAATTCAGTCAATGATCATAGGTTAGAGTAAGCCACAAAGTAGTACAGGAAGTATTTTTGAACGCACAAAGGGTACCACATCTAATGGTCTTTGGGAAATTCCTCAGGACGAACAGAATGGACGAGCAGAAAGCTGTCGCCATGGCTTATAGGGAAATCGAAAAGGTAGTAGTCTACAGCTGCTCCAGAGCACAACAACATCACAGATGCCAGTCTCCAATCAGAGCTGTTCACTCCATATCTTATCAAGAACATCTGGTGGTCACTGCATGCATCAAAGGCTGTGGCTCCTAAAAATGCTCCAACATTAGCAGTGAAGATTTCTTCCCCAGAATTTTCCACACCCCGAACCCAACTGTTTCAGTGCAGCCACAACTCTGGCAATTACCTGACAATTTGGAAAATCACGTGTACACACAAAGCAGACCTCGACCAGTTACCACTGCACCAATCCACACTGGAGCATCGGTACAATGTAAGAAAGTGTCATGTGCATCGCTGAAACACAGCATCACACTCAGAGCTAAGCTGCTCATTGATGTCCAGTTTAAGTTCCGCCAGTGCCACACAATTTCTGACTTCCTGCTCATGGAAAAGATCCAAGAGTATCCTTAGTGTAGTAATAGCTTCAAGGGGTATCTTGGTAAAAATACAGATATTAGAATGCGGATATCTCTGTGAGGTAGAAAGATGGTGAGTCATGATTCAGGGTGACCATCCGTCCCTACAGACGTCAAACGAACGATCCAATCTAATGAGTAGTTTTTCAACAGAGGGGTAAAGCCTTTTTGTCAACATTCTTTATGCTCTTTTTTTTCAAGAACGGTAAGTATAAGGGAAGCAATTGGCCAACCGCAGATATTTCCAACGCAAAGACGACGCCTTATCATTTGATTGAGAAGTTTAAAGTGAGGACTAGAATAAGAAAGAACAGCCTGAAACTCATGGGGTTTTCTTTGAAGAATGGCTTCATGTTTTGAAAACAAGTGACGTTCATTGTGAACACTGCTTATATGGCTGTGGCTCCCAAACAGAAACTGCAAACAAACAGCATCCCAGGAGTTGTTCGCATATGAAGCTGCCTGCTTTGTGGACCTGCAATGAGTTATTAATGACAAAGGTCATCGGCCTGACAAGAAATGTGCAATTGTCTTCGGGAAGTTAAACTGCTCGAGCTGTTAATAAAACAGAGAGAAACTATTATGAAACACGAAAAGGAACTAACAGGACTACAGCACCATGAAGTCATTCTCTCAGCTCTCTTCACGAAGGTGTTTTAAATCTGAAGAAGGCATGTTATTTGTGTCGGAGAAAGTGAGGGCTGCAGATGTTGGAGATCAGAGTCAAAAAATGTGTTCCTGGAAAAGCGCAGCTGGTAATGTAGCATTCGAGGAGCAGGCGAGTCGACGTTTCGACCAGAAGCTCGTCACCATGAACGAATCAGATCCTTATCAGCTCTTATCCGGTCCTTTGGTGACTCAGTGGTCTGCACTGAGAAAGAAAAGCATCATCCAAATAGCGAGGTAATAGCGCATTGAATGCATTTCCTGGCAATGTGGGAGAAACAGGTTCAACTGAAGCATTCAAGAGGGCATGGGATACATTTTTTATTGGGTGGTAATGGTGTGCTGTCTTGTTTAAAAACGTATGAAATTCGCACTGGTTAACAGATTCTTTGGTCCTAATGGTCTCTTTCTGCACTGTAGTATTTCTATGATACTGTGATTCATTACTTCCCAGACAGTAGTTCCGCCTGCCATTATTATTTATCTGTCTTAGCAAGATTCAATCTAATTGATTTTTCAGACAGTGCTGTACAGCCCATGTGGTTTCATTCCCCAATGTTGAATCAGAATCGGATAGAAAACTTCATACTCCCTGCCCTCCAACAGTGGTCATATTCCAGCCTTCCATCTCGTCGACTCTCATGCTGCGGCGTTAACAACAGTAGAAAAACAAAACAGTAAAAGCCTACATGAACACCTTAAACTTGGGAATGAATACAAAACTTGCATATTCAACGTTTTAGCATTTTGAGTGGAATATTGCCATTACAATAAATTAATGGCATGTTTATTCTTTTGAGGATGCTCAGTTACTGACCAAAATTGAATGGGTGGGAACATGGCTTGATATGCGAATTAAATGTTCATTTCGGCACAAGAATGTAAATGGAGAGCCATTGAGCATGGATACAGGCCTTTTGGCCAATCTGCCTGTTGCCATCCATGCTAACCCCATTCCTCTGCATTTGGCAGATGTCCTCCGATACCTTTCCTCGCTGTCTATTTGTCCAAATGCCTTTTAAATGTTTTTAATGAACCTGACTCAAACACCTCCACTCGCAAGCTCATTTCACATGCATACCACGCTCTGTGCAAAAATGTTGCCTCTCGGGTTCTCTTTTATTCTTCCCCTCAAACTTTAAACTAATCACCTCTAATCCTTGTTTCCGCAACCGCGAATAAAACACTGAGTGCATTCACCCCATCCATGATCTTATGAACTTCCATATGATCCTCCCTCAGTCTCATTGGCTCTATCGAAAATAACGTCCCATTTTGTTAAACCTCCACCTATAACCCAGACCATTGAGTACATGCAACATGTTTGTAACGTCCTTCTGCTTTCCTTCCAGTTTAATGACATCCTTCCCATAGCAAGGTGACCAAAACTGAACACAATGCGCCAAGTGTGTCCTCAAAAAGGTCCTGTGCAAATGCAACATATCTTCCCAACTTGTATTCTCAATGCCCTGACTGATGTAGGTCAGTGTACCAAAAGTCTTCTTCCCTGTAACTCCACTTTCAGAGAACCGTACACCTGACCTCTAGGGTTGCTCTGTTCTACTACACTCTTTGAGGCCCTGTCATTCACCATGAAACTCATACCTTTATTTGAGTTTCTAAAATCTGAAACCTCACAGGTACCTTTGTTAAACTGCATTTGCAATGTCTCAGCCCACTTCCTCAGCTGGTCAAGGTCCTGCTGCAATTTCTGATAACCTTCCTCGCAGTTCACAAACCTCTGATTTAGTGTCTTCTCAAAACTGGCTAATTATGTCATAGACGTTCTCGCCCAAGTGATTGATATCGACAATGAACTGTAATGCACACAGCAGCGACTCCACGAGTCACAAGGCGCCAGTCTGAAAAGCATCCTTCCACGATTAAAATTTGCAACCTGCCATCGAGCCAATTGCATGACATGACACCAATCTTGCAAATTGTTAATGCAGTCTTTCAGGTTCTAAACCACTGGCCCAAGCCAGTTCTTCAAAATAAAACCTCATGTGCACCACCTCCATCTGAGACAGTGGAACGTTAATCATTTTTTTCTACATATATGGGGCATGCTTGAAAGCATTATTTGCTCCAGTTGTTGCTTCACAATATTTTTCATGGAAGATCAATGATCTAAGCATTTCTTTCCACATTTACAGCTTTTGCATCAAAACTGTGTGAAAATTAGCCAGTCCCTTGCTCCCAATGAGATAACGAGACATACAGTCAGCTGTCTTCTTCAGGACGTTACTGCACACCGGATCGCCATTCAACATTTACGATAAGCGAAGCTTTACGTTTTTCAAACTGCATTTGTTGCCTGAACATCCCCCAAAACCTCACATTAGAATGCACCTTGGCACGACACAACCGCAAGCTAATGGGAAATCCTAATTTTGTCTGATAAGGATTAGTTGAAGGAATAGTTCAAGACTCGCTAAATTCAGGACACGAGTTCAAATGCTTTCCTAAGTGCATAAGTTTCCAAAAAGCTTAAGTGTAGTTGAGCTGGTCACCAGTTTCTTTGCTAATTAATTGGAGAATCATAAACTCTTCATCATACTGCAGTAGACCAGGTGTCAGAGCAACTAGTAAATGCTGAAAACAACTATGAATCTTGGAATAAATGCTTTACACAATGTGACCGTAACCTCGAAATCTGGTTCAGTACTGTTGTTTAGGGAAGCTTCTGTTAACTGGTCTGGGCTCCTTGCGATTCCACTGTTTCAGTATTATGATCAGTGGCAATTTAGCCTTTGACGCTCCAAAAGTCAATCATTTTAAGGGAAGCATTTTCTGTGAATTATTTTTAAAACTGAAGAACCAATTTGCACTCTTTCTCCTATCGTTACTTCAGCCCATACTTCAGTGTGTCTCATGTCACATGAATATTTCTGGAATATTATATTTGCAGCTTGTCATCGATAATGATGCAGTACAGTGACTATGGTATCAATGTGGCTTTAACTGCATCACCATTTACATTATTGCAGCTCCTGATTCCCTCTGAGGTGACAAGATCTCATTGCACATTGAGATTTGAATTTCTGTTTTTCCTCTTTCATTGTATTACCGCAGATTCTGAGGACTGGCCAATAAAGTTATAGACCAGTTGACTATACAGACTGAGATTGCCATTCCTCTTTGCTATCTCCCATTATATCATTGCGCAATCATGTTTACAGACTTAACATGCATTAGATCAGATGTGAACAAACGATATGTAGTCCAGACCTTTATGGTGACACTGAAGCCTTTTCGTATTGAGAACATGAACTGCAAATAAATATGGATCTGGCAACCATCCTTTCAGCTATGAATACTTAAAATCTAGCATTAACTGATGACCACTTTTATTACATGGTCCACACGTTCTTCTACTCTCTCTGTTTTTATCTCTCTTTCTGCTTTCCCGTAGAGTCATAGAGTCCTACAGATGAAGATACGCTCTTTGGTCCAAACTCGTCCACACGACCAAAATGTCCAGCCATGTTAATCCCATTTTCCTGCACTGTGGCCTTTATCTCTTAAGAAGTTTCCTATCCATGTATTTGTCAAAGGTCCTTTTAAAAATTAGTAATGTTCATGCCTGAAATACTTCCGCCGGCAGCTCATCCATTTCAATAACACCATCAGTGTAACAAAGGTTCACCCTCAGGTTCCCTTTCAGTCTTCCACTCTAACCTTAAACTGATACACTCTAGTTCTTGATCCCACAACCCTGGTAAAAAGACTGCATGCATTCACTTTCTTCCATGCCTCTCATGATCTGACACCCTCCTATAATGTCCCTGCCTCAGTCTCCTCCGCTACAAAATAAAAAAACCTCCTACATTTCCCAAGCTCTACCGAATGAAACAGACCTTTGAGTCCTAGCAGCAATCTTTTAAAATCATTTTCCACTATGTCCAGTTTAGTAACATCCTTCCGAGATCCAGGTGACCAAAACTGAACAGAATACTCCAAGTGCGGTCTCATCGACGTCCTGTAAAACAGCAACATAACTTCCCAAATTCTATCATCAATGCCCTGACTGATGAAGGCCAGTGTGCCAAAAGCCTTCTTCCCTGCCCTGCCTACCTGGGATTCTACTTTCGGAAAGCCGTGGATATGAACTCCAAGATCCCTCTGTTCCTCATCACTCTTAAAGGCCCTGATCCTGTTGGTTTGGTGTGCGCAGTCAAAATTCTTAACCTTGCACAAATTCAAAGATGAAAGTGCATAACCTTGCCACAACACATCATAGCTCTCAAGGTAAAGTTCTGGAACATAAGAAGGAGCAAAGGAAAAGAGAAGGACCTCATGAAACTTTTAACTCAATTTGGCTTTTCTAAATGCAGCCCCTCATTCATATCTCCATCAACCCCAATGTGTCATTCATCAAACCACTTCCCCAGTTGATCAAGGTCCTGCTGCAATTTCAGATAAACTTTCTCACTGCACACAGTCGCTGTGCGGTTCAATTTTGTCTGCAAGCTTGCTAATCACGTGCGTACATTCTCATCCAAAGCATTTATATAAATAATAAACAGCAATCGACCCAGCAAGGACTCTTAAGGCATTCCACAATTCACAAACCATAACAAAAAAACAACTCTTAAGAGTTGGAGCTAGAAAGTAAATCATAGATCTCATCAAGAGGAGTATGATAAAGACCATTGGTGGAATGTTGCCCTTTCTGCTCTTTTGTTTTGCTCCTTATAATATCGCAGAAGTTTACCTTGAGAGCAATGACGTGTTATGGCTAGGTTTGACTTGTGCAAGTTTAAGCGTTTTGACTGTGCGCTCCGAAACAACAGGATCAGGTCAGAGATAGTGAAAAATATAATTTCACAAACACAACTTCAACAATTATTAACGTCGAAACATTAACCGCTTATAACTGCATAAATTGTCATTAATTAATTCGGCAAGTACAAACAGAGTTACAATGAACATTGTCAAAGGTGTACATTAGACAGGATGACATAGTATGAAAGTTTTCGACATTGTCAAATCCTCATTGGATGGACAACAGCGATATATTGGTCAATGATCATGCAGATCATAAAAGGTGTGTAAACAAAGTATGATGGAACCTCAGAGAGTACAGCATTAAAGAGCGTTTCCACATATTCCATTTCTCAATAAATGAAATGAAGTATTGCATGGAAGCCTGAATAGCCAAAGCGTTAGTGATACTTTAAACTAGAAGAAGGGCTGCAGTTCATGACATTTTCTTCATTTGTATGGTATGCCATAGTACAATTCAGTTCATAGCCATTCCCAGATGAAGGAAAGAAGGAAGGAGGATGCTTTGAGTTTGTCCATGATTTCAAAGCCTCTGTCAGTAGAATTGTCAAGGTTTCCATTTCGAGAACGACTTACCTCCTGCTGGGACCTGGTGATTTAGAATACTGTGTGCATTCCTGGACTTCACCGCCCCTTCACCTCCCGCCCCCACACATTCCCCACAGGAATGATGTTGCGAAACATGGAAGGGTAGAGAAATGATTTACAACGTTGTCAGCAGGTTTGAAGAGCTGTAGGGAGAGGGAGAATAGGCTGGGCCCATTTTCCCTGAAATGTTGGAAGCTGAGGGTTGACAACATACATGTTTATAAAGTCATGACGGTCATGGATAGGATAAACCGAAATGACCTTTTTCTTGGAGTCGGAGAGTCCAGAACTAGAGGGCAGAGAATGAGGGTGAGAGGGAAAAGTTTTAAAGGCGGACATAAGCAGCAACTTTTTCCAGACAGAAGATAGTGCATGTGTGGAATTGAACTGCCAGAGGAAATGGTAGAGACTGGTACAACTGTAGCATTTAATACACAACTGGATGGGTGTCGAAATAGAAAGTTTTTATATAGATATGACACATCTGCTGGCAAAGAAGACTCGATTAATTTAGGATATCAGAGCGGCATGGATGAGTCAGACCGAAGGCTCTGTTTCGATGCTGTACATCTCTATGACCTTTTGATTCTATGGTTGCTGTGTTCCAGCTCTAAAACGTGCCTTTGATACTTTACCGAAATAACAAAGTGCACTCCATGAACTCTGTGGGAAAATTGAAAAATGCATTCCTAAACAAACTGACCCTGCACTGTTTGAGTATTGGTTGTGATAATTCTCAGTTATGCCACAAACTGATCCTCTCACTGAGACAGACGGAGTGAAATACTGCTGTCAATCGAAAAAAAGGACTTGAGATATTGTTACAATGTCAATATTCAAGATTGCATTGATGAAGTGGCGGAGTTGCAGCAGGCGTTGGGAATGTCATGTGACATGGATATGACTAATTTCTCTCAATTGTGCTCTATCCGGAAGTTATTTTAACGTTTTCATTCTATTCTTAACTATTCCTGCTTTTCTAAAAGCCCGTCACTGTGTTTCACTCCTGACCTCTGTGTTCTATCCTTTTATCCATACTTCGCACCTGCCCCCATTTTCTATGCTATCCTCTCCCTGATGAATGAAGCTATTTCATCATTGAGTTTCTCTGTCGTCTCCATATGCTCCCAAACTTTGCCAGCAATAGTTTACTGCATCTGCATCATTACAGATTCGATTTAATTGCTGAAAATTTCATTCATCTTCAAAACCCTGACAATTTTTGTCTGTTGTTGCAAGGCGATTTTATCAGTGTATTGGAAGCAGGATTTGCCGATTTGTACTCATCGAGAAATGAAAGACAATTCTGCGCAGTTTCGGAAAAGAGCACCAAGCTTTGAGGCGAAGAAGGTTACCTCAGAGTACAACGGGATCTTGAACACATTTCAGATTAGATTACTTACAGTGTGGAAACAAGCCCTTCGTCCCAACAAGCCCACACCGACTCCCCTACACCTAACAAATTAGCACGGCCAATTCACTTAACCTGCAGATGTTTGGATTGTGGGAGGAAACCGGAGCAAATCCATGCAGACTCGGGGAGAATATGCAAACTCCACACAGACCATCATCTGAGGCGGGAATTGAACCCGGGTCTCTAGCGCTGTGAGGCAACAGTGCTAACCACTGTGTCACCCACTTTGGGCTGACGAACGATAGATTGGAGGTTAATTTAGAAAAACGTGAGATTTTTTTTATTGGAAATACAAAACAAAGTGAGACATTTATATTTAAAGGAACGGTCCTGGGGAGTGTTGCTGAACAGAGAGACCTTGCTGTGCAGTTTCATAGTTATTTGAAAGTAGAGTCGCAGGTGGATCGGATAATCAAGAAGTGGTTGATAATACTTTCCTTTATTAGGCATAGCAATGAATATTGGAATTGGGATGTCATATTACGGCTGTACAGGACATTGCTTAAGCCACTTTTGAAATATTGAGTGCAATTCTAGTCTCTTTCTTATCGAAATGATGTTGTGAAACTTAAAAGAGTGAGGAAAAACACGACAAGCATGTTGCCAGTGTTGGAGGATTTGACTTATAGGGCGAGCCGGAATTGGCTGGGACTGTTTTCTCTGGAACATGAGGCTAAGTATTAACTCTAGAGAAATTATTAGGGGCACTGATGGGAGAAAACAGACAAGTCTTTTCCCTGACGTGGGGAAGTCCAGAATTAAAGGGAATTTTTTTTAGTATAAGAGGGGAGAATATAAATGGTACCTAAGGGGCAGCCTTTGCACACAGAATGTGGTGCATATATGGAATGAGCTGCCAGAGAAAATGGTGGAGGATGGTGCAATCACAGCATTTGAAAGGCATATGGATGGGTATATGAATAGAAAGGGTTGCACGGGATATGGGCCAAGGGCTGGAAAATGGCACTAGAATAGCTTGCAATATCATTTTGTCAGGAACAACTTGGACGGAACGGTCTGTTTCTATGCTGTATATCTCTATGACTCGATAACTCTTTCACAGAAAGCGCAACGTCTGAAGATTTGGATGCACCTTCATCCAATGTTCAGCACTTCCATGCAACTACTTGGAGTCAAGACCATGTACAGTTCGTGGACTGTCGATGTTGTAAAAATTGAGGTCATGCATACTATCGGAATTCCTGATCCTGCACATAAGAGAGTTGGAATTGCCTCTACGATCTGAAGCAATTTCCGAACGAGTAATTCCCTCTCATTCTTTGAAGTATGGGTTAAATGTATTGTCTGGTAGAGGTAATGAATTTCTCTTCTCACACCTTGAATAACATTTGGGAAGTGAAGGTGATAGAAATCGTTTCATATTTTAAAAAAACGAATCCTTTTTTGTCACATTTAAATACAATGCCAAATAAGTTATTTATGCCTTTGGAAACTGAATCAAGAACAATCCCTTAATGGGGACAAGTTCTGTTCTTTCATATCGATGAATATCTCATCACATTTTAGAAACATCTTAAGGGATTTATATACATGAGATATCAATGGACTTTCAGAGATCAGTTTCGAGGTAGCAAACCATCACGATATGCTATTCAAGTCTGATTCCTGATGTCACCTTTTAATTGGCTGAAGGAAGATACATGGTACTTGTTAACCCAATTACATGGCACTCCCTCCAAATCAGTTATCTCTGCCTTCCCTACCTCTTTGACACTATTCAGCACTCCGATCTCTATTCACAACTTGCAGATGAGATGCAAATAGGAAAATGACATTTCCTTAGTTAGATCCTGATGTTCAGTCACATTCTCAACATAACAGGAAAACCAAAAGATGTCTGATTCAAAATCCATTTATTGTTGTACAAACTTACATGATGACTTAATGGTATTCTCACAGATCTCGTAGTGTTCGGTGGACCCCGAACAGAATTATAACACTATACATTTTGATATTTTATTTCCAAAACACTTTGGAAGCAAAAGTTTAAAGATTGCATTCATACCTGGCAGAAAGGAAGCCATTTGCGAATTTTGGAGATCAGTCATCACTGTTCCACAACATCTCTGCAGGAGTTCCTCAGGCTGTTGTCCTGCCCAAACGATCTTTGGCTGCTTCATCAATGATGCTCACTTTATCATATCGAGAGATGGTCTCCGATAATTACACAACAGTTAGCACCATTAACTACATAATGAAGCAGCCCACGTTCAAATGCACAAAGGCAAATGCAATACTCAGGCTTGGAATGGCAAGTGATAAGTAGCATTCATGGCACAAACATCTCAGACAATATGTATGTCCAACAAGTTACATTGTCAACATCGTGGGCATTGCCCTTGACAAGAAAGTGTACTCGAGAAGCTGTACAAACATAATTGCTGTGAATGCAGTTGAGAAGCTTGGAATACTGCGGCAATTAGCTCAACTCCTGACATTCTAAAGCCTTATACTATGTAGAATGCTTAAATCTGGAGTACAATGGACCAATAATCACCTGCCTGAATGAGCGTAGTTCAAAAGACAATGAGGAAGCTTGACAGGTTCACTCGCAATCCAGAAGAATATGGGAAGACATTGGAAAGTTATATTTGCAAATGAGCAATTTCAAGATATTAAAAATAACCCAGTCCGATTTTGGATAGTAAAGGAAAAATAACGAAGACTGCCTGAGAATAGGAGCACTGACATCTGGACAGGGTCATGAAGAAAAACAAAATGCAAATTGGTCAATGTCCACTGGTAGAAAATACTTGCAGATCAAGTCGTCAGAACTCGAGGAGTCGTCAAGAAGAAAATAGCAGAAGTTCAGACCAAATATGTTCCCATAAAATCAAGCGATGACCTCAAAGTAAGGATAACATTTAATGCCAAGAGTTACAAACTTGAGGATTTTTTAAATAAAAATGAACAAATGCAGAGACCCAGGTCTGAATTCGACAGTGTACCCAGAGTCAGAGAAGTGCAGAGGAAGAATTTAGAAGGATAGTAGAAAATTGAAGAGAAATATATGGAGCATGGAAATAGCTTGGGAATCAGTAGGAGTGAACACAGAACATAGATACAATCTGTGCACGCAAATGCAAGTCATGAGCGCTATCCGCAATAAATATGTTGCATTAGTCTTAACAATTGAAACCGCTGAAATAAGTAGAGAAATCAGGTTTGAGAAAATATAGTATCAATTTGAAGTGAAGCAAGCTAATAAGAATGACAAAAGCTCAGACTGTGTGAATGTCCAGGAAAGAGGGGAGAGAAGGAGACAGAAAACAGTTTACTGGGATAAAAAGCCTCCTATTTGGATAAAACCAGAAAGCTTGAGGGAAGCTTATTTGAAGAAGTTGAAAGAGACCAGGGAAGAGATATCACAGGCGTTGCCAGCAGGGATCGAATCCTCTCTGGCCACCGGGGAAGTCTCAGGTGAATCGTGTACTTCCAAATTCGGCGCATCATTTGAAAATAAAATTAAGAAATGGATCACCAGAAAACCTACAGGATTATCGTCCACCATCTGTTCTAATGAAATTATTCGAAAGGATCTGAGGTGAAAGAACATGTTTGTATTTGAAGAGTCATGGATTGATGACGGAGATTCAGCATGGATTTGTTAAACAAATGTTCACAGTTGAGATATTTAAAACGTCAATCAGGTTTCTGAACAAGATCTTGATACTTTTAGCTAAAATTTTGATGAGTTCATTAATGGCAGACATGTCAAGAGAGTAAGACACCATGGAATCCATGGCCAATTGGTACGTTGCATCAAAATTCAAGACGGGGGAAGAAGAATCCTTCTGTGACTCGAATTCTGTTTCCATTGAGGTTTCACAATGCTGGGGTCTATGATGTGGTTAGTGTACATTAATTATTTATATATTTTTCAGTTTAGCGAGAATGTGAATATTGAAAATATGAAGAGTAAGAGGCCATTCGGACATTTGAACCTACCCTACCGTTCACCACGATCACAGTAAAAGGGTTTAAAAGAACTTGATGTTATGCAGACCAACAGTAAATGGAATTCCATGGCGAAAATTGAAGTGTTATGCACTTGGGAATGGTGAACGAAGCAAGATATTATTCCATGAAAGTTATCACCATGGAAACTACAGAAAGGTAGACAATAATCAACTTGTTGTGCAAGTAAATATCATAGTTAAGAAGGAATAACGAACATTTGCTTTTGTTGGTCGAAGAATCGGTTTCTTTGGAAATGTACAAATCATTGGTCAGACCACAGCTTGAGATCGGTATGAAGTGATAGTCACCAAGTTGTGGCAATATACTGATTGCTCGAGCAAAGTTGCTGAGGAGATTAATTAGCTTGCAGCCTGAGTTGATGGAAGTAAGCTGCAACAAAAGTTTGGAAATACTGCTGTTGCTTTCCTTAGATCAGCGAAGATTGGGAAATATCATTGTTGACTCGTCAAAGATTATGCGGGACAAGTATAGACTGGCTCACAAGGTACGTGTTTCTGTTCGTAGAAGAGGCAATAAACGGGTGGTACTGTTTCAAGGCAAAAGATGGAAAGCGAAAAGGAGATTTTCTTCAACACGAAAATATGACTCTTCTTCGTCAGAAGAGGTTTTGGAGAAGAGTGATATCGGCCTCAAAAACTTTAAGTCAATTTCTCTCCACAAATTATCGAAAACCTGCTCCTTTTCTCCAGCGTTTTCTGTATTTATTTCAGGTTTACAACATTCGTACCGTTTTGTTTTTCTATATATCTATATCTATCTATCGATCTATCTGTCCATCTATCTATCTATCTATCTATCTATCTATCTATCTATCTATCTATCTATCTATCTATCTATCTATCTATCTATCTATCTATCTATCTATCTATCTATCTATCTATCTATCTATCTATCTATCTATCGATCTATCTGTCTATCTATCTATCTATCAATCTATCTATCAATCAATCAATCAATCTATCTATCTATCTATCTATCTATCTATCTATCTATCTATCTATCTATCTATCTATCTATCTATCTATCTATCTATCTATCTATCTATCTATCTATCTATCGATCTATCGATCTATCTATCTATCTATCTTTCTGTCGATCTATCTATCTATCTATCTATCTATCTATCTATCTATCTATCTATCTATCTATCTATCTATCTATCTATCTATCTATCTATCTATCTATCTATCTATCAATCAATCAATCTATCTATCTATCTATCTATCTATCTATCTATCTATCTATCTATCTATCTATCTATCTATCTATCTATCTATCTATCTATCTATCTATCTATTCATCCAACTGTACAATAATCAACTGTGAATCAGAATATTTCTGTATACTGACTCCTGACTTTCCCATTGACCTCTGTACACACCCCAGAATTCAGTTGTATTGACATTCGAATTGGCACGCTAATATTTCCATACCTCGCAAACATTGACTACTTTCCACATTTCTGCATATACTGCAAAGTTGACATTTTAAAAGCAGCTTTTCTCATTGTATACTATTTATTTTGTCCACCAGCATGTTATTTTTTTCAATTAGTTATTCATAATTTTGTATACATCTTCAGCAAGAATTCAGACATTTCAATAATGGGCACCATGCGACAGCTTAAACCCTGTAACAGGATGAACATCTTGCTCTGTGAGGCTTTTGAATCTATATTAAATCCTGCATTTTGAAATGTTCCCAGGTGAGGTTCACATGTTGGACAAATGATCAGGAGCGCAAACCAAATAGTTGTGGAACCCTTAGTTTAAGACCTGTCACAGGAGAGTAATCAAATCCTCTGCCTGTCGATCTGTCCATCTGTCGATCTGTCTGTCTGTCGATATAACCACTTCGACTGGGGAAATGCATGCATCCTGTGTCAGTCCAAACAAAACTTACTTTTGCGAATTCCGTGAGAGCTGCCATTCAAAACAGAACTCCAATAAAAAAAACTTATAGATTTGGACTCCAGTTACCAACCTCTCAGAAGTTGAACTGAAAATGATAACATCCACCAAAATATACCAAGACACATCAGTAAAGAGCGACAGAGAATAACAATGCTTCGCTGAATGTTCACTAATGATGTTGCCGAGCATGGCAGCAAAACGTCTGAAAGCAAAACTCCCAGCTCAGCGAGCAAACCAGGAACCTGCCCCACAACCTGAGCAACAAATCATGCCGAAAATCTCAATTTATCAGTTTGTTCAGCAATGTTTGCTCAGGGATCTTGTGCTCAACGCACCCATAAATATTTGCGGCTTCACATAATATGGGCAGTTATGTTCATGCAAACAACCACACCAAGATAATTATAGTCTACTGAGGATTTGTGTTATTCGCCATGTCCACAGAATAATCTGCAAACAGATTCAAATTTCTACACAAGTCAGTTTTTTTTCCCGCTTTCTTGTGTTATGTGATTTCAGGCATTTGTTCGTAAATAATCGAAATAAAGGTTTATCGTTCATTTTATTTAGAAAAAACAAACTGGAATAAAAGAGAACCTTTCGTTCAACTGACTGTCGTTGAACACTTGAATGCATTCTGTGCAAGTAGCTTCAATACTACCATACCTCAATGTACGCTAGGATGCTTCCTGACACTGTCAATATGTGTAACTGCAATGGAATCGCAGAGAGGATTCACCATTCTCCATCAGCTTTGTTAATCCTTGCATGGATTGATCCAGGCTGCGACAAAGGGTGCTGTGTGCGTTTGTCATTGGGTACTCCAGGGTGCCGAATGAGGAAATTCTCCCACACTTACCATTGGTCATGAAGTGTATTGGAAGGATGAACTGACTGACGAAGAAGCGTAACGAAATAACTGAGGCACTTGATGGATTAAACTCAGCATTTCTGGCACCATCTGTGGAGAAAGAAACAAAGTTAATGTTTCAAGTCCAGTCTGACTGTTTTTGTGTAATCCTTCTGACAGAGGTGGAGAAGGTGTGAAGAGAACCCGTAATGTGGAGGCCTGGTATAAAAACAAGCGATGTTAATTATGGTGAAAGAGAAATAAAGATGTATAACAGGCGTTCTTCGATGTGCGAAGGGACAAAAACGGGTCCTCTCCGCTGAGAGAAAAGTAAACAAAAGACAAATAAGTCAACGTCTGGGTGGGAGGGCAGGGAAGTAGCATGAGGAAAATGGATAACGGGTATCATGCGGTCGGTTCTGAGGCTATGGAATCAGTATTGATTCTTGGAGTCTGCAAAGTGCCTAATGGGAAAAGGAGATGAACAAAACGGAAGGTCCAGCAAACTTTTCAAGGCCAGTGTGATTGAAGATCACAATGTGCTATGAGACAAAAATTAAATGCATGCGGATTTTTCTACAAGTATCGGGTGTCTTGTTCAAATCATGTTTGGCGCAGTACAGGAGATTGTGATGTACAGATCATCAGACTGCGGCACATGTTTACAGTTAAATATATGATTGATCAAAACTTGCATAAGTTTGTTTTATATTTCAATGGATATAAACCCGTACGAAGTGGTATACTGGAGCGCTGAAAATGCCACAAGTGAAGGTTTTGAGCATACTTCTGTAGTTCTTTGCTTTTCGCAGGCAAACATTTTTGTATCATTATAGCTAACAAACAGAGCAATGAAATCAGTAAAGATGTTTAGGTAAGCGAGGATTATCCATTTTCAATTGTGTCTCATCTGGACACTGGACATAACAGACTTCAAGAGATATTCTGTTGATTTCAGTGAGATCAAGTAAAACCTGTTCTGTTCTGGGAGGTTCATAGGTTCGTGTTTTGAAGACCAGAATTAATTTCAATGGCGGTGTCGGCTTCAGATTTAAATCAACCTCCCTTTCTAACGTTTTGTTCCATACGACGTTACGTTCATCTAAATCCTTCTATTTTGTCATGTGCAATGCTTCAATTCATTTAAAATTGAATTTGGAATTGAATGAAAATTAGTTTAAACATTGAATGATTTTCCTCTGGGATATAGGATAGTCAATGAAACAGAGTCCTGTTTTGCATAATTGCATATGTTGCTTTGGAGTTCAAGCTCCAGGGAGGTGTCTCCATGTGATCTGTGCTGTTCTATCTGTTTTTTCTCGAAAGATAGATACCAAAAAAGTTCTCATTACTACTAATGTTTTACTAATTCGAAGATTGTAGAGTAAATAATCACACCTTAATGAGAAATGGTCATTATTATTTATAAGAAAGAAAGAACAAAATCATTTCGTGGCACTGCCTGGAAAATGATTCGAATGTTATGAGGGGAATCCAATGACAGACCGCTCAGTCTTTGTGTCGTCGCTGTAAAATCGTAAGAAGCATGGTACTGACGTTGAAGTGTCAAGGATCACCTGCCCCAAACGTGTGTCTAAACAGGTCCACCAGGTTGATTAACATGTTCTCTTACCTATAAAACATGGTTGATGTTATGATAACTGACATAATGTAAAGCAGGGATATCAAACGGCACAAAGTCGTTTTCGACACGACTAATTTTCTCCAGTTTAGACCTCAACCAAGGCTAAGTAAACCTGACAGAATGACTTCTAAAAGCTAAAGACAAAAAGCAACATACCATGTGTAAACATATAGCAGGTGGCAAACTCCATAGAAATGAATATTCCACACATGCATTACACAATCTGTAGTTACGTTTAGAATGAACCCAATACTCAGAGTTCATTTTCATCGTTAAAAGCTTGAAGACAATGACGAATCACTTCCTTCTCAGCAGTGACAGCTTTTAGCAAGCCAGCGAGTCTGTGTCGGAAAACTGCCTGCCACTGATTGCTGTGGTGAACAGTTTCCATGGCTGCACATGCCTTACAGAAAAACAGGAAAGTGACTGGGAGAGATGAATTAGTGTTGCCATGTCCCAAACTAAATAGTACACATACTATTCAATGATATGACCCAATGCATTTTAATCGGACTCTGTTTACCCATTAACCTTCTTACATTTCGCATCTAATCACACTTCGCTCTCTGCACAGTCTTGTATATACTTCAAATCGAATGTATTACCATTCTCCCTCATCCGAATAAAACTCATAATATTTCCAGAATTACTTTCAAACCATGTGCTTCGCTCGTTTCTAAATGAACTTCTGTGTTTCTGTTAGTGCTGTACTAATTCATAAATGTTCAAAAGCTTCCACTTTCGTCAATTGCCCTGCATTATAAGGATAATTATCACACATTTTAACCCTCATCGTTGGCGAGGCCATTACATATTGATGTATTACCAATTCCATATTTACAGTAGAAAGTGGTGGATTGCTACCTTGTTGAATTGCATCAGTTCTGTGAAGATACCGAAAGGCATTGTTGGAAGCGATGGCAGGACTTCCAAACAGCAACTTTCAAAGGAATGATGAGAGCGTTCCATATCCGGATTGTGTGCGGCTGAGAAAAGAATCTGCGGGTGGCAATGGTATTATGCATCTGCTTCCCTTGCCATTGTCGGTGTTTCACTGTCTCAGTTAGGAAATTAATTCCATAAAGAGTTTTGTGAGGTGAATTTTGTTCATGTTACACGCGATCAAAGCTGTCGGGCTGTGTGACTGCCGTGGTTGTTGAAGGTGGTTGATGGAATGTCAATCAAATGGACATGCTTTGTTTGATGGGTGTCAGCTTCTATTATGCTGATGAAGCTGCACTCATTCGAGCCATTGGAAAAAAATGATCATCAAACTTGGAACGTCTGATACGTAGTTGCAGGAAAAATGTTCTGGAAGTTGGAGTACAATTATGCAATGCTAAATTGCAAAATTTAGATGTGTTCCGGCAGCAATAGCATTTAGATGATTGTTCTGGTCAATTTCGGTCAAGTGCTAAATACCAAAATATTGATCACACAGATTTGAGGATGGTTTACAACACTAAATGTAAAGAGACAATGGTGAGAATTTCTGTTGATGAACGTGAGTCATTATTTCATTCCTGTGCTGTTTGGCACTTAAGTTCCAAGTCGGGATGCTGTCAAGGGCTTGTTGTATTTACCTGTCGACTCTTCACAATCTGAGGAGTCCCAGGTCTTGCTGAATTTTGTACAATAATAAGTAGGCATTGCTAGTTCTGACCTTCTGATGGAAGGATTGTTCTTGATGAAGCAGATTATGATAATTAAACCTGTATCACATCCGGCTCTTCTTCAGACCTGAACAATAATACCAGAGCTCAACTCACTCTCCTTCACCCAATATCACTCTGAAAATAACCGCACTGCCTAATACCCCATCAGGCGTTGGAACAATCACAAAGTCGGCTTATAATTCCCTCACTTTTCATTGGCGAGAAAAATATCTGTGAATTACTACATTGCTCAGTCGCCAGCCCACAGTCTGGCATCCTGGAAAAATTAACTCCAATGGTCTGCCTTCTCTCAAAACCATCGATCAAAACTAAATTAAACTTAATGCCCACCTCTCCTTGTCATGCTCAGCAGAAATGTGAGCGCAATGCCGTTGTTTCCTCAGTCTCCATTTCACAACGAAAATCCAATTCACCCCCCTCATCATTGCCACATACAGATACAGCCGGACCCTAACAGAATCAATCAATCTTGGGAGTCAAATAAATTCATAGCTCATGCTATTATCTCACCCTGCACGCACAATACTGTATCGAATAGACGGAAGATAGCCTGTCATTTGCTTGTGGTATTTTCGCGGTATACAACACATTCCAGTCTCAGTCATATAGCTAATGAAGACATAATTTCCTGCATTTATGAATAGATAAATTTCATGCATAGTCTTTATAACCTTTGAGTTGCCGTTGTTACACTGTTAAACTGAAAGTCTCCGTGCAATAGTTGATTAGAATTCCTTTTGTATGCAATGGAGGAAATTGCTTCAGGGCAGAATACCTGTCAAGGCGATTTAAACGTCCACAAAGTCAGCCCACTTTTCACTTCCTTCATTGAAATGATAAGGGATGTTTCATTGAGCCACAAAGTGATGAGAACTATTTTCCTGGTAATGATCGTGAGCTTTCAATGTCATTCCTTTGGGATCTCTGTGCCCACATTCAAACAAAATGTCAGTGCTCATTCCCTTTTATTCGCCACTAGCTATTTTGATATTACTATTTCGCACATCAGAGCAAAAGATAAGGCCAAAGTTTTTGAAAAGCCTTCAGATAGGAGGGTTTTGTGGATGATTCATCTTGGCCTGTTCCAATATTCCCCAGCCAATTCGATTCACTCCACGTCATATTAAGAAATGGTTGTAGACACTGGATACTGCAAAGGCTACAGGTCCTGAAAACATTCAGGCAATAGTATTGAAGACATCTGCTCCACAACTTGCCCCTCCCGTAGCCTCGCTGCTCCAATGCAGTTACAACACTGGCGTCTACTCGACATTGGCAGACATTGCCTACCTATATCTTGTACACAATAAGCTAGAAAAATACAATGCAGCCAATCATCCTCCCATAAGTGATCTCTTGATCATTAGTAAAGTGATAGAATGTGCCACCAACCGTGCAATCAAGAAGCACCTGATCAACAAAAACCTGTTCAATCATGCCCAGTTGGGATAAGCCAGTGCCATTCAGCTCCTGATCTCATGCCGGCTTTGATTCAATAATGGGCAAAAGAGCTGAATTCCAGAGTTAAGGTGAAAGTGACAGCCGATGACTAAATGCAGCATTCCACTGGGTTTGTCATCAGTGAGAATTAGTAAACCTTCAATAAATAAGGTGAAAACTCTCCACTGATAAAGTCATACAGAACACACAGCAAAATGCTCGTGGCTGTGAAATATCAGTCATCTCAAGTTGAAGACAATTCTGCAAGGTTCCTCAGGGTACTGTACTTTGGTCCAAAAATCTTCAGCTGCTTCATCAATGACCTTCTCTCCATCACTTGCCCAGAAGTGGGGATGTTCGTGATGATTGCAACATCTTTCGAACTATTCATGGCTCTTCAAATACTGAAGCATTCCATCTTCAAATACAATAACATCTGGAAAAAAATGCAGTCTGAGCTGACATTTGTGAAGAAACATTCGCATCACACAAATGCAAGGCAATGACCATCACCAGTAAAAGACAATATAATCACCGCCTCTTGACATTCAATGCTGTTGCCATCAATATATCTCCCATCATTAATATTGTTGGGGTAATCATTGACCAGAAACTCAACTGGATTCACCCCATGAGCATAGCTGAAAAAACAGCGGGTCAAAGGCTAAGGATATTGCGGAAAGTCGCTCACCTCTGACTCCTCAAAGCCTATTCAGAATCTACAAGGCGCAGTTCAGCAGTGTGATAGAGTTGTCTACACTTGCCTGACAAGGTACAGCCCCGACGACACTCAAGAAGCTGGGCATCATCCAGAAAAAAGCAACCTGCTTGATTGGCACCAAAACATGAAGCATCCACTCGCTTCACTACCAGCACTCAGTACCAGCAGAGTATACTATCCTCAAGATGCACTTTGACAATTCGCCAAAAATCTTCAGACAGAATCCTCCAAACCCACCACTACTTCGGTCTGGAAGGACATGGATATGGGAAGACCACCACCTTCAAAACCCCTCCCAGCCATTCATCAATCTGACTTGGAAATATGTATCTGTTCCTTCACTGTTGTTGGTTCAAAATCCTGGAATTCCCTCCCGCATGGCATTGCGGGTAAACCTACAGTAGGTGCACAGCTGTGGTTCAAGAAGACAGTTCACCAACAACTTCTAACGGGCAATAGGTATTGGAAATAAACACTGGCCAGACAGGAACACATATATTCAACAAATGAATGAATAAAAATTAAAATACGAGAGTGGTTGGTCATTAGGCATTACAAACTTTCTCCCCTATTCAATGTGGTCATTATTCTTCATCCAACTCCTATCGCGCAGCATCAGGAACCTGGTTTCAATTAAATGCTTGGGCAAGAGCCTGTGTTGAGTTTTCACATTCTCACCATGCCTGCTTCGATTTCCATTGGGTTCTCTGGTTTCCTCCCACAATCGAAAGAGGTACAGTTACCATATTGATTCGTCTAAATTGCTCATTGTGTTCAGGGATGTGTCGGTTCGGTACATTAGTCATGGGACAAGTCGGCTTACAGCGAAAGGGTTGTGGCAGGGGTTGGGGGGTGCGGGGTACCTGTTTGGTGTACAGTTCGAAGGATCGGTGCACTCGCTCTTGAGTAATTTTTAAAAAGAAACAAACTACCCTCCCCTGATTTCTCTCCATAGCGTCTGAACCATTTAATCCTCAGAACAATATCGAACTCCTTCCTGAAAACATTCAACGCTTGGCCTCAAGTGCTTTCAGTGGCAGGATCTTTGACAAACTTCACCATGATTGACGGAAAGCATTTTGATTCATCTCAGTCTTCAACGTGTTACCTGTACCACAAATCTCTGACTCCTGGTTCTAGATTCCCTGGCCATCGAGTGCATCCTTCCTGCTTGTGCCTGACCTGCACCTATCACATATGCATAGATTTCTATGAGATCATTCTTCATTCTTCTAACCTCCAGTGAAAATAATCAAATCAGTCAAATCTTCCTAAATACGTCAGCCTTGGCAACCCAGGGATCAGAGTGGTGTCTAGATCGGTTAGAGAGAGGAAAAAGATGCGAAGTTTTACAGTGTTCCTTCTTTATGATTGTGATTCATAAAATTGATAATTCCGTATAGATGTTCTTGGGGCCAGTGATTAGAGATAATTGATTTAAAACGCCAACATGTAACTGTTGCAAAGGAAAATCGAATTGTTTGTCAGACCAGATCTTGCAGATACTATTTTCAATTTTCTCCCGAATGTTCTTGTGATCTCAGTTACTTTCAGGATTAATTAATATATCGCACCCTCAATTAATATGCACACATGTTCAAAAGTTACGTCCACAATTTCATGAACTTGAGGAGTCTATTTCATGTTCTTTTACATTCTGTGCAGAGCGCAGTTTTTCTGATAAGGGCCAGAGTTACAGAGACAAATCAAATGTTTCTTTTTTTTATTTGAGTTGAGATGTTTTAATTTTACTCAAGATTTGGAGGATCCAATAATGTACTGGAGTGAATAAAGTTAGAAATGGCACAACACCAGATTATAGACTAATAGGTCCAATTGGAAGCATTAGCTTTCGAAGTGCTGCTTCTTCATCAGGTAGATGTGGAGCAGGGCCATAAGACACAGCATTTATCGCAAAAAATTAGTGTCACGCGACTGAAATATATTAAACATACTTAGATTAAGTCTTTCATCTTTCAGAATTCTTTTGCGAGCTCCAGTCCGTTAATATGTAACTCCCAGAACTCCTTTTAAGACACATTCTCAACATAACTTTGGGTTTTCTAACAAAAGTTGTCATCTCAGCTCAGATAATGCATTAAATGTCTCAGGTTAGAGTCTGGTTGTGTCCTCATGTTGAGGCAGATTGGCCATATTCCTGAAGTGGAATTTACAGGATCTTACATTAATTGACTCTAGGTAATGCATTTTTGAGCGAAATAACGTACAATTTCGCTAATACCAATTCACCTCATAAAATTGCATGCGTGTGCAAGCAGGAGGGACAAAGTAAGTGTGTGGGTGTGAATGCATGTGAGAGAATGTGTATTTGTGCGTAAGCTTGGTTAAGTATGTGGGTGAGTGTGATGGGGTGTAAGCCTGTGAGAGCGTGCAGCATGCATGGTTGTGAGTGCATGTGTCTGTGTGTGCAAATGAGAGAGAACTTGTGTGTGACGGAGGGTCTGTGTTAGTGTGTGCATATGCAGGACTGTGTGTGTGCTTGTGTGTGCATGTGTGTCTATGCGTATGCGTGAGTGAAAGAGAGAGAGTGGAGTGCAGTGAGGTCATCTGTCGTGTCACATGAACACAAGATACTGGTTGTGGCCATCCTTATGTGTCACAAACCTGGCCATCATCCTCTGCTCAGTCACTTTCAATTATTGCTTGTTCAGAAGTCCGGATTGGAGGATGGTCGCCCGAACGTCCGAGGCCAAACGTCCCAGACGGCTGCCGTGACACAGTTGTATGGTGTTGTGGCCAACGTTGGCCTGAAGGTTGCACAGTTTGCTGCGAATAATGATCTGTTTAAGGTTTGATGGTTGTTTAACGGCATGAAGTTAAGCACCTAGCCAAGACCTTTCCCCCACCTTCATTTCTTGCCTTTAAGCAAATACCAAACCCTAAACAGTTCACAGTGAGCTGCCCAGCTTTCGGGACATCATCGACCACATCACTGTCAAATCCTCTGATGGCAACTGCTGCAAGACGTGTCAGAGGATCAACAAGCATACTACAAATACACAAGGCGACATGCATGTGGCAGTACTTATATGACTCGGCCAACGTTGCCTATCTCATACGCTACAGGCAAAGATACCCTCAGACATGGTACATTGGCGAGATAGAGCAGACACTACAGCAACGGGTGAATGGACACCCACAGCAATCACCAAGCAAAGGTGTTCCCTCAGTGGGGGACAACTTCAGTGGTCCAAGATATTAGGCCTCGGACCTTAGGGTGACCATCCTCCAAGTCGGATTCGGGAAATGCAACAATGCAAAGTATCAGAGCAGAGGCTCATAGCCAATTTTGATACACATGATGGTGGCCTCTGTCGCAACTTTGGGTTCATGGCACACGACAGGTTACCCCACTGCACAATAAACTCTCTTGACCACACACACACCAGAGTGCGCGCGCAAAAGCAAACACACACACACTCCCACATTCTCGCACACGAAGATCGACTCTCTCTCATAAACCAGCTCTCTCTCAGACGCACACACACACTCACACCCACAGACGCGCCGTCTCACAGGCTCATACCACTTCATAGTTACACACAAGCTTACACATGCAAGCACACACTCTCTCACATGTTCTTACATCCACACACTCGCACTGGCTCTGCAGCACGCACGCACACATAAGTTTATGAGGTGAATTTTTATTTGCAGAACTGAATTTTATTTTGCTCAAGGAATGCAAAATCAACGGACAATCCGTGTAAGACTCTGCAAATCCCACTTGAGAATTAGAACCAGTCGCACTCAAGTTTAGTACATAGAAAATCTTTTGCCTCACACCTTTAATTCATTGCCTGAGCTGCGATGACAACGTTTTTCAGAACAATTGAAATTATCTTGAGAATATGGCTTTAAAAAGGGTTTCTGGGATTTACATATTAACGAAACGAAGCTAGCAATTCTAATGCATGAAAGACGTAATCTAAGTCGGTTTAACATATTTCAACTGCAATGCACTGACATATTTTGCTGTAAATTCTGTGTCTTCTGGAAATGTTCGACAACCACCTGAAGAAGAAGGAGCGCGTGGAAGGCTAATTCTTCCAAATAGACCTGTTGGACTATAACCTTGTGTTCAGTAATTTTTGTCTTTGTTCGTCAAGTTAATAAAGCAAAGAAAAATCTACATGTATTCAGAAGGGACTGGGCGGGCTGCCTTGAGGCATGATCAGTTATGGTTTATGTGTTCTTGTATAAAGTTACAGAAGTAATCAAGGGAAAGCTAGTGACTAGTGACTGGCTGATTAACAAAGGGACATGGTCAGGAAACAGATGGAAGTGCAAACAAATGTTAACTTGCAGACATTAATTGAATGACGATGGTGAACTGACTGGTAGGGAGGAACTTACGGTGTGGAGTCGAGGGAAACATTTCTTTGGTAGAGAAAAATATCAGATTGGTAAACTTTTTTTTTAAGCTTTTCATCGCTAAAACCATCCGTGTTACTTTCTTGGGGATATGTAAGCGAGGTAGTGTCGTGATATAACAATGGTTTTATTCATTTACATTCGTATATTGTGATTGGTTGGCGAGTAGGCAGGGGTTGTGTAATCTTCTTGTGAAATTTAATTCACTTTTCTCAAGCTTTTTAATCCAACGTTTTCTGCGGTTGTGAATCTGAAGAATGATCAAGAAGGCAAATCATAAAGAGATACAAAAACAAGTATCAGGAGGAGAGAGATAGGGACATGGTTTGTGAGAGGGTCTGAAGCTATGAAATGCAGAATAACACGAACATACTAACTGAGGCACATACCTTTGATGACTTTGAGAATGGAAATCGTGAGATTTGGAAGCAGAATCTGTAAGTATTTATTTTTCCGAAAAAAATTGTGATGAACTCACATTCCTGGTCTTGAAATAACGAACGTTACACTTTACAAATGTTGTTGCAATTAAATAATGTATGAACAGTTAGAAGGCACAGCATGTTGTTCAGCATTGAGCGACATGAAGGAACAGTGAAAGATAAAGATAATAGGTAAAAACGTTGAAGGTATAGTAAAAGTGCAAAGAGACGAAGGCTACTTTGTTTTTCAATTAATAGGTCGGCAACTCAGAGGATGGCAATCCTGCCACACAACACGACAGACGAAGGTTCGATTCATATTTTGGATGACTGCTTGTGTGGAGCTTGCACATTTTTCTGTCTTCTGCAGGGGTTATGTTTCTTTCACTGTCAAAGCAAGTGCAAGTGGATTAGCCATGAGAAATGCAGTTTTTCAGGGATACAGTAGAGTGTAGGTCGGGTGGGATACTTTCAAACAGTTGGCTGTGGGCTCCATTGGCCAAGTGTTCGGTTTCCACAAGATAGGAACAGTATTATAAATGACAGATGGAGAGAGCAATGAGTCAAATGGACTGATATGCAGAGCAAGTAATTCGTTTGCATTAGATAACTTCATTAGTGTTGCATTATTTCTGGTCAATGTTCTTCCGTTGTCTTTGGAGGTGCTATCTAAAAATTTAAGGAAAACGTAATTCCCTGTGCTTTGACTTAAAGTAGAGCAAACAGTTTCCAGAGACAAGACGTACCTTCTGTAAAGTACAGAACGAAGAGGAGCTATTTAACCTCAACCTTCTAAATGGTTATATCTAATAAATATATTTTGCAGTAACTATCTCATCTTGCAGCCGTGATTCTAGAATTATATCGAGGGCATTCAGTAGTGAAGGTTTTATAAGGACGTATACCATTTAAACTCTGAAGTTACCTCTCTCAAAAAGGTAGTTGATTACGGGATTGCTAACAACTGAGTTCGCGAGATATTTGCGATATAGCTTTACACCATACACTGTAAAAGTTGTTGAATTTATTCAAGACTCAACTGAAACATGATTTTAAATCATGGAGGAACGGACCAAAGAATTTGAGCATATTTCATCAGTTCCTATGCGCTCATATTACTTAACTTACATACATTAGTCACTAGGTGGCACAAGATACTGTTCCTCAGATCAAATCTGAACGCATCAATTAATCACAGAACACCAACTACACTCTGGTGACACCACAACGCATCATGTTCTTTCTACTCGATAACAATTTATTTTCCTCAATGAATACTGAGAGAAAGATTCTGATCATGCTCAGCTAAAAGTGAAAGCAGTACACCAGAATTTATTTTATTTGAAACCATGTATTAAGCCCTCGAAATTATCGGAAGTGTTATGCATTAGCAATTTTCCGACAGTTTTCCAAGTTCATGTGAATAATAAAAAGCACGCCATTGAAATAGTGTCAAAGTGATGCATTCTGATTCTTGCATCCATAATACTTTCAGTGTATTTGACCCATTGTTTCTTGACTTCTTTGTATTATTTTCAGAATACTTAATCATAATTTTACATTATTACTTGTTTTTGAGAAACTGAATTGGCTCTGAGCGTGATAAACTGCTCAGAGTTCTTGTGATTCCCCTTTAGTAACATGAACATATGTTTATTTTTAACAGGAAAGGGTTAACAGAACGATAACTCTAAAGCACACTTTCGCTGAAACGTTCCTGACATGTAAGAAGGAAATTTCGCTTTCCAGACTAGGACCCAATGAAGTTAGCATTGTCACATGGGAGAAACATCAATCAGTTTCCTTTTCGGTAAGCTTTAAACATTAAACTTTCAACTGAAATTATCAGACACTACATACTGAAGTTCCATTTTGTTTGCTGATGTCAGTTTTTATTTTAACAATGACGCTGTATTTACATTACTTCTGGAGGAATAAAATAAACCTGTGAAAGATTTACTTTAAAATGGTAGCATGCTGACAATTGGCAGTACCTTAAAGCATTATGGAAAAATATGACATGTGAAACAATAAATAATAACAAATAATCTTTTCACCATTACTCCGTCCGTTCATTTCAAGTACGTGCCTCACGAAATTTTCGAAGCTTTATTGCATAAATGATTTAATATAATTTTCTATGACACTTGTATCAACAGTTATTATCTCAATTCATTATTGGGTTAATAACGTCACTTGTAGAATCATCAGTTTCTCCCCTTTACTTGGCCTTTTGAAAGTAAGGGGTTTACTTACCAATCATAGAAGTTTTCATCTCTGACCTCTTCATTCAGCCAAAAGCTGGTGGCTGAATATGGATCTCTGGACTCGCAACATTACCTTGGCTTTCTTCTCCACAGAGGGTGTTCTGAGTTTCTCGGACTTCCAGACTTGCAGCACCCACAACTTTTGGACTTATGTTATATTGATGAGGCTCGATAAATCTGTGGTCAAACGTAATCCAAAATTGTTGAGAGAATGATTCATGCATACAGGTTTTCATTTCGAAACTTAGCAGTTCTTTTGCGGAATTCACTCCAGAGTCAGTGAAATGAAGCATTCAATTCAATTCAATTCTATTCAATCGCTTTAGGTATTCAGTTTGTAGTTAATGACTTAGAACTGAACGGTGGATTTGCTGTGCGTGAAATTCTACGACACTAACTCAGTGCTTTTCTGTGGCTCTCCATTTTACGTTGATTTGAACATTAAGGTCCTTAATCCCAAACCGATGAACTGTGTAGTCTGGAACTGAAACAGAAGAACACACAAGGGACACTAACGCGAATGGTCCCATACAATGCTCTGACCACGCTGATATGGAACACTATTTTCCACATACCTTCTTTTTAATGAATCAATGACTTGAAGTCCCTTTCTGAAGCATTAGCATGTGCAGCAACAAGATATAGATTTCAGAAGTTCAAATACTGAGCTCATTAGCATTTCTCAAAGGCAATTAATTGTGCATAACTATTGACCATACCAGTATCACGCACACCCCAAGAGCAAATTCAACAACAACATCAATTGTTAGGTCTTCAAACATATATAATTGAAAGGGATTCCATTTACTTGACTGAATTTTAACCACTAAAAGTCTTTATTCATTTGTGGCATAATGGTTACAACAAGTCAGGATGAATTTTACAAACTGAGTCATTGAAGGAAACACAAAGCTGGAAAAAAAATATTCTGAAAGTAATTGTTCGATTAAGCGACGGGAACTTCAGAGAAAACTGGAATAAAACTTCAATAATATTTGGAGTCATGGAGGCGTACAGCACGGGAAAAAAAAAACCTTCAGTTCAACTTGTCCATGCCAAACAGATATCCTGAGCCAATTTGCCCTTACTTGCCAGAACTTGGCTCATATCCCTCTAAACCCTTCCTATTCATATATCCAACCAGATGCCTTTAAAATGTTGCAATTGTACCAATCTGCACCACTTCCTCTAGCAGATTATTCCATACAAGCATCACCCTCTGACAAAGCAAGCATCAAAAAGTTCCCCTTAGATCCCGATTAAGGATTTCCCATCTCACCATAAACTTATGCCCTCTAGTTCTGGATTCCCCACCCTAGGGGAAATATTTGTGTCTTATTGTCATGCACGCTCCCATGATATTATAAACGTCTGTTATGATTTTATGCATCTTAGCCTCCATCGCTCCATGGAAAACAGCCCCAGATTATTCAGTCAAATACTCCAAAACTGGATACATCCTTGTCAACCTTTTCTGTAGCCATTTTAATTATTGTCCAGCGCATTATGTTGACAAAGATTAACATTGCGTTGATCGACAAATAATTTTGTTTCTAAGATAAAACATGAGCAACGTTCAAAGTGAAGATGCACATGAATTCTATCGTTGGATGCAAATGAATTTTACAGGCTTAGCAAGATGGCAGACGTTCTGATTGTTTGCTATTGTTCATGTAAATATCACTCTCATAATAGCCTTATCTGCAAATCTCATGAAGCTATATTGTAAAGAAGATAGAGTGCAAGTTTTAAGATACAAAGCAAAAATTCATTTCTTTCATGGCTGATGTGACACAAGGATCTTTCACTGTACTGGAATTCACCCTTTTTAAAACAGTATCGCTTCTAACATTCCGGTATAAATCAAGTCACATTGTAACTCTGGTAGATAGCAATTTCCAAAGGTTGCATCCAATTAATATAAAGGATATAATGTCATATTTTATCTTCAAGTAAATACATTATGCAAGTAGCAATGTAAGTTCTTTGTTACCTCGTGTTTCTTGTCAAAGACAATCGCTCATTTCAAAATATTTGTCCAAGGGCCTCAGAATGTTTTATTTGATGTTCCTGATAGCTTCCTGGAGGATATCCCCGCTTAATGCTAAAGCATGGTTTGAAAAATTTATCCAGTTTTGGCAGTTTCTCACCCGGCCAGATGTGGCAATCTTGAAACTATTTCTGGGTTTACCCATTTGGCACGGTCTTCAGACTGGCATTACATTTGGAAGGGAAAATACACAAAGTTAGCTTTATTCTCAATTGAAGATTTCCTGTTCTGAGTCAGTGATGTAATTGTCAGCAACCTTTATCATCGACCATTTCTTCCATCTACAGAATACCTTGAACAGGGACTCTGTGATGATGCAAACTAAAATGCAAAGGGATGTTTACTTCCGTCTTTTAATTTTAGTTTTGGACTGTGCTATTATCTATCTATTTGTCTTAATTCGATTTTTTTTGTTCGACGTGGAATGTCTGGATCTTGCATCAGTGAGGAATTCAAGATTAATGAGCTGTTGGACATTCTGAGTTTCTTAATTATGATTTAAGACTGTGGTATGAACGCTTTTCATGTTTATTTACTTGTAAATGCCTTGATCAATGATAAAGGTTTGGATCAGAAACCCTGCCACTCTTGTAATATCCGACCTAATCATACGAACAGACAATCATTTGTTCTGAGTTTATGTTAATTTATGTTTTGGAACTTCATCAGTTCATTGGTTTCGTGCATTTATGTGAAATTCTGCTTAACAGTAAACTTGAAGAAGGAGAATTGAATGTGCATGTTCGGAGTAGAAGTTAAGCAAGCAGTTCCAATCGCTTTTTTGAGATTTTATCTTTACAAAGTTCAGTTGCTGATAGTCGTGGCACTGGTCTATTGGCTTCAATGATGCACGTTCCCACACAAGCTGGAAGTAAATGTTTAGACGAGTGATGTCTCGTTCACTTATTGTAAGAAACATAGAATGAGAAGCCTATCGGAAATAGGCAAAGACTGTCTTGATCACACTGAATATCAAAAATCACAAATTAATAATATGAAAACTTGTCATGAAATGGGAATTTTTTTCTGATTAACTGTTCTTGACTCACGTGCATATTAACAAGCACACGCTGGCTCAGTAGTTCGGGCATCATGGTGGTTCAGTGGTTAGCACTGCTATCTCACAGCGCCAGGCACCTGGGTTCGATTCCACCTTTCAGCGACTGCCTGTGTGTAGTCTGCATGTGCTCCACGTGTCTACGTGGGTTTCTTCCCAGTGCTCCGGGTTCCTCCCACAGTCCAACGATGTGCAAATCAGATAAATTGGCCATGCTAATTTGCCGATCGTGTTAGGAGCTTTAGTCAGGGGTAAATGCAGGGGAATGAGTCTGCGGTGGGTTACACGTCAAAAAGTCAGTGTGGGCTTGTTGGGACAAAGAGCCTGTTTCCATACTGTCGGAAATCTAATCATATCATGACCAAATGCTTCTTGCCTTCCACGGAATTTTACAGGAGAATTTTGACAAGATGATTAACATCCGATTTCAGTATCATGCATCCGTCCCCAAGATTTATGAAATGCTTGAATAGACTGGTTCTTTCTGAAACAGCATGTAACAACATTGAACAGAACAATTTAAACCCAAATGTGATCTACATTTATGTTTCGTGGATCCCTTATATAGAAGAAAAGACAATCCTTGTATTTCGCATAACTAGTTTGTCTTTCAGAGAGATTTAAGTTATATAAAGCAATTTCTTGGTTTTCTGCCCCTTTTCATTGGTAGTTACCCGAATTGTTTTCGATGCTCTTTGTTATGTTTTACTTTGAAAAAAGTTCAAACTTTAACTACTTTAAGTTGTCCTTCTCCTCGACGTACTTTGGCGATCGACAAATTGTACCAAAATAAGGGATATTAGAATGGAAGACGATATGTTTTCCTTTATTATGTTTAAGGACTGTGGGCGCAAAGGAAATATAGTATTTAATGTCCCTTGTTGATTGCCCTGAGATATGTAATCGACTTTTAACTGCAGTTTGAAATGGTTTCACAAAATGTTCAGTATGTTCTCAGCTGATACCAGACAGATACATTGCACCAAATAGTGCACAAAAACGACAACAAAAAATCCATCCCTGTGGAATCGCATGACGTTGTATCTGACGGTTAGATCCAGATTGAAGAAACTGTTTCACAGGCGAGTCAGAAATGAGCCCAACATTGCCGTATGCACATAATCAAATGTCTCAAACACCTCCATCACCTTCTCTCAGCTATTTATATCCTAGTTTTCGGGCATATCCAGCAGAGTTTGTGACGCAGGTATGAGTCAAGTATGAGTTTATCTCACAGTACAGAACATTGACTCTGGAGTTCATGAAGTCTCACGGCATCAGGCCAACATTTTGTAATGGATCCTCATCAACCAATTAAATCAGTACTCCTCCATGCTGAGCACGAATTGAAAAGAGAGCTGGGGTGGCACGCAATGGAGTGACCAACAAGAAGGAAAAATAAAATTGACCTCGTCCTCACGAAGTTGTCTGCTGCAAATGGACCTCGCCATGACATTATCAGTAAGAGAGACCAGTGCACAGGTATGTTATCATAGCACAAATCATTGTCAAAGTAAGAATAACTGCACTGTATTGTGTACAGTTGTCATGCAAAACGAGATGGACTCGGAACAGATCTCGAAAAACAAAACGGGGCATCAGTGCAGTGGCACATAGAAGTATCAGCAGAGACCTTTTCTCCAACAAACTTGCAACCTCATAGCTCGGCAGAGCCAATTTGCAACAACAGCAATGGAAAGGGTTTGACACTGGTTCAATTAAATATGCATGAAGGAAGGCGAAGAGCAGCACAGGAATGATTTTACTTTCCTACTTATTCATATGACAGACCTTTCTTTCTAGTTAATAACAAATACTTAAGTATCTGTATCTTGGTGACTTATACCTGAGATGTCTCCATTATGTGGCGACTTGCAAACAATTGTTCTCAGTTGATAACATGTGATAGTAATGCTAATTCAGTTCAATTCAATGAAATTCAACTCAGGGATAACTAACTGGATTTGATTTCGGCGACTGTCTGTGTCGACATTGTACATTTTCCTTGTGGCTGTAGATTCCCCAACAGTCCAAAGATGTGCAGGCTCATTGTGTTGCCAATATCACGATGTGTCCAACAGTGTCCATTGAACTGCACGCTCGGAGGGTTGCTTTTGGCAAAAGCTCCACTGCTGGATTGCAACAATGTGGTAGATAGTGGAAGTGTGTGCAGTGTGTGCAGACGTGATGGGCCGAATGGCCTTTTTTGATCTGTCAGAATTCTGTTATTATATGAAGTGCCTCGTGCATGACCAATCTCGACGGCCTCCAGATGATTCTTGATTTGCCTGGGTCAGTCAACTCTGACAAAACGCGAGGGTTTAACACCATCCAGAGAAAATAGGTCATTTGTTTGGCAGCAAATACACCACCATTTGCCATTTCTTTCATGGTACTCTATAAGAACAATGTGCAAACCGCACGACAGAAATTCAACAAGGTGCAAATTTTAACAGGAACGTTAAACAGTAACTTCCTATCTGGTTCGACTTCCATGGAGAATGACAATGGCTTCAGTTGCACTTGCACATCACCAACTGCAAGTTCCCTTCCACAGCAGTCACCATCGACACCGACAAATCAATTACAATTCCTCTGATGTCACTGAGGGAAAATTCTGGAACGTGCTCCTGAAAGATATTGTGGTGTATCTTCACCAAAGGCACTGCTAACAATTCAAAGAAGATGTTCACCACCACATTCTAAAGAGCAACCAGAGACGAGAAATAAATGCTCATTCGGTATCCTCATTAACACTTGCCAATATGTCTTCTTCTAACTCGTAGACTTCTGGTTCATCCTGTACTGAGAGTCATAGAGTCTTACAGCACGTAAACAGGCCCTTTGGTCCAAACTGTCCTATGCTGAGCAAAGGTTCCGTCCACAATTACCCCATTTCTCTGCACTTGGCCCACACCTTTCGAATCCCCTCCCAACCATGTATTTAATCATATGCATTTCGAATATTCATAACGTACCCGCATCCATCACTTCCATTGGCAGTTCATTACATAAACGTTCTATTCTGTGTGTTAAAGAAAACGTTATCCCTCGGGATCCCTTTCATAGTTTCCCCCCAATCTTAAACTGATACTCTCTAGTCCTCCATTCCACAATCCCGAGGAAATGACTGTGTGCATTCACCATATCTATGCCTCGCATGATCATATGCAACTCTATAACATCCCTCCTGGGTCTCCTTCGCTGTAAAGAAGAAAAGGCCTAGCTTCTCCAACCCTTACTCTCGTTCAGACTCTTGAGTCCTTGAAACATCCTTGTAAATGTCTTCTGACCTCTTTCCTTCCGACAAAAAGTTTTTTGAAAATTGAACACAATACTCCAAGTGTGACCTCACCAACGTCCTGCATATCTGCAATATAACTTGATGAGTTCTATTCTCAATGCCTTGACTGACGAATGTCAGTGTGCCAAAAGCCTTCTTCACTATCCGGTCTACCTGTGACTCCATTTTCACAGAACTGTGAACCTGAACTCCAAGATCCCTCTGTTCCACTACACTCCTTAAGACCCTATCATTCTCCATGACATTCCTTCCTTCTTTTGACTTTCTGAAATGCACGATCACAATTTTCAAGGTTAAACTCCATTTCACGGCCGACTTCCCAGCTGATCAAATTCGCTACACTCCAGTCTTCACCCGTGGCGACCAGTGTCGCCAAAATATCACTCAGGTTCCCTGAAATTTCTTCTCTAGCTCCTTGGATATATTTTTGGATTTATCTGGTCAGGACCAGGAGATTTATCTTCATGTATGCTAATATACACAAAAGCTTATCTACTGCGATAGAGACTTTCCCCAAGCCATCACGCCATCCTCCCTAAGTTTCTAAGTCTTCACGTCTTCCTCCATGGTGATCACAGAGGAGAAATATTCATTGAGAACCTCGCTCATTCCTGCACTTCTGCACATACATGTCCACTTTGGTATACGAAGGGTTCTATTCTCTCTAGGTGTTATTTTTCCTTGAATATACTTACAGGACGTCCTCAAGATTTCGAGAAGGAATTGGTAGTTGTTGTGATACATTTTTTCACGTTGAAAGCAGAATACAACATAAGAGTGACGAAATGAAACTGGCGATCACAGGTTTGGTGGTGCAATAAAATTTCAACTTACCATTCTTGAAAACACAGCTGTTAATTTTGTCATCCTGATACTGATTGACACGATGTCCATAATAGTGTAAAAAATATATACCTATTGGGTCAGAACAGTAGGGTTCGTATCGTGTAACATAGATCAGAAATTTTATGTATATTTTGTGTTTCGCCCACTCAGAGAAATATTGTCTGTGTACATAGGTGACACATCCTATGCTTCCAAATCTCTCCCTTTCTAAACCAGCCACTAGGAAAGATATATGCACACTTATTCAACAGCAACCTTCCCCCCAATCACAGAGGAATGCTCCAGCATTAGCAGGTTCGACATTTCATCAAGCCGTCTCTTGTCTACTTATTAAGAAAACCATCTGGGATGGACAGATAATACATCTCAGAACGAAATGTTCGCCAAAATCATCGTGTTACCATGAGCATAAACGTTTTTACGTTCCATTGGACAGAGTGTGAATTGCTGCCACAAAAATTCTCAGACACCTTTGCGTGACTGTGGGCAGGTCAGGCATGTATTGCGCAAATTTGGTTCGTGAGTGTGCATTCTCTGACATAATTACAGATGTGCACTTCCCTGAGTAAATAGATTATCTCATCTGTAATAAGATAACTCTTTGCATTCCTTCTTTGCATTCTATAAATCAAAGTATTGGAGACTTTTAACCAACAAAATCCCATGCAAAATCTGACACTTGCAATAACGGATTGTCGCTGAGAACCTTTATGAAAAGATTTGCTATCCTTTCCACTCACAACGCTGAGCTTTCTGGACGATTCTCCTGGACTGCAGCTTGCCAATCAATCCATAAACCTGTGCCAGAGCTTCCATCGTGACATCGTGCATACGAAGTATTAGCAGTAGAGGTTAAACAAAGATCTTGTGTCCCCCATGAGATGAGCATGAAACTCAACGATTGTGACAACGATTGGATCAGCAGACGTATTAAAAACATGGACACTCGTAGAATCTTTTATTGTTGTTGACGTAACTGCCATTGACTGCCATCAATCAGACAGTAGAAGTGGGATACAGAAGAGACCAGTATTACAGGACAACAAGAATGTCTTCCAAATTAGATTAAATTCTGTGCAGTGTGCAAACTGACCCATCGGCCCAACATGGCCACACCGCCCCTCCGAACAGTAACCCACCCAAACTCACTCCCCTACATTTAAGCCTAACTAATGCACCTAACACTGTGGGCAATGTTGCATGGCCAATTCACCTGACCTGCACATCTTTGGATTGTGGGAGGAAACCAGAGCACGCGAAGGAAAGCCATGCAGACACAGGGAGAATGTGCAAACTCCACACAGACAGTTGACCGAGGGGGGTTGCTGTGAGGCAACAGTGCTAACCACGGAATCACAGTGCCACCCAATTCCGTTTTGTTCACAAAATGGAGACATCAGCACTTTTCGCCAAACTCTAATTGCCCATAAATTGAATGGCTCATGCGGCAATTCTAGAGCAACTTTCGAAAATGCCTGCGCAGTTTGTATGAGGCCTAGGAGATTTTGTTGAATGAAGTGTAATCTTAATGAACCAGTGTTTTTTTTTAAGATATGGTCCCATGGTCGCTATTGCGAAGAGCAATTCCAGATTTGTTAATGAACCTTCAATTCCAGCAGCAACTGTGGTGAGATATTAACTGAGTTCACCAACCTGGATTAATAGTCCAATCACGTTCTCATTCTACCACTTTGATACATTTTGATGCCTGTAAACGTGGAATCCTTACAAATGATGTCGAAGGACGAAAATTGAAGAAATATTTTGAATGTGCAAGATGAGCGGAGTTATTCCAGGAGACAGATTCAGTCGTCAAATCGACATGTAACAAAGGAAATAATAACATTTTCAGCAACTCGTGAGCAAAGGAAAGTTGAGAGTCAAGTGAAATTTCAAAGTGGCAAGAAACCAGTCGTTGTAGTGGAGTCAATAATGTTGGAGAAAGCTCGATTTCCACTGGGATACTGATACTCTGAATCCTGGTTTTGCATTGGACGATGGCCAAAGAGAAGAGTGGATCAGGGAATTCTGAATCTAATATTTTGACAGGAACAGATGACATTGGTTTTGGTGGTGTCTATACTGTTTCATTGTTGGAGCTTCTGCTCGTCCACTCACAGCAATCATACAAGTAGTATTCAGAGAGAAGCCACCGATTCAAAATAAAAGCTGTTCAGGTAGAGCCAAGTGCCATCAACATACGTGTGAAATCTTGATTTGTAGATCACCTTGGAGTAAATGATTAAAACAACAGTAAAGGACGTAAAACGCTGGGCACCAGTCGTATTGCACTGCTCAAAAATTACACTGGATAGTATGCATATTTGAATCAAGTGTAAAATAATCTTTGCAAAATACGGGTGTGGAAGTCTTTAGATTTTGTTTCAGATTTTATTTGTAATTATCAAAGCCGCTTCAACAATTCTGTCGTGCTCTAGTTGTGCCAGTAAATCATTCATGAGATTTTTAGAATATGCACATCAGACACAGTTGCTCAGATTTTGGCATAAAAGGTTAACTACATCTCCAGGAAACTATACTGTAGACAGCTCAGATGATGAACAGGACTTGAAACTTAAATTAGAACATATCAAACATTAACTAACGTTGGTTTTGCCATCGTAATTATTTTGAATTTTAATTAATTTGCAGCTGAAGGCCGTGTCCCGCTAAAGAGGAGTAGCTGGTTGTCCTGCATCGCGCTGCTGCAGTGAGTCTTAGTCTACTAGTATTGGAACTAGAATATTTTCTCTATTGCGTTCCAATGGGCAGTAGTACCCTGGATCTGAAAGTGTGTAATTAGCCGTCCAGCCGACTTAAATTTCTGCAGGATAAGAGCAGGACAGCCGTCTTCTCTGCGTTAATCTCGGCCGTGGATAAGATCAGGATGTAAAATTCATAAGGACGCATTTCGTCAGTCAAAAGGACAATACTTTGCTGAGTCCGTTGTTTGTAAAGATTTCACAAATTTTGTTGTTTCTCATAGTATACGTATGGAGGTGTAGCATTATCTTCTACCTCAAAGACTGACACATAACTCCAATTGTTCATCGATGAAACTCATGCTTAATTTTGTTGCTTTACCTCCTTCTCATGTTCAATTACTAGAAGGTCGAGTCGATCAGCTTTTAAAAAATGACAGTAACTAACGGGATGCACTCATTTGTAGTATATTCAGATTAGTACTTACAGAATGAGCAAAGTCAAAATTGTAATGTTGCATATCCCTATTTAGATGGGCAATTTATGTGGAGAGTGAATTATTTGTTATAACAGGTAGCTCATTTTACTTGCTAATGAGCCCCAACTAACCTGCACATTCTTTGACGCTATGGGCAAATGACATGGTTAATTCACCCAATCTGCAAATCTCTGGACTCTGCGAGGAAATCTACGTCGACATGTGGAGAACGCGCAAATTACACGCAGATACTCGCCCGAGGAATAGGAACTAATTTCCTGATACTGTGAGGCAACGGTGCTCACTACTGAACTACTGAGTCCCCGTGCCATGAGTCGAGGCTAAAATATTTGAGGCCACACTGCACCGGGGACCCGAGTTGGATTCCTGGCTCAGACGAGCGTCTGTTTGGAGTTTGTAAGCCTCCCGGTGTCTATGAGCATTTACATGCTATCTAAAAATCTGCACGTTAGGTAGATTGGCCATGAAGAAAACTTTCGTGTCGTGTTCAGGTTAGATTGGTTAGCAATATTTAAAAGTAAAATACTGTTTGGTGTCAGGGTGTGGGTGGATTTGGATGGAATGTTCTCCAGGTTCGTGCAGACTCAATGGGATCAATGGTTAGCAATGCGAACTCAGAGGACCAGGGAACTGGTTTTGATTCCAGATTGGGTGACAAACTGTGTGGAGTTTCTGCGTTGTAATATGTCTGCGTGACTTTCCTCCAATGCTCTGGCCCAAGAGAAATTTTTGGCTGATATTCGTATTTCATAGTTTTTCCCAATCTGCTACCATTACTTGATGCTTGCTCACAGTGATGCATTTACTTCCATTCCACTGAGGATTTCTCGTTGCCACTTACTCTTACTCTTCCGTTCTCTTACTCCTATCTACTTGGAAGAACGTAGTAATGTCTTCTAAGTTGCTGCAGATGATTTCACACATAATGGTCGCTGTCTGTTTTGGCCAAATCTTTTTAATGAAATTGTTCATTGTGTTGACAGACATGTCCGTCTCTTTGCAAACACCTAAAAGTAATCAGGAATACTTATGAGTTACAATAGTTCCAAGATGTGTAAAAACGTTATGGATATTATTGCGAGTTTTCTGTCGTTATATCTGGTTATGTAATTCTTTCTATCTTGAATGAAGTGGTGTAACATTTTCAGCAATGTATTTGGTGATCTTTCCGCCAATTTGGAGCTTCTGGAATAAAATATGAAGTGACAGTTTCCAAGCTGATGTTGCAAATGTTCATCGATTAAACTAACTGTAATTGTTCGGTTTTTGGCTTTATGGCCTATGTGAGCTCGACCAAGTGCGAATTCTTTAAATTGACTGAAAGTTTCACCCATTCCAGTAACGAAATGAAGCTGTCTGAACCAACCAATCCAAAAAAGTGAATACACAGCATCACATCTGTAGATTTCGTGCATCCTTCGGCACATGTTTCTTATCTCATTGCAACAGTGAGACATGTTTGGAAATGTACTGTAGGAACTCTTCTGTTACTTGGTTCTCAGGAGAAAAAAGGCTGTCAAAACAATTAAAATGCATCCAACATGTTTTAAAGTGAGGATCACGAGGAAATATTTATTATTAGGTACACAAACTTTATTTAATTACGATGGATATTCAGAGTGCTAATCTTAACGCCAAGAAGATCAGATGGAGCAACAGAGGTAGATTATTAGCTCTTCCAGTCTGCTCCGTTTATTCAATGTAGCCATTGTTGATTCTCAACTGCATTTTCTTGCCATTTTCCATTCCATTACTGATCGAAACGTCTATCAATTCCAAATACCTGACATCACAAGATTCATTACAAATTAAATTTCAACGTCTGTCTTCTCTTCTCCCTGTCCTCGGCTCCTGTAGTGTGAACGCTTCATACCACGTTAAAAAATATTTCACCAGATTCTTCCAATAATCTCCGATTTGTAAACCATATTTGAATGCCCATACACTCCCTGTTGTATCCACATCACTTGTTGTGTATTTCCTTCATCGACTACGCGATTCTTGTCGAGATTAACTTCAACTTTGAAATGTTATTGATGGTGCTTAATCACCTTCAAAGCTGCCCCATTATTGTTTTTCTATGGAAATTTCGCCAACTTCTTCTCGAAAATCACAAATCTGCACTCCTTGGATTTGAGACTATTGCATCTTTGATATCTTAGAACTGGTGACAGATGTGTCTGAAAATATATTTTGGCTTCACACTCGAATTAATATTATCTGCGAGACTGTGATCTTATTTCCAAATAGGCCTGAAGGATTTAAACACATTCCTTGCAATTATAAGTGGGTGAGCGAAAGGTAACGAATGGAACAAAATGGGAATTCTTAATTTATAAATAAAATAAACTGTTCTTGAACTGGGCAAAGAAAATTTGCTTGAGAGTTCAGGAGCAGATTCTGTGTTGTTAAAATAGATTATCGAGGAGACACTACATTGCTGGCTGTATCCAAAACCAAACAATAACCATGGAGGAAAGAATGGAGCAAATTTGTTTTAACTTACAAAAGTAAGACTCAGAAGTATATGGTTCCTACTCTTCCCATACTTTCTTTCTCATTAGCTCTCTCTCTCTTTCGTTCTCTCTCTCGCTCTCCTTCTCGCTCACACTGTCTCTTTTGCACACCAGCGCCGTTTTTCCTTTCGATCTCCAGTTTTCACTGATTCCCCCTGCCTCTCTCCACCTTTTTCTCATTGCTTGCCATCCTTTAAACCATACCTAGACTTTTCACCCACCCTCTCAGTACCCATCCACGATCAATAGCCTCTCGCTCTGTCAGTCTATCGCTTTCTCCCTCATGCCCTTTCCGTATTAAACAAACACACTATTTTAGAGCTGACAGTACATTCCGTCCAAATATCTATGTGTGGTATGTATTGCAATGTGGCAGCGGGAAGTGCTCGTGAATAGAATGTTTTTTCAGCTCATACAGGATTGCACACGCACACCAGCTCGCCACTTCTTTTAATTTGGAAGAAACACATTAAATGCAAACGAGCTTACAGGCCTCCTCCGGAATATTCAGGACCCCCTCCCACCCTGCCCCACCATTGCCAAAAAAATTGTAAAGAATGAGGGCTCTTGTTGTGGAGTGCCAGTGTTCATGCCTTTGAATCGGGAGGCTCAGAGGCCAAGTCCAATTTGCTCAAGGGGCTTGTCATAATATCTGTGCACAGTTCAATGAGGAAATGCCTACAACAATGTGAAGAGGTATCTCGAAACCAGCAGATCCGAGTTGAAGTTCCACCCGCTCCAGAGGAGCAGATTAGCATCTTTGAACAGCTTGAGTGAATAAGTTGAAATGAATGTGTGAAGTGTCTTGCGGCACAAAAGCTGTGGGTTCAAATAGAATCAATTCCTCGTTTCAAATTCCACCTGCTGGTGTTTAATCATATCTCTGTAGATTTAAATTAACGTTGGTACCTCTGAACCAGAATGCTCGGGTGTAAAAAATAATTCTTTTGGATGTGGGCAATAACATAACTGAACAGGTTGATTCGAAAACATAGAAAAAAAGATAGTTAGAGACCTTGCAGTACAGTGATAGTGGGAGAAAGTGAGGACAGCAGATGCTGGAGAGAAGAGCCGAAAAGTGTGTTGCTGGAAAAGCGCAGCAGTTCAGACAGCATCCAAGGAACAGGAGAATCGACATTTCGGGCATAAGCCCGAAAACGTTTTGGAAATAACCCCAGGATTCCTGAAGAAGGGCTTATGCCCGAAAAGTCGATTCGCCTGCTCCAAGGATGCTGCCTGACCTGATGCACTTTTCCAGCAACACATTTTTTGGTACAATGGCAATGTCCCCATCTCTGGGCTGTTGAGGCCTGAGTTCAGCCCTGTCTGCTCCAGAGTTGTGTGATATCATCTCTGAAACTAAGCAGATAAAACAATGCAAAGCGGTATTGCTAGAGGGGAAAACAAAACTGTTCAGTTGTCTCAAAGAGCACTTTCAGTTGGGAATGGTACTAATTGTGATGACTCTGCGGGCTGCAGTGCTCATTTACCGGCCTTGAGCGTTGTCAATGACCTTTTTATTAACGACAGTCTGTTTGAGGATCCGAGATTCATGCTGGGATATTTACTGTTCGAAATGCGTTAATGATTGAATGTGAACAAAGAAGCACTAATTGGCATGTTTTTGGATGACTCGACAATTGCTGATGTCGTTGGTGGTGAGCATAACTGTCTCAGAGCAGAGTCTAATATTGATAATCTGGGAAATTGGGTAGAACAGTGACAGATGAAATTTAATTCAGTGTAATGGGACGTGATGCATTTTGGTAGATTGAAAAATGATAAGACAATTATCACAAATCATGCAACCCGAGGTAATACTGAGGAACACAGGGAGCTTGGTATATACGTCTATAGATCACTGAAGTTGCATGGACATTTGCAGTGGTAAACAAGGCATATGGGACGCGTGCCTTCAGAGGCCAAGGCGTAGAACAATAGGAGAAAGTAAGTCTTGTTACAGCTTTAGAAGTGAAATTTGTTAGATCAGAAATAGAATATTGTGTTCAGTTCTGGTTGGCACACAGCAAAAAGGATCTCAAAACAGTTGACAGGAGGTGGACGAGATTCACCAGGATGTTAGTTGGCAGGAAAGTCATGAGGAGAGACTGGACAGGCACGGCTTGTCTGCGGGAGAGCAATTTGATGGCACTCTGAGGCAGAAGTGCTAACCACTGAGCCACCGTGCTGCCCCAACATGTGAAATTGTAAGAGTTTATTTTCTCTATGGTTCGCATACTTAACACCATATGGCATGAATGCAAAATAACGAGTAAGCGCCTTGAAGTTGTTCTGAGATAAATGTCTTCTACCCAGAGGGTGTCGGAGTATGTAATATTTGCCTGAGAGGGAGGTGGATGCAGTCTCATAACATTTAAGAAGCATCTTGATGAGTAATTATCATTCCAAGGCACAGAAGGCTGTGCAACAAGTGCAGTTCAAAGGGATTAGTGCAGTTTGGTGTTTGTCTAGTCTCAGCACTAACCATTTTAATACCTTAAAGGTAAATATAACGCGTTGCATTCCAGAGGCAATTCGGTAGGTAGACCTACCAAAATTAAAATACAACACAAACTTTATTCATTCACTGTCGTTGAAATGCAACAAAATAAAGACGGAATTGCTTTATAACAGAACAATAGCAAACTTAACAGAATAATAAATATAGTAAGCATTGCCAATTGATTTTTTCATTATACTGACGTCTTTGGTGATTACGCAGAAACATGACAAGAGATTCGCTGTGCATTGTTTTCTGAATGGCAATGCATCGGCCAATCACGGTTGAATTGCCAAGCAGTCAGCACACTTTTCACACCAATACATGAGCAGTCTATGGCTGTTGGGATCAGACACTACATAAAAGATATTTATTGTGTCGGCATATTTAACTAATCTATCTTCTTGCTGGATAGTACAAGAATAAGCTAGCAGTAGTTTTAACTATACATCGGCCATTCTGGAGTGAAATTGGAAACAGTTATGACACACACTGTGCTATTAACTCTCAAAAGCTAATGGTTACTGGCACGTTAAGCTTTCCCAATGAGGTAGATAGATATGTGTTAACAACGGTGTCAACGTTTTTAAACTTTTCTGCCAGGCATTATTTGCGATCTAAATGTACAGAATTACTGTCAATGCAATCTGATATGCCTCCTCCTGTTCCTCAGACATGCAATAGCTAGCGTTACTTTTGATTAGTGGTGCTGGAAGAGCACAGCAGTTCAGGCAGCATCCGAGGAGATTTTGCTGCTCCTCGGATGCTTCCTGAGCAGCTGTGCTCTTCCAGCACCATTAATCCAGAATCTGGTTTCCAGCATCTGCAGTCATTGTTTTTACCTAATAGCTAGCGTTAGTCTCTAGGTGGAGTAAAATACAGTGACATAAACCCATTCTCCTTTACAGAAGTGCACCATGACAACAAAGTATAAACTGATTTCTGATCATGTTGCATAGTGTAACTTTCTGTCGAAATTCCATTAAATGCGGCTTTCTTTCAAAGTAAGGAAAGGTCGTGGCTGTGGGTTATCTACTGAGATTTAAAAAAACTGAACAATTTCAACTGAGTTGCACTTTTGTATTACTCAATTGAAATCGCTAGTTTGACTGTGATAATTGGGGGAAGAAATCGTAGATGGCAAATTTGCTGACAGATTTTCGTCTGTCATCTATAATTAATGAAGTGCAGTTTGGTGAAACTGGGCAAAGATTCTCATAATCTGACCATCACACCAATCAGGGACATCGTATGGAAGATTCAACTTCATTGTTTCTTGAATTTATTTGCATTGTTTTCATGCTATTGAAATTAATGTTATCCATTCGGTTGTTTTGCACGTGTATTACTGGGCTATGTAAGGTGTTAACATCACTTCTCTGAAGCCCAATATTATGTCACTTATGCCCATTTTCCGCTAAAATATGGTAGGCAGTAAAGCCAATTCATGTGTAATGTTGACGACTTTGTTTGCATGAAGTATAATGGACGATCACTTTGACCTGTTCCAATAGAGTTGATGATGCTTGAATGAATACATCACCAATAACTATTGAAAATCATTGACTCAAATTTGATTTGGTAGGCTGATACCACTTCAATCTCTTAATGTTTCGATACAAGAGCTGTTGAACCATTTACAATGCTCAGGAAATGCATGAAATGAAGATATTGTTGCAAACGTTATTATGTTGGAAACAGCTGACATGAGGCCTGCCTTGAAACCAGACTTAAGGCAGTAAGGAATTTCATACAGAATGAGCTACTTAATACTGTCAAGAAATCTTTGGACTCTCAGCTTTCTGATCATGGCAAGATATGCCACCGAAAATTCACGATTTGTCTAAGGCAACTGAAGACTGACAATGTGGCTAATTGCAGTAACACTGTGGGGTGAAATCTCATATGATTGTTCACAAGACATTGTAAAAACACTTTTAAATATCATCTCGGGAGCATTGCTTTCTCAGTCAGGCCAAATTTATTGATCAGAATTTTCAGCTTTGGGAAGGCAGGAATTACCCACTGCAGAATATACAATCTCTGTGTTCTCCCATTGATAAACACAATCGCACTCATACAATATAAAATAATTCATTAAACACAATGCATAATATTCAGTCGAACGTGTGGTGTTGGAAAATGACTGTAGGTCAGGCAGCAGCTGAGAAGCAGGAGGATTAAGTTTTCGGGCAAACGCTCTTCAACAGTTTTTGGGCTGTGAGCCGATGGGGTGGAGAGATAGATGGGAGGGAGATGGGCTGGGCGAACTGTAGCTGAGAGTGTGATAGATAGACGAACATGGGGGTAATGGTGATAGGTCAGAGAGGAGGGCAGACAGGTCAGACCAGTTAAAGGTAAAAATAATGACTGCAGATGCTGGAAACCAGATTCTGGATTAGTGGTGCTGGAAGACCACAGCAGTTCAGGCAGCATCCAAGGAGCTTCTAAATCGACGTTTCGGGCAAAAACCCTTCATCAAGAATAAAGGCAGTGAGCCTGAAGCGTGGAGAGATAAGCTAGAGGAGGGTGGGGATGGGGAGAAAGTCGCATAGAGTACAATGGGTGAGTGGGGGAGGGGATGGTCAAGGAGGAGAGGGTGGAGTGGATAGGTGGAAAAGAAGATAGGCAGGTAGGACAAGTCCGGACAAGTTATGGGAACAGTTACTGAGCTGGAAATTTAGAACTAAGGTGAGGTGGGGGAAGGGGAAATGAGGAAACTGTTGAAGTCCACATTGATGCCCTGGGGTTGAAGTGTTCCAAGCCGGAAGATGAGACGTTCTTCCTCCAGGCTGGTGGTGAGGGAGCGGCGGTGAAGGAGGTCCAGGACCTCCATGTGCTCGGCAGAGTCGGAGGGGGAGTTGAAATGTTGGGCCATAGGGTGGTGTAGTTGATTGGTGCGGGTGTCCCGGAGATGTTCCCTAAAGCACTCTGCTAGGAGGCGCCCAGTCTCCCCAATGGAGAGGAGACCGCATTTGGAGCAATGGATACAATAAATCAGACCAGACCAGACCAGTTATGAGCGTACTGCTGATTTGGAAGTTTGCAACAGTGTTAAGGTGGGGGAGGGGAAATGAGGAAACTGGTAAAATCCACATTCATGCCGTGTGGTTGTAGGGTCCCAAGACAGAAGATGAGGCGTTCTTCCTCCATGCGTCGGGTGGTTAAGGAGTGGCGATGGACGAGGCGCAGGTCCTGAATGTCCTTGATGGAGTGGGAGGGGGAGTTGATGTGTTCAGCCGTGGGGCGGTGGTGTTGGTTGCTTTCGGTGTCCTGGAGATGTTATCTGAAGTGCTCTGCAAGTCGGCCTCCTGTCTTTACAATGTCGCCGAGACAAAATCGTGAGCAAGGACAGAGTAAACAACATGTGTAGAAATGCAGGTAAAACTCTTATGGATGTGGAAGGCTCCTTTGGAGCGTTGGATGGAGGTGAGGTGGTAGGTGTGGGTGCAAGTTTTGAAATTCCTGCGTTGGCACGGGAAGGTGCTGGGAGAGGAAGGTGCGTTGAAGGGGGCATGGAATTGACAAGGGAGTTACAGAGGGAACAGTCTTTCTGGAAAGTGGATGGGGTGGGGAGGAATATTTATCTCTGTTGGTGGGGTTCATTTGTTCGTGATGGAAATGCAGGCGAATGATGAGATGTGTATAGAGATTGGTGGGGTTGAACGTGAGGACCGGGGAGTATCTGTCTTTGTTGCATTTGGGGGGTGGGGTAGTCGGGAGGTCCGAGAAATGGATAAGATGCGTTGGAGGGCATCCTCAACCACATGGAAGGGAAAGTTGTTGTCTTCAAAAACGGAGGCCTTCTGGTTTGTTCTGTGGTGGAACTGGTTCTCCTGGGAGCAGATGCAGCAGAGGCGGAGCAAGTGGGAATAAGTGTTAGGGATTTTACAGCAGGCAAAGTGGGAGGTGGTTTAGTCCAGGGAGCAGTGGGAGTCGATAGGTTTGTAGTTGATGTCAGTGTTGAGTCAGTCACCGTGACTGGAGATGCAAATGTCCTGCAAGTGGGGTGGGGCGTCTGTGATGATGCAGGTGAAATTCAGGTCAGGGTGAAATGTGTCAGTGGAGTTGACAAACTGGTCAACCTCGTCGTGGGAGCTCGAGGTGGTGCTGATACACTCATCAATGTAGCGGAGGAAAAGTTGGCAAATGGAACCAGTGAAACTGTAGAACATAACCGACAAACAGACAAGCATTGCTGTGGCCCATGCGGGTGCCCCTTTGTCTGGACAAAGTTGGAGGATTCAAAGAGGAAATTATTCATGGTGAGAGTCAGTTCAGCCAAATCAATGAGAGTGTTCGTGGAAGGCAACTAGTGGAGATACCTGTACAGGAAGAAACTGAGGGCTTGGAGGCCTTCATCATGGCAGATGGAGTTCTATTGTCCCTATGGACGACCATGGTGAAAATGAGGCTTCGGGGACCAGGGAAGTGAAAGTCGTGGAAGAGTTGGAGGGCATGGATGGTGTCCGAATGTATGTGGGGTGTTCCTGGACCGGAGGAACAGGACAGTAAGTAGGTATGTGGAGATGAGTTCAGTTGGACAGGAGCAAACTGAGATGATCGGGCAGCCAGGGTAGTCAGGTTTATGGATCTTGGGTAGTAATTTCCAGTGCCAAGGTATCAAGATCTGCTGATTAGTATTCAATAATTGATTCATTCATTACTGAATAGCGCTTTTGAGTCATTACAGAGAGATGTAATTCTGACTGTCTTTCAGGAAGAATTTAGAACTGAAAACTAGATTCCATTGATGACTCATATCTGTGGCAGTAATTCAATGACGTTTTATCCCTCATCTTTGTTGCATGATAATTATCAAACCTCGTTGCTCTACTCTGCATACATGCAAGGACATACATTGCAAGGGATCAAACAGTGCCTGCCAATACTCCTTCAATTCAGTTAACATTCTGACATACTCTGCAGTCGCCTATGTAACAGAGATTGTAGCAGATAAAAACGTCTGATCTCGCAAGGAGAGTTTGTAGATGGGCAATAAGGTTTGAGAGTGTCAATGCTTCCTCCTTAACAGGACTGAGTTTCAATTCAATCTGACGATTGTTACGGCCAGCAAACTGAAAGTAAATGAATAAAGCTCTGCACAGCGGTTGCTAAATTAAAAACTGATTTTATTTGCAAAAGGAAAATCATTAATGAGGCGAAAATCTGTGAAAACTGACATAATCAGTGGAACGAACTGAATAACATTACATTTTGAAAACATGTTAGATTGAAGGTCAGGATTTCAACAACATAGAAATGATTGGCAATATGGATTAGATAATAGCAAGTACATTTCACACCACTGCCTTGACAGAATAGGAAGGCAATAACTAAATTATATTACAACAGTGGAAAGGCAATAACTAAATTATATTACAACAGTGATATCTATTGTTGGCAGCATTACATTTCTTCAGTTTGCATAAATGAGTGCAAGTTCTGACACTTCATTTATTTTGAAAATCATAAGAATTGCAGGCTTGTCAATAAAAGTAACTCAAAGGCTTGAAAACACATGTGGGAATAGAGTGAAGGTACTGAGAAAGCAAAAGAGCTTACAAGGCTTTGAATGGCTCATTAATTTCAAGAATGAATCTCTGATCCACTCAAAACAAAATGTATTCTCTTACATTTAATCACTTCAATTGCAACTTGGAAGGTTTGCAGCAAAATAAACAGCACAGAAATCAGCTAATTTTTAACTGTGATGTTACACAGTATCTGGTGCCAGTTAGACTTCTTTTGTTTTTGTTCGTACAGAGAGACAATGAATCATTTGAACTCTGTTTGAAAATAGCCCTTCATGAAATTGCTTTAGTGCACCTATTGTCTCATAACAACAATGTTTCTGGGAATTCGTAACCATTGTTTGAAATAGGCAATTATATTGGAACACATTTCCACATATGTGGTATTACGAATAGTAATGGCAGTGTACAGCGTCCATTGATTTTCTACGAGACTGTGAAATCCTGCGACTTTTTCAAGGTCTAATCAAATTGTATGCTACACTCAAGAATTTTTACTAAGTGTTCTCTGGGCTCTGTATCTCGAAATATCCTGAAGATATTCTCAATCGTTCCAGCTCAATGCTCAAACTCAGCATTGATAGCCTTATCACTTCGCAAATAAAAATGCTGAACAGAGGAAATCTCGGCTCTCACTGTCAGATAATTAATGACAACAGTGCGGAGAAAAATACTCATACTTGTAGATGCGTTTCCAATTCTTGGAAAATACATTTTCTATGTCTTCTCTCGTAATGACTCGACATTCTGTCAAATTAATAGGCTTTTATCTATCTCATGCTTTTGGGTAAGAATTCTATACATGATCGCGTGCCTGTTTGGAAGGTTTCTCTGGTTACCTTTCTCAAAGATGTATTGAACACATCTCTAGCAGGTGAGTAACATAGGATACACTTCATTTTTTTCAAATGTTGCCGACAATTGGCAACTTTCAACGATTCGTCTTCAGCTTATTTAAATGGGGAAGAGTGATTTTTTCAGCTTGTGGCAGTTTCATTAAATTTCTTTAACACCAACACTTCAAAAAGAAAGGGTGAAGATAAACGTTATGGACCAACAATATGCAAATAGTTCTCATTCCTGAGTTGAGATCACATTAAAATACACGTTGAAGTGATAGCGTGGAAGGGCCATTATGATTGAGAGCAAAAATCAATTCAATGCCATTTCAAATCAGCATCTGATGGAGCTTCATACACAAGCTTTCAATGAAGTCAGAAGTAATTGTTTTCATCAGTGATGGTCAGTTCACCTGCAGAGAGCAAAAGTCCAATAATTACGAGAAGAAAATCTATAAAAACGTTTAATATTCTGAAGCAGACACAAGAGGCAAATCGCAGACTATCATTATGAAATAGAGTGGTTTGTTTTGTGATCTGGAAAGGATTGACAAAACTCCATGAGCAGGTAACCTCAACTCTGGTTAGACGTTTCTTCAAGTATGCAACGTACTAAGAGAAATTTGGACTTGGAAGAAAAATAAATGAAGCATAGATTCATGTTTTGTAGAGGAGATTAAGTTCAGTAGCATAGCGAATACGAGGAAATAAAGGCAGATCACGGCCCGCGTGGGAAAATGTAAGAAAAAAGCAAGTTACGACGGATGCTGGAATCTGAAACCAAAAAAGAGAAAATGCTGGAAAATCCCGGCAAGTCTGGCAGCATCTGTAAGGAGAGAAAAGAGCTGATGTTTCGAGTATAACTGACCCCTTCTCAAAGCAAAAAAAAAGGGAGTAATAGAGAGGTATTTATACTATTTACACTGTCATTATCACCTATTTGTTGCTACCTTTTCTTCTGGATGCAATCAGGTCCCGGACCTTCCCGTGGCTTGCCATTTCAATACACAATCCTGCTCCCATGCCCACAAGTCTGTCCTTGGCCTGCTGCAATGTTCCAGTGAAGCTCAACACAAACTGGAGGAACAACAGCTCATCTTCCAACTCGGCATGTTACAGCCTGCCGGTCTCAACATTGAATTCAACAACATTCAACATCTCGACCCCTCTGTTTTCATTTTGCTCCATAATTTCATTTCATTTATTTTATTTCTTTTTTTCTATTTTTTCACTGTTCTGTACCTATTATTGCTTGATTGTCTCTCTTTCTCTCGCTCCCCACTCTCTCATCATCTTTTTCCTCTCCTCTTCCCCCTTTGCTACCCTTCCGCCCTGTTTTCCATTTTGCCTCTGCTTCTCTGATTCCCCCCCACGCCCCCTCCCCACCGCCTCCCCACCCCATCCCTCACATATTTTGCCACATACTTCTGGCTTCAGCCTTGGTCATTCACAGCTCCTAATCTCCCTATAATCTCTCTCTGTACTGTCATTATCACCTCTTTATTGCTACCTTTGCTTCTGGAGCCACGACTCACCTTCTCTCAGAATAGTATAAATACCTCCCTATTTCTCCCTTTTTTTTAGCTTTGACAAAGGGTCATTTAGACCCGAAACGTCTGCTCTTTTCTCTCCTTACAGATGCTGCCAAATTTGCTGATATTTTCCAGCATTTTCTCTCTTTTGGGCAAATGTAAGGTTGTTTACAGTTGGCGAAGACAGTTCAAATTTTATTACAAAACATCAGCAAATTCTGAGTTCCTGTTTATAAATTAATTGAATTGATTTTCACTCGACGCCATCATCCTGCTTGCAATTTAGAATGGCCTCACTGAAAACCGAGCTTGCAGTTGACAAAGCGATCGCTAGTGCAGTAATGCTGGGGCAATTTTGTGTTTCAGAGGCCAGTTAAGGACAAAATGTAAAAGTGCACTATGCAGCATATATCGGCAAACTGCTGAGAATCAAGTTCCTAAAGATAGAGTGGGAAATTCCAGTATTCAATGCTCTAGCAAAGCTGAAAGAATGAACTGACGACACCATATGTCTGTCTGTATTATTTAAGCATAACAGATTAAAACATAAAATTATAATAAGGCCGTTGACTACTCCTTGAAAATCCCAAAACAAAATCTATGAATCTTCTTCACTATTTCAATCGGGTGCCCCGTGAAATGAGGCTTTCACCTGTTTACAAAGCAACCAATTGTCATGCAGGATTTTTTTTCTCTCAGACAAAGCATTTTCATTAATCAAAAAGCTAAAGTTCTGTGGATACTGGAAATCAAATACAAATTTTGAAATTAATGGAAAACCTCCGGCAGCATCTGTACAGTGAAACCAGATTTAATGCTGCAGGTCAGTGAACTTTCTTCAGAGCTTCTGTCTTTCACTAATAGATTACAAATTAATAATTCAAGGCTATGTGTGGGACACAATGAGCGGGACATCCTGTTATAGTTACACCGAATTCTTAACTTTGTGTTTGGGTGCAGAGGGCACATGGCAAGAAGGATATATTGGTAGTAGATTCTGCATGATGCAGAGTCACTCAAACGATGCCGTGCCTTCAAACATCAAATGTATTTTGGATGGTTGCAGTGATCATGGTGAATTTCTATTAAGGTGGATTATACAAGGTGGTTGACATTAGTTCTGAGCGAAATGCAGTGAAACAGAATAACTCTTGAGATCCATCAAACCTATGTATTGAACTGGTAACTCAATCATCATTATCTAATGGTGATATTGATGATGATTGTCACAGAGTACAGAAGTATGTTTGGTAGCAGTATTAATTAGTGCCAACATAATAGGGAGTGATGTGATGAACCAATTCCTCTTAAAAAATATGCTGGAGATGTTAGAGTTGCCCACTCAAAATTGTGTGGATGTCCAGTGCCGTTTTTTTAAGAAGACATTCTGGACCCTTGCCTTTATCAGTGCGTATTTTAGAGATGTGAGATCAGGGCGGTTATGTTGGAGTTTTACAAAACTTTGGTGAGTCCACAGCTGGATTACTGTGTGTAGTTCTGTTTACAGCACGACACCAAGGAATTTTGTTTTAAGTGGAGGGAGTTTGTAGAAGATTAAGCAGCGCTGGAGAGCTCTAAATATTAACAGATGCTTTGTTCATCCTGGTTGTTTTCTTTACAACAGAGAAAACAGATGGGGGAACGTGATTTAGATGTACATGACTACAAATGGCCAGGGTAGATGGGAAACTATTGTTTCCTTTAATTAGGTGTTCAGTAAGGAAGTAACATAATGGAAAATGATGGGTCGGTGTATCAGAATGAATTTTATGAAGTATTTGTTCAGCCAGACGGTACTGGGCATCTGCAAGGCAATGCCTCGGAGGGTAGTAGAAGTGAGAAAAAGAACTTTTTAATATTTAAATGTTTACGTGGATGACCACTTCAAGAATTCTAACATACAACTCAAATGCTGGAATGTGCGAGTAGAATAGTTAGATCGGCACAACTCTGCAGAAATTGCGTTTGTGCGTTCTGTGACTGTATTAACCCACCACCAAGTCAAACAATCTTTCTGCATGATGTCGAGGATTTGGTATTGGACTGGGGTGGATAAAGCTAAAAATCACACTTCACAGGAGCAGTGCTCTGAAAACTCGCGGTTCCAAATGCAAATGGTGGGCTAGAATCTGGTTTTATAAGATATATTTTTAAAAAATATTTCTGCAACTATCCTGTAAAGATCTGGAAGAATCCTGCATGTTACAAATAAAGTCGCCTCTCATGCTTTTCCTATAAATTAACTTGGATCTGTCACTAGTTAATCTGATTCATTAATTAATCTGAACTAAACTAATCTAAACTAAACTAATTAGTTAATCTGATTCATTAACTAATATTTTCCTCATTCGTTCATGGAGATGCAGAATTATTTGAAACAATTTGTGCTGAACTTCTTTCGATGTATTTTTTTACCTTTATACTCTCGGGTCTCAATATATTTCACCGTGTCTAGCTTATTACCACCAAGTATGAACTGCCTTTTTTTCAAAAAAAAACGTTTTCTACCCTTTTATGAGCAGACACTACGAGTGAAGCATTATTTCAATGACTGACATATTTTGGTTCCTAAATCCCGGATTTTTTTTTAAAATGTGTGCTTGCATTCCTCTATGCAATCATCCCATGAGGACGTTTATTCAAGACGGCAGTTAATCACTCAAGATCAATTTGAAGAGAATTAATGATTTTTTTGAGTAATAGCTCTGCGTTATTATGTGCAGATTAGCATGATTTCATCTATGAAAGCCGAATGTAACACAGCTATTAAAATGTGTTATTACCTTAAGCACAGTTACAAATGTGCTGTACAGCGTACTGAGAATAAACAGGACGACAAACGTCATAATGGATAATGAACTGTTGGCATCTCCATCGAAATGTTCTTGTTCATTTTCTTCGATGTCATAGTCTACCGGGTCCTCTTTTATTTCAGGAATACCTGCAATTACTGGAGAAATGTTTTTGAAAAATTAGTCACGGCGACAAAAAATAACCCAGGTAAATTTTCTCTAATATCAAGGCACTGGCAATTGTGTGATATTTAATACATTCTTTGTCAGACTGAGTAAACTTCAGTAAAGAAATTAATGTTCTATCATGGAACTTCCATGACAGAGTAGACTGTATAGTTGTGAGAACAGGCAATAGAGGGCAGAGAAGAGTAAACATGACTTTCTCAGAGGGATGTCATGTCTAACAAATTTGTTGGAAATTTTTGAAAATGCAATAAAATGTTTGGACAACAGGAGATCAGATGATGTAGTTTATATATGGATTGCATCAAAGCTTTTGAAAGACCTCTTTCTGCACATTATTAGAGACAGTTAAAGCACATGGACCTGAGCAAAAACGTTCACGCCAGATCAGAAACTGGCACTGTAATAGAACCCAAAGACAATGATAGAAGACTGTTTGGATCACTGGAGCCTTGTGTGAAACGGTACACCACTCCGAGCAGTTTAAGGACCCTTAATGTTCGTTAGATACACAAAAAATTCAGATAAAAATGTGGGGGGAGGAGGAATATGAAGCAAACTTGCAGAAGATACCACATTTGGAAGAGTAGTAAATAGTGAAAATCCTATTGGGTGATTGGAGACCTAAGACAGGTGATAATAAACGCTGATAAGTGCGAGATAATATGCTTTGGAAGAAGAAACAAGGTGAAGTAGTGTTAGGGCACACTTGTTTTCATCTGTTGTGCCATAGAGCATAAAGAAGTAATTTTGGACTTGTACGAAGCTTCAGTCAGGCCAGGTTTGGAGTACGATGTCCAGTTCTGATCTTGTCATGGCAGGAAGGATGTGATAGGATCAGAGGGGAGAGAGGGACGGTTCACCAGGATATTGCCTGGGACGGAGAAAATGAGCTATGCTATGACCCTAGATAGGTTTGGATCATTTTCTTCAAAACAGAGTAGACAGAAGGGGTAATGATTTACGTGTATACGATTACGAGAGGTATGGAAAGTTTTAATAGAGAACACCTGCTCCCCTTGGTTGAGGAGTCAATCACGACAGGGGCATGAGGTTCAGAGTGTCATTCAACACGTCAAGAGAATTTGGAATGCACAGATTGGCGAGGTAACATAGAACATTGAACATCGAACATAGAACGTTAAAGCGCAGTGCAGACCCTTCGGGCTTCAATGCTTTACCGACCTGCGAAAATGCTCTGATGCCCTTCAAACCTACACCATTCCATTATTATCTCTACGTATTCCCATGACCCATTTAAATGCTCTTAACTTGGGCGAGTCTACTACTGCAGGCAGTCTATTTCACGCCTCTAGCAATCTCTGAGTGAAGAAACTACCCCGAATATCTGTTCTAAATCTAACAGCCCTCGGTATAAGCTCAGTCCCCTCATGTTAGCTATCACCATCCGAGGAAAAAGGCTCTCACTGCTGTCTAACCATGTTATGATCTGATATATTTTGATTAAGACACCTCTCAACTTTCTTCTCTCCCACGGAAACAGCCTCAGTTCCCTCAGCCTTTCTTCAAAAGACCTTATTTCTATGCCAGGCAACATCCTAGTAAATGTCCTCTGAACCCTTTCCAAAGCATCAACGTCCTTCTGATAGTGTGGTGACCAGAACTGCATGCAATATTCCAGGTGCGGCCTTACCAGTATCTTGGACAACTGAAGCATGATCTTGTGACTATGAAACTCAATTCCCCTACCAATAAACGCGAATACACCATATGCCTTCTTAACAACCCTATCAAACTGGGTGGCATTTTTCAGGGATTTATGCACCTGGACACCGAGATCGGTCTGTTCATCTCCACTGCCAAACATTTTACCTCAAACCCAGTACACTGCGTACCCGTTACTTCTTTGAAGTGAACCACCTCACACTTTTTCCACATTAATGTCCATTTCCCACTTCTCAGCCCAGCTCTGCATCTTAACTGTGTCCCTCTGTAGCCCACAGCATCCTTTGGCACTAACCACAACTCTGCCTACCTTAGTGTCATCCACAAATTTACTAACTCATCCTTTAACGCCCACATCCAGATCATTTATAAAAATGACAAACAGCAGTGCCCCCAGACCAGACCCTTGCAGCATGCCACTGATAACCAAGAACCAGGATGAACATTTCCCATCGAACACCATCCTCTATTTTCTTTAAGCTAGCCGATTTCTGATCCAAACCGTTAAATCACCTTCAATCCCGAAACTCCATAGTTTGTACAGTAGACTACCACGTGGAATCCCATCAAACGCCTTACTGAAGTCCAAATACGTCATATCAACCTCTTGACCTTCATCCACCTTCTTTTTCACCTTCTCGAAGAACTCAATAAGGTGAGTGAGACACGACCCACACTTCGCAAAAACGTGTTGACTATCCCTAATCAAATCATTCCTTTCCAGATAATCATAAAGCTCTTATAACCCACTGTAAGGCTCACTGGCCTATAATTATCTGGGTTGTCCCGACTCTCCTTCTTAAACAAGGGAACAACATTTGTTATCATCCAGTTTTCTGGCACTACTCTTGTCAGGAATGGTGACATAATGATCGAAGCAATGGGCTCTGCAACCTGTTCACTGGCTTCACCGAGCATTCAAGGATAAACCCCACCTGGCCAAGGGGTCTTAACTATTTTCAGATCTTCCAAAATTTCGAAAACCTCCACTTTGTCAAGGGTAATCCCATCAATTCTTATAGTCTGCATCTCTGCCTTCTCACAAACATTTCCCTTTTCCAAAGTGAAAACTGACGAAAAGTATTCATTAAGCACTTCAGTTATGTCCTCAGATTCCACACACAACTTTCCAAAGCTATCTTTGATTGGCCTAATCTTACTCCAGTCATTCTTGCATTCCTGATATACCTGTAGAAGGTCTTCAAGTTTCCCTTGTTCCTAACTGTCAACAACTTCTCACGTTGGCTGGAAACCTTGCAAAGTTTAAAGAAATGGAAATATACTTCAAATATCACAATATTCAAGGATATGGGACAAGTGCAGGAAATTGCAATTAGTGCACGTTTAGTTCACGTTGGAGCAGAAACGATTGAGCAAAGAGTCTTTTCTGTGCTGTTATGATTCTGTGCATCTATGGATCTGTAAAGTGTATTAATATCCCATACAATTGCGCTTTTCACGTTCGGAGAAAAAAGTGAGGATGACAACAGCATCTGGTGACCACCAACTAATATCTTGCCTTTTGATACCAACAACAATTAAAGAAAATCCATCTAAAATAATTACACTTGACATCACTCAGTGCAGAACATTCGTAGGCATTAACTGGAATCAGATGCTAAATAGGTATTAAAGATTACATGAAATAGGCAACGATTGGGAATGGGTAAGAGAACGCCAGTTCTCATATAAAGATTTAACCAGTGGCCTGTTCAGTACAGATCACTATATATGTTTTCTCAATTCCGAAATGTATTCTGTGACTTGACAATTGTAGAAAAGTACTGATTCTCTTCCTCTTGCAATTTCAGGCCAGCATTTCAACTTTGTTTCCTCGTAAAAAAACCAATCAATTATTTGACCACCTTTTTTTCCTGTTTTATATCATGGCTCAATTTCTGTAATTAATGCACATTTCTCCAACTGACTGATACCTTGATCCAAAATGATTCATTCTAAGTTCAAAACAGCTCCCACTAATAAAGTTCCATTGACAGGTTTGCAGAGATCAATTTAGCGATCACGTTATGAATGAAATTGCACAGAACTATAGAACCATACAGCATTACCTGAAGGACACACCACCCCAGTTTCACATCCAAACTGCTTCCAAATAACTTGAGGATTTCTGTCTCAACCATCAAACCAGGAAGCAAATCCCAGACAGCCCTCAACATCGGATGGAAATGCTTTTCTCTCCCTTACTTCCCATGTCGTCCTAAAAGGTACCCTCTGGTTAAACGATGATCAGTTAGTTTGATCTAATTACAGAATGTGACTGTAAAACAAATTACTTTTCTTGTCTAAAATACATTAATGAATTTCCCCGCAATAATACCATGACGTCGCTGCCCATACTATATAAACCCCTCATTATTTTGTATTGTTCAATGTAGTTAGAACTCTGCCGCCTGTCTTGGGAGGAAAACAACAATGGTACATCCATTTAAAATTTCTCACAACACTCTTGTATAACATGGTGTCCTCTATCCTGAACAATTTTGCCTTTCCACGAACGTGGTGACTTGGACTCGACACAAAACTGCTGCATTTGCTTCAATACACAAATCACAGAGTTCGAGCATTGAATATATTTTGTGTTCAACATTCCATCAAAAGCAGGAAAACATCTCAATGGTTCACACATGCCTTTTTTTAAAAAATCACTTCAGCACCTGTACTTCAGCAATCATGGACCGGTGGACGTATGCTGTAAAGTTTCTGACATCCTCTTCACTTCATATATTCTCACTTACAGACTGAATTCAAATTATCATATTTCACCAGCAGAACTGAACCAGTCATATAGAGCTGCATTTGACAGCCATTATCATTAATGTAAATGACGCCACTGCCTCTGTATCATCAACGAAATCCAAATCAAAACTTTAACATTTAACTATAAATCATGAATGTACACCTCCAATTCCGAGCGATAAAACACTAAGTCGTGTCATACAACACTGGAGATGGTCAAAAACAAAGGAACACATTCTCCATTGTTAAACATTTTGCTTCCTGTCGGTGACACAATTTTGTAATCAAACTTGGCATTCTCTTGTATTTCATGGGCTTTATTTTTCTGTCAAGTCTTCTACGTTGGAACTTGGCGAGTGCCTCACTATATCCATTTAGACATTACCGAAATGCTATCCCTAAGAGTCCCCTTGATGCTATTGCACCAAAAGAAATCGCTCAACTTCAAAACACACGATGTTCACTCCACAAATTCATTCTGACTTTCCATGATTAGTCCATCTCTTTCTTAGTACCATTCCACCTAAACCTCTCAAAATTGGTTATCGTAAATTGCGCTCCATGGAGTACAGACTAACTGGTCTTTAACTTTCTGGTCGACCATCAAGACATTTTCGAGGCTGGAATAGTTGTAGACTTACAATTATAATCGTCTGCTACCTCACATACATTTCGTGAGAACTGTCAAATGATCCTTTGAGCATCTATTATTACCTCACTGGGTTCCTTTTACCACGAAATATATATGCACTTTCCAGGAGGTTTGACTCTACAATACTTTCATTCTCATTATTATTTAAAGTAAAATTTTACTGGAATCCTTTTTTAATTACACTCTTTGCATTAATTCCCTCCTTAGTGAAGACAAAGAATTCTGTCAGAAACAGTTACAATGGCCACTCCTGTTCGCCCCAATGCTTTCATTATTCCCCTTCTTCCCTGAAATAGCTCAATGAAAGAATACTTAGGAATGCCTTAACTTTTCCATCATTTTATTCATTCTCTCGTTGATTTGCTACTGTCCTTTTTGCTTTAATTATCTTCGATTCTGTAGCTTGCTGCTGTTGAGATGACAGGAATATGAAAGCATGGAGCAGACCGTTCCACTCCTTGATACTGATTCACCATTCTAGATAGTATTGGATTGCCTACCTCGGGTAATGTTTCCATACATCCACATTGCCACTAATGTCGTTAACATCAAACACCAACGGTACACTGTCATGCACATGCTCGGTCAATCTCTCATTATTCGATTAGCTCAGACTATTAGTGCAGTCTCTTCAAAGTCATTTCATGGGACGGTCCGACAATCTCACAAATTTGTCATCTGGATGTCCATCACAATTCATTTGAAAGGAAATTGCATCCTAACTTAAGTGAAGGTAATAGATTTTGCACTATGTCTCGGTCCAATCTTAGCAATGCCACAAATTTGAAGCAATATGTGCATTCATGTTTAAATTTACGTGCGATTGAACTCCTTAAAACATAGTTGCTGTTCATTGCTTTCTAACAACTTTGATTTGATTGGAATTATTATTGACACATACCTAGGTGCAGTGCAGGCAGATCATATCAAACAAAGTATATAGGGTCCTCGGACAGAGCGAACATAAAACGTTACAGCTGCAGATAAGAGGAACACAGCGAGATCAACATGAAATATAATATTTGAGAGTTCCATTCAGGAATCTAATAGCAGCAGGGAAGAAGATATTCTTGAATATGTTTGCTCATGTGCACAAGCTTTTATGTCTTCTGTCTGAGAGAAGAGGCTGGAAGAAAACGTAGCAGCAGTGAAAGTAGTCTTTGATTCAATTAGTTGGTTTCCCAAGACAATGGAAAATCAACACCTCTTCTATGGCTGGAAGGCTGGGTTATGTTATGGACGGGGCTGTGTTCATGACTCTTGTAGTTTCTTGTGGTAATGGGAGAAGCTGTTGCCAAATCACACTATGATGTATGCACAGAGAAGGCTGTCTATGGTGCATTTGTGAAAATTGATAAGAGTGCTTGTTGACATATCAAATTTCCTTCAGCCTCCTGAGGAAGTAGAGATGCTCTTTTGTTCCCTTGAACATTGAGACGACATGGGTAGACCAGACAGGTTGTTGGTCGTAATCACTTCCAGAACCTTGACACTGTGGATGAACCCCATCTCAGCCCTATTCATGCAGGCAAGGGCATGCCATCGGCTTCACTTCCACAAGGCAATGCTCGACTCCTTCGTTTTATCGATTGCTGTTGTTACACCAACCCTCTTAGCATTCCATCTCTTTCTTGCATTTGTTAGATTTCAATAACTAATATAGTCAGACTCACAATTCCCTTTTAGCATTAACATTTCCCATTCTCCTGGCTTTTCAGAGATACTCCTCATTGAGGGCCGTTATGCCAAAGAGGAAAAAATTGTAATTAATCTACAAAATAATCCATCTGATCTCTGTCCATATCAGTTTGGATCCTCCTTGCTTTCTTATCACGAACCACGTAGTTAATTGCCACTGACAATGCTGGAAATCTTGCATGGTGTCCTCATAATCATTGATGCAGCTTAGGAATAACGAGTGCACAAATGTTGTTCCTTACACTACTTCACTTGTAACAATCGTCCAACAATAGAATGATAGTTTATGTATTCCATTTCGACTGACGCAATGTTTTCTTCAAATTAATGAAACCTTAATTAATGCCAATATAATGCCTGTCATCAAGAAATCTTGAATTCACACCAGTATAGTTGATGCAAAGAAATTACTGCTCATAATGTATTCAGGCAGTTGGACATTTCATCCAAAACAATCACGATCGCAGAATTCTCGTACTTTAATATACTGTTTCACAGAATGCATTCAAAGCTCACGTCTGGGGTTTTAGTCTCTCAATGCCATTTCGGTATGAACTGACCTGCTGTGTGCTCTCAGCAACAGCTGCAACTGGCATCGATCGCATCCCAAAAGCAAATCAGTTTAATTTACACATATGCAATTGATAACAAGACTTCAGTGGAGCTGGGTGAGTTGGTATCGAGTGACTGAGGAGAGAACAATGAAAATGACGAGTTACGATGGCAAGCAGATATTTTGGCACAATGGATATTTACTGCGAAATTGAGAAGTGGATAGAAGGCAGTTCGAAAACTTTATTTCAGTTCTGTCTATCCAAAACGTATGCTTCAAACAGCTGATATAGAATGGTGGCTTATGCGTTTCAACAACTAACCAACACGTAATGTCATGGAACCCTCAGTAAATGAGGTTTTTTTTAGCATGAACAGATACCACATAAAAAGCTTCACCGTTTGTATTGTCATCATGTTACGTAAGATTGTACATGTACAGATTCTATGTTAGCAGCAGCATCATTCTTCAATTCAAACGAAATTTCCGACATGGATAGATACCCCATTACATGACCTGAGGAATCTGCTGTAGTTACTGACATCCCCACCAGCACAGTATAACTGGACAGTATACATCACGGTATTTCTAATATACAACAAAACAGCCACTGAAGAACCAGATACCACAAAGAACACAGAACTTAGAAGATGAGAGTGCAGTACAGGCCCATCGATGTAGCACCGACCTGTGAAATCAATCTGAAGTATATCTAACCTACATTATTCAATTCTCGTCCATATGCCTAGCCAATGACAATTTAAGTGTCATTAGGTTGGCGAGTCTGCTATTCTTGCAGGCAGTGCGTTCAATCCCCTATTACTTTCTGAGTAAAGCAACTACCTCAGACATCTGTCCTATAACTATCGTCCCGCAATTTAAAGCTATGTCCTCTCGAGTGAGCCATTGTGATCCGAGGAAAAACGATCTCACTGTCCACCTTATCGAACTCTCTGATTATCTTGTATGTCTCAATTAAGTCACCTCCAACCTTCATCTCTCTCATGAAAACAGCCTCAAGTCAGTCAGACTTTGCTCATAAGGTCTTATTTCCATGCCGGGCAAAATCATAGTAAATATCGTTTGAATCCTTTCCAAAGCTTCCACATCCTTCCTATAATGCAGTGACTAGAACTGTATAAAATACTCCAAGTGCGGCCACACCAGAGTTTTGCACAGCTACAGCATGACCGTGTGACTCCGAAACTCAATCCCTCTAACAAATAAAGATAACACACTGTATGCCTTATAACAACACTATCAACCTGGGTGGCAACTTTCAAGCATCTATGTACATGGACACTGAGAGCTGTCTGTTCCTCTCCACAATCAAGAATCTTACTATAAGCCCAGTGCTCTTTATTCCTGCTATTCTTTCCAAAGTCAATCACGTCACACCTTTCCACATTAAACTCCATTTGTCGCATCTGAGCACAGCTCTATAGTTTATCTATGTCTCTCTGTAATCCACAGGATCCTTCGGCAACATCCACAAGTCTACCGACCTTAGTGTCAGCCACAAATTTACTAAGCCATCCTTCTATGCCGCATCTAAATTATTTATAAGAATGACATACAGCAGTGGATCCCAAAACTATCCTTGCAGTACACCACTAGTAACTGAACTCCACGAAGAATATTTCCCATCAAACACCACCTTCTTCGTTCAGCTAGCCAATTTTTGATCCAAACCGTGAAAGCACACTGAATCCCATGCCTCAGTATTTTGTACAATTGCCGACCACGGGGAAACTCATCAAAAGCAAAACTTGTTTCGAAATTTTACCACTCAGAGACAGCCTCATGTACGGATACACAGAACAGACAATTGAAAATGAACTCTCCAAGCACCAATCCAGCACGAACAGTTGTCACATCACGTTGAACAGATCTATCCACGCACAGATATGCCTTTCAACATGGAATTATGTCACATCGAAAAGCAAAGCAGAGTGTCACATGCGGAGATGCAATCTACTGAGAATAAGTATCTCATGTCATGAAACTGCGAAAACTACTGAATGTCAAAACATTTCATCACATTCATGAACAGCTGTTCAGACATGTATGTTTACCAAAGCAGGTTACCTGAGCGTGCTATCTTACACCTGATCAATGGTGTAGGCTTTCGTGGTCATGTATACATTTCAGAACCACAATCCTTTGCATTCCTCCCTCATAAACTAATCAGAACACTTAACCTCACGAAAAACATCGAATCAGAATAGCCAATGTGAAATTTGTGCCTTGCAGATTCGGAATGTTGCAAATGCTTTGCTAAACACTGTTTCCTCCCATGTTAAAATGTAGTTTATTGGGGGAAATGAGGCATCGTAGATGCAGTTGAAACCAGACACAAATCTACCAAACAACTCCCCAGATTGCTGCATTGGTTTCAGCTTACTGTGTGCGATATTTCAGCCATGACACTTTAAATTAAAAAAGGAAAAGAAATCTGTTGATCTTGTAAATCAGAAACTAAAGCAAAGATTGCTTGAAAGACTCACAACATACAGTCATAGAGTCATAGAGATGTACAGCACGGAATCAGACCCGTCGGTCCAACCCGTCCCTGCCAACCAGATATCCCAACCCAATCTCGTCCCACCTGCCAGCACTTGACACATATCTTCTAAATCCTTCCTATTTATATACCAATGCAACTGACAGCATCGGTGGAGAAAACTCAGAGTTAAGGTTTCGTTTCGAGTGACCCTTCCTCGTTGGTTTTAATGAAGGTCACTTGAACAAAATGATAATGCTTTCTCTCCGCAGATGCTGGGAGACCTACTGATACATGGAAAATGGTCTGTTTGGTGCACAGGTTGGAAATGACATAATGCTATCACACCAACGATAGGATCAGCTAATTGATAATGGATTTGCATCCGCATATAATACTTCAAATGGATGCTTTAATTGTCCAGGTGAATTCTGATTTCGCCTGCTAATAGTCAGGGTTAGTGTGGAGATTCGACATGGGTGACGTTCGAAGCAGCGATTTTTACACTGATGCAGGAATGACGCTGTAAGAGTGCAATTCGTCATAATGTATCAGAATTATAACCGTATTATAACTACAAATTAATGGGTGATAGATTTAAGATTGATGTCAGAGGCAAGTTCTTTACACAGGGAGTGGTAAGGGCCTGGAATTCACTACCTGCTAAGATCGTCAACTCATCCACATTAGGGAGATTTAAACAATCCTTAGATAAGCTCATGGATGATTTTGGGATAGTGTGTGGGGGGGGGTGGGGGGCGAGCTGAGAAAAGTCCATAGGTCGGTGCAACATCGACGGCCGAAAGGCCTGTTCTGTACTGTATTGTTCTAAGTTCTATGGAAGATATGGAAAGACTGGATAAGTGAATGTAACGGTATCCAAACACGAATTTGACTCACTGAATGTCATTTCGATAAGTGAGGAAGCCTTTTGCAAGGGAAGCATTAATAGACATGGTTGAAAAGTTCAGTAGTGATGGGTAAATGGGAAATTCTGCGAATTCATATGCCTGGTAATTAAGTTTTGTGCAAATGTAAGACGATAGAGAGTGAAAGATATATAGCGGACAACGAATGGGTGAAACAGTCAGTTTGAATCATATGATTTTGGTGAAAGCAGACAAACCAGAAATATGGCAGCCTTCTGTTGGGTTGATTGATGGGCTTAGATATTCCATTTATGTCGAATTTCTAGTCAGAAAAGAAAACAACTGTCACCACAGGAAATGGACAAAAGCTGAATGATGAAAATGAGTGACGAACCTGAGTTGCCGACAGAACAGAGGACAATGATTTTGGATTCTCCATTATTTGATGTTATGTCATGTCTTAGGATGTATTGGACATACACAGAGGAAAAATAGACGGTTGTGAGAGAGAATTATGTGATATCAGTGTCGAAGTGGAGTCTGAGCTTGCTCGCATTATATCTGTGATGGAATGCGTGCAGCCTGCTCTGGATGAGGGCTCAAGCATGGATCCTTGTGAAAATGCAACACAAATACGACAGACTATGACTGGACGTCACGACTGGACGTAGAGTACTTGGCAAGACTGGCTACATGAAGGTAAGGCCAATTTGGAGAACTGATTCGCACACTGAACAAGTTGACACCATGATATCTTCAATCATTTTATTTAACCACGTGATACCCCATGGGCTCTGCATGGTGGAGGGGTGCAGCCAAAAATGGTGAGGATAAGTGTGGTTTACTCAGAGTGAAGCCGAGTGGCTCTAAAGGTCTGCACGTGTAAACAAGCTGCAGTGCTGGTGTCTCACAAGTGGGTATCACACACATTTCAATCAAGGTCAAAATCATCTTTCTGGAAGTCCTATACATGCAAACCAAGAATAAGTAAGTCAAAGTATTTCCATTCTGCATTTATTACAATCATCGGAGCCACATACAGACTTAAACACGGTTTATTTTTTCCTGCAGTAGCGCGGTGGAACGTTTCAAGTGATCTTCAGAACGATCAGACTTACAAGACAAGGCTTTCCTTGCATTTCAGAGTCTAAGCTTAATTATCTTTTACCGACAGATGCAATTTGGAATAGTGGCTACTTTCTTTTTTTACAAAAGTGATCACTGATCTTAAATGTGACTGATGCGTGCAATGAATTGAAAATGCTTAAACGCTTACTTAAACAGTTATTACCAAAGTAACATTAAACTATCTATGGAGAACAGTTAGTCAATCACTGCAAGTTATGTGCAGGTTTTAACAACATCGCTTAGTACGACTGAAACATTGACTGCTGTCGGTTTACCATGAGATTTATTTGTACTTCTGATTAGCTCCCGGCTGAGGGATGGGTGTCCCACTAAGCAGGAGTAAGTGGTGTCATTGTTCCATTCCGCCGCCGTGACTCTCAACCTGCTGGTCACGAAGTTGGAACCATTCCCCGCCTGGCTATCCACTTGGGTTCGGTACCCGGTATCCAAAAGGGTGTCATTGGCCATCCAGCCAATGTAGATCTCAGCTGGGTAAAAGCTGGTGACGAGACACATCAGAGTCGCTGAATTCTCAGCGTCAATCTCGTCTGTCGATGGCTGCAGGAGGTAAACTTGAGGAGGACGCATTTGGTCGTCTGCAAAGAGAGAGATGTTTGTTTAGCTGAGATCATTTTACATCTGCATTAGAATTTCATTGCTAGTAATGCATATAGTTTATAAAATATTTCCTATCTCTCAGACGATGCAAATATTTCTGAATGCTACAGTATTTTATGTCCCTTACTTTGCTGGTTTAAATCTTGGAGCCAATCATACATTTTGCAAAGATTGCTGTTCGTGTGGTGCAAATCCACTTCCAGTTCTTCACGTTCATTTTCAGAAAAGAAGAAGCCACGGCTATTGGCTTTCCATGATTTTCTCATAGCGTTTTAACAAGCCATTCGGCCCAACAAGTCCATACCCATACGCTAAAAGGCATCCCTCCAAGACCCACTCCCGACAAAAGCACATTCCCCATTGCCATTCCATCTAACATGCACATATTTGGACTGTCGACGAGAACTGGAGCCCGCTTTGGAAGCCCACGTGAACATGGGAACCCTCTACACCGAGTTGGAATTGAACCTGTTCCCTGAGGCAGCAGTGCAAACCAGTGAGCCACTTGCTGCTGCTGACTTGGGGCCATTTACTGTAACGCATTAATGGTTTGCAGGATTTTTTTTTACATTGAACTAGTGTATGAGTCAGGCTTATATCAAAGTATCATAAATTAATATTTTTAGGAAGATACATACTGGACTGGAAACGTTTACCCTATTTTTCTCTCCACAGATTCTGCCACTCCTGTTCTGTTTCTTCGAAACATTTTTTTTGTCATTTCAGACTTCCGAAATCAATTCAATTTTGTTGTTATTGCAATACTATCCGACTTACCAATTTTTTTCTTGAGAGAAGCTTTCTGTGGTGTTGGTAATTCACTGTCTTCCACCAAGCAAACATATTCGGCACCGCTGTCCCACTCTGACGCAATGACTTTAAGTTTGCTCACAATGGTGAATTTACTTCCGTTCCAATCAGGATTTTCTGTCTTGACTCCTTTTGTTCTTTCAGCCCCATTCACCTGCCAGAAAACGTTGATGTTTTCTAAGTTGCTATAAACGATTTCACACACAATGGTCGCTGTCTTTTGTGTCCAAATCTCTTCGAACGGAGGTTTCAGTAGATTGAGAGAAATATCTGTCTGACGGCATTCACCTGGAATCAGAAAAAAAATGCATGTTTTCAGGCTGCAATATCGAAATCAATTCCAAAACACGACTAGAGTTGGAAATAGTTTTACTTACTGTGATCTGTTATCTGTTTTCTGAGATCGTTTAGGCTTAATTAATCAGATGCTGTGTCCTCCTTTTCGCATTGGTTGCATTCACTCTGAATATTATGGATAAGCCTGCAGTCATATTTCCGATATAACCTTGAACAATTTGGAAACTGCTCTGCCTTGGATAGACTGAGGCCTAATGTCTCCACTCGAGTGCTGCACATTTTCACCTATTGCAGTTACCAGTGTCAGAAGACAGTTGCTGCCACATGAACTGCATTTATCGGAATCCAATCCCAGACGAGCAAACACGTATCATATGTGTCCCCTGTTCATGAGCTAACATTATTTGCTCTGTGTCAGAAAAACTCATGGAGAAATTTACGTGGCATCAAACTGCATTTTTATTGATTGCATCCTTTCAACTGACATTGCTACCTATTTCCTCGGCAGACATTTATTTGAAAATAATAGGTACTTGCTGCATGATTCAGTTCCAGTCAAGGGCCCATTCAACAGATGTTTTTCATATTACTCTTCTTTGAAGAGTGTTAAGTGAGGAAATCTAAAACATTGCGAGCACATGTCTTTCAGTTCTCAACTCTGGTGTTGGGAATAGCCAAAACTAACAGTTATTCAGAATCGTGATAACTTTAAAAGAATTCATAACGAAGGGGAAAGCATGCTTTTAGATTGCTAAAGGAAAAATGGTTGCTTTTAGTACAATAACAGTTACTTCTTTGTGCATAACGTAAAGTACAAATGAAAAGAAGGTTCTTGAATGTTCTGCTTGTATTGTTACCTTGAATTTTCGTACAGTTACAAAATTGACAGAACGGGTTATCTCTGAAAGTTTCAATAATACTTGTGAGGAATGATGCTCCATGTCTATTCTGCAGTTCAAACGGCATAATTTTATTTTGTGCGCATATTGTAAAGCTTATGCAGTTCCTCTGTTATGTTATTGCTTTTGTCAGGTTGTCTGGGCGGGAGAATATTGCAAAACCTACTCCCTTGTTGATTAATATTACTGTCTCGCTTTCCAAACTCTTAAGTATAAATACTTGCTTTTCCTCTGGCTGTCCTGAGTTCGTCTCTTCCACTGCATCTCTGTTCAACCGAGCAGACTGTTAACATGAATTTGTCGATTCGCAACCTGAGTTCAGTCGCGCTCTATTACCATTTCTTCCTCAATAGGTGGTTCATATTTTACGTTCCATGATCAGTCCCATTCAAATAGTCTTGCTTTTTCAAAACCTTTCAGCTAATACAATTAAGTGATAGAGGCGGGAATGGAATTGTGAAAAAAAACTGATCAGAATGAAATTAATCATCTAGAACATGGAACATGTAACATTACGATGCAGTACGAGCCCTTCGGCCCTCGATGCTTCCCCGACCTGTAAAACTACTCTGAAGCCAATCTAACCTACCCTCTACCATTCTCGTCCATATCCATATCCAATGACCATGTCGATGCCCTTCAAGTTTGCGAGTCAAGTCCTGCAGCAGGCTGTGCGTTCCATGCCCCTACTACACTGTGAGTGAAGGAACTATTTCAGACCTCTGTCCATATCTCTCACGTTTAATTTAAAGCTACATCCCTGCGTGCTATCCATTGCCATTCAAAGATAAAGGCTCTCATTGTCCACCCTATCTAAGCCTTTGGTTATCTTATATATCTCAATGAAGTCAAATCCCAAACTTCTTCACTCTGATGAAAACATTCTCAAGTCCACCAGCATTTGCTCATAAGAACTTGCCTCTGGATCAGGCAGCATCCTAGCAAATCTCCTTTGAACCCTTTCCAAAACTTCCAAATCCTTCCTATCATGTGGTGACGAGAACTGGACGAATTACTCCAAGTGTGGCCGCACCAGAGTTTTTCACAGAGGCAATATGAACTCATGGTTCCGAAACTCAATCCCTCTACCAATCAAAACTCAAACAGCGCATGCCTTCTTAATAACTCCATCAACATGGATGGCAACTTCCAAGGATCTCTGCACATGGACATTGAGATCACTCTGCTCATCTGCACCACCAAAGATCTTATCATTAGCCCCTGTACTCTTGACTCATTATCTCTTTCCATAGTGAACCACCTCACACCTTTCCGCATTAAACTCCACTTGGCACCCTCAATCCATCTTACAGTTTCCAGTGGGGTAGTTATCTCTTACCTCTGTCCCTTGGTAACCTACAACATCCTTTGTCACTATCCTCCATGTGACCTCCATGGTCGGAGGGCTGAACAATATAATCCTTCAAATGCACAAGTTAATTCATGTGCATCAGTTCTACTCGTCGAGAAATGTTTGCATTTCTAAGTACCTTTCAGTTGACTGTCAGCAACCGCTCGAGCTGGTATCAAAGGAGGAGCATGAAGCAGTGACCGAAGCAAGCAAAACACAAAATCATTTCGACACAAACATCCTCTCAACAAATTTCATTGTTCTCGAAAGACAACACGCCTTCAAGCATTAATCTTGTGGTTAAGCCCTTTCTCTTAATATAAGTCTTGAGTTAACCTATTTTTCTCGTCAACCTGTTCTGATAACTCAACACACAACTCTGGAGGAGGTGGCAAGTAAACACTGGCATCTTGGTCCAGGATGCCACAAGAGGGCAATGCGCCACAAGAAGTTCCTTCCATTTTTTCGATCAGCAGTCTTCACACTACTTGAGACCATGTGCCTGTTGGATGTTATTGCTACTCCTGTTCACCTCATAGCCATGTGCAGTGTGCTAAAGTTGTTTCATTCCAAGAGATCTTGTGCATTTTAAAATTACTGGAACCTTAGAATGTTTGGTTAAGATTTCATGTTCTGTCGATATTCAGTACAATGTGTTAATGTTGAAAATGTTTGCTAGAACACTGTCCTTACCTTTCGGGCTCCTGATTTCCCTTTTCACAGTGGACTGTGAAGGTGGATGCGAGGCAGTACAGGTGTATTTTGCGCCGCTCTTCCATTCCGCTGCAGGTAAAATGAGGAGGCTCCGTGTGCTGTAGGTCAGGTCCTGTTCCAGAGCAGTGGGGAAATTGGTGATGTTCACGTTGACAGAAGCTCCGTCTTTCTCCCAGGAAACGCGTATTTTTTTCAGGATAGAACCCTCTTAGCAAACATGTGAGCGTAGCAGTGCTGCTGTTCTTAATTTCTTCTGGTGATGGAGGCAGGAGGCGGATATATGGCTTCATTGATTTGACTGTAATAGAAGTACATACAATTTTAGTATTTCCTCGTTAATAAAATGACATGTACAAATGCATATTTCTTGTCACCAACCTCTTGCCATTCTTGTTCGTTTTGATATTGCGGGTGATGATTGATCCTGTTTTGCGGAACATGTGTATTCCACCCCACTCTGTCACTCGTCCACGGTGCTAGTCAAGCGGCTGATTGTCACATATTGGTTTATGTGCGCTGCTTCAATTTGAACGTCTTCATTCCGCACCTTTCCATCCACCATCCAAGAGATAACTACCCCACTGGAAACTGTAGAAAGCACTTCGCAAACCAGAATGGCGCTTTTATTGATCCAGATTTCTTCAACCAATGGATCCCTCAATAATACAGTTATCTCTGTGAGAGAGAAATCAGAGATTCAGATTCTGGTCCCTGTTCCAATATTGTAATCAGGAGTGCAACAAGAATGTCAAAATCAATGAACAAGGAAACGATGAAGAATGCAACAGTCTCTCTCCCTCTTTCCCTCTCTCCCGTGTGTCCTGTGTTTGTTTGTGTGTGAGGGAAAAAAAACTGACAGGAATAAAAGAGAGTTCTAGAGCAAGGTAGACAGGTGGAGACACAGAAAGTTTACCACATCGTGACGGTCGATGCATTTTAAGCACAGAAGTTCATTGAGATCGTTATCACCAATGGGTATTTTAAAGTCCTGTCTAAAATCTGATCTATATAATGAATGTTCCAAATAAACATTTTGGCGCAAGCCTGTTGTTTCTGTCAAACCCCTTCCAATAACAAATTTTTACCTCTGTTCCACCAGACACCTTATCTCTCCCCTTAGCTACTCTGAACATTGTCCCCCCAATACATCCTTTCTACGATTGCATGGCAACAATCAGCAACAGACAATACTAAATCCTCACTAGCGACAGCTTTAGAAATACGCATTGTTGAAAATGATTCCTTTGTGATGAAGTGTGTGCATTGTCAAGGCTTTATTTTGCTTCTATGAATTGAATCGGAAAATAAGAAAAAGCGGGGGACTACCACGTTGTATAAATAATTTTTAATACCGAGCATATGCAGAAACTCTGCCTAAACTTGTCAGTTAAGAGGTTTGCTCACTAATCTCTCTCATTCAGTTGCTTTCTTCATTATGTCTCTATATCTGTCTCCTTTCCTCTGTCTTCTTCCAAGAACTTTGGTTATTTCAGTCAGACCTATACAGAGCAAAGGGAAATAATTTCAGATGTTATTCTACCACTTTTCTTTTGAAAGAGCGGGTTTAGGTACCTGGTTCATTTCGACTCATTTATGCGGTAACATTTCTCTGGACTACAAATTCCCATTGATATTACTCACTGCAACTAATTCAAGAATGCTTCATCCGCAGTAATAAACCAACAAAATAATGTTCCATCTTGTCTAATGTTTATTACAAAACTGATTATGATAATGAATGTGAGCTTGTGAGGTTGTCTAGTTTTCTTACCCGATGTTGAACTAATTTCTTTTCTCTGGTTACTGTTGGTTGCAGAATGAGAAACTTGACAACTGTACACAGAGCCGCTGTTCCATTCCTGCAGGGGCACTTTAAGCAAACTTGTAGAGCTAAAATCATTGGTCACTGTTTTCGTTGAAGATGTAGTTGTAAAGCCAGAACTTATGGTATTGCCGTTCTTCTGCCAGGTCAATGCAATTCTTTCAGGATAGTATCCGCTAATTAGACAAATCAGCTGCAGAAATCCGTTTGCCCTCTGTTCGTCAGTTGCAGAGTAGTGGAGACTGATGACTGGTGGAGAAGGCTGTATGCCTAAAATTACAAATTAAGACTTACTCTCTTGCGTATAGATGGCTACATTGTTTCAGTGATGTCATGTACAATCGATTACTCTCAAATAATACCCCAAAAAAAATATTATTGTATCAGACTATCATGTTGCTATAAGAGGTTCCTCGTAACGTTGGCATCATATTTAACCTTGAGGTGAGCTCCACACTTATTTGACTGATGGAGTCCAAAGAGCAGAAAGAAACATTTCAGTTATTTCGTCCATGCTGACCAGTTTTTCTAAATCGAACATGTGCCATTTGAATCATAGAATCATTGATAACAAAGAAACAAACGCTTTGGTCAAACTCATCCATGCCGACCAGATATCTGAAATTTTGTCTTGTCCCATTTGCCAGCACATGGCCCATATCCTTCTAAACACTTCTTATTCATGTACCTATTCAAATGCGATTAAATGTTGGAATTTTGCAAACCTCCAACTGGTAGCTCAATCCATAAACGCACCATCCTCAGTGAGAAAAAAAATATCATTTAGAAGTCTTTCATATCTTCCGCTCTCACCTAAATCCTTCACCCTCCATCTTTGGTCTCCCTCACACAGGGGAAAATACATTGTCTATTTAAGTTCTCATTACCATTCATAATGTTATAAACTTCGATAAGGTCACAAATCAGCTTCTGACGCACCAAGAGAAATCGTCCCAGCCAATTCAGCATCTCCTGTAGCTCAAACCCTTCAACCCTAGAAACATCCTTGTAAATCGTTTCTGAAGTCTCTCAAGTTTCAGAACGTCCTTCCCAAAGCAGGGAGACCAGCACTACAGACAATATTCTAAAAGCAGCCGAAGCAATATTCTGTACAGCTGTCACATGACCTACCAACTCATACTCAGTGTACTGACCAATAACGGAAAGCATTCCAAGGGCCTTCTTCATTTGCTGATACTTGGTCCATATTCTACAAACATTTCCTCTTCATTTACCTTCCGAAAATCATTTAAATTTTGTTACAGTACCATTTCTACCACTTTCTCTGAAAGGTCATTTCATATACACACCACACTCTGTGCAAAGAAAAACTGAACCACAGATTCCTTTAAATCTTTTCCGTCTCACATTAAACCTATCCATTCTAGATTCGGACTCCTATCCCTTCGGGAATATACTTTGATATTTACGTAATACATTGTTCTCATGATTTTATAAACCTCTAAATGGTCGCCACTCAACTTCCTCGTTAAGACTACCTATTTTTATATCTAACTTCACTGTCTGGTTTGACGGTGAGCTTATCTACTGCTCAAACATTAAGACAAATTTGTACAATCTAGAAAATGCATCCCTGGCCAAACTCCCACTTTCTAACTTTGGGTCTTCTAATCGCCTTCTGCCAATGTCTTAATCTCAGGCCAAGCACGTAGGACCGGCTCTCTGCTTTGTGATATAATGTTGCCATGTCAAGCAATCCCTCGATTTCAGCATTCTCTTCCTTGTCCTCAACCTCTCAATGGTTTCACTCAACTCTAACTCTAAAATTTCCTCGAGCTGAAATCGTGTGAGACATTTCTGTTGATGCACGAGCTTCTGAAGAATTCCTCATTTCAACTGTCCCAAAACGAATCAATGTACTTTCACCCTCCGAGAATCGACGTTCTGTATACGACTCCCTAAACCTTGTCCCATCTACTTATTAAAGCATTTCTTTCTGTTAAAACAAAAACCAAGTCTTGAAATATTAATGATTTATTACCAACAATCTGTTTTACATTTATTGCTAACGAGGCAATTTGATCTCATGTCATAATCAGGAAATAATTTTGAGCAAGCTTTTAATTTTGATATCATTGTGGTTTTGATAAGTCAACAGAAGTCAGTTTAAACAACAGAGACAAAAGGAATATGGAGGCCTTGTTCAAGTACTTGAGGGAGCAAAATTGTTCCTTACTCAAGGCCATTCAGACCTTCGAGCCTGCTCTGACATTCTTCATGATCCTACTCATCGTCCAAATCAATAGCCTAATCCTGCTTTCTCCCCACAACATTTTACCCTGTTCCCTCCAAGTGTTACGTCTCGCCGTCTGTTGTACACATTCAATATATTAGTGTCAACTACTTCTTGTGGTAATGAAATCCACATTCTCACCACTCTTTAGGTGAACAAATGTCTTCTCAAATTTCTCCCAAATGGTCCAGCTCGAATCCTCAAACTGTTTCCCCGGTTCTCACCAACACGTTGTACAGGTTGGCAGCACACATAGATGAATTCCACATCGTCGAACTGTGATTTCTATCACAGTTGTCAGAATTTCACCAGGGAGTAGAAATGAACAGTTAACGCCTATTTTATAGCCGAAATCTTATTCTCAATTCCCATAACCTCATTTTTTTTCCTAAAAGTAACTTTCAAAATGTATCACGCCTTGCTGTTGTATAATGTACACACTGTTTCTGTGAACCTCCCTCCTTCTGGAGCCAAATTTCTTGAACCTTACATTTATCACGATCATAAAAGACATCGCTTAATATTTCCCTTAATTTAGACGGTTTTTTTATTTCAAAAATAATTCCCGGTGTTCTCAATATAGACAAATGGATTTCTTTCCATTCAATGTTTGATTGGACCTCGTAAATTTAAAGTATTCCTGTCAGGAAACGAGACCACATTTTCAGTTTATACAACATAGAATATGGAACATTACAGTGCAATACAGGCCCTTCATCCCTCGATGTTGCACCGACCTGTGAAACTGTTCTGAAGCCCATCTAAACTACATTTAAATGCCCTTAACATTGGCGATTCTACTACTGTGGCACGCAGGCCGTTTCATGCCCCTACTATTCACTGAATAATGAAAATATCTCTGATATCTGTCCTTTACCTATCACTCCTCAATGTAAAGTTATGTCCCCTTGTGCTAGCGGTCACCATCCGAGGAAAACCGCTCTCACTATTCGCCCTATCTCACCCTCTGATTATCATATATGTCTTAATTAAGTCACCTCTCAACGTTCGTCTCTCGAACAAAAACAGCCTCAAGTCCCTCAGCCTTCCCTCGTAAGATCTTCCCTCCATACCAGGCAACATTCTAATAAATCTCCTCTGAACCCTTTCCATCCTTCCTAGAATGTAGTGACCATAACTCTGCACAGTACTCCAAGTGCGGCTGCACCAGAGTTTTACACAGCTGCAGCATAGTTTCATGGCTCCGAAACTCAATCCCTCCACTAATAAAATTTAATACACCGTATGCCTTCTTAACAAACCTATCAACCTGGTTGGTAACTTTCAGAGATGTACGGACATGGACACCGAGATCTCTCTGTGCATCCACACTACCAAGAATATTACTATTAACACAGTGCTCTGCATTCCTGTCACTCCATCCAAAGTGAATCACCTCACGCTTTTCCGCATTATATTCCATTTTCCATCTCTCAGCCCAGCTCGGGCAGCTTATCTATGTCTCTATGTAATCCACAACATCCTTAATCACTATCCACAACTCTACCAACCTCAGTTTCATTCGCAAACTTACTAACCCATCCTTCTGCACGCTCGTCCAGGTCATTTATAAAAATGACAAACAGCACTGCCTCCAAAACAGATCCTCGTGATACACGACTATTAACTGAACTCCAACATGAAGATTTCTCATAACCACCAACCTCTATCTGTTTTCATCTGGTCAATTTCTTATGGAAACCACTGGATCACCATTAATCCCATGCTTCTGCATTTTCTGAAATAGCCTCCCGTGTGAAACTTATCAAGTACCTTACTGAAATCCAAAAACACCACATCAAACGCTTTACCCTCATCCACTTGTTTGGTCATCTTCACAAAGAGCACAGTAAGGTTTGTGAGACATGTCCTACCCTTCACAAAACCGTATCTACTGTCCCTAATGAACTTCATCCTCTCCAGATGAATATACATTCTATCTCTTATCATCTTTTCCAACACTTCACCCATAAACGAAGTAATGCTCACTGCTCTACAATTACCAGAATTGACTGTACTCACCTTCTTGAACAAGGGAACAACATTTGCTATTTTCCAGTCTTCTGGCACTATTCCTGTAGATAATTAAGACACCAGGGACAAGGCCAAAGGCTTTTCAATCCCCTCTCCGGCTTCCTAGGGAACCCGAGGATAAATCCCATCCGGTCCAGTGGACTTATCTATTTTCAAACTTTCCGGAATTGCAATAACCTCCTCTTTGTCAACCTCAATCCCATCTAGGCTAGTGGCCTGTATCTCAGTATTCTCCTCAACAACATAGTATTTTCCCTGTGTGAATACTGATGAAAAAGATTCATGTAGCCATTCCTCTATTTCCTCTGACTCCACGCACAACTTCTCACTACTACCTTTGATTGCCCTTAATCTTACTCTAGTCACTCTTTTAGTCCTGATATACTGAATGATAGCCTCAGGGTTTTCCTTGATTCCATCCGCTAATGACCTCTCATGTACCCTCCTGGTTCTTCTCAGCTCCCTCTTTATGTCTTTCCTGGCTAACTTGTAACTCTCAAGTATTCTAACTGAGACTTCACGTCTCATCCCAACATAAGCCTTCTTCTTTGCCTTGACAAGAGACTCAAATTCGTTACTAAACCACGGCTGCCTCGCCAGACAACTTCCATCCTGCCTGACATGTATATAATTAACAAGAACACACAGTAGCTGTTCCTTGAATAAGCTCCACATTTCAAGTGTGCTGGTCCTCTTCAATTTTCTTCCCCATCCTATGCGTCCTAAATCTCGCCTAATCTCATCAAAGTTGCTTCTCCCCCCGATATGACTCCTAGCCTATATACCTATCCCTTTCCATCGCTAACCTGAACAAATATGTTCAACACAAAAGTTGTAATCACCAATGCAAACAGCTGACCACACTGGTCACAAGTTGGTTTTTACTCGTGACCTTGTTATAGTCACCAGACCACTTAATACAGCCATCAGCAGGACCACCTGCTTGTTCCATCAAATCAACTACTCTCTCCAAAATACCTAATCTGACCTGTGACAAGAAATTCCACGCTCTTTAAAGGTATTCTAGATTATTCAGCAATTCTCAACTCTGGGATCCCATTTTCAAAATCTTTCAAGCAAATCTGATCTGAACTCTGCTGCCCAGATCATAAATTGCACTTCTTGTTCACCCATCAACGTTTTACCTCACAGTCAGAGAATACTTTTGAATGTCTTTTTCCTTCCATTTGTTCAAATTCAACGACAGCCATGGTTTTGCTATTACAAAGCCCGAGATAAACAATCTCTTAGCTTTATGAACTGGACTGTTGCTGACTTCTTATCAATCCCCAATGTCTCTCACTACTCAGCAATCACGTCATCAATAACACGAGAAAATATCGCATGTGAAATTTTATATTGAAATAATACACGAATGCAGCAACTATCAACCCGCGATTGAAATATTGAGTTCATTACATTGTTTGGACCTTTTACACATGACCACTGTTCCGTGCTCTCCAGCAAGCACACTGTCAACAAACTGCAGCATTTTGCTGTAAATTAAGATATCAAATACTATAAATAACATCCATGGCAATGACTATGTATATTAGTCTTGGGAACAACATACCCTACATAATAACTGATCCCACCTGCACACTGATATTCTCACGCATATGCGTATGTCTTCTCTGTCATGCAATGTGAAAGCATCAATTTGTGACACTTTCCAGCAAGTATCAGAGTTACACTAGTTTGAATTGACATTAGTGATGTCCATGCTGATATTCAGCACATACCGAGGCCAAAAGGTGATGAAACTACTCTAGGCCTTCAACATTATCCTTCCCGCAAGATGATATGGAGTGGATTCGTCCAGATGATGTAGAAAAGACTGGGAGGGGTGGGGTAGGATACCTATACAAGTGCTACAGTTCATTCATAGAGTCATATCAGACTGGAGACATATTCAGTCTCTTTCTCTCCACCAATGCTTCCAGGAAGGCTGAATTTCTTCAGAGTTTGCTGTTCTAGTTTTATGAAAGGGAGAGGGGTGACCCCATTTCAGAAAAGCAGCCCGTGGAATGGGTTTGAGTAAAGCTGAGAAATTACCATTTCAAGAAGTCATTTGTGGGAGTATTGTTTGGGTCACCATGTGTAACAATACAATAGGGAGAGCATAAAGGAAGACATTGCAACAGCTTGCCAGAAAATCACGAAAATCAGTATGCGAGCTATTATCTCGAAAAGAACTGTGAAAGTTAGATGTGCAAAGACAGCCCACGTGTGCAGCTCATAAAAATAGATCTTGCAATCATTCATTCGAATCGCAAGTTTTCAACCTATATTGAACATCCTGCAATAGTGGAATGAGATCGGATTAACTCATTATCTCATTGCAAAGGCGCCCTTCGGGATCAGCAACATTAACTCCATTGCATAATGCAATCAATTTGAGAGATAGGCAACTGTTCTTTTTTGAAATAAAAATCATTTCTGTGCGCACGAAATCAGAGCTGGCTGAAGTGAAATGGAAAATCAGATGGAGGAGATTTCGATCATGATAAAGTGGCAAACATGTAAGGAGACATTTCAGGTCACTTAAATAGGTACATTCCAAAGAGTAAGGGATATTGCAAGGTTCAGAACTGCTTTTTGTGGTTTAAGATAATATCTACATTAAGGAAAACGTATGTGATTGTGGATAAACTGATGGTTAGTGAGAACATTAGACAGAATATTAAAATGTTCGGAAACGAAATGTCTGAAAATTAAGAAAAAAAGATTGAATAATCAGAATATGATAGGAAGCTAACCAGTGAGTTAAAAAAAAGAGAGAGGACGAGGTCCTGTAACTATTTCGAAAATAAAATAATTTACAAAGTGAAAGTTAGTCATGCAAGAAATGAATGTTCGACAAATCATGCTGTCAAACGCAGCAGAGAAGAAATAAATAGAACACTTATTTTCCAACAGTTTTCATGACAGAGAACACAAGCAGCATTCTAGAAACTGCAATTAATCGGCAAAGCAAAGGAAGGGCAAAAGCAGGGAAATGACATGCAACAGAAAAACGGTCCTGCCTTAATAGTTGCAGCTGCGGTCCGAGAGCTGCCTGTCCCCTCGTGACATTATCCCTGCGTCCAAAGTGAAAATGTCATTCAAATAACTGACCTTTTGTCTTGACTGTTGCAGATTATCTCCAATGCTGGGAAGGCCCTTTAGATTGCAACGCATCACATTTAACAAGTTTATCAAAACATTTTGAGACAGCGAGCAAGAAATGGCACAAGTCAGTTTGCAATATTAGAAGCTGTTTAAAATAAGGTGCAACTGGACAAGTTCAAAACAATCACGGCTTTATGAACGGGAAATCATGTTTAAGAAATCTACTGGATAAAAGGGGAATCGTCGGTTGCAGTGTGTGTTGATTTTCCGTTAATATTCAATAAAATTCCAAATCAAAGTTGATAGTGGATATTGAAAGACAGAGGACTGTACAATTCTGAAATGGACAGGAGAATAAGCTGAAAGTGACAGTAGGTGTGCAGGAGTAATCCTAAGGTTGGCAATTGATGTGCCAGAGGGACTGTTGGAGGAATTGCAACTGTTCGTAATTTATGTGTTGGATTAAGTGGGACATGCTCCATTTGCCCAACATAACGAACTCTCAAAAATAAAAAGAGGCATTAAGTCATCAGAGGGTCTAATTAAACTATAAGAATATCTTGACACGTGTGAATAAGAACACGGAAAATGACGTGCAATGTAGTAATTTGGTGAAAGGGGTGAATATCTAGCAAGAGGAATAGAAAAGAACAATCAAAATGATGACATTTTGTGCAGCTCTGAGTTGCAGAAAGTTGATGGTGTCCAAAAGGATGGATCACTTGACGTTAGCACATCTGGCCAGCAAATAATTAAGGAAACTAAAACAATGATATCATTTATCAAATTGGAAACTGGACGGGAATGTGCAGAAGCTTTTTTCCAGATAAACCAGGTACATAAAAGATTCCTCCTGGACTCCGTGGTGCGTCTGATTCGTCATCTCAGTCACATGAGATGTGAACACAGAGGCCGTTCAGGAAAGGATTACCTGACAATTCCATGGAATGAAAAATTGCCTTTGTCGGAATGGCTTTACAGCCCTCCTGACGGAATTGATATTGAATGCTGCATATGTACGTGGATATGCCATGATTAGGTCGATTAAAAAATAATGTCAATCAGATGAAGTTAGGGTACAATTTCCCAGTAATATGAAAGACATTCAAGGAAAGGCAGAATTAATGAACCATGTGGAGCAGCAGGAGGTTGTAACTTTTTTTATATAAAACTGCATGTCGGACTGAACGATGTGTTTGGTACAACTTGCCAATAACTACAATAACATTGCGAAATCATAATGAAGAACATAGTCAGGTTTACACCATATTTTATAGGGTAAAGTGCATTGTACCCTGACTTTGTTGAAATGAAAAGAAAGCTGCCTCAGTTGGCGAAGCCCATATCCCTTTTTTAAAAAAAATCTATTAAACAAATATGCTTTAGTCATGCAAGTTTCATAATAAAAGCAGAATTCCCAGAATTAATGGAAAGGAAAGGAATTTCCACGAAATAATGGATACTTCCCAGACAAACTGGTGCAGTGCAGTTTGGCAGAACTATAAAAATGACAGACATAGCAATGAAATAACAAGTTCGAACCAGTGACACTAATTAGCTATAAGATAGCCATTAATGTTGATATTAACTTCATACTGCTGGGAAACTTGGAATATTAAACATATTTTTATCAAGACAAAGCAACTGGCATAGAAGTATCCAATTTTTTTTAAAGTTTACAGTTTGAGGAAACATGTCAAAGTAAAACAGAAAATTTCTATCGTCTATTTCAGTTAAATACATTTGAACATCGGTTTTCATCATCTCAGCATTCCATGGAATGCCCAAAAAACACTACTAACTGAAAGAAATAAAGTTATTGGCTGAGACAGCATACTCTTACCAGACCACAGGGGCTGCTCTCTCATGAGAGGGAAATGACTGTTGGTGATTTAACCTGAGGGCCATCACATCTCAGGGGATGGAGGTGGCTGAGAAGGAGAGTCCTTCACGATAACCTCAAAGCAAAAATGGGAATTGAACCCATGCTGCTGGTACCACATTGCTCTACAAACCAACAATTGAGCCAACTGGTGTATTCCAATCCTCGAGGTAAAATAGCATGCATACAAAATTAAAACAGTCTTAGTGTTCTTCAAGCAGGAAGGAAAATAATTGTTTTTGGAGGATTTCAGGTGGGAACAAGTTTCCCAAGCCAAATAATTGTCTCACTGAGCCTTTCTCTGTCCTACTAGAACGTGTCCTATCTTCAATTGACTTTTCTGTATTGATGATGAAATTCTTGAAACTCCGAAACTTTTTTTCATAACCATATGCGTGCATTATTTTCCTTTATGCACAGAGTTCATCTGACCAGACTGAGTACCAAACTAATTCTTGGGTCAACAGGACTGATCTATTCATAGAGATTAAATTCATTCGGACCATATACACTGGAGAGAAAAAGCATGAGGGGACGCTCATAGATAGTCACAAAATTCTAATAAGATCATGAGAAATTTGTTCACCAAGAGACGGGTGAACTGAAGAGATTCGCTGTCAGAGAAAACTGTTGAGGTCAAACCATTAATGGTTTTTGAGACCAATTCAAAAATAGAATTAGGGGAAATGGATTAAACAGCTTCAGAGAAACCGGATACAAGATTGAGTTTACTGATTCATCATGGATGGACGGACAGACGGTCGGACGTCATCATGGCTCAGTAGTTAGCATTGTTGCCTCGCCATACCCAGGATAAAGATTTAGTTCCAGTCTTTGGCGACTGTCTGTGTGGCGTTTGTAAATTCGTCCCGTCTGGTTTGCTCTGGGTGCTCATCTTTACTGCCACGGTCTGACGATCTACAGGTTAGGTCAATTAGCTGCAGTAAATTGCCCATATAGTTCAGGGGTGTGTGGGTCAGGTGTAAATGTTGAGTGTTGGGTGGGTTACTCGTAAAAGGGTCAGTGTCAACTTTTTGGGCCGGATCCCCTGCTTACACACTGTAGTCATTTTATCTTAATTATGTTGGAGTAATTTCAAAAGGTCTGGTCTTCTGTGACGCCGATTTTCTGAATTTCCGTGTTTCATACTGATGGTTATTCTTCAGGTTAATATAATTTGGTAGTGTTCCCAGCTGATCTGTTGTCCCCAAAATTCACTGCATAATTTCCCTTACGGGAAGGTGGAGAACAGTTAATTTCTCAGATCGTCCCGTTCAGATTTGATTTTGGGTAAAACTTTTTCGCAATTTTGCTTTAACACATACTTTAGCGTTTTGCAGGCAAAATAACAGAGTCTGGTAGTTTTGGCCGAGAAGAAGTTTCCGAAGTAGAACAAGTGATCACTGTACTGGCAAACATCGTGTTATTAATGTATGAGTCAAAATAAATTTACACAGACTTGTATAATAGAAAACAAAACAATAAAATATGTGAAGTTTTTTTATGATTGCAGGGAAACGTGACATGGCATTTAAAAAAAACTTTTCATTGGCGCGAAAAGTATCAGGTAAAATAATTAAATTTGCATGGCGTAAACACACCCAATTCCACTTCATTAAAAGAGACAGAGCTATTTTCTGGAAACTTACCACGACACGAACAATATCACAGTGGAAAGTATTAATTCTTATCAGTTAAAATGACAGTACCTTCTGCCTGGGCAAACTATTCTACGCACCTTCTAGATGCACCAAAATCATTTTCTTTGTTCGCACATTAGTCTAACAATGCCCAAATTGCAGAAGTTGTTAAGTGCAGTGAATGCTTCCTGTTGTGGGATTGACACCACGGCAAAGCTGCATTTTTCTTTTAATGTGAGGGTGCCTGTGTTGAACTGGGTGGACAAGGTCAAAAGTCACACCACATCAGATTATAGTCAAACAGGTCTTCTTTTTAAATCACAAACTTTCTGATCTTCGCTCCTTTGTCAGGTGAAGCCTGATTTCTGACCTTTTTTTGTTAGTTGTTGTCAATTATGAACTACTGATTTGGGGTTCCCCTATTATCACCTGCAATCGTAAATACCTGTCCAAGAATACGACAGCAAGGTGACTGCATCGCAAAAGCAATGCTGTAGTGCACACATCGACTTATTGATCCTATTTCGTTAGGTATGATGTCCTGAGGATCCATGAGGGCAAGGCAAAGACTATTTAGCCAGGTTGCTTGATGTGGTTAAAAGAATTGAATCGGATAGCAATGAATATTATCAGTAAGGCAAAGAATATTCCACTCTAGGAATTAATATCGTACAGATGGGCTACATGATTTCCACTTTAATGTCAAGTAAACATTTTACACTAAAGCTATAGTGGGTTCAAAGTTCTCAAATATTTGACTCCCTCTGAAACACAACAAACTTCAATCCACAGATGGACATGCATCTGGGAGAGCATGTTTCAGATAATCTGGATTCGTGCTAAATTACTGTGAAATTACTCTCCGCTCGTTGTCTGAAATAGGGCTCTGGTAAAATCAGTGCACAATTATTCACCATTTTGTGGAACTGGAGCAGAAGAACTTAAGCTCCAATCAACCTTTACCAAGCCCACATTTGGTGAGCTGCAATTGTTCCAGTTTCAAAATTGGACGGTCCATTTGCTGATTTTGTGATAATGTTCATGTAATCGACATTATGTTAAATAATGAGGCTTGTCTTTTGAAACATTGATTTTGGACACAATCCAAAACATTAATGTTTGCAGAAAGTTTTCCTCAAACTAGACTTGCATTAGTTGTTCAGATTAGAAGTTTTGAATACCATTGACATACTGGCATGCCTTAGTACAGCCTCACATCGTGGGCAGTTTCCTGCGTAAACAGCTAAAGCCATCATCTGCGCAAATAAAATCTTATGTACTCTATGCCAAGCAAGTTAAACATTTAGATACTGTATTGGCTTGTTCTCAGCCAAATTTACGTCTATATTTGTATATTAGCATAAATTTGCTCAAACAAAATCTGCAAATGAATTTGAAATGGAAGACACAAATTATAGCACGCAAAATATGTCGATTAGTAAACGTTCTGAATCTCACGTTGTGCAGTTGAGCCTGTTTTAACGAGAAAACGTTTTAAAAAAATAATTAAACTGCAAAATCATAGCGATAAGTAGCAAGAGGGTCACTTACCAGGTTTCACAGTCAGAATGGTGCCGCCTCCTTCATAGTAATCATCACAGTCCATCAGCTCCCATTCAACGCCATGCAAAAAGTGTCAGTGAAGCAGAAGTCCTATAATCAATATGCCAAAACAAATCTTCTCCACTATTTTCCATATATATTCACAGCATGAACAAATCTTCATTTGTTAACAATTTAAATCCATTCATATACCGACTATCTCCAATGCCAGCTTGGGTGACATTGGAAACGTTATCAAACTGATCGATAATCAACGTGAAACTTGTATAAAATTCCAGAATGGAACGAATTGGAATTGATGTTAACTCTATGAAGCAGCATTCATGACAGAAAGTTGATTATGGAATCATGTTCATCAGAAGCAGAAAAAGGAATAACTGTCCGAGAGGTTTATGCTCTGGCTTGTGTCACTGTGCAATCCCAGCTACACATTGTTTCACACCAGCACAAGAAATCCATTGTGCAAACATAAGTGAAGATTCTTCAAATTCTACAGGATTTTGATTGATTGATCCAGCAAGTGTAACGTAAATCACTCCCTTTATATATTGTATTCCCAGGCACGTTTATAATTCTCAGCCACTCTTCAAATCCTGAATACTTATCTATATTGCTTTGTGAATATGATTTTAACAGTCGCATAATAATCAGCTAAAGAAGTATGAAAATCGGTCTATGGCAGTTGCCAGGCACTAAAAGTTGCAAGAAATATTTCAGTATGAGGTACTTAAGCATGCAGATAATAATTTATGTGAGCAGTAGATTCACATGTGGCACGAGGTTTCTGTATTGCGGGAATCACAGATTAGTCATTGTGGTAGTACAGTAACACAGTCACACACAGCAATGCCAAAACTTGTCATTATCATTCATACAAAAAAACCAAGTCGATGCACAAACTGCAATCTGGATTCCTACCAATGTGCACCTTCTCACATTTATTTCAGAAAACCAAATTTGATATCCATCCAAACTCCAGAATAGCTGGCCATCCTGTTAACCAATAAATCAAAGTGTTTGAGGTTCTGGTAACAATGTGTGCTGGTAGTTTCTGTATTACAGACGTCGAGTTCTCGATTGCTGTGGTAATCACAGCTGTCACAGTGATACATCCCAGTGCAAAAACAAATGCTCGCACATTACTGTAAGTTCAACAACTGCACTGAATATCCAAGTGCACCTTCTCTGAATTTCCCTGCTGAATTGTGTTAACTATCTTTTAGAACTTGACTCCTGCTATTCTGTATCCTGAACAGTGGCCTCAAAGTGCATGTTGAGCGTTGACAAGACAAAACAAGGCAAATTTGCTTCACGGAAGATCTGAAGGTGTTTTTGTATTGGTGGAAGATCAGGTTTATCACTGTGATCACTGCACGCTTGACAGTGATATGTACCACTGTCTTCAACTCTTAGGTCACTAATTCGCAAAGAAAAGGACTTTGATCCCTTGTTCATTGTTTTCGAGTATCGTCCACCAGTTGATAAGCTCTTCTTTGATGCGCCCTTTTTTGTGAAATACCAGCCCGTGTTACACAATGCAAACCTGGAATCTCGAAGGACGCAATTGATGGTCAGTGATTCGCCTGCCTCCTTTGTTGCCGTTCTCGGTGTTTGTTCAACCCATTCAGTAAAGACATCTGTGCGGAGAAAAATATATTTAATACATGACATTTATTTCTCATCGGGAGAGTTTCAGACAAGGACATATCAATAATAAAAACACGGTCTCCATGCGAGTAACATCTATAAGAAACCGTACTTACTTGGCAACCAGGCTAAAAGGCACGAAAACAAGAAAATATTCATTGTTTCTGCACCAACAAACAAAACTTCATACGCAGCCAATACTGGAATTAAAACCTGTTCTGTGTAACAATGTGTGTCGGAGCACCGACCTTATAAACCACGGGAGACTCTGCTCATTTGCATCATGTGGAGCGAGAAACCAATCACGTTGATTCTAACTCACGAAATGTGATGGGCTGAGCTTTGTGCAGACGAACCAACATCACATCATGGAAATCTGCATCAATTGAGAATTGAGAGATTAACAGCATGTGCTTATTTCCTTGTGTTTAACTTGGTGACATTTTGATTTCCTATCCGTGAACATTTGTCAAGTTCAGGCAGCGAATTCATGAACAAAGGGGGCACTTAAATAATTAAGACTGAAACCCACACATGGTGACCTCTGACAACCGAGTGGCCACGCGTCTTTTGTATGCATGCAATGCTCGTAGAACCATAAAATTAGAAACATCAGGTTTAATTGGCGTCTCTCGTTCCTTGAAAATTTCGCATGAAATGTGTGTCAATATTTGAAAGTCTTTGACTGTTAGTAGCTATGAAAGTAAGTGCAGATTTTGCTGAATTCAAAATTTGAAACTGGACTGTGAAGTCAATTCAAGAATTCAGAACAGAGAAAACACGAAAAATGAGACGAAATTCAGCCTGTTTAAAAATGGATAGAAGCTTCTCGTCACGTTGACATAATCCATTTGGGTATAATCTTCGAGATGGTGCTGCTGAAACTTGAATGTTCTGTTCAACTGCAAATATGGCTCGCAATTCACAAGATCAAAGCGATGTTGATAGATTGGTGTGATTAAGTTTAAAAGCAGCAGACAGAACTCAGGAGCAAGTGCAAAATGTTTTTGGCATTTGTTAATCAAAAGAGGATTCGATATGCGTTAAATTGTTAAAAGTGTCTTGTTTCATTGAGGAAGGCTTCTTTTTGAGCATAACGTTAGAGCTTGGTAGGATTTCACAAAGAATCAAATGAAATTCCAGGTCATGCTTGTTAAATCAATTCAAAATGGTGCAAATGATAAATCCTAACACTATAATCACAGATCAGCTTTTGACCCCACCAAAGAGTTTGTATGCTGTGATTTCAAAGCTTGCACCAACAGTTATGCAGAATGTTGACTGACGTGGAAATATAATATGATGATTACATGGAAAACGAGCTTTCTTTGTTCAAAGAACTGCAATTGTTGGCCCACATAATATGTGGAACAGGAGGAAAATGTTTGCATCGAGAAAGAGAACTTCGAGAGATTGCATAAGCTGGAAACAGGAGCCGTGCATATACGTTTAAATGTAAAATCTTTGTCGGGGGAAGCAGGCACACCCTCGCAGACAGCGTTATGATGCTGTGAAAACTTTTACCAGGGTTGTAGTTTCATATCATGATATTTCATCAGATGGGCTCCGATTAAAACACATGGCGTGAAGTTTTAACTTTGTTCTGCTCTTCTCAGAGACTGCAAACGTTGTTTAGCATTTTCAGTGTATTCTATTTGCCCGGTTTTAATGCAAAACGTTCAGCATCATCGCATGCTGTTTTCCATGTGGAGGTGGAGTGGAGGGAATCGGAGTTCTTGTGGCTGCTTGGCTGAAACTGAGTAATATCTAATTTCTCCCTGATTATTATCCGTCTTTTTCTTCAGAAGAGGCAACAAGAATGCCCCTCACCCCAACCCCCGCATTTCTAGCCCTGCTACAGCATTCAAGAAGATGATGGCTGATCTGAAATTAACCTCAACTCCACATTCCTGCATACTGAATAATGTTTCATCCCCAAGAAATCAAGAATTCATTTACCTTTCCATATAAATATTTAATACCATTCTGGTTACTCTACTTTGTGGAAGAGCATTCCAAAGACTCACAAATATATAAGCAATTATTTCCCTTTCATGTCTGTCTGAAGTGGGCAAGTCTTTGTGTTAAAACTATGATTTTTTTTCTCTATTCCCCCAAAAAAGGAAACAATCATTCATCATCGACCCCGCCTATTTTCCTCAGCACTCCATATGTTTCAATCAACTGACCTCTGTCTCTGCTTAACTCCAGAATGTACACACCTCGCCTCTCTCCCCTATTTTCTCTTCTTTCTCATTAACCTTTCCATAAGCACAGTGACCAACACTATCCAAAATATATCTGATTTTTATCTTACCAATGCCCTGTATAACAGAAGCTGTTATACTGTTGCAGCGCACTGCTGTCACAAAAACACATAAGTTTCATTTAACTTTCTTGATTAATGTCCATTCTGAAAGCCAGATCTCTCTGCATGTGAGAACGTTGCACTTTATTAACGTCATGATAATAGGATTTATTATTGATTAGTGTGTCTTATCTTTTATCCTGGATCGCAATGATTCATTTTATTGTAGTCACTCATTATTTGCTGAGTTTTCCTCAATAACAGCGTCTTAATTAAACCAGGGCTGAAACTCAGCCTTCTATCGAATTTAGTCTGATCCGTTGTTTCCAATGTTTCAGGAGAATATTCTGAAACGACACAAGGCACTTGATAGCCAGCGTAGAAATGAAAAATAGGCAGGATGAACACGTGGCTTGAGGGTTGGTGTAGGAGGGAGGAGATTCAGATTTGTTGGACATTGGGACCGGTTCTGGGGATGGTGGGACTATTACAAAATGGACGGTCTACATCTGAAACAGACTGGAACCAATGTCCTTGGGGGAGTTTTTGCTACTTGTTGGGGAGGTGTTAAACTAATGTGGCAGGGGTAGTGGGAACCAGAAGAGAAGAGAATTAGACAGTGATATGTATATTAGAGATGTAAGAATCATAAAGATAGCATTAATAAGTGGAAGAGTAGGCAGATCAGATGGATGCAAAAGAATTGGTGACCTGAAGTGTATCTACATTAATGCATAGGAGTATAGTGTGTAAGATAGATAAACTTAGGACTTGGATTGGTGCCTGTGAGTATGACGTATTGCAATCATAGAGACTTGGTTGAAAGAAGGTCATGATTGGCAATTAAATATTCCAGGGTATAGGATACTTTAGACAGGGTGCAGGGAAGTTCTACGAGGATGCTGCCTGGTATGGTTCTAGCTCTGAAGAGAGGTTGAAAACGTTAGGATTGTTTTCATGAGAAAAAAGGAGATTGAGGGGTACCTGATTGAGGTATACAAAGTCATGAAGTGTATAGACAGGGTGGATGGAGGCAAGCTTTTCCCCAGGGTGAAGGATTCAATAACGAGAGGTCATGCTTTCAAGGTGAGAGGTGAAATGTTTAAGATGGCTACACGCGGCAAGTACTTCATACAGAGGGCAGTGGGTGTCTGGAACGTGCTGCCGGCAGCGGTAATAGAGGCAGGCATGGTAGCTTCATTTAAGATATGTCTGGACAGATGCGTGAGTAGGTGGGGAGCAGGGGGATACAGATGCTTAGGAATTGGCCGATAGGTTTAGACAATAGATTTGGATCAGCTCAGGATTGGAGAGCTGAAGGGCCTGTTCCTGGACTGTAAGCTTTCTTTGTTCTTTGTTCTAATTAAAGCCATAATGGCTTTGTCATTTTATATTGCTTCTCTAAGAAAGCTTATCTAAGAAAGAGAGAAATGGTATTCTATTAATGTCCGGTCTCTTGCAACGAATTAGTTAACTCAAAAGCTGTGACATTTAGGCTGGTTAGCCTAACCTCGGTCGTTGGTAAGATTTTCGTGTCCATTATTCAACGTGAGATTGCAGAACACTTGCGTGTGATTGGTAAAATAGGGTTGTTCAATGGGAAGCCATGCCTCACAAATCTGTAAGAATTATTTGACGAGGCAACCAGCAATTAAGACAAAGTAGACCCAGTAAACACGAGGTATTTTGATTTTGACAAGCACAGAGCCCTGATAATTAAGATAAGAGCCATAGTGTTTGGCATAACTCACTGACATAACTGGAGAATTGGCTGACTGGCAGAAGATAAAACGTGGGGATAAAGAGGTCATTTTCAGGATGGTAGCCAGTGACGACTGGATTTCTGCAGGGTCAGTGTTGGGACCACAACTGTTCACTTTATTCGTAAATGATCTAAATGAAGAAACTAAGGGCATTATTGCCAGCGTCACAGATTATACAATGATAGTTTGAGGGATAAGAAATGCTGAGGAAACGGATTGTGCTGAAGGATTTCGACTGTCGGGGGGATTAGCAAAGAAGAGGTAGATGGAACATCATGTGGGGAAGTGTAAGGTTACGAATTTTGGTTGGAAGGATCAAGATGAGGAATATTTCCTAAATGGGGAATGACTTCTGAAACCTGAAGCATGACGGGAGTTGGAAGTCCAACTGTATAAGGGTCCATTAGGAGCACATTTGGAATATTGTGAGCAGTTTTGGACTCCTGTCTAACGAAGGACGTGTGGCATTGGAGGGAGTCCACAGAGGCTTTGCATAAATGATCCACTGGATACCAGGCTTATTTTTTGAAGATCAGTTGAAGATTCTGCCTTTGAGCGCAATGCAGTTTAGAAATATAAGGGTGGAGTGTCAGTGAATCATACCGAATACTGAGAAACCTGTATACAGCGGATGAGCAGAAGATAATTTCCCTCGCACTACAGACTTCGACCCGAGGGCATAGCCTCAGAGTGAAGGAACGATCTTTCAAAATTGAGATGGAGAGGAATTTATTCAACAAAATGGTATAACTCCATGTCACAGATGTCTGTGGAGTCTAAATCATTGAGTGCATTTAATACAGATTTAGTTTCTTGATTAGGAAGGGAATCAAGGGTTATGGAGAGAAGGCAGAAGAATGGGGTTGAGAGGCATGTCAGCAATGCTCGAATGACGGAGCAGATCTAGTATTCTAAATGAACGTATTAATACAACACATATGAAGGTTTTACAGTTTAATATTGACACATTTTGCAGAGTCTTTTACAGTATTGTGAATGCAGTCAGTTGGGGGTTCTCAACTCTCCGTAAATTTCCTCGATCTTCTACGAGAACTTATTCATACTGTTACAAAGCACACACATAACTCTAAAGTTACATTAGTCCACAAAACATGTTGAAGCAGAAGAAGTGTCACATTTTCGCCAGAATGCACATAAATTGGTCTCTACTCAGAATCCACACCAGGTTGTTTTGATGTTTATATACTAACGCTTAGAATTCCTCATAATGCTAGAGCAATTTTGAATGCAACATGAAGTCTGGGTGGTGCTGGAAGAATATTAAAAATGGAATGCATAAACAAATGTATCAGGAAATTATATTTAAAATTAGTTGTCGAGACTAAAACAATGTAACTGCAGTCCCGACGAGAATACACGTTGTTTGTGAAGCTGTGTAGTCGGCACGAAACAGGGAAACACTGAAATAAATGCAAGCTCTGTTGCATATTTAATGACCATCATTACTTCATGCACACAACTTGATATATTTTATGTGAGACCGCAATTAAACAAACCAAACAACTGCAGTCCACTAGATGCATGAACACAGTTTCAAATGTTTAACTTTTCTATACATAAGTAATAACTGCAGTTCAGCCAATCAATAAATGCAGTGTTCACCGCAACATATTGTCGGGTTCGCCCCGATGCCACAAATGGCCCAATATTTCTGTATCATAATAGAACTAAAAGAAGGAACTAGCTCGTTTCTTGTCTCTTCTTGCCTCCACCTTCCTGCTCCCGTAAAATCAATAACTAATGTTCCTCACATCAGGTACCCTCCAGAACAATATTTTTAATTTATAACAACTGGGAATTTGCCACAAATCAATACCTAATTGGGGAATGCACCTCAGTTATCACGAGCTACACATGGGCTACGTAACTTCTTTTAGATCGAGTAATAAGCGTTTTCCTTTCATTGATAATGCAACTCGACATTTATAAAAGAGTGAGAACTGTCCGTCCTGTTTTGGCTACAGTTCCAAATTACTCCTGAGAAGATAATGGACTGACAGCTTCTTGAATCACTTCATACTATAAGGAGAAGCTCCCACATTTCTGTCAGAAAGTTCCAATGCTGCTTCTTAAAATTCGTGAGAGAACATAATATTAGTCAAAGCTCGGAAGGAAACTTGCAGCTTTTTTTTAGATTAGATTAGATTACTTACAGTGTGGAAACAGGCCCTTTGGCCCAACAAGTCCACACCGCCCCGCCGAAGCGTAACCCACCCATACCCCGACATCTACATTTAACCCTTACCTAACACTATGGGCAATTTAGCATGGCCAATTCACCTGGCCTGTGGGAGAAAACCGGAGCACCCGGAGGAAACCCACGCAGACACGAGGAGAACGTGCAAACTCCACACAGTCAGTCGCCTGAGGCGGGATTTGAACCCGGGTCTCAGTTGCTGTGAGGCAGCAGCGCTAACCACTGTGCCACCGTGCCGCTTATTGTTATCCCAACCACACCTTGTCTATTTCTGTCAAAGTAAATATATGCATTGAAAATTGAAGCACTGCTATTTCATAACTGATTAATTCATGGGATATGTATAACAGGGTTGGGTTAGCACTTATTGTTCATTCCTTCTTGCCATTCAGAAGGTGGTCAGTTATCTTCTTAAATTTCTGTTCTGGCAGAGGCCACAGAAATCGAACATGCCAGTCTTCAGTTTCGATTCATTCTTGATCATAGCATCAAATATCTGGAGGCTCCGGATAATTCAATGAGGACTTACAACGTTCCTCCAAATTTACTCAATTTTGCAAAACCTGTTGTCCCACGAGCCAAGTTGTTCTGGTAAAGCTGCAATAATGCTATCTAAACAGCAATGATGAACATTGCCTCGTTATTTCCTTATCCATTCCGAACAATTATTACCCAATCAGTAAACTCTTCATCACTGGAAATGTGATGGTACAGCTCCTCAGCAGAGTTAAAAAGAACCAATTGCTTTGCAGTAAGTATGACTTCTGCCAAGGCTGCTTAGATACTGACGTCAGTGCAGTCTTGGTTCAACTATGGACAAATGAGCCGAATTCCAGAGATGAAGCAGATGAGTGAATTCTTCATATCAAGGCCACGTTTAATCGCGTGTAGAATGAAGAAGCCCTCACAAAACTGAAATAGATCAGAATCAAAACTCTCCACTGGTTCCAATCATTCCTATTGCAAAGGAGGGATCGCTGTGGCTATTGGATGTAAGATATTTCGGCTCCAGAACATCTTTGTTGGAAATACTCAAAGTAATGTCATATATTCAACCATCTTCAGCTACTTCATTTATCATCTTCAGATCAGAAGTGTGATGTTTTCTGAAGAAGACACAATGTTCAATACAATTCACAACTCCTCAGAAACGAAAGGCACACGTTGCCAAATGCAGTAAGACCTGGAAAATGCCCAGGTTTAGGCTCAGAAATGACAAATATTAGCACCTCACATGGTCATCCAGTAACCATCTGCAACAAGAAAGGATCTTGCCATCACCACTTGATACCATTACACTCACTGAATTCCCCCGTATCACTGAGATTGCCCTCCTTTTGTTTATAATGACTAACAGCAGTCAAATACTGTGCTATTTTCTGTTTTTGTTATTGCCCTATATTCCTGGGCAGGATGTATGTGGGAAGGGTTCTGTGTTGCTAGAAGTTGACAGCAATGTAGTTGTACTGGAAGCGCTTGTACTGGAAAGATATGGAGCATTTAAATTTGTAACTATTGCATGGAATTTGGCAGCAAAAATAGCCTTTGCTGTGTCCAGTACTTTCAAATATTTCGTGACGCCACGAAGTTTTTGTGTATTATGTCCCTCGCAACTGAGTTCACTTTAAGTCAATTGCAATCTGGTTGACAGTTATTTGTTGCAGATACAGCTGAGAAATCAAGTTGCACGAGACTCCACTGATTCAGATTGCAGCTCAGTGTCTCAGCCAGAATTTGCTCTCAAAGCAATTAGTTGTTGAATCAAGTAAATTAGGAAATGCATTAGAAATCTGCTTGATAGGCATCTCAGTTCTGCCATACCTTCCTGTAAAACAGATGTTTAAAACAAAAAAAATCAGTGATGTGTTTCGGAGTTCAACCAAAATCAACATCATTCAGTCATTGTGTAAGTGTACAAGCATTATCTTTAGGAGAATTATGGCAATGAATATTATTCTTGACAAATTCCTAAAAGTATTACAAGTAAAAGGCACTGCAAAACATTGAATTTAAATATGAAATATTAATCAGCACAATAACGTGCATTATGCAAATACATGTTACAATTTATTGAAACATCACAGATGGCTGACCCGAGCTCATCGTGTCAGAAATTGGTCAGTATTTTGCAGTCTCGAAGCTTGACGATGTTTTGCAACAACCAGGTTTCTATGATAAAATACAGGTTCTCAACAGTTGCCTGTCTTTAGAGATACAAATATTATTGACAGATTAACAACTGTTCCTCCCTGTTGAACAAAGAATGACAATTCAACCGCACGAATGGAAGTACTCATCTGCATCAGGCAATCGAACTTTTGAGGCGTCTATACAAATTGAATATTATTTCTTTACAATCCAAAAAGTAAAAAGCACAGCATAAAGCAGGTTCCAGACTCTTGATGAAAATAGATGTCTCTGGTCAAGGTTGTGCCCAACCATGTAAAATTGGAATGTGTGGACTGAGATAAACAACGTACAGGAAATAACGAAAGGTGCAAAGTATCGATATCGTGTTTGATATCTCCAGATGGTCTGAAATGGCTGATCAGGCCAACGCCTCGATGTAACATGAAGGAAGTTTTCTTTTCCTGGAATGTTATGTATCAAATTGACAATGTCAGGGGATTTTTTTTTCTGACGGCTCAAAGAAAATGAAACCAAGGATTTCACAGACATAAAAATTAAAATATTCAGAAAAGGTCAAAAGAATATTAATCACACACACAAACATTTGATCTGGTTCTTGGAGGCATGAAGTAAAATCGCCCGCGTGCTTATGGTAATTCATGTTAAAACAATGATCAGGTAATAGCAAATTGAAAATGTCCTGGGAAAATGAGAGATTACCCACTCTTATGGAAAGAAACCATGTGCTTACTATTTGTCAAACTATGAAAGGTTGTAAAAGAAGAGGAACAGAAGGCTTTGGGTGCCCTTCCCAATTATGCACTGAAGGCTAACATCCGCTTTCAGCAAGCAATTAGAAATGTTGATCGAATTTCAGATTTCATCACAAGAGGGTTTGAATGCAGGAGTAGTGAAGTGTGGCCTCATTTGTAAAGCAGCTTTGTTAGACCTCACCTGGAGCATTGTGTGAATTTTTGAGTCCTTATTGCTGAAAATATGTTGGAGCTATTGAGGGAGAGCAACGGTGGATAAACCACACTTCAGCCCAAGATGGAGGGACTGGACTTTTACTATTTTGTAGGCCTCGATGTCTCTATTTCAGCATAAGACAATGGATCTAAGGTACAGACCAAACAGGGTCTGAAGTAGACAGAAGTGAGGAGAATAGTCAGGGACAGGATGTACAGGTATTCGGAAAGGCAAGGACTGATTAGGGATAGTCAACATGGCTTTGTCCGTGGGAAATCATGTCTCATAAAACTTGATTGAGTATTTTGAAGAAGTAACAAAGAAGATTGATGAGGGCTGAGCAGTAGATGTGATCTATATGTACTTCAGTAAGGCATTCAACAAGGTTCCCGATAGGAGACTGATTAGAAAGGTTAGATCTCATGGAATACAGGGAGAACTAGCCATTTGGAGACAGAACTGGCTCAAAGGTAGAAGACAGAGGGTGGTGGTGGAGGGTTGTTTTTCAGACTGGAGGCCTGTGACCAGTGGAGTGCCGAAAGGATCGGTGCTGAGCCCTCTACTTTTTGTCATTTACATAAATGATTTGGATGCGAGCACAAGAGGTACAATGAGTAAGTTTGCAGATGACACCAAAGTTGGAGGTGTAATGGACAGCGAAGAGGGTTACCTCAGATTACAACAGGATCTGGACCAGATGGGCCAATGAGCTGAGAAGTGGCAGATGGAGTGTAATTCAGATAAATGTGGGGTGCTGCATCTTGGGAAAGCAAATCTTAGCAGGACTTATACACTTAATGGTAAGGTCTGAGGGAGTGTTGCTGAACAAAGAGACCTTGGAATGCAGGTTCATAGCTCCTTGAAAGTGGAGTCGCAGGTAGATAGGATAGTGAAGAAGGCGTTTGGTATGCTTTCCTTTATTGGTCAGAGTATTGAGTACAGGAGTTAGGAGGTCATGTTGTGGCTGTTCAGGACTTTGGTTAGGCCACTGTTGGAATGTTGCGTGCAATTCTGGTCTCCTTTCTATCGGAAAGATGTTGTGAAACTTGAAAAGGTTCAGAAAATATTTACAAGGATGTTGCCAGGGTTGGAAGATCTGAGCTGCAAGGAGTGGTTGAACGGGCTGGGGCTATTTTCCCTGGAGCGTCGGAGGCTGAGAGGTGACCTTGCAGAGGTTTACAACATTATGAAGGGCATGGAAAGGATAAATAGACAAATTCTTTTCCCTGGTGTCGGGGAGTCCAGAACTAGGGGGCATAGGTTTAAGGTGAGAGGGGAAATATATAAAAGAGACCTAAAGGGCAAGTTTTTCCCACAGAGGGTGGTACGTGTATGGAATTAGCTGCCAGAGGATGTGGTGGGTGCTGGTACAATTGCAACATTTAAGAGGCGTTTGGATGGGTATATGAATAGGAAGGGTTTGGAGGGATATGGGCCGGGTGCTGGCAGGCGGAAGTAGATTGGGTTGGGATGGACGGGTTGGACCGAAGGGTCTGGTTCCATGCTGTACATCTCTATGACTCTATGACTCTATATACACACACGCAGAGAGAAATGTACATACATATACATCAAATACTTGTATAAATGTATTCGTGTCTAAATTGCACCTCTGCCTCATTCAACACGGAATCAATTATCACAGGATATTTTCACCGAATTTGCTGGTACTTTTGGTGGATTTCAAATGCTCTGAGATCCATCCAATCATCATCGACACAACAAGACATCTAGCTATTACCACTTCGGACCCAATGGTTTTTCAGTCACTGAATTATTCATCTGCCAGCACCCTGTGAGTTACAATTAAACAGAAACTGAAATAGTCCGAAAGTGTGGTGCGGTAAAAGCGCAGCCGGTCAGGCAGAATTCGAGGAACAGGAGAGTCGACGTTTTGAGCATAAGCTCTTCTTCTGATTAAGTGCTCATTTTCGAAAAATCTACTCTCTTGCTTTTCTTATGCTGCTGGACTGGCTGTGCTTTTCCAGCACCACACTTCTCGACCCTGAATCTCCAGCATCTGATAAGACGAACCAGTGAAGATGTAGCAGGTTCAGATACCACCGACCTAACCTGCTGCAGAATCCATTCTAATTCCTCAGAAATCCAAAGCTGCACCTTCTCTTCAAAACGTTTTGAACCAATCACTTCTTCTGTTCTTTTACCCATTGATACGTGGCAGAGAGAAATCCTAAGATTGCTGCCTTTGAGAATCTGTCTTCCAATTTCATTTTTAACTCGCTGAAATCTGTCTTCAGGACTTCAGTCTTCTTCATGCCTGTGTTGTTAGCACCAATACGGACAGTGACATCTGAGTGTGCCATCTTCCCGAGATGGAATTCTGCACCCACATCATAATATCATTCCCTTCCAAGGAGGCAACGCACCATCCTATAGTTAGTGAATCAAACTTCTGACCACTGACCAGTTTTTAGTGTCACTGTACTTATATGACTAGAGAAGTTCAGGTTCTGGTCAATGGTGACAATCAGGTTGTCGATATTGGGTGACCCTGGAAAGTTAACATCACTGAATGTCTCCGGGTAATTTTATTGGTGATGATCAATGCCTGGTATTAGAGTGGCAGGAACTTTCACTAACAATTGTCAGCCCAAAACGTGCTATGGATCCAGATCGTGGTACATTTCGACATGGACTACATCAGTATTTGAGAGTTATGAATGGTGCTGATCGTTGTGCGGTCACCAGTAAACATCCCTGCTCCTGATCTTATGGTATAGGGGAGGTCATTGATGAAACGGATGAAAATAGTTCAGCCAGGATCATTCCCCTGAAGAACTTCAGCACAGATGTCCTGGCGCTGAGATTACTGATCTCCGACAACTCCAAACATTTTCCATTGGCCAGGAATGGCGCAAAGCATTGATTTTTCACCTGATTCTCAGTGGCTCCAATTTTGGTCGAGATCATTGACTCTCTATTTGGTCAATTGCGATATTAGTATAAAGACCAATCGCTCTCACATTTGCTGGAATCCAGCTGAAATGATGACGGCATACATTATAATTAGCTCGTCGTTATTTTTAAGTAAGGCGTGGTGAATGACTAACTTCTCAATTCTTCTTTCCATAAGAAGGTCATTATGTAAATTGGGGACAAAACCTGTCTCACTTTAAAAGTATCGCCACCTGCAAATTTGGTCATCTTCCTTATGAGCTGTGGAAAGAGGCCATCTGAAACTCTCGAAGGCAATAATCAAAAACGGCTGGAAAACCGTGAACAACTTTTGGTCCCGTTATCTATCGAAATATATTTTGACATTGGATGGAGTGCAGAAAAATTTCATTCTGTTAATCACGGATATGAAGGGTTTTTTTTAAATAAACATAATTAAATGATTTGGCCTTGGATTTGAGAAGAATGAAAGGCGACCTTATCAAACCAATTGTAATCAGAAAGAGATTTGGAGAAACTGTTTCCTCTTGTGGGACTGTCTAGGACCACGGGACACAATCAGTGTCAGGATTCACCTATTTAACGTAGATGTGGTGAGGTACTTGTTCTATGAAATGATTGCGAATCTGTTGAATTTCATATCATAGAGGGCGGTCGATGCTGGGGTATTTAAAATATTCAAGGCAGTGACGGATAGATGTTTATTCAGTAAAGGAATCAATAGGTAAAAGGAAAAGTCAGGAAATTGAAGCCCAGGTTCATCAGATTTGCCATGATCTCATTGAATAGCGGGACAGATTCGATAGACTGAATTGTCTATTTCTGCTCCAGGTTTCACATTCTAAACGAGAAGGTTGCTGAAGGAGGTGAACAGTGGAGAGCAGATGTCAATATGTGGTCTGTAAAAAAATCATGGTTGATATATTCGAAAACATGTATGGTTTTCGAGACCAAGCTCAAGAAAACATACAAACATTGCTCTGCGACATGAAGGAAAGATTTATTTTTTGTTTCTTTTGCGAATAATTTGCAAAGGAATTTCAAAGATATGAACCTTGAGGTTTCCGAACAAATCTGAGAAGGGACAGGAGACTTTTCAATGCTATAGCTAAAACCCTTGGTCTGGTTATAAGGGGAAGTGAGAAAGTACATCATGAAGCCATGGTCATTCTTCACAAATCACTGAATCAGTCAGAGATCTGTTTTGTGCCAGTGCACAGCCTTTGCCATTATAAATCGTGCCCTTGATAGTGTCACTTTTATTGAAATTACCACAATTATGAACAATTGTAAATATTGAAAATGGTAGAAAATATATTACTGCAATGAACAATCCGACAGCAAAAGTTCTGGATTCGTGGAGAAGTACAGCACAGGAACAGACCCTTAGGCCCAATTTGTCAATGCTGACCAGATAACCTCAATGAATCTAGTGCTATGTGCCAACTTTATGCTCATATCTTTCTAAACGGTTCCTATTCATATACCAATCCAGATGCTCTTTAAATGTTGCAATTGTGCCAGCCTCCACCACTTCCTCTGGAGCTCAGTCCATAGAGGCACCACCAGTCTGAGGGAAACTGTTACCCCATTTGTTCCTTTCAAATCTTTCCCATCTGAACTTAAAAGTATGCCCTCCGTTTTTGGACTCATCCAACTCAGGGAATTACCTTGAGTATTCACATTGTCCATGCCCCTCATGATTTTATAAACCTCTATATGTTCAGCCCTCAGCTTCCAATGTTCCAAGGAAAATAGCCCTAGTTTATTCAGACTCTCCCGATAGTTCAAACCCTCCAATCATGGCAGAATCCTTGTAAATCTTTGGTGAACACTTTCAGGTTGCACGACATCCTTCCAACAGCAGGGAGACCAAAATTGTGGATAGTCCTCCAGAACTAGATTAGGCAATGTTCTGTACAGCCGTAACATGACCTCTCAACCCAATACTCAATGGAGTGACCAATAAAGGCATGCATAGCAAACACCTTCTTCACTGACCTATCGACCTGCAACTCTAATTCCTCTTGTCGTATTTCTGTAGTTGCAGAGACTATTTAACTGATGGATTAAAGATTATAGGTTGGTTATGGGAATAAAGCATTTTCTCTGTCAGTGCTGTCAATAGCTAAGCATGAATGTAAGATAATTGCTTTAAAACAAGGGACAACAGAAAACACATTGAAAAAACAAGAGAATGGGTAGTTTACAACAGAATAATCAGTGTGCAAGTGATTTAAAGTGCTAAAAATTCGATGTCTCTTTCAAGGTAGCCAGCAAGTATTTACAACTGACAGATTCGTCTATCGATGTGTTGTATGGTGCTATGATTCTGTTCAACTGTCAATGGAGTGATTCGTATGGATTATTATTCATCCTCTCATGTCACTGATACGAGTGCAGCAACGCTAACTTTAAAACGGAGAATGTTTTCTTAATCAATATGTAGATGGATGTGCAGAGAAGTGGCATAAGTCGACTACTTCTTGGGAAATAAGTCAGGCAAGTGGATGAGAACGTTTGGACCAGTGACTATAATTTTATTCTCCTAAAATAGTAATGGAAAATGATACAACTAAGACACAAGTTTAATTCTAAATCATTGTAAGGCCAATTTTGATGTTATTACATAGAAACTGTCAACAGTTAACTGGGTAGGGCTTTTCGCAAGCAAAAGGACATCTGGCAAATTGAAAGCGTTCAAAAGGGCCAGAACAAGAGCTCAGAGACAACATGTTCCTGTGAGAGTGAAGGGCACAACTGACAGGAGTAGGGAACGCTGACTGAGGAGAGCTGTTAACGCTCTGGTCAAGAAAAAGCAAGGGGCATATTTCAGTTATGAACATCTGAGGTCAGTGAATCCTTTGAGAGTTAAGGGGGTTTAGGGGCATACTTAAGAGAAAAACGAGTACAGCATAAAGGAGATAGGAGATAGTTTTGGCAGTTTAGATTAAGGAGAATCCAAAATGATTTTACATGTATGTTAAGGGCGAAAAAGTAACTAGGGAGAGAATAGGGCCCCTTAAAGAAAGGGTCACATATATGTGTGAAACGACAAGAGATGGGCGAGGTCCCAAACGAATATTTTGTGTCAGAACGCAGGAAGACATGGAAGCGAGCAACTCAGCGAAATCAATATTCATCTCTTGAGAAGAGTCCACATCACTGACAAGGAGATACTGAAGGTCTTAAAATGCATAAAAGTAGATGAATCCCTGGGACATGCTTAGGTGTATCCTCGTGTACTGTGGGACTCTAGAAATTAAATTGAGGCCTCTGGCAGAAATATCTGTGACATGGACAACCACTGGTGAACTGCTGAAAGGCTGAAGTGTTCAAGTATTTTGTCATTGTTTAAGAAAGACTGTAAGGAAAAGCCTGGGAACGATATAACATTAAGCCTGACGTCAGTGGTCGACATGTTATTAGAGGGGAATCTGAGAGAAAAGATCCACGAGCATTTGGAACGGCAAGGATTAATGAGGGACACTCAGTATGACTTTGCACGTGGGAGATCGTGTCTCACTAATTTGACTGAGATCATTGGAGGGGTGACCAAGACGTTAGATTAAGACAGAATGGCGGACATTGTGCACATGGACATTGGCAAGGCCTTTACCAAGGTTCTGCATGGCAGAATGGATAATACCATGAGAACAAATGGGAAGAGCTAGCGAATTGGAAAATGTGGCTTTATGCTCATAGAGAGAGGGTGGTGATAGAGGTTGTGGTTCAGACTGGAGCTTATGACCAGTGGTGTGCCTGAAGGACTGGTGTTTGTTTCACTGTTATTCATCAGTTCAGTAAACGTTTTAGTTAAGAAAATCTGAGGCATCGTTCATGAGTGTGTGAACAACTCCAAATTAAATACAAAGTCAAGAAGATTCCATACAAGGAGAACTGGGCCAATGATGTGAATAATGGCAGATGGAGTTTAAATTACTGAAATGCAAAGTGTTGCATTTTCTTAAGACAAACCAGAGCAGGACTTAATGGAAGAACCCAAGGGCATGTTGACATGCCTCAGGGCGCAGACACAAAATTCATTGAAAGTGGTGTCACAGGTCGACTGGTTGGTGAAGAAGGCCGTTTGTCACACTTGCCTTCATCTGTCAGAGCATTGATTACAGAAGTTTGGGATTTCATGTTATGGATGTTAACATAATTGGTGAGACCACATTTGCAGTGCTGTGTACAATTCCGGTCTGCCAACAGGAAAGATGGCATTAAAATGCTAGGGTGCAAAGAAGATATATGAGGATGCTCCCAAGGCAGGAGGGCTTGAGTTATGAGGAGACACTCGATAAACCCGGACTGTTCTTCCCTGTAGCGTCCGTGGCTGAAGGGTGACCTGAAAAATGTTCATAAACTTGGAGTCAAAAGTCACATGACTTCCAGTTGCAGTTAAACAGGTCTATTTGTCATCACAACCTTAAAGAGCACTACCTCTTCATCACTTCACGTGATGAAAGGGCAGAACTTTGAAAGCTTTTGATTTCAAATAATCCCGTTGGACTATAACTTTGTGTTGTGTGTCTTCTGAACATGTCCACCCTAGTCCAACACCAGTACCTCCATATCATAAAATCATGGGTGGCATTTAAAGGGTGAGCCGCCAGGGTCTTTTTTCCTCCACTGTACAGCAGTCCAAGAGTGCAGAAGTTTAGGGTGGGAGGAAAAATATGTAAAAGTGACCGAAGGGGCAACTTTTCCACACAAAGGGTGATGCTTAGATAGAATGAGCTAACAGAGGAAGTGGTAGATGCAGGTATAGTTCTAATATGTAAACGGAATTTGTACGGGTACATAGATTGCAAAGATTTGTAGACATATGGACAAATCGCAGGAAAATGGGAAAGTTTAGTTTAGGAACCCTTGATGGCATGTAACAGTTGGGCTGAAGGGGCAGTTTCCATGTTGCATGACTCTATGACTGCATGTCTCTAAATGATTGATGACCTCCGTATCTTTAACAGGACAAAATAAATCTTGTATTAATAAAGCAATACGGTTATGGTTAGAGTTATGAAGCCATAATACGGTTTACTGCTGATGGTCTATTCCAAACCATTCTGCGAGGTTTCAGCCCTTGCAAAATGTCAAATGTCATTGGAAATTCACATCCCAGTCGGTACCAAGTCAACAAAAAATGTTGGTTTTTACCCATATTCTGTACAAGTATTCTTTACTTTGCCTGTGACCATGCTTCCAATTGATGTTACTGGCATTTGGGTGCTTGCTGCACGCCCCTTCCACGATCCTAAATAAAAGGCTCACATTTACAATCCTCCATTCCTGCTGTAAGGTCCTTCAAAACATTACACTTTGAACACTGTGGTCAGAATTTCTATCAACCTCACCTCACGTCCCTTCTTCTCAAATAGCATACATCCTGTCTTGGTAGTATAACTTCGATATGTCAAATGTCTTTCCTTTCAGTCCTCTTTTTTCGCTTTGTTCAGATCACCAGATTCTCCATTGTATCCTCCCTGACAATAAATGTAAATTTACCAAGGGAATTCAACCAACGCTATTGCCCTCTGCATCAGAAACTAAACACTCAGCCAACCGACGTATCCAAACGCCGTACCTTACTGTAATATGTTGTGTCCTTTGTTCTCATTAAGACATGTTCCAATATATGGTTTACAAATGACCTCTTCAATTGAGAAGGATGGGGCAGTAGATGCATGGGAACACACATAAATTCAATGTATTTCCAAGCCCCTCTCAGTCTTGACTTGGAGTTATATCGCAGCTCCAGCAGTGTTGCTCATTCCTGAGGGTACAGTCTTTGACCGACTTTCTCATCAGCACTGTCAGTGTCTCTGCAAGACCAGAGACTGCTGTGTATCAATGACACCATCTCAACTCCGGATGGGCGATAAAATGCTTGCATACTTACTGACTCTCACTGTCTCTTGAATGAATGAAAATAATACTTGATCGTTTTAGTCCTTCCAGCTGACAGTCGAAAATTAGACGACAGCTGGGCCTGTCTATAAACTGCGCCCTCTACTGATACAGCCAAATCAGCACATTTGTATCAAAGTGAGCAAGAACGCTGGAAACTGAGTGAAAAAGAATCTTTTCTCCACCATCATTTTTAATGAACCAATTAATCAGCGCAACTTTCCCCTTCGTATGATCTTAGGGAGTTTGCAACCATTTCGAGCTGCATATTTAATTTTGTGATCTTCAATTATGTGTAGACACTGAGGCAGTGATTCTTCCTGATTTGCCTTGTGCACATATTCAACAGTAATACCTTCACCCGCCATGCCTGTAATGTCACTGTAAAACTGACTGGATTTGTGTAATCCCAAGTAAGGCAATAAGAAATAGGAGCAGCGGTAGGCTATTTGCTCCTTTGAACCTGTTCTGCCATGTGATAAGACGACGGCTCATTTGATTCCAGCCTAACTCCAATTGCAGACTGCTCTCCCAAATCATGATTTCCTTTTTAATGCAAAAAAATATGCAATTGGCCAGCCTTCACTGCTCACTGAGGAAGACAATGGGTTAACACATTCAGTGGTTGAGCACCAGTTTGCAAATCTTAACTGAGAAAATTAATTGTCTTTATGGCCTGCTCCTCATTCCTTGCACTCACGAACCTATCTACAATTTGCACCGGTCATGGAAAATGGAACTCTTGTCTTCATAGTAGGATTTCACTGGAAGCAAGTTCCTGGCTTTCCTTTTCAATTGTTCACAGGATAGGGGTACTGGCAGAAAAGCATGCGTTAATTCCCAAACAAAATTGTAGTTGCAGTGACTAGTCTTTTTTTTCAGAAAGGATGAAGTTGGAGCGTGCAGTACTCAGTGTTTACCTCAAATGTTATTGCTGATTTTGACAGCGCTCATGTGTTTACAATACTGGGGGGAGCACTTCGCTAAATGGGAATTTGACATCGCTATCTGGATCCAGTGCTTAGTGCCCATCCTCGTTGCTCCTTGAGAAGGTGGAGGTGTGACAATGAGGTCACTTTAAAAAGATTATTTTGTCCTTGTTTTCTTTTGAAAGATTTTGTAAAGACAGACGTACCAAAATGCTTCGGAAAAGCTTAGTTTAATAATCGAATGGGAGTTAACACTTCTCCAAGTTCAAGCTTTTTGAACTTCAATTTCACAGTAACAGACAGAAGCAGATGGAGTGGAACAGGGTTCCAAACTTCAGAAGATAATTTCAAGTTGACGTACCTCTCTGAAATCTCTGGAGGTTGTTCTCTCCAACTGGGAAGAACCTGTGTTTGAATTCCCCTTTTGCCAACGGGTGTGTTTATGGGCTGTTGCTTGATTGGAGAAGTTTCTTACTTAAGTTGCTGTGTTGGATTGGTTCTGTTTTCCAACAAGTTATTCGAAATTCTGCTTTCTTTTGTTTGTGTTTCAACTATAGTTTTAAAGAAAATATTGATTTACTTAAAGTGAAGTTGTTATGACCAGCTGAATCACACCTGGAATAGTCACTTCACATCTGCCTTTAACATAAACGGTTACGGTCCAGGTTACCTTTTGAAATCTTTTGAGGTGGTCATTTCCAGTCCATAAAGGAGAGGGGGAATGATGAACTACCATCTTGAATCATGCAGTCGATGTGTTGATGGTAGATATATAATGCCTTTCGGGAGAGAACACCAGGATATTGACTCTGCAATATTGAAGAAATAGCAACGCATTTCCAAGTCAGAATAGTGAGTGGTTTGAATTAGAATTTCCAATTGGTAATGTTCCCAGTTGCAGATAGTCAGTTGCAGTCTCGTTCATGTAGTATCAGCTCGCAGCATTAAAACAACCACATTTATCTTTAATAAAAGATTACTCGATTGGAAATGTTAACTGACAGCATCTGAGGAGACAGAAGCAGAGGTAACATTTCAAATCCAGTATGACCCTTCTTCAGAACTCTAGGATGTGTCAGACTTGTTGATTTTCTGCATTATTTCAGTGTTTGTTCCTTTACAACTGGACAATGGGAACTTCTGGAATTGGGGTTCCAATCCGAGATTCGTGTAAAACTGTGATCTATTCCTCACTGAAAGTGGAGTTTCACGGTTTCGGATTCTGCACAAAACTGGTAGTCGTGTCAAACGTTTGAGTTAATAGTCATAAATGACATTTGAAAATGCTTGAATATGATTGTGTGAAAGACCCCTACTGCCGTTTTGTGTCATGTTAATTTTAACAAACCATGAAAGCCTTAAACCTGAGCTCATTTACTCGCAACAGAAGCTACCAAGCATTCCCAACATTGTTAGATTCAGGGGAAAATAGTTGAATCAACAGGCACTATCCAAACAACGTAAAGTGGTAATTTGTATTTGAATAAATATGCAGTGAAGGCTTTTAATTCGAAGGGTGTCGAAGTACGCGGGGAAGGCCACTTGAGGCTGAGATGAGGAGAAATGTATTTCTCTCGAGACTGGTGAGCCGGCAGAACTCTCTGTCACAGTAAACAATTGAAGCTAAAATATTTAATGTTTTCGAGGAGCTAGATATGGCTCTTAAGGTTAAATGGATCAAAAGGGATGAAGAAAATGGGGTAAAGTTGTTGTGCTGAATGATCAGCCATGATCAACTGGAATGGTGGAGCAACCAAGGAGGGCTGAAGGGCTCACTCAACGACATTTGTGTGAGTTAAGGAAAAGGGTTTCGCAGTTCACAGGATGAGAACCGGAAAAAGACTGTTTAATTCAACCCACAGAATTGATAGGGAAGGGATTTTATTCTGTATCTGTATTTGGATTAATTGTACAGTGTTTGGAGGCAGATAGAAATTTACGATGCTATGTTTTGGATAGCTTAATATGTTTTCTTTTGTTTCATGCGTTTATACAATAAATTCCTGTCTTAGGAATGAGGCCAAATCTGCTGCTTTGTATGTTTGTAGTTCATGAAAGAGTATGACAATAATATATTTTTCTGAAAATCTGGGATCTGACTTCTCTGCTGGGAACATTAACGGGTATCATTTCACTATTTAATTTTTAAAGGAAGATCGTAAAATTCAGAGGTACGGTGGAATCTGAGAACTCTGATACAGGAACCACAAAACGTTAGCATACTGGTGTTGCAAGTGCTTAGCAAGGCAAGTGGCAACATGTGTCCTGCTGTTGCACAAAGGAAGTGCAAAAATAATTATGCCTCATACACGGCCTTGCGCAGAGCACAGTTCGAGTACTGTGTGTGCTTTTGGTGTCCTTGGTTGAAAATTGTATGTATTTGTGTCACTCACACTATTTTTGCGATGAAGGCTAAACTTAAGAAAAATGAAAATGAAACGAAGTATTAAAAAGTGGAATGAATGAGGAAACTGATTCACAAGCGCAAAACAGGTCAACAACCTGTTCCGAGTGTGAATTTACTGGTTTCAGCAGGTGGAATCAGTGAGTAAGTAAAGCAGGGCTGTGATGTAGCCAGCAGACGAATGATCCTAGCTAAATGAGAACTGAGCACCAGTGAGCAATTTCGTGTGATCAGCAGGTGCGTCTGGATAGCGCTATTGATGGCGTCATACATCGGTGAACAGGAGAGGCCGCCCATTTGGCAATTGGGTGAGTTGGTTCTGCCCTTTTTTGTTTGGAAAGGATGTACATGGGCATTTCTTTCCACGTTTTTGTGTGTTAGCGTTGCAACTGCACTGGAGAAGCTCAACGAGGGTAGTGGGACTTCCAAAGAAAATGTCTTCAGTAGAACCATAGTACCATAGAATAACATAAGATAGAAACAGGCCCGTTGGTCGAGACAGGTTCATGCTGACTGTGGTGCCATTCAGCTCATTCTATTTGCCCGCGTTTAGTCCATATCTCTCTAAGCCCTTCTCAACCATATACCTATTTAAACACATATTTTTTTTTAGCTGTTGCACTTGTATCTGTCTAAGCCACTCTTTCTGGCAACCCTTTCCATATACACAGCACTCTGCGTGAAGACGTTGCCCCTCATGTCCTTCTTAAACTTTTCTCTTCTGACCTTAAAACTATGCCCTCTAGTTTTCAATTCCCCGTCCCTGGGAAAAACGACTATCTGCATTCATCCTATCTATGTCCCTCATGTTTGTATACACCTCAATCAGGTTACCCCTCATTCTCTTACGTTCCAAGGAATAAAATCCTATCATAGTAACTTCTGCCTATAGCTCAGGCCTACTAGTCCTGGTATCATCCTCAAAAATCGTCTTTGCACTATTTCCAGTTTAACTACGTCTTTCCTCTGACAGGTTTAACAAGCCTGTACACAATACACTATGTGCGGGCTCACCAACGACTTCTCCAACTGTAACATAATGCCCCAACTCCTGTACTCAGTCGCTCGACAATTGAAGGCCAACATGCTAAACGCCTTCTACACCATACTGTCTACCTGTGATGCCGGGTTCAATGGACTATGTACTGGTACTCCTCGGTCCCTCTGTTCCACAGAACTCCTCGGGACATTACCGTGTGCTGTATAAGACCTACTTTGGTTTCACTTTCCAAATTGCAACACCTCATACTTGTCTGGATTGAATTGCATTTGGCAATGCTCAGCCCACTTCTCCATCTGATCAATATCCGCCTGTAATTGTTGATTACCTTCCTCATTGTCAATGACACCTACTAATTGTGCAACATCTGCAAATTTACTGATCATGCCTTGTACATTCATGTCATTTATGTTAATAACAAATAACATATATCCCAGCACCGATTCTTGTGGCACACAACTGATCACAGGCCTCCAGTCTGAGAAAAAAAACCTTCAACAATCACTCTTTTTTTCCTACTATTAAGCCAATTTTTGAATCCAATTAGCTAGCTCTCCCTGAATCCCATACGACCTAACTTTAATTGACGAGCCTGCTGTGTAGGATCTTGTCAAAGACTTTATGAAAGCCCATATAGAGAACAGACACTGCGCTACCCTCATCTATCCTCTTGGTTAATCTTCAAAAAACTCTAAAAGCCATGCCAGACATGAATTTTCATGTGCTGACTATCCGTAAACAGACCTGAACTATCCAAATGTTGATTGATCTTGTCCCTCAGTATCGTCTCCAACAATTTGCCTACCACTGATGGCAGGCTCACTGACCTGCAGTTCCCTGGCTTGTCTCCTTTCTTAAACAATGCAAGAGCATTAACCACTCTCCAGATTTCCAGAACTTCACCAGTGGCTAACGATGAAGCAGAAATCTCTGCAATGGCCTTGGCAATTTCTTCCCTTGCCTCTTACGATGCCCGAGGATGGACTTGATCAGGCTCAGGGCATTAATCCACAATAATGCGCTTTAAGGTTGCAAACACCTTCTCTCTGGTAATATGCATGGTTTTCAAAACATCACCACTTGCTTCCCTTATTTCCTTACCATCCACGATTCTCTCCTCAATAAACACTGAGGACAGATATTCATTAAAAATCTCCCTCATCTCCTGTGGGGCCAATCATTGATGCCATGCTGGTCTTTCAGAGAATCTATTCTCTCCCTAACCACCCTTTTACTCTTAATATAGCAATATAACCTCTTGTGAATATCTTTAATCCTACCTGCCAGATTAATCTCATATCCTCTTTTTTGTTCATCTGACTTCCCACTGAAGTGTACTCCTATCGTTTTTTATTGTCATCTGGGGATTCACTTGAGCATGAGAGTTTAAACCCTATCTATGTCTTCTTTTTTCCTGACCAGACCCTCAATATCCCTATCCCTGGACTCTTGATATCACACATTTAAAAGCTTCCAATTTGCCAGTCGCTACTTAACCTTCAAACAGACCCACGCAATCAACCTCTGCTAGATGGTGCCAAATGGCCCCAAAATTGGCCCTGCTCCAGTTTAGCACCTAAACCTCTGCATATCTCCTTTATTTTTCAGTATCTATGTTAAAACTGTGACGTGGAGGAGCCGATGTTGGACTAGGGTGGGCAAAGTTAAAAATCACACAATACCAGGTCATAGTCCAACAGATTTATTTGGAAGTACGAGCTTTCAGAGCGCTGCTCATCCATTGGGTAACCTAGTGGGGCAGGATCACAAGACGCAGAAGTCATAGCAAAAGATCACAGTGTCATGCACGGAAAACGATATATTGAGCAAACATTGATTGATGTTAAGTCTTCCAACTCTTAGAATGTGTTGCAGGTTTCGATTCATGAATATGGAGATCGCAGAACTTTTTTTAAGTCACATTCTCACGGTAGCTGAAGGTTTTATTTTAAAAAGTGGCATCTCAGCTCAGGGCACTGTATTAACCGTGAAAGGTTTGAGTGTGTCTGTATCCCAATCTTGCATTTGCAGAACTGTATTTGCGGAAGTTTACGTGGTGAATTTACATTTGCAGAATTGTATTTACGGATAACTTTCTATTTTTGCTCAAAAAACACACAACCTGCAGGAAATCAATGCAGCAGTCAATCCATGCGGCATTTTATCAATTCCTACTTTGGACATGGCACACGTCTCCGCTGGCTACATCTGTGGGAAGTGCACCCAACTCCAGCGCCTTGAAAACCGTGTTAGGGAATTGGAGCTGGAGCTGGATGAACTACGGATCATTCGGGAGGCTGAGGGGATAATTGCGAGGAGTAACCGGGAGTTGGTCAGTCCTAAGGCACAGGACAAGGATAGATGGGTTTCAGTTAGGGAGAGGAAAGGGGACAGACAAACAGTGCAGAGATCCCCTGTGGACATTCCCCTCAACAATAAGTACACCGTTTTGGATACTGCTGGGGGGGGAGGGGGTGACCTACCAGAGGAAAGCCAGAGCAGTAAGTACTCTGGCACTGAGCCTGACACTGTGGCAAAGATGAGGGGGCAGAATAGAAAAGTACTCGTGGTAGGGGACTCAACAGTGAGGGAAATCGACAGGAGATTTTATGCTCAGGATCGTGATTGCCGGAAGGTATGTTGCCTTCCTGGTGCCAGGGTCTGGGACGTCTCCGATCGGGTGTATAAGGTTCTAAAAGGGGAGGGCGAACAGCCAGAAATCTTGTTACATATTGGCACTAATGATACAGCCAGGAAAAGGATCGAGGATATAAAAAGTGATTTCAGCGTGATAGGATGGAAGCTGCAAAGCAGGATGAACAGAGTAGTGTTCTCTAGTTTACTACCGGTGCCACGAGATTGTGAGACAAGAACAGGGAGAGGGCGCAGCTTAATACGTGGCTGTGCAGCTGGTGTAGGAGGGACGGCTTCAGATATGGAGATAATTGGGATGCCTTCTGGGGAAGGTGGGACCTGTACAAGAATGACGGGTTGCATCTGAACTGGAAGGGGACCAATGTCCTGGGTGGAAGTTCTGCACGAGTAGTTCGAGAGGGTTTAAACTAGTATGGCAGGGGGGTGGGAACCTGAGCTGTATAACGGAGATGAGAGTCGATGCAGATGAGGGAGGAGCAAGAGGTAGACCAACTCGTGGGAAGGATTTTTCTTGGCAAGGAATCACGGTATCATGTTCGGGTCTCCATTTCGGTTTAATTTTCATTTGCTTTAAATTGCAATTGAATGGATCCATTTTATTTTCTTTCAATCCTGGTTTTGCCAGTGTTATTCGTTCATTTTCCTATGCTCCTAATTCAGGTTGCGACACTTACAGATGAATAGTCGCCATTTCTAATGATTCCAGTTGTATACTCGGGAAATTGTAGACGTTGCGTGGTTATCACAATCATCGCCCCTTTCCCCACAGACACTGACAAACCCAGTTCCAAGTCGTTTGCCAATTCTGAAAGCTTTGCCTCGCTCACTTTATGCAAAACACCGTAAGTGAACCTCCTCCAACCCTGGGAAACACTTGACGACTGAAAGAGCAATGATTACACAATGTCTATTTAAACGAACCGAAAACAACTTCGAAAATGAAAGATGCCAACACGCAAAACTTATTACCTTTCAGTCCAGCAATCCTAAATGGAATCTGGCGTTTAGGATTTTGATTCTGATAGCAGCCGGAATTTGTAATGGACCACACCAAACTCCCTCAAATATACGTGGAGAAGATATTCGACACGTGAATTTTTTTTCTCTTTTTAAATGGATGTTTCAAGCACTCTAGATAAAATTCAATTGGTCCAGCTAAACGATATTGAGTTTTACAGATCCGTTAAAATGAAAATAAAATATAAGTAAAATAAATAATTCGCTTAACTGTGACTGTAGTGAAGTTTTTAACACCACAACAAATACATTAACCATTACTAGTTTACTGGACTAAAATCGTAGCATCTCAAAACCAAAACCTTGGCTCGGCCAAGTACACAGCAATCGAATTTCTCGACGCAATTCTCCTTTTCAAGAAAGTAAACATCAAGAAAACTGTCGGAAAGAAGGAGTAGCAGGATGAGATGGACTGCAGGTTCCAAACCCAGCTTCAAGACCCCAGCAAGAATTTCTCCCGAAAAACTCAAACAAGGAAATCCTGGTTCTGTGGAAGCTTGTCCAAAAATATTCAGGCTACTTTTATTGTTCCAACCTTTATATATTATAGCCTTAAGGTTTCACAAGCCTTTAACCTGATAGACTTTGAAGCAGCCAGATGGCACCTCTGATCTCAACCTTGTTTCACAAAAAAGGGTCAAAATGTACCTATTAAATCTGTAGTATTGTTGTTCTAAGAAGGAAAAGAAGATGCGATTTTATACTGCATCTCAAATGACCTATTTCAAGATGACCTCGTTGCATCAAAACATATCTGTGTGGAAAGTAGGTCAACATGAATGATTTTTTCCAAAAAATGATAGGCATCCAGATGGCAGTCAGATTCTAATGGTGTAAAATCAGTTTAGTAGATGACATAAGATCAGATATATAGATGACATATGTTTTCAGATCCACAGTCATGCACAGCCTTTGCCATTATAAATCGTGCCCTTGATAGTGTCACTTTTATTGAAATTACCACAATTATGAAGAATTGTAAATATTGAAAATGGTAGAAAATACATGACTGCAATGAACAATCCGACAGCAAGAGTTATGGATTCATGGAGAAGTACAGCACAGGAACAGACCCTTCAGCCCAACTTGTCAATGCTGACCAGATAACCTAAATGAATCTAGTGCTATGTGCCAACTTTATGCTCATATCTCTCTTAACGGTTACTATTCATATACCCATCCAGATGCTCTTTAAATGTTGCAATTGTGGTAGCCTCCACCACATCCGCTGGAGCTCAGTCCATAGAGGCACCACCTGTCTGTGTAAAACTGTTGCGCCATTTGTTCCTTTTATATCTTTCCCATCTGACCTTAAATGTATGCCTTCCGTTTTTGGACTCATCCAACTCAGGGAATTACCTTGAGTGTTCACATTGTCCATACCCCTCATGATTTTATAAACCTCTATAAGGTCAGCCCTCAGCTTCCAATGTTCCAAGGAAAATAGCCCTAGTTTATTCAGACTCTCCCGATAGCTCAAACCCTCCAATCATGGCGAAATCCTTCTAAATCTTTGGTGAACACTTTCAGGTTTCCTGAAATCCTTCCTTCAGCAGGGAGAACAAAATTGTGGATAGTCCTCCAGAACTAGATTAGCCAATGTTCTGTACCGCCGTAACATGACCTCTCAACTCAATACTCAATGGAGTGACCAATAAATGCAAGCATAGCAAACACCTTCTTCACTGACCTATCGACCTGCAACTCCACTTTCTCTTGTCGTATTTCTGTAGTTGCAGAGAATATTTAATTGATGGATTAAACATTATAGGTTAGTTATGGGAATAAAGCATTTCCTCTGTCAGTGCTGTCAATAGCTAAGCATGAATGTAAGATAATTGCTTTAAAACAAGGGACAACAGAAAACTCATTGAATAAACAAGAGAATGGGTAGTTTACAAACAAAATAATCAGTGCGAAAGTGATTTAAAGTGCTACAAATTCGATGTCTCTTTCAAGGTAGCCAGCACGCATTTACAACTGACAGATTAGTCTATCGATGTGTTGTATAGTGCTATGATTCTGTTCAACTGTCAATGGAGTGATTCGTATGGATTATTATTCATCCTCTCATGTCACTGATACGGGTGCAGCAACGCTAACTTTAAAACGGAGAATGTTTTCTTAATCAATATGTAGATGGATGTACAGAGAAGTGGCACAAGTCGACTACTTCTTGGGAAATAAGTCAGGCAAGTGGATGAGAACGTTTGGACCAGTGACTGGAATTTTATTCTCCTAAAATAGAAATGGAAAATGATACAACGAATCACAAGTTTAATTCTAAATCAGGGTAAGGCCAATTTTGATGTTATTCCATAGAAACTGTCAACAGTTGACTGGGTAGGGCTTTTCGCAAGCAAAAGGACATCTGGCAAATTGGAAGCGTTCAAAAGGGCCAGAACAAGAGTTCAGAGACAACATGTTCCTGTGAGAGTGAAGGACACAGCTGACAGGAGTAGGGAACGCTGACTGAGGAGAGCTGTTAACGCTCTGGTCAAGAAAAAGCAAGAGGCATATTTCAGTTATGAACATCTGAGATCAGTGAATCCTTTGAGAGTTAAGGGGGTTTAGGGGCATACTTAGGAGGAAAATGAGTACAGCATAAAGGAGATAGGAGATCGTTTTGGCAGTTTAGATTAAGGAGAATCCAAAATGATTTTACATGTATGTTAAGAGCGAAAAAGTAACGAGGGAGAGAATAGGGCCCCTTAAAGAAAGGGTGACATATCTGTGTGAAACGACAGGAGATGAGCGTGGTCCAAAACGATTATTTTGTGTCAGAACGCAGGAAGACATGGGAGCGAGCAACTCAGCGAAATCAATATTCATCTCTTGAGAAGAGTCCACAGCACTGACAAGGAGATACTGAAGGCCTTAAAATGCATAAAAGTAGACGAATCACTGGGACATGCTTAGGTGTATCCTAGTGTACTGTGGGACTCTCGAAATTCAATTGCGGCCTCTGGCAGAGATATCTGTGACATGGACAACCACGGGTGAACTGCTAAAAGCCTGAAGTGTTCAATTATTTTGTCATTGTTTAGGAAATACTGTAAGGAAAAGGCTGGGAACGATATAACAGTAAGCTTGACGTCAGTGGTGGACAAGTTATTAGAGAGGAATCTGAGAAAAAAGATTCACGTGCATTTGGAACAGCAAGGATTAATGAGGGACACTCAGCATGAATTTGCACGTGGGAGATCGTGTCTCTCTAATTTGACTGAGATCATTGGAGGGATGACCCAGACGGTAGATTAAGACAGAATGGCGGACATTGTGCACATGGACATTGGCAAGGCCTTTACTAAGGTTCTGCATGGCAGACTGGATAATACCATGAGAACAAATGGGAAGAGCTAGCGAATTGGAAAATTTGGCTTTATGCTCATAGACAGAGGGTGGTGATAGAGGTTGTGGTTCAGACTGGAGGTTATGACCAATGGTGTGCCTCAAGGACTGCTGTTTGTTTCACTGTTATTCATCAGTTATGTAAACGTTTTAGTTAACAAAATCTGAGGCATCGTTCATGAGTGTGTGAACAACTCCAAATTAAATACAAAGTCAAGAAGATTCCATACAAGGAGAACTGGGCCAATGACGTCAAGAATGGCAGATGGAGTTTAAATTACTGAAATGCAAAGTGTTGCATTTTCTTAAGACAATCCAGTGCAGGACTTAAAGAAAGAACCCAAGGCGATGTTGACATGCCTCAGGGCGCAGATGCACAGTTCATTGAAAGTGGTGTCACAGGTAGACTGGTTGGTGAAGAAGGCCGTTTGTCACACTTGCCTTCATCTGTCAGAGCATTGATTACAGGAGTTTGGGATTTCATGTTATGGATGTTAACATAATTGTTGAGACCAAATTTGCAGTACTGCCTACAATTCCGGTCAGCTGACAGGAAAGATGTCATTAAAATGGTAGGGTGCAAAGAAGATTTATAAGGATGCTCCCAAGGCAGGAGGGCTTGAGTTATGAGGAGACACTCAATAAACTCGGACTGTTATTCCCTGGAGCATACGCGGCTGAAGGGTGACCTTATAAATGTTCATAAAGTCATAGTCAAACGTCACATGACTTCCAGTTGTAGTTAAACAGGTCTATTTGTCATTACAACCTTCAAGAGCACTACCTCTTCATCACTTCAGGTGATGAAAGGGCAGCACTTTGAAAGCTTTTGATTTCAAATAATCCCGTTGGACTATAACTTTGTGTTGTGTGACTTCTGAACATGTCCACCCGAGTCCAACACCAGTACCTCCATATCATAATATCAAGAGTGGCATTTAAAGGGTGAGCCGCCAGGGTCTTTTTTCCCCCACTGTACAGCAGTCCAAGAGGGCAGAAATTTAGGGTGGGAGGAAAACAAATGTAAAAGTGACCAGACGGGCAACTTTTCCACACAGAGGGTGATGCTTAGATAGAATGAGCTAACAGAGGAAGTGATAGATGCAGGAAAAGTTCTAATATGTAAACGGAATTTGGACGGGTACATAGATTGCAATGATTTATAGACATATGGACAAATCGCAGGAAAATGGGAAAGTTCAGTTTAGGAACCCTTGATGGCATGTAACAGTTGGGCTGAAGGGGCAGATTCCATGTTGCATGACTCTATGACTGCATGTCTCTAAATGATTGATGTCCTCCGTGTTTTTAACAGGACAAAATAAATCTTGTATTAATAAAGCAATACGGTTATGGTTAGAGTTATGAAGCCATAATACGGTTTACTGCTGATGGTCTATTCCAACCCATTCTGCGAGGTTTCAGCCTTGCAAAATGTCAAATGTCATTGGAAATTCACATCCCGGTTGGTACCAAGTCAACAACAAATGTTGGTTTTTACCCATATTCTGTACAAGTATTCTTTACTTTGCCTGTGACCATGCTTCCAATTGATGTTACAGGCATTTGGGTGCTTGCTGCACGCCCCTTCCACGATCCTAAATAAAAGGCTCACATTTACAATCCTCCATTCCTGCTGTAAGGTCCTTCAAAACATTACACTTGGAACACTGTGGTCAGAATTTCCATCAACCTCACCTCACGTCCCTTCTTCTCAAATAGCATACATCCTGTCTTGGTTGTATAACTTCGATATGTCAAATGTCTTTCCTTTCAGTCCTCTTTTTTTGCTTCGTTCAGACCACCAGATTCTCGATTGTATCCTCTCTGACAGTAAATGCAAATTTACCAAGGGAATTCAACCAACGCTATTGACCTCTGCATCAGAAACTAAACACTCAGCCAAGCGAGGTAACCAAACCCCGTACCTTACTGTAATATGTTGTGTCCTTTGTTCTCATTAAGACATGTTACAATATATAGTTTACAAATGACCTCTGCAATTGAGAAAGATGGGGCAGTAGATGCATGGGAACACACATAAATTCAATGTATTTCCAAGCCCCTCACAGTTTTGACTTGGAGTTATATCGCAGCTCCAGCAGTGTTGCTCATTCCTGAGGGTACAGTCTTTGACCGACTTTCTCAACACCACTGTCAGTGTCTCTGCAAGACCAGTGACTGCTGTGTTTCGTTGACACCATCTCAGCTCCGGATGGGCGATAAAATGCTTGCATACTTACTGACTCTCACTGTCTCTTGAATGGATGAAAATAATACTTGCTCGTTTTAGTCCTTCCAGCTGACAGTCGAAAATTAGACGACAGCTTAAACTGCGCCCTCTACTGATACTGCCAAATCACAACATTTGTATCAAATTGAGCAAGAACCCTGGAAACTGAGTGAAAAAGAATCTTTTCTCCACCATCATTTTTAATGAACCAATTAATCAGCGCAACCTTCTCCTTCGTATGTTCTTAGGGAGTTAGCAACGATTTCGAGCTGCATATTTAATTTTGTGATCTTCAATTATGTGTAGACACCGAGGCAGTGATTCTTCCTGTTTTGCCTTGTACACACATTCAACAGTAATACCTTCACCCACCATGCCTGTAACGTTACTGTAAAACTGACTGGATTTGTGTAATCCCAAGAAAGGCAATAAGAAATAGGAGCAGCGGTAGGCTATTTGCTCCTTTGAACCTGTTCTGCCATGTGGGAAGACGACGGCTCATTTGATTTCAGGCGAACTCCAATTGCAGACTGCTCTCCCAAAATCATGATTTCCTTTTTAATGCAAAAAATATGCAATTGGCCAGCCTTCACTGCTCACTGGGGAAGACAATGAGTTAACACATTCAGTGGTTGAGCACCAGTTTGCAAATCTTAACTGAGAAAATTAATTGTCTTTATGGCCTGCTCCTCATTCCTTGCACTCAATAATCTATCTACAAGTTGCACCGTTCATGGAAAATGGAACTCTTGTCTTCATAGTAGGATTTCACTGGAAGCAAGTTCCTGGCTTTTCTTTTCAATTGTTCACAGGATAGGGGTACTGGCAGAAAGGCATGCGTTAATTTCCAAACAAAATTGTAGTTGCAATGACTCGTCTTTTTTGTCGGAAAGGAAGAAGTTGGAGAGTGCAGTACTCAGTGTTTACCTCAAATGTTATTGCTGATTTTGACAGTGCTCATGTGTTTACAATACTGGGGGGAGAAGTTCACTATATGGGAATTTGATATCGCTATCTGGATCCAGTGCTTAGTGCCCATCCTCGTTGCTCCTTGAGAAGGTGGAGGTGTGACAATGAGGTCGCTTTAAAAAGATTATTTTGTCCTTGTTTTCTTTTGAAAGATTTTGTAAAGACAGACGTACCAAAATGCTTCGGAAAAGCTTAGTTTAACAATCGCAAGGGAGTTAACACTTCTCCAAGTTCAAGCTTTTTGAACTTCAATTTCACAGTAACAGACAGAAACAGATGGAGTGTAACAGGGTTCCAAACTTCAGAAGATGATTTCAAGTTGACGCACCTCTCTGAAATCTCTGGAGGTTGTTCTCTCCAACTGGGAAGAACCTGTGTTTGAATTCCCCTTTTGCCAACGGGTGTGTTTATGGGCTGTTGCTTGATTGGAGAAGTTTCTTACTTAAGTTGCTGTGTTGGATTGGTTCTGTTTTCCAACAAGTTATTCTAAATTCTGCTTTCTTTTGTTTGTGTTTCAACTATAGTTTTAAAGAAAATATTGATTGACTTAAAGTGAAGTTGTTCTGACCAGCTGAATCACACCTGGAACAGTCACTTCACATCTGCCTTTAACATAAATGGTTACGGTCCAGGTTACCTTTTGAAATCGTTTGAGATGGTCATTTCCAGTCCATAAAGGAGAGGGGGAATGATGAACTACCATCTTGAATCATGCAGTCAATGTGTTGACGGTAGATATATAATGCCGTTAGGGAGAGAACACCAGGATATTGACTCTGCAATATTGAAGAAATAGCAACACATTTCCAAGTCGGAATAGTTATTGGTTTGAATTAGAATTTCCAATTGGTAATGTTCCCAGTTGCAGATAGTCAGTTGCAGTCTCGTTCATGTAGTATCAGCTCTCAGCATTAAAACCACCACATTTCTCTTTAATAAAAGATTACTCGATTGGAAATGTTAACTGACAGCATCTGAGGAGACAGAAGCAGAGGTAACATTTCAAATCCAGTATGACCCTTCTTCAGAACTCGAGGATGTGTCAGACTTGTTGATTTTCTGCATTTTTTCAGTGTTTGTTCCTTTACAACTGGACAATGGGAAATTCTGGAATTGGGGTTCCAATCCGAGATTCGTGTAAAACTGTGATCTATTCCTAACTGAAAGTGAAGTTTCACGGTTTCGGATTCTGCACAAAACTGGTAGTGGTGTCAAACTTTTGAGTTAATATTAATAAATGACATTTGAAAATGCTTGAATATGATTGTGTGAAAGACCCCTACTGCCGTTTTGTGTCATGTTAATTTTAACAAACCATGAAAGCCTTAAACCTGAGCTCATTTACTCACAACAGAAGCTGCCAAGCATTCCCAACATTGTTAGTTTCAGGGGAAAATAGTTGAGTCAACAGGCACTATCCAAACAACGTAAAGTGGTAATTTGTATTTGAACAAATAATGCAGTGAAGGCTTTTAATTCTAAGGGTGTTGAAGTACGCGGGGAAGGCCACTTGAGGCTGAGATGAGGAGCAATGTATTTCTCTCGAGACTGGTGAGCCGACAGAACTCTCTGTCACAGTAAACAATTGAAGCTAAAATGTTTAATGTTTTCGAGGAGCTAAATATGGCTCTTAAGGTTAAATGGATCAAAACGGATGAAGAAAATGGGGTAAAGTTGTTGTTCTGAATGATCAGCCATGATCAACTGGAATGGTGGATCAACCTAGGAGGGCTGAAGGGCTCACTCAACGACAGTTGTGTGAGTTAAGGAAAAGGGTTTCGCAGTTCACCGGATGAGAACCAGAAAAAGACTGTTTAATTCAACCCACAGAATTGATAGGGAAGGGATTTTGTTCTGTAACTGTATTTGGATTAATTGTACAGTGTTTGGAGGCAGATAGAAACTTACTATGCTATGTTTTGGATAGCTTAATATGTTTTATTTTGTTTCATGCGTTCATACAATAAATTCTTGTCTTAGTAATGAGGCCAAATCTGCTGCTTTGTATATTTGTAGTTCATGAAAGACTGTGAAAATAATATATTTTTCTGAAAATCTGGGAACATTAACGGGCATAATTTCAGTATTTAATTTTTAAAGGAATATTGTGAAATTCAGAGGTACGGTGGAATCTGAGAACTCTGATACAGGAACCACAAAACGTTAGCATACTGGTGTTGCAAGTGCTTAGCAAGGCAAGTGGCAACATGTGTCCGACTGTTGCACAATAAAAGTGCAGAAATAATTATGCCTCAACACGGCCTTGGGCAGAGAACAGGTCGAGCACTGTATGTGGTTTTGGTGTCCTTGGTTGAAAATTATATGTATTTGTGTCACTCACACTATTTTTGCGATGAAGGCTAAACTTTAGAAAAATGAAAATTAAACGAAGTATTAAAAAGTGGATTGAATGAGGAAACTTATTCACAAGCGCAAAACAGGTCAACAACCTGTTCTAGTGTGAATTTACTGGATTCAGCAGGTGGAATCAGTGAGTCAGTAAAGCAGGGCTGTGATGTAGCCAGCAGACGAATGATCCTAGCTAAATGAGAACTGAGCACCAGTGAGCAATTTAGTGTGATCAGCAGGTGCGTCTGGATAGCGCTGTTGATGACGTCATACATCAGTGAACAGGAGAGACTGACCATTTGGCAATTGGGTGAGTTGGTTCTGCCTTTTCTTTTGGAAAGAACGTACATGGGCATTTTTTTCCACGTTTTTGGGTGTTATCATTGCCACTGCACTGGAGAAGCTCAACGAGGGTAGTGAGATTTCCAAAGAAACTGTCTTCAGTAGAACCATAGAACCATAGAAAAACGTAGGATAGAAACAGGCCCGTTGGTCCAGACAGGTTCATGCTGACTGTGGTGCCCATTCAGCTCATTCTATTTGCCCGCGTTTAGTCCATATCTCTCTAAGCCCTTCCCAACCATATACCTATTTAAACACTTTTTTTTAACTGTTGCAATTGTATCTGTCTAAGCCACTCTCTCTGGCAACCCTTTCCATATACACAGCACTCTGCGTGAAGACGTTGCCCCTCATGTCCTTCTTAAACTTTTCTCTTTTGACCTTAAAACTGTGCCCTCTAGTTTTCAAGTCCCCGTCCCTGGGAAAAACGACTATCTGCATTCATCCTATCTATGTCCCTCATGATTGTATACCCCTCATACTCTTACATTCCAAGGAATAAAATCCTATCATGGCAACTTCTGCCTACAGCTCAGGCCTACTAGTCCTTGTATCATCCTCAAAAATCGTCTTTGCACTATTTCCAGTTTAACTACGTCTTTTCTATGACAGGGTTAACAAACCTGTACACAATACTCCATGCGCGGGCTCACCAATGACTTCTCCAACTGTAACATAATGTCACAACTCCTATACACAGTGCCTCGACAGATGAACGCCAACATGCTAAACGCCTTCTTCACCACACTGTCTGCCTGTGATGCCGTGTTCAATGGACTATGTACTGGTACTCCTGGGTCCCTTTGTTCCACAAAACTCCTCGGGACATTACCGTGTGCTGTATAACACCTACTTTGGTTTCATTTTCCAAATTGTAACCCCTCATACTTATCTCGATTGAATTGCATTTGCCAATGCTCAGCCCACTTCCCTATCTGATCAAGATCCGCCTGTAATTTTAGATTACCTTCCTCATTGTCAATGAACCTCCTAATTGTGCTACGTCTGCAAACTTACTGATCAAGCCTTGTACATTCATGTCATTTATGTTAATAACAAATGACATATATCCCAGCACCGATTCTTGTGGCGCACAACTGGTCACAGGCCTCCAGTCTGAGAAAAAAAACTTCAACAATCACTCTTTGTTTCCTACTATTAAGCCAATTTTTGAATCCAATTAGCTTGCATTCCCTGAATCCCATACGACCTAACTTTAATGACGAGCCTGCTGTGCAGGACCTTGTCAAAGACTTAAAGAAAGCCAATATAGAGAACAGCTACTGCGCTACCCTCATCTATCCTTTTGGTTACTCTTCAACAAACTATAAAAGCTATGCCAGACATGAATTGTCATGTGCAAGTCCATGCTGACTATCTCTAACAGACCTGGACTATCCAAATGTTGATTGATCTAGTCCCTCAGTATCGTCTCCAACAATTTGCCTCCCACTGATCCAGGCTCACTGACCTGTCGTTCACTGGCTTGTCTCCTTTCTTAAACAATGCAAGAGCATTAACCACTCTCCAGATTTCCAGAACTTCACCAGTGGCTAATGATGAAGCAAAAATCTCTGCAAAGGCCTTGGCAATTTCTTCCCTTGCCTCTTACGATGCCCGAGGATGGACTTGATCAGGCTCACGGCATTAATCCACAACCATGCGCTTTAAGGTTGCAAACACCTTAACTCTTGTAATATGCATGGTTTCCAAAACATCACAACTTGCTTCCCTTATTTCCTTACCATCCACAATTCTCTCCTCAATAAACACTGAGGACAGATATTCATTAAAAAATCTCCCCCATCTCCAGTGGGGCCACATATTGATGCCATGCTGATCTTTAAGAGAATCTATTCTCTCCCTAACCACCCTTTTACTCTTAATATAGCAATATAACCTCTTGTTAATATCTTTAATCCTATCTGCCAGATCCATCTCATATCTTCTTTTTTGTTCATCTGACTTCCCACTGAAGTGTACTCCTATAGTTTTTTTATCGTCATCTGGGGATTCACTTGAGCGTGAGAGTTTAAACCCTATCTCTGTCTTCTTTTTACCTGACCAGAGCCTCAATATCCCTATCCCTGGACTGTTGATATCACACATTTAAAAGCTTCCAATTTGCCAGTCGCTACTTATCCTTCAAACAGACCCACGCAATCAACCTCTGCTAGATCGTGCCTAATGGCCCCAAAATTGGCCCTGCTCCAGTTTAGCACCTAAACCTCTGCATATCTCCTTTATTTTTCAGTATCTTTGTTAAACCTGTGACGTGGAGGAGCCGATGTTGGACGAGGGTGGACAAAGTTAAAAATCACACAATACCAGGTCAGAGTCCAACAGATTTGTTTGGAAGGACGAGCTTTCAGAGCGCTGCTCATCCATTGGGTAACCTCGTGGGGCAGGATCACAAGACGCAGAAGTCTCAGCAAAAGATCATCGTGTCATGCAATGAAAACGATATATTGAGCAAACATTGATTGTTGTTAAGTCTTCCAACTTTTAGAATGTGTTGCAGGTTTCGATTCATGAATATGGAGATCACAGAACTTCTTTTAAGTCGCATTCTCATGGTAGCTTAAGGTTTTATTTTTAAAAGTGGCATCTCAGCTCAGGGCAATGTATTAAACGTGAGAGGTTTGAGTCTGTCTGTATCCCAATCTTGCATTTGCAGAACTGTTTGTGCGGAGGTTTATGTGGTGAATTTACATTTGCAGAACTGTATTTACGGATAACTTTCTATTTTTGCTCAAAAAGCACAAAACCTGCAGGAAATCAATGCAGCAGTCAATCCATGTGGCATTTCATCAATTCCTACTTTGGACATGGCACATGTCAACGCTGGCTACATCTGTGGGAAGTGCACCCAACTCCAGCTCCTTGAAAACCGTGTTAGGGAATTGGAGCTGGAGCTGGATGAACTAAGGCTCATTCGGGAGGCTGAGGGGGTAATTGGGAGGAGTTACCGGGAGTTGGTCACTCCTAAGGCTCAGGACAAGGATAAATGGGTTACAGTTAGGGGGAGGAAAGGGGACAGACAGACAGTGCAGAGATCCCCTGTGGCCATTCCCCTCAGCAATAAGTACACCGTTTTGGATACTGCTGGGGGGGGGGGGGGGGTGACCTACCAGAGGAAATCCATAGCAGTCAGTTCTCTGGCACTGAGACTGACACTGTGGCAAAGGGGAGGGGGCAGAATAGAAAAGTACTCGTGGTAGGGGACTCGATAGTGAGGGAAATCGACAGGAGATTTTGTGGTCAGGATCGGGATTCCCGGAAGGAATGTTGCCTCCAAATGCCAGGGTCCGGGACGTCTCCGATCGGGTGTATAAGGTTCTAAAATGGGACGGCGAACCGCCAGAAATTTTGATACATATTGGCACGAATGATATAGCCAGGAAAAGGATCGAGGATATAAAAAGTGATTTCAGCGAGTTGGGATGGAAGCTGCAAAGCAGGATGAACAGAGTAGTGTTCTGTAGTTTACTACCGGTGCCACGAGATAGCGAGGCAAGGAACAGGGAGAGGGCGCAGCTTAATACGTGGCTGTGCTGCTGGTGTAGGAGGGACGGCTTCAGATATGTAGATAATTTGGATGACTTCTGGGGATGGTGGCACCTGTACAAGTTGGACGGGTTGCATCTGAACTGGAAGGGGACCAATGTCCTGGGTGGAAGTTCTGCACGAGTAGTTCGAGACGGTTTAAATTCGTAAGGCAGGGGGGTGGGAACCTGAGCTGTATAACGGAGATGAGAGTCGATGCAGATGAGGCAGTAGCAAGAGGTAGACCAGCTAGTGGGAAGGATTTTCCTGGCAAGGAACCAAGGTATCATGTTACAGCCTCCATTTCGGTTTAATTTTCATTTGCTTTAAATTGCAATTGAATGGATACATTTTATTTTCTTTCAATTTTTGTTGTGCCAGTGTTATTCGTTCATTTTCCTTTGCTTCATTTCTAACAATTGCAGTGTATTCTCTGGCAATTGTAGACGTTGCGCAGTTATCACAATGATTGCTCCTTTCCCCACAGACACTGGCAAACCCAGTTCCAAGTCGTTTGCCAATTCTGAAAGCTTTGACTCGCTCACTTTATGCAAAACACCTTAAGTGAACCTCCTCCACCCCTGGGAAACACTTGACGACTGAAAGAGCAATGATTACACAAGGTCTATTTAAACCAACCGAAAGCAACTTCGAAAATGAAAGATGCCAACACGCAAAACTTATTACCTTTCAGTCCAGCAATCCTAAATGGAATCTGGCGTTTGAGATTTTGATCCAGATAGCAGCCCCAAATTTGTAATGGACCACACCAAACTCTCTCAAATATACGTGGAGAATATGTTCGAGACGTGGATTATTTTTCTCGTTTTAAATGGATGTTTCAAGCACTCTAGATAAAATTCAATTGGTCCTGCTAAACGATATTGAGTTTTACAGTACCGTTAACATGAAAACAAAATAAAAGTAAAATAAATAATTCGCTTAACTGTGACTCTACTGAAGTTTTTAACACAACAACAAATACACTAGCCATTTCTAGTTTACTGGACCAAAATCGTAGCATCCCAAATCCAAAACCTTGGCTCGGCCAAGTACACAGCAATCGAATTTCTCGAGGCAATTCTCCATTTCAAGAAAGTAAACATCAAGAAAAATGTCTGAAAGAAAGAGTAGCAGGATGAGATGTCCTGCAGGTTCCAAACCCAGCTTCAAGACTCCAGCAAGAATTTCTCCTGAAAAACTCAAACAAGAAAATCCTGTTTCTGTGGAAGCTTGTCCAAAAATATTCAGGCTACTTTTATTGTTCCAACCTTCATATAATATAGTCTTAACGTTTCACAAGCCTTGAACCTGATAGACTTTGAAGCAGTCAGATGGCACCTCTGATCTCAACCTTGTTTCACAAAAAAGGGTCAAAATGTACCTGTTAAATCTGTAGTATTGTTGTTCTAAGTAGGAAAAGAAGATGCGATTTTATACTGCATCTCAAATGACCTATTTCAAGATGACCTCGTTGCATCAAAACATATCTGTGTGGAAAGGAGGTCAACATGAATGATTTTTTTTAAAAAGAAAAGCATCCAGATGGCAGTCAGATTCTAATGGTGTAAAATCTTTTTAGTAGATGACATAAGATCAGATATATAGATGACATATGTTTTCAGATGCACTGTCATGCATTTAATGCTTATATTGTATAGATACCTGCAAAGGAAATGGACCCTCTAAGAACGAAAATGTAGAAATGTATTAGTAGCGGCAATGAGTTGGTGTCAAATTGAAATAATTGTAGAACGGAGAATTACAGAATTAGTTAGAAGGCAAGAAATTGTCAGGTTGACAATTGAAAGGGAAACACGTCACTCGTCACAACTTCAGTCTCATCGTTGAATATCAGTGGTGTAAAAGTACTTAAAACCAATAATTGGAGAAAATAAAACAAACACACCGTAGATTAGCTTTAAATGCGAATTGCAATTCAGGTTTGCAAAAGGCAGACAATGCTTGAGAAACTATTCTTGATTTCATTTTGATGAAGTAATACAGGAAGCTCATGAAGGGAACATAGAGTTGTGTGCTCTGAATTGGTTTTACGAAGTGACTTTCTTATAATAGAAAGGTTCATTTTTCAAGGAGAAAGGTCAGATTATCGGAATAAAAGTAACCAATCCCCGTGGGAAAATAACACACCGATCATAGAAAAGGAGGGCATGCCAATTTTTCAGATTGGTCGAAGTGTTGCGTTTTTAGGTGTACACAAAAGTCAGACTAGCTAGTGTTAAGTAAAAGCTTGTGTCTTGCTGAAAAAGAAAAAAAAAGCAACTGTTCTACCGCATTTTTTACGAACTGGACAGTTCAGATACAGAAATATGAAATTTCAAGCGATTGCACAAAAGTGGAACTGTAAGAAATGATTTTGACCTTTGATTTTTTTAAAGATGATTGAGATATAGTCTAAGCTTTGCAACGCGCGTTTGCAAATTTGTAGGACGTCTTAAAGTGTCATGATTTCGCTCACATTTCTTCACAATCGATTAAGCTGAGAACCTGAATTAGTTTTGACTTGCGTGGGGTACGATATATTAATGTACAAAGATAGATTCCTTGCAAAGAAGGGAGGATATCATGCCGGCATGTCTTTGGTGATTACCTAGGAATATGACAAGAGTGTAGCTAGTCGTTGTTTTTGAATGGCAATGCATCGTCGGATGAAGTTGAATTTCCAAGAAAGCAGCACATTTTTCACACTCATAAATAGGCTGTGTCTGGTTGATGGGTTCAGATTCTACATACAGGATATTTTTTGTGTCGGCGTAATTACCTAACTTATGGTCTTCTTGGCTATTACAATAAGTTTACAAAAGGAAAACGAGTGCTTTCAAACAAGGTGCAGAGAAAGAAAGTGGCACTTTTGAAAACTTGGCAGATGTAGTTCCAAACCAGAATGCATGAATGAGCCCCCTTCAAATCAGGAAAAGTACATTCAGAATACTTTTGTTGAAACAAAGGACGAGAACGTATGAAGGGGGAAACGAGACAAAAGATGAACTTGGATACAAGCCAAAAACAACCAGTCAGCAAACCTACCAAACAATCGATAAGCTGTTTTAGGGTCAGTTGGGCTGACATACAAAGAATAGAATGAGAAGTCTAAGTTTAGAAAATTTTGCTCAGATTGTAATATTGCGTTTGTAGTTTCCAACTACATTTATATGAGTAGAGTTAGAGTCGTTGAGTCAGAGAGTCAGACAGCATGGAAACAGACCCTTCATTCCAATCAGTCCACAAAAACATGATCCCACTCTGAACGAGCTGACTTACTCGTGCGCGACCCGTATCCCTCCAAGCATTTCTTGTTCGTATACGTATCTAAATGCCTTAGAAACATCATTCATCACTTCCTCTTGATTTTCATCACACACGTGAACAAGTCTTCGTGTAAATGAGTTTCTTTTCATATCTTTTTAGTACCTTTAATTTCTCAACTTAAAAAAATGTCCTCTAGTCTGGAAATCCACCACACAAGAGAAAATACATCTGCTGTTAACCTTATCCATATCCCTCATGTTTTTGTACACCTCTTTCAGTGCACCTTTCAAGCCCTTGGGGGAGAAAAAGGCCCCAGCGTATCCTGCCTCTTCTTCGAATGCAAACATTGCATTCCAGGCAACGTCTGGTTAATCTCTTTTGAATCATCCCCAGCATAATTTCTTCTGCAGGGAGATCAGAAGTGGACACATTTATCCAGGTGAAACCTCACCAATGTCATAGTATTCTTAACGAAATGTCCCGATCATGTACACATAAGGTCTGAGCAATGAAGACAAACATGACAAACGTCTTCTTGGCAACCCTATCTATATGTGATGCAGACTTAAAGAATTATGCACGTAAAACCTAACTGTCAGACCTGTATGTGTATGATTCACAGGTTTCGCCTGAAATCCTTTGTTTTAAAAAGGCAAAACATCATTTACTCTTCAGTCATTCGGTAACTGAACTGTATTTATAGCCAAAACAAATATTTCTGCAGGGGTCCCCGCCGTTTCCTGCCTAACGTCCCGCTGCAGTGTGTGGTGGCTCGTTGGAATATTGTTCTGATACAGCTTCGTTTGTGTGTATTGGGATGGTTGCTGGTGCAGTTAAGTATTTGGTTCAGTCTTTGTCGGTTTTCTGTATACGCAGCTTTGTAGTTCTCCGTTGTCCTTTCTTTCGACTGTGACCAGCAACCATCCCAACACACACAAACGAAGCTGTATCAGAACACTATTCCAAGGATCCACCACACACTGCAGCACAGACGAACAAAACAGAGGAGAACCACCTATACAACGTATTCAAGAAGAACGGATACTCAAAAAATACAGTGCGCAGATTCCTCAAGAACAACCACGACAAGCAGACCAAACACAGCCAGAAACCCTAACCACCTTACCATACATCAAACAAATTTCAGAAATGACAGCCAGACTACTAAGACCCCTCGGAATCCTAATAGCACACAAATCCACCAACACTCTCAAACAAAAACTAACAAACTTCAAAGACGCAGTATATCCCATGGACAAAACCAACGTCATCTACAAAATTCCATGGAAGGACTGCCACAAACACTGCATAGGACAAACAGGAAGAAAGTTAGCCACCAGGATACACGAACACCAGCTAGCCACAAAAAGACACGATCCTCTCTCCCTCGTAACCCTTCACACGGATGAAAAAAAAACATTTCGACTGGGACAACACATCTTTCCTGGGACAGGCTAAGCAAAGGCATACCAGAGAATTCCTCGAGGCCTGGAACTCTAACCTCAACGCCATAAACAAACACATAGATCTCGATGCCATCTATCAACCCCTCAGAAAATGAACAGGAAATGACATCACCACAATCCCATACAGGAGAAATATATAAATAGAAAGCAGGAGACAACAGCTTCACTTCACTTGGAGGTCACAACTGATGTTGTTACCTAGCCAGGTAATGAAACGTGTGGATATCAAACCTACAGCTCAGCGAGTAAACCTACACCCTGAATTATTCAGAGTTTTATTCATTCATTGACTTGCTCTTCTCTGTGTCCTGTCAACAATTTATTCTTTCCAGAATCACAACCGTCCTCATCTACGTTTCTATTTAGTCTGCTATTTTGTCTTCCTTCACCCCTTTTCTTTCGTAGTTTGCAGGATCCCTTAATATAATTGACAAATCTTCCCGCAAGGATATTCATTCCTTTCCAGTACGAATAAACCCATTCTACTTGAGCAGGTCTTTTCTGCCCTAAAAGAGAAGCCAAGGGTCTAAGAACCTAAACCCCTGAACATGACACCCTCTACAGACATTGACTTATCTCCTTTATCATTTGGTATTATTCCCATTGTTTGAGTAAACCAGAGAATCCTACTTATGGTGTGTTTTTTTTAACCTTCTACCTAACCTGTTACATTAACTCTGTGAAGCCTTAAATATGTTATTCTTACAAATACGTGCAATAACTTACGATTTCTCACTCTCCTCTTTTACAATATGCTTCAAACATTTCGAGATCTCCTGATTCCTCACATTAGGAAAACATCCTTCGATCCTAAATTCACCGTAATAATCGTAGAATAACCTGTCTGTGCTTTTGACGGGACAATCCCTTAATACTGATTGCTTTAAATTTTCTCAAACCCTGCCCAACATAAGACACATTCATTGTGTCCAAAGTTTGACTGTCTCATGAATTTTTCTAGTGGAGACCATAACTAAGAATATGATTGTGAGGGTAACAATCACAAAAGACTTCCAAAGTGACTTCTTACCTTTCGTGACAGTCACCCATCTCTCTGAGTATCCTGCGCCTTAATCACTTCTTCAAATCAATTAGCCTGGCATCTCTGTGTGTTGATTAATAATAATTAATGCTATGTTTTAACGTTCTGGAAGAAAAGACCCACAGCACTGTTGTTTTATTTGCAGATCATAAAAAGGCAAGGGAGGGACAGTTTGATCAGGGAGGAGAGTGAGCAAAGAATTGGCAGATGTAATAAATGTGGAAAAGTAAGTTTATGAACTTTAGCAGGAAGAATAGAGGCACAGACTGTTTTCTAAATGATTTGGAAATCAGAAACACAAGGAGTACTGGTTCAGGATTGTGTTAAGTTTCGATGCAGATTTCGTTGTCAGTTTAAAAGGCAATTGCAAAATTAGCGGTCATTTTAATAGAAATAGACTGCAAGTGCAGGGATGTAGTTCTTAGATTAGAGTCGGCTGTGGTCAGACATGCATTTGAAATTTTGTGATCTGTTTTCGGTGCTGTACCTGAAAAATGGATGCACCGCTCTTGAAGGTGTTCCACAGGAGGTTCACAAGAATAATCAGGGAGTGCAGGGCTTGTCAGGTGAGAAGCATTTGAGGATTCTCAGTCCAGACTCAATGAGGTTTAGAAGGATGAGGGGCGATGAATCTGAATGAAACTTACAGAATGCTGAGACGTTTTGCAGAGCGGACGTGTAAAGGATGTTTTCAGTGGGAAGAGAGGCGAGGATCACTGGTCGTAAATTAAAAATGAATGGAGGTGTTTCAAAAGCGAGAGTGTTGAATCTGCGGAATCCATTGCCAGAGAAAGCTGTGGACATCAAGTCCTTGACTGTATTAAAGACAGTGCAGATCCGTTGTTAATCTGTAAGGGGACCAAAGAATACAAAAAGCAGGCAGGACATTGAAAGGGAAAGAAATGAATCAATCACGATTGAATAATAGAGCTCTTGCTTGGCTAAATGACGTCATCCTGCTCTTTCTGTTAAGGGCTGATGATCGGATGATATTTCAAATGTTCATGAAAATACGTTTTGACTATTGTCAAGTTTTTGAGCTCTCCTAAACTTCCAAGATATGTGTTCCAGATAATTACCATGCTCTAGTCAATTTTTCTTTCCTGCATTCTCATCCAACTTGATGTCCTTAAATTTAATTGTAATTTAATTATATGCTTCCTTGTTAGTGAATCTTCAGACGAAGTGAAACGCTGCTCCTATCTACTTTACATTTGGCCATCATAATCTCTTACATCGCAATTTTCTTCCCCCCACCCCCCACCCCAGTATCCTCTGTGTAAAGAATACAGTTGTCCTACATGTCTTCATAGGTAAAATACTTCAATTCCAAGCAACATACTGTGGCGTCTCCCTTCCAAATGTCATAAAGCTTTTCTAAAAGTGGTTCCTTTTCTCAAGGATATTGTGTCCTTTTTTTTGCAGAGGAGTCGTTAACAGCTTCAGGCTCAGATTAGATTGGTTTGGTACAGAGGTTAGAGGGTATTGAGAGGCCTTTTGTTTGTGCGTAAACAGATGAGACTTCAGGCCACATGTTCATGTTATAGAAATAACCTGCATAACCCAAGGGGACGTGCTCTAGCTCAATCTGCTCTAGCTGAACAGTTCAGTCCGGAGCTAGATTGTGAGTTCAGCTGTGGACTCTGTGAAGACATGCTGCTAAGCTTTTTCTCCTTTTCTACTTCTCACCTCCACCTGTAAGCTTTGTTTCATTTACTGTGTTGAAGAAATTTGTTTATTGGACTGAAGTGTCCATTCACAACATCATAATTAATGTAGCTTGGAGTGACTGGTTTCAGTAAACATTCTTTGTTCTGTTCTTTGTGTCTCATTCCTTAATTTTGGGAATAAATTTCTCTCTGTTTTAAAACCTTGTAGTCAACGTAGCTAACTTACTCCGGGTAAGTTTCACTGTCTATATATCGAAACAAATGGCATAGTCATGGTCTTTGCTGCCTGCTTACGAATGTTATGAGTGGTCTGGCCGAGTCCATAACACAAACACAAACAAAGTATGCTTGAAAATCTCAGCAAGTCTGGTCGTAAAGAAGTGTCACAGATTTCGAAACACGAAATCTGATTTCTGACCACAGATGCTGCCATACCTGGTGAAACGTTCGAGCTATTTCTACTTTTGTTTTGGATATCCAGCTTTCGCAGTTCTTTCATTTTTTTTTTGTCCATTGACTTTTACTCCATTCAATTGATAGTCTTACAGTCACGATTAGAATTCCTAATAATGCCAGAGTGGGAGTAAATTTGAATGCATTTGCAATTCTGGTAGTGCCTGTCGAATATGAAACATGGCATGCATAAGCAAATGTATCAGGCAATAATATTTAGAATTAGTTTTCAAGACTAAAACAATGTATCTATGATATATTTTTCACAGCAGTTCCTACAAGAATGCTTGTTGTTTGTGAAGCTCTGTAGCCAGCACGAGACAGGGGAACACTTAAATAAATGTAAGTTCTGTTGCAGGTTTAATGACCCTCATTATTTCGTGCACACGACTTGATATATTTTATGTGAGACCACAATTAAACAAAACAAACAACTGCAGTCTACCAAATACGTGGACACAGATTAAAATGTTTAGCTTTTCTAAACATAAACACTGACTTCAGTTCAGCCAATCAATAGTTGCAGTGTTCACCACAACACACTGTTGGGTTCGCCGCGATGCCACAAATGGCTCAATGTTTCTGTATCATAAGGAAACTAAAAGAAGGAGCGAGCTCATTTCTTGGTCTCTTATTGCCTTTAACTTCCCGCTCCCGTAAAATCAATAACTAAAGTTCCTTACATTAGTTACCCTCCAGAACAATCTTTTCAATTTATAAAAAACTTAGAATTTGCCACAAAACAACATCTAACTGGGAGAATGCACCTCAGTTATCACGAGCTGCACATGGGCAACGTAACCTATGTTAGATCAAGTTTTTTTAAATTGAAATTTGAACTCACAATTTGCAAAAGAGCCGAAAATGGTTCGTTCTGTTTTGGTTACAGTTCCAAATTATTCCTGAGAAGATAACAGGCAGGGATCTTCTTGAATAACTCCATACTATAAGGAGAAACCCCCACATTTCTGTCAGCAAGTTCCATTGCAGCTTCTTAAAATGCGTGAGAGAACATGATATTATACCAAGTTTTGAAGGAAACTTATGATTTATTTCATCCCAAGCACACCCTATCTCTTTCTGTCAAAGTAAATACGTGCATTGAAAATTGGAATACTGCTTTGTTAACAAAAATGGTTAATTCATGGGATATGTATAGAACTGTTGAGCAAGCACTTACTGTCCATTCCTTGTTGTACTTGAGAAGGTGGTCAGATTTCTTCTTATATTTCTGCTTCTGCCGAGGCACCAGAATTCAAAGATGTCAGTCTTCAGTTTCGATTCATTCTTGGTTATACTATCAAATGTTTGGAGACACCGGATAATTCAATGAGAATGACAAAATTTCCTCCGAATGTACTCAATGTTTGTTTTGCAAAACCTGTTGTCCATCGCGCCAAATTGTCCTGGTAAAGCTGCAATCATGCCATCGAAACAGCAATGACGAACATTGCCTCGCTATTTCCACTCTGAACAATGTTTACACAACATTACATCTCGAGAACTCGCAAAGTGATGGTATGGCTCTTCAACAGTGTTATAAAGAACTAATTCCTTTGCAGTAAGTATGACACCTGCCAAGGCTGCTTAGATCTTGGCATCAGTGCCGTTTTAGTTCAAATGTGGACAAATGAGCTCAATTCAAGAGTTGAAGCAGAAGACTCAGTCCTTCTGCTCGAATCTCAGATGGCGAGGAAACAGACTGCAGACCGGAGGTGGAAGACCTGGAAAAATGGTGCACTCAGAACAACCTCGCTCTCAATGATAGCAAAATCAAGGAACTCATTATTGACTTTTGGCGGATGTTACTCATGCCCAGCTACACATTAACAGCAGAGAGATGGAACGAGTGGAGAGTGTCATGCTCCTGGGAGTGGTCATCAACAACAAGCTTTCTTGTGGATGCAAAGGTTACAAAGGCCCAACAACGTCTCTTCTTCCACAGGAAGCGGAAAAACTTTGACATGATGGCGAATGCCCTTGCCACCTTCTATAGGTACACCACAGGGAGCATTATGTCTGGATGTATCACTACCTGGTATGGCAACTGTACCGTTCAAGATTGGGGATGGTTATAGAGTGATGAACTCTGTCCAGCCAAAGAGAAAGGCCAACCTCCCATCTATGAAATCCATCTCCCAGGCCCGCTGTCGAGGAAAAGCCGCAAGCATTCTTAAAGATCTATCCCACCCTGTCAATGTTTTTTCTAAAACCTGTATTATCGGGGAGAAGGTACAGAAGCCTGAACACTTAGACCAGCCGGTTTTGTAACACTTTCTACCCTACAGTTGTAAGGATACTGAATGGACTCACTAAACTCATAACACTGGCCTGTAAAGGTTTACCTATTATTTACTATCTATGCCACTTGATTGTGGGTTCTCCCTGTATTGATCGCAAGGGAAAGCTTTTCACTGTGCCTCGGCATACGTGACAATAAATTCAATTCATATCAAGGCCACATTTGATGCCGTGCAGAATGAAGAAGCCATCACAAAACTGAAATCGATGGGAATCAAAACTCTTCACTGGCTTGAGTCATACTGATTACAAAGTAGGATGGCTGTAGCTATTGGAAATCAGATATTCCAATACATCTCTGCCGGAATTAATCAAAGTAATGTCATATATTCAATCATCTTCCGCTGCTTCATTATTCATCTTCAGATCAGAAATGTGATGTTCGCTGAAGAAGGCAAGACATTCAGTACAATTCACAACTGCGCAGAAACTGAAGAAATGTGTGGGCAAATGCAGCACGACCTAGATAATTCCCAGTTAGGCTCGAAAATGGAAAAAAGTAGCACGTCACATGCTCAGCCAAAAAACATCAGCAACACGAATGGACCTTGCTATCACCACTTGGTAGCATGAGAATCACTAAATTCCCCCGTTGCGAACAATCCTGGGAGATATACACAACGAGAAACCTAAATATATGAGCCACATAGTTTCATATTTGAGGTACAATTGCAATGAAATTGCAAGCTGAGATCCTGAGAGCATGCTGCTTTTAATTGCGGTATTTTGTTGCCCTCTTTTTTTTAATTGTGGTGCGATTTTCTGTTTTTATTTTTGCGATGTATCCCTGGACAGAGTACATCTGGGAAGGGTACTGTGTTGCTGGAAGCTGACAACATTTTAGTTGTACTGGAGGCGCTCGTACCGGAAAGATAAGGAGCATTTAAATTTGTAACTGCTGTGTGGACAATGGCGGAAAAAAATAGCCTTTGCTGTATCCAGTACTTTCACATATTTCATGATGCCACAAAGTTGTTTTATATTCTGTCCCTCGCACTAAGTTCATTTTAAGTTAATTGCAATCTGGTTGGCAGTTATTAGTTACAGATAATCCTTCAGAACTCCAGTTCCACCAGATTCCACTATTTCAGACTTCATCTCAGTGACTCAGCCAGATATTGCTCTCAAAGCAATGGATCGTTGACATCAAGTAAATTAAGAGATGTGTTAGAAACCTGCTTGATAGACATCTCAGTTCTGCTATGTTTTCCTATAAAACACACTTTGAAAACAAACAGAACTCAGCGAGGTGTTTCGGAGTTCAATTAAAATCAACATCATTCATTAATTGTGAAAGTGTACACGCATCAGCTTTAGGAGATTGATGGCAATCAAAATTAATATTGACAAATCCTATAAGTATTAGAAATAAATGGCACGGCACAACATTGAATTTAAATTAAAAATATTAATCAACACAATAATCTGCATTATACAGATACATGTTACAATTTATCGAAACCTCACAGATGGATGATTGAAGTTCATAGTGCAGAAATTGATTTGTATTCTGCATTCTTGAAGCTTGACAATGTTTTGCGAGGTTTCAATGATAACATACATATTCTCAATAGTTGCCTGTCTTCAGAGATGCAAACATTATCGACAGATTTACAGTTGTTCCTCGCTTTGAACAAAGAATTACTGCACTGCACTGATGGAATTACGCATCTGCGTCAGGTCATCATAGTTTTTAGGCATCTATACTTCTTGAATATTATTTCTTAAAAATCCAAAAGGAAAAACTATTGAAAATTAAGAGTGAACCCGTCGGCCTAAAGCAGGTTCTAGACTCTTGATTAAAGTAGTTGTCTCTAGTCAAGATTATACTCAACCATGTACAATTGGAATGGGTAGACTGAGATAAACAGCGTACAGGAAATCGGGAAAGGTGCAAATTGTCGATATCACGCTGGTATCTCCACGAAGATGCAGATGGTCTGAAATAGCTAATCAGATCAACACCCCTATATTACATTAATGAAGTTTTCTTTTCCTGGAAGGTTATGCATCAAATTGACAATGTTAGGGGATTTTTTTTCTGTCAGCTCAAAGAACATGAAACCGAGAATTTCACAGAGATAGAAATGAAAATATCCAGAAAAGGTCAAAAGAACCATGCACACAAAACATTTGATCTGGTTCCTGGAAACATGAAGTAAAATCGCCCAAAAGTTAATGGTAATTCATGTTAAACCAATGATCAGATCCTGGCAGATTAAAAATATCCTGGGAAAATGAGAGATTACGCACTGTTGTGGAAATAAACGATGTACATAATATTTGCCAAAATATCAAAGCTTGGAAATGAAGAAAAGCAAAAGGCTTTGGGCGCCCTTCTCAATTCTCCATTGAAGGCTAACATCTGCTTGCAGCAAACAATTAGAAAAATTGATAAAATTTTAGCTTCCATCACAAGAGGATTTGATTGCAGGTCGAATGAAATGTTGCCTCATTTGTAAAGCATCTTCGTTAGACCACACCTGGAGCATTGCATGAATTGTTGAATTCTTATCACTGGAAAGATGTTATTGCCGTTGAGGGAGAGCAATGTCGGATAAGCCACAGTTGTTTCCAAGATGGAGGAACTGGACTTTTACTGTGCTGTTGGCCTCGATGAATCCATTTCAGCATAAATCAATGGATTTAAGGTACCAACCAAACAGTCTCTGTAGTAGACTGAAGTGAGGAGATATACATATACATACACACATACATATACACATATATACAGAGAGAGAGAGAAATGTACATCGACATATATCACATACTTGTGACTGTGTCATATATATTGCGTTGTATAAACATTTTTGTGTCTAAATTGCACCTCTGCTCATTCATCACTGAGTCAGTTATCACATGATATTTTCACTGAATTTGCTAAAACTGTTGGTCGACTTCAAATGCTCATCGATCCATACAATGATCGTCTGGCTATCACCACTTCACACCCAATGGTTTTGCAGTCACTGAATTATCCATCTGCCAACACTCTGTGAGTTACAATTACACAGAAACTGAAATATTCAGAAAGTGTGGTGCTACAAATGAGCAGCTGGTCAGGCAGAATCCAGGGGCAGGAGAGTCTACGTTTTGAACTTCATCTGATTAAGAGCTCATATTCGAAAAACCGACCCTCCTGCTCCTCTGATGCTGCTGGACTGATTGTGCTTCTCCAGCACCACACTCCTCGACCCTGATCTCCAGCGCCTTAGAAGACTGACCAGTGAAGATGTAGTACGTTCAGATATCACCGACCCAACCTGCTGCAGAACTGATTCTAAATCCTCAGAAATCCAATACGCCTTTTCCGACACCTACTCTTCAAAGACATTTTAATACAATCAATCATTCTTTTCTTTTTCACACTGGTATGTGGCAGAGAGAAATCCTAAGATTACTGCCTTTGAGAATCTGTCTTTCAATTTCATTCTTAACTCGTGGAAATCTGTCCTGAGGACCCCATTATCTTTTCTGCCAATGTTGTTGGTACCAATGCGGACAGTGTCATCTTTTAGTGCCATCTTGCCGAGAAGGAATTCCGCAGCCACATCATTCCTTCCAGGAGGCAACGCACCATCCTATAGTTAGTGAATCAGATTTCTAGCCTCTGACCACCTTTTGTTGCGACTGTACTTATATGACTAGAGCGGTTCAGGTTCTGGTCAATGGTGGCAATCAGGTTGTCGAAACTGTGTGATCCTGTAAAGTTAATACCAATTCATATCTCTGGGCAATGTTATTGGTGATAATCAATGCCTGGTATTAGAGTGGCAGGGATTTTCGCTGACAATTGTCAGTCGAAAACCTGCTATAGATCCAGATTGTGGTACATTTAGACATGGACTCCTTCAGTATTTCAAGAGTCATGAATGGTGCTCAACGTTGTGCAATCATCAGTGAGTATCCCTGCTCCTGACCTTATGGTATAGGGAGGTCATTGATGAAACGGATAACGATAGCTCAGCCAAGATCATTCCCCGAAGATCTTCAGCAGAGATGTTCTTGCGCTGAGATTACTGATCTCCAACAACTCCAAACATTTTCCATTTGCTAGGAATGCCGCGACACAGCATGGATTTTTCACGTGATTCTCAGTGACGCGAGTTTTGGTCGAGATCATTGACTCCCCATTTGATCAATTGCTATATTAGCATAAAGAACAACCACTCGCACATTATCTGGAATTCAGCTGAAATGATGACGGCATACATTATAATTAGTTAGTCGTTATTTTTAAGTAAGGCGTGTGAATGACTAACTTCTCAATTCTTCTTTCCTTCAGTAGGTCAATATGTATATTGGGGGCAAAATCTGTCTCACTTGAAAAGTTTCGATACCTCCAAATTAATTCGCATATTTGGTCATCTTCCTTTTGAGCTGTGGAAGGAGGCCTTCTAAAGCTATAAAAGGAAATAATCAAATAATGGCTGGTAAACCGTGAACAGCGTTTGTCCCCTTATCTACAGAAAGGTGTTTTGCCTTTGGATAGATCCCAGAGAAGCTTCATTCGGCTGATCTCGGATATGAAGTGTTTTTTAATAAATATAATGAAAAGATTGGGCCTGTCCTTATCGCAGTTGAGAAGAATGAGAGGCCATCTTATCAAACCAATTGTAATCCGCAGGAGATGAGAACAGTTTGTTTTCCTTTGATCGCCTATTTAACGTCGATGTGGAGAGGTATTTGTTCTGTCAGAAGATTGTGAATCTGTGGAATTTCTAATCATAGAGGGCAGTCGCTGCTGGGTTATTTACAATATTCAAGGCAGTGATGGATAGATTTTTGCTCAGTAAAGGAATCGATTGGTGAAAGGAAAAGTCAGGAAATTGAAGTCCAGGTTTATCAGATCAGCCATGATTTCATTGAGTAGCAAAACAGGGTAGATAGGCTGAATGGCCTAACTCTGCTCCAGGTTTTACATTGTAAACGTGAAGGAGGTGAACGGTGGAGAGCAGATGTCAAGCTCTGCATCGTAACGAAATCATGGTTGATATATTCGAAACCATATGTGTGGTCATCGAGAGCACAGTGGTTAGCACTGCTGCCTCACAGCACCTGAGACCTGGGTTCAATTCCCGCTTCAGGCGACTGACTGTGTGGAGTTTGCACGTTCTCCCCGTGTCTGCGTGGGTTTCCTCCGGGTGCTCTGGTTTCCTCCCACAGTCCAAAGATTTGCAGGCCAGGTGAATTGGCCATACTAAATTGCCCATAGTGTTAGGTCAGGGGTAAATGTAGATGTAGGGGTATGGGTGGGTTATGCTTCGGCGGGGCGGTGTGGACTTGTTGGGCTGAAGGGCCTGTTTCCACACTGTAAGTCATCTAATCTAGAAAACATACAAATATTGCTCTACGACACGAAGGACAGGTTGTTTTATTTTCTTTGCGAATATTTTGCAAATGAATTTCAAAGAATATGAATCTCAAGGTTTCATAAGCAAATCTGTGAAGGGACAGGACACTTCAAATTCTCTGAGTAAAATATGCAAGACCTTCGGCCTGGCTAAAAGGGAAACTGAGAAAAATGTGCCATGAAGACATGGTCATTCTTCACAAATCACTGAATCAATCTTAGATCTGTTTTGTGTCAGTGCTCTGCCTTTGCCATTATAAAGCCTGTGATTGACAGGGTCACTTTTATTAAAATTGTCACAGTTATGAAGGATTCTAAAATATTCAAGAAAGGAAGAAAAAACATAACTACATTGTACAATACTACTGTTAGAATTATGGAATCATAGAGATGTACAGCACTGGAAGAGACCCTTAAGGCCAACTTATCCGTCCTGACCAGATATCCGAAGTGAATCTCGTGTTCATTGCCAACATTATGCCCCATCCCTCTAAACGCTTCCTATTCATATGCCCATCCAGATGTCCTTTAAATGTTGCAATTGTGCAAGTCTCCAACACTTCCTCTGGAGCACATTCCACAAATGCACCACGCTTTGAGTGAAACTGTTCCCCATTTATTCCTTTCAAATCTTTCCTTCCTGACCTTAAAAGTATGCCCTCTACTTTTGGACACCCCAAAGCTGGTAAAATACTTTGTCTATTCACCCTACCCATGCGCTTCACGATTTTATAAACCTCTATATTATCAGCCCTAAGCCTCTAATGTTCCAAGGGAAACAGCCCCAGCTTATTCAGACTCTTCCGATATCTCAAGCCTTCCAATCATTTCAACATCCTTGTAAATCTTCGCTGAACGCTTTCAGGTTTCACAACATACTTCCTACAGCATTGAGACCAGAATTGTGGATAGTTCTCCAGAACTCGATTAGTCAATGTTGTGTACATCCACAACATGAACTCTCAACTCAATACTCAATTGAATGACCAATAAAGGGAAGCATAGCAAACACCTTCTTCAATATCCTTCCTACCTTTAACTTCAGTTTCTATTGTCTTATTTCTGTAGTTTCAGAGAATATTTAATTGACAGATTCAAAATTATAGGTTGGTTATGGGAAAAATGCATTTTCTCTGTCAATGCTATCAAGAGCTAAGCATGAATTTAGGATAATTGCTTTAAAACAAGAGACAAAACGAAAATCATTAGCTCTGGTTTGAGATAGCATGTTGTTTTGGCATGGGTGATATTTGCCGAAAAGTATTGGCAACAGATACACCGATGACCTTGAAAAAGCAAGAGAATGTATTGCTTGCAAATCAAATAATCAGTGTGAAAGTGATTTAAAGTGGTACAAATTCGATGTATCTTTCAAAGTACACAGCACGCATGTACAACTGACAGATTAGTCTATCGATGTGTTGTATGGTGCTAAGAATCTGTTCAACTATCAATGGAGTGATTCGTATGGATTATTATTCATCCTCTCATGTCACTGAAACGGGTGCAGCAACGCTAACTTTAAAAGGGAGAATGTTTTCTTAATTAATATGTAGATGGATGTACAGAGAAGTGGCATAAATCGACTACTTCTTGGGAAATAAATCAGGCATGTTACTGACATGTTATTGGATGAGTACTCTTGGATCAGTGACTACAATTCTATTCTCCTAAAATAGTAATGGAAAATGATAGAACTAATACACAAGTTTAATTCTAAATCAAGGCAAGGCCAATTTTGAAGTTATGATACAGAAACTTTCAATAGTTGATTGGGTGGAGCTCCTCGCAAGCAAAAGGACGTCTGGCAAATTTGAAGCTTTCGAAAGTGATAGACCGAGAGTTCAGTGACAACATGCTCCTGTGAGAGTGAAGGGCACAGCTGACAGGAGTAGGGAACGCTGACTGAAGAGAGATGTAGAGGCTCTGCTCAAAAAAAAAGCAAGAGGCGTATTTCACTGAGATCATTGAATCCTTTGAGTGTAGAGAGTTGTAGGGTCATACTTAAGAAGAAAATGTGCACAGCATCAACAAGACAGGAGATAGCTTTGGCACTTTAGATTAAGGAGAATCTAGAGATTTTACACGTATACTAAAGTCGAAAGAGTAACTGGAGAGGGGATAGGGCCTCTTAAAGAAAGGGTCAAATGTATGTGTGAAACAACATGTGTGAAATGTATTGTGTGAGATCCCATACGAATATTTTGTGTCAGAACGCAGGAAGACATGGAAGCGAGCAACTCAGCGAAATTAATACTGATCTCTTGAGAAGAGTCCACATCACTGACGTGGAGATACTGAAGGCCTTAAAATGTATATATGTAGACGAATCCCCGGGACATGCTTAGGTATATTGTGGGAGACTAGGAATGAAATTGCGGTGTCTGACAGACATATCTTTGATATGGACAACCACGGCAGAACTGCTAAAAGACTGAATGGTCTTAGTATTATGCTATTATTTAAGAAAGACTGTAAGGATATGCCAAGGAACTATATAACAGTAAGCCTGACGTCAGTGGTGGACATGTAGTTTGAAGGGATTCTGAGAGTAAAGATGCACATGCATTGGGAAAGGCAAGGATTCATGAGGGACACTCAGCATGAGATTGCACGTGGGAAATCGTGTTTCACTAATTTGATTGAAATGTTTGGAGGGGTGACCAAGACAGTAGATGAAGGTAGACTAACAAACATTTTGCGCATGGATATTGGCAAGGCCTTTAACATGGTTGCGCATGGAAGACTAGATAATACCATGAAAACAAAGGGAATGAAGGGAAAGCTAGCAAATTATAAAAATTGTCTTTTGGCAAGGAGACAGAGGGTGGTAATAGAGGTTGTAGTTCAGACTGGGGGCTCAGACGAGTGGTTGTACCTCAAGAAGACATATCTGTAACATGGACAAGCACGGGTGAACTGCACGGGTAACTGATGGGTTAAAGTATTATGCTTGATTTAAGAACGTCGTTAAGGAAAAGACAGGAACCATATAACAGTAATCCTGACGTCAGTGGTGGACATGTTGCTCGACTGGATTCCGAGAGAAAATAGCCACATGCATTTGGAAAGGCAAGGACTGATGAGAGACACTCAGCATGACTTTGCACGTGGGAAATCGTGTCTCACTAATTTGATTAAGATCTTTGGAGGGGTGAAAAGACGGGTCATTTCACGTCATTTAAGTAAACGTTGTAGTTGAGAAAATCGGACGCATCGTTCGTGAGTTGGTGCAAAACTCCAAAATTGGCAATATAATGGACAATCAAGAAGATTCCCGACGAGGATAACCGGGCCAATGAGACGAGGAATGGCAGGTGGAGTATAATTACTTAAATGTGAAGTGTTGCCTTTTCTTTAGCTAAACCTGAGCAAGAATTATTGGAAGGATCGGGGCATGTTGACATAGACACCTAAGAACGCAGATACATATTTCCTTGAAAGTTGTATCACAGGTAGACTGGTTGGTGAAGAAGGCCCCACTTGCCTTCATCTGTCAGAGCACTGATTACAGGAGATTGTGATGTCATGTTATGGATGCATACTCAACCGGTGAGACCACATTTGGAGTACTGTGTACAATTTTGGTCGTCCGACAGGAAAGATGTCATTAAAATGGTAGGAGTGCAAAAAGGATTTATTAGGATGTTCCCGAGGCAGCAGGGTTTGAGTTATGAGGAGAGGGTCGAGAAGTTCGGACTGCTATTATCTGGATCGTATGAGGCTGAAGGGTGATCCTAGAAAAGTTTATAAACTCATGGTCAAACGTCACACGATGCCCAGTCATAGTTGAACAAGTCTATTTATAATCACAGGCTTTCAGAGCACTGTCTCTTCATCAGTTCACGTGATGAAAGGGCAGCGCTTTTAAAGCTTGTGATTTCAAATATCCCCGTTGGGCTGCAACTTGGTGTTGTGTGACTTCTGAACTTGTCCACCCAGTCCAATACTGGCACCTCCACATCATAAAATCATGAGTGGCATTTAAAACCTGAATAGCCAAGGTCTTTCCCCACTGTACGGTCGTCCAAAACAAGACAGCAGAAGTTTAGAGTGAGAGGAAAAAGATTTGAAAGTGACCTGAGGGGCAACTTTTCCACACAGAGGGTGATGCATAGATCGAATGAGCTGTCAGAGGAAGTGGTAAATGTAGGTATACTTCCAACATTTAAACGGAATTTGGACAGATGCATAGATATTGGGCTGAAAATGTGTTGCTGGAAAAGCGCAGCAGGTCAGGCAGCATCCAAGGTGCAGGAGAATCGACGTTTTGGGCATGAGCCCTTCTTCAGGAAGGGCTCATGCCCGAAACGTCGATTCTCCTGCTCCTTGGATGCTGCCTAACCTGCTGTGTTTTTCCAGCAATACATTTTCAGCTCTGATCTCCAGCATCTGCAGTCCTCGCTTTCTCCCAGATGCATAGATAGCAAAGGTTTCAAAGGGATATGGGCCAAACGCCGGAAAATGAGACTAGCTCAGTTCAGGAAGCCTTGTTAGCATGTAACAATTGGGCTGAAGTTTCCATGTTACATGACTCTATGACTGCATGTCTCTAAATGATTTCTGTCCTCTGTGTTTTTGACAGGACAAAATAAATATTGTATTAGTAAAGCGACAGAGTTAGGTTTAGAGTTATGATACCACAATAAGCATTACTGCAAATGGTCCATTCCAACTCATATTGCGAGTCTCCAGCCCTTGCAAAATGTCAAATGTCGTTGGAAAATCAGATCCCGGTCATTACCGAGTCAACAACGAATGTTCGTTGTTAACTATTCACTGTACAAATGTTCTTTGTATTGTCTGTGACCACGCTTCCAGTTGGTGTCACTGGCTTTTCAGCGTGTGCTGCACGCCACTTCCACGATGCTAAGTTAGCGGCTCACATTTAGAATTCTCCGTCCCAACTGGAAGCTCCCTCAAAACATTCAACTTGGAACTCTGTGGTGAGAATTTCCATAAACCTCACCTTATATCCCTTGTCCCCAAATAGCATACATCCTGTCTTGGTTGTGTAACTCCTATATTTCAAATGTCTTTCCTTTCAGTTCTCTTTTTTTTTCTTCGTTCAGACCACCAGATTCTCGATTGCATTTTCCCTGACTGTAAACGCAAACTTACCACGGGAATTGAACACACGCTGTTCTCTCTGCATCAGAAACCAAGCATGCAACCAACCGGGGCACAAAACCCCTGCTTTACTATAATGTTCTTGTGTGCTTTCTTCTCATTAAACATGCTACACTTATACGGGTTTACAAATGACCTCTACAATTGAGAATGATGGGAGCAGTTATTGCATGGGAACAGACCTATATTCAAGTTATTTCCAAGCTCCTCGTCGCCTTGACTTTGAGTTATATCGCTTGTCCTGCAGTGTTGTTCATTCCTGAAGGACACAGTCTTTGACCGACCTTCTCAACAGCACGATGGGTGTCTCTGCAAGAGCAGAGACTGGAGTGGATCATCGACACATTCTCAGTTCCGTATGGGCAATACAAAGCTTATTGACGTATGGAATCTCACTGTTTCCTGAACGAATGAAAAGAATACTTGCTCGTTTTAGTCCATCTCGCTGACAGTCGAAAATGAGACCACAACTGGGCCTGTCTGTAAACTGGACCCTCTCCTGATACAGCATTTCTATCAAATGGAGCAATAACACTGGGAGCTAAGTGAAACATAATGTATTGTACAGCATCTTTTTCTTTATGAACCAAGTAGTTAACACAACCTTCTCCTTCGTATGTTCTCAGGGATTTTGCAACCATTCCGTGCTGCACATCTAATTTTGTGTAACTCAATTGTGTGTAGATGACTAGTCTTTTGCCTTTTCCAGATTGTCAACAGTTTTTCCTGCATCCACCCGTAAACCTTACCAGAAAACAGACAGAAAATGTGTAATCCCAAGTGAGGCACTTATGGACCTATCTGCAAGTTGCATAGTTCATGCAAAAATGAACTTTTGTCTTCATAATAAGTTTTCCCTGGAAGCAAGTTCCTGGCCTTTTATTCCCAATAATTCACAGGATAAGGGCATTGATAGCAAGGCATGTATTAGTTTCCGACCAAAAATGCAGTTGCAGTGACTGTTTTATTTTATTTTTCAGAAAGAATGAAGTTGGAGAGTGTCGTACTCAGTGTTTACCTCAAATGTTATTGCTGATTCTGACAGTGCTCGTGGGGTTACAATACTGGGGGAACACTTCACCAAATGTGATGTGGGTATTGATGTCTGGATCCAGTGCTTCGTGATCATCCTTGTTTCTCCTCGAGAAGGAGGAGGTGTGACAATGTTGTCTCTTTTAAAAAGATTACTTTGTCCATGTCTTTGGGTAGATTAGATTATTTACAGTGTGGAAACAGGCCCTTCAGCCCAACATTTCCACACCGCCCCGCTGAAGCACAACCCACCCATACCCTTACATTTACCCCTTCCTATCACTACGGGCAATTTAGCATGGCCAGTTCACCTGACCTGCATATTTTTGGATTGTGGGAGGAAACCGGATCACCCGGAGAAAACCCACGGAGACACGGGGCGAACGTGCAAACTCCACACAGTCAGTCGCCTGAGGCGGGAATTGAACCTGGATCTCTGGCTGTAAGGCAGCAGTGCTTTCCACTGTGCCACCGTGCCACCTAGTGGAGTCTAGTCTAGTCGAGTCGAGTCTAGTCTAATCTAGTGTCTTCTTTTGGAAGATTTCGTAAAGACAGATGTGCCAAAATGTCTTGGGAAAGCCGAGTTTAACAATGACTAGGGAGTTAGCAGTTCTCCCAGTTCAACATTGTTGCACCTTTGGTTTCGCAGAAACAGAGAAGCTGTTGCAATGTAGTAATGTTCCAGGCATCACAATATGATTCTAAGTTGACTTACCGCTCTGAAATCTCTGAATGTTGCTCCCTCGGACTTGTAAGAATCCGATTTTGAATTTCCCTTTTGCAACGGGTGTGTTGATGGAATGCTGTTTGATTGGAGCTGTTTCTTAATTAAGTTGCTGCTTTGGATTGGTTCGGTTTGCCAGCAGTTAAGTTATTATAAATTCTGTTTTCTTTTGTTTATGTTTCAACTATACTTTTAAAGTTAATTTTGATTTCGTAAAACTAAAGGTGTGAACAGCTGCATCACCCCGGAACACTCACTTCACATCTGCCTTAAAAATAGGAAGCTAAGGTCCAGGCTATCTTCTTGAACTCTTTTGTAGTGGGTCATAACCAGTCTATATAACTGGGAGGGGTAGTGGTGAGCTACCATCTTCAACTGTGCAGTCAACGTGTTGACTGTAGACATATAATACCATTAGGGAGACAACTCCAGCATATCGGCTCTGCAATACTGAATAAATAGCAACTGATGTCCAAGTCGGAATAGTGAGTGGTTTGAAGGAGAAACTTCGAATTGGTACTGTGCTCTGTTGCAGACACTCAGTTGAAGTCTCAAACATGCAGTGTCAGCTCGCAGCACTAAAACGACCACAGTTATCTTTTATAAAAGATTACGAGACTTGGAATTTTAACCAACAGCATCTGAGGAGACAGAAGCAGAGACAACGTTTCAAATTCAGTGTGACTCTCCTGCAAAACTCTAAGATGAGTCAGACTTGTTGACTTCCTCCAGTATTTTCTGTTTTTGTTCCTTTACAACTGGACAATGGAAAATTCTGTAACAGGGGTTCCAATCCGAGATGATTCGTGTCAAACTGTGATCTGTTCCTAAGTGAATGTGAAACTCCAGGGTTTCGGATTCTGCGCAAAACTGACAGTGGTGCCAATCTTGTTAGTTAATATTAATAAATAACTTTTGAAAATTGCTTGAATATGATTGCTTGAAGGACCCTTACTGCCATTTTGCACCATGTTAACTTAAACAAACCATGAAAGCCTTAAACCTGAGCTCCTTTGCTCGCAACAGAAGCTACCAAGCATTCCCAATATTGTCTGTTGTTTCAGGTGAAAATAATTTGATAAACAGGCACTGTCCATATAATGTAAGCTGGGAGTTCGTATTTGAACAAACTATGCAATGAGGCTTTTTAATTCTAAGGGTGTGTCCTTGACATTCCAAATGAAGGGCTTCTGGCCAAAACTTTGACTCTCCTTCTCTTTGGAAGCTGCCTTACCTGCTCTACTTTTCCAGAGCCACACTTTTCGATCTGACTCTCCAGCATCTTTGTTCCTCACTTTCTCTCGTGCACCTTTGACAGAAAGGCTATCATTCATCCCCGGACAGTCTTTGATGGAACAAGTAAGGGAGACAATCTTCTTCTTGAAACAGGATCTGGCGAAAGTACTTCGACAATTTCTTCCAGCAACATTCCACATTCAAGGCTCAGCAAAAGAAGGACCAGCGATTATTTATTGCAAGGCATGATGGTCGATAACTAGAAAGCAAAATTGGAAATGATTCCATTCATGCGTGTTTGCTGCCTTTCATTTTCAGTATGTAGAGGTTTGAGAAATTTCACAAAACCTCTGATTGATTTCCAAATTTATGAAACCTGCCTTCTTCGCCTTCATCTCATTTCACTGCTTCGCTCTCTCTCTCTTTCTCACTCTCTTCCACGCTTATGGACTCTTATTTCTCTCTATGTTTCTATTTACGTGTGGCTCAAGCCAATCCTTTCTCACTTTCTCCCCTTTCGATCTCTCCCACACCACCTCCCCACTTCTCAATTCTTTCTTACTCCCTCTCCATCCCTTCGAACGCCTTCTCTCCCTGTCTCATCTCTCTCATTCTTCCCCTGACTCTTGCATTCTTTCTCCATCTCTCACATTTATTTGTTACGGCTCTCCCTCTCTCTTTCTTCTGCACATCGAATATTCAAATTGAAGATACAACCAATCACCTTATAATGGATATTATTGAATAACTGTAGATTTCTCGAAGTGCATTAGCTTCATGGTTGCTTTTTCCGACTTGCCTCAATCACTCCAATCAATTTCACAATCTGCCTTTGTAATTTCAGGCCCGCTTTTAATGTTTGTCTTTCCGGTTTAAATTCATTTTCCAGCATATTACAAAGGACTGTTTGCGGATCAAATGTCACACGATGAGCAAATAGAGTAACCTAATTCATCAGGAGCTAAATGTCACTGGCTTTTCACCATGGAAAGAAGAGTTACATTCTTCATTCGACAAAACATTAAATGTTTTCGAGGAGGTGTTAGGTTGAGTTAATAATGTTAAAGAGTTCAAAGACCAGGGGGAAAACACGAAAAAATGAATGATGATTCATGATCAGAGTGAATCGTGGAGTAGTCGATGAGGGTTGAAGGGCTCCCTCCTGTTACTATGTCAGAATAATGGAGGACAGACATCATGTGGTCAGGGTCTGAAATTGCAGAGTTGAGCGTTAGAATGCCGAAAGTGTCTGAGGGGGAAATATGTGTCGTTCCTTGAGTTGTGTTACGTTACTTGGGATAATCGTAGCAGGCCCAGGAAAGAAATATTGGCATGACAACGGGGTGTACTCATGAAGTAGCAATCAAATAATAAATGATTGATTTCATGTGAGAAAACACAAGATGGGTTCGAAGGAGACTTGACTGAAATTAAAAACACGAATTGTGTCACTTCGATGGAAATGACTATTTTCACAACAGTTAAGACAAAAAGTCACTTTCCTGTAAATGGGACAGTTGCATGAGTTAAAGAAGAAAGAATTCGCTGTTCACAGCATGAGAACCAGAAAAAAGATTGTGTAATACAACTTACAGATTTGATGGGGAACTTTTCCTTTCGTATTTTGAGTAATTGTAGTGTTTGGATGTAGATAGTAAGTTGTTGTGCTATGTTTTGACAGGCTAGTGTATTTTGCTTTCATGCTTATATGCAAAATCTTCCTGTTAAAGAAATGAGACCAAATCAGATGCCTTATATGTTTATATTTTTCAAAAGATTTCCTATATAATTTTTGTTATAGTGTGGGATCTGATTTGTATGGTGGGTACATGAACTGGGATCATTATATTCCATAATATTGGCAGGAAATTGTAAACTTTAGAGGTACAGTGGAATTTGACAGCTCTAATACGGGAACCATAAAACGTGAGCACACCAGTGCAGCAAGTGTTTAGGAAGACAAGTAGCAACATGATCCCTATTGTGAGGGCAATACAAAATAAAATTACAGAGATTGTATTGCAGATATATGCGGCCTATGAAAGGTCACAACTGCAATACACTGCTGGTGTTCTTGGGTAAAAAACGTTTGTATTTTGTTTGATTCTGTTCAGGGAAGTTTCACTGAAACTTTTTTTTTGCAATGAAGTCCTACTTAAGAAGAAAAAATAAAAATAAACAACGTATTTAAAAAGTCGAACGATTGAAGAAAACTCTTCACAAGGATGAAGCAGGGAAACACTCTCCCACCAATGTGAATTCAAAGACGTAATTAAATTCGCGAGTATGTCCATGAATGGACTAGGGATATGATGTCGTCAGTAGATGAATGAGCCTGGCTAACCCTAAACTAAGCAGAAGTGAGCAGTTATTGATCAGTAAGTGCGGCTTGATAGCACTACTGATCGTCTCCTATATCAAATTACTGATGAACAATCTGTAGCTTGATCAGTTGGCAATTAGATGATTTGGTACTTTTCTGTTTTGTTTGAAAAGGACGCACATAGAATTCTTCCATATTGTTGCGTGGACGTTAGCGCTGCAACTGACCATGTCGACATTGGCTGGGGTAGTGGCAATTCTTGAAAATGTGCTTAGGGATATTTGTCAAAACGCTTTGAGGGTGCACGACAAATTGCACAGGGTGTTTAACAATTCCGAAGTGGGACATACATGGTTTATGTGAGTGGGAAAAGGAAAAATGCGTACGATGTTGGAAAACTCCGAGATTGCCCAATTGACAAGAAGAAAAACATAGAAATATATCATCCAAATGCTGAGACATTGCAAAGCTTTGAGATGCAGGAGTATCTATCTGGCCCAGTGTATGAATCAGAAAAGGTTACCATGTAGACACAACAACCAAATTTTAAAAAAAACTAATAGAATTTATCGTGAATGGAATTGAATTCAAGAGAATAAAAGTTGTTTATTTGTACAGTGCATTGATGACAGCAAATCCTTAACACTGTCAAAATGCTGGATGTCCTCCTTTAAAATGTTGTGTGTCTCTGGACACACAATGAACAGCAATGGTTCAATAAGGCTGACCACCAGGATATTTTCAAGGGACGATCATGGATGGACAATAAATGCTGGCCCAGACAGCGTCACCGATGTATCATAAATGAATAAAATGTTTTTCTGATGATAAAATCGTAAAAAGAAAGTAAATTGCGTTTTCACCAAGCATATGGAAGGGGGGAGATGTACTGAAAGCAGTTCGGAGAATGTTAATCAGATTAGCAGCTGGAATAAGAGATTTGTAGAAGTAAAATGTGGATGCAAGGCTTTTATCTTCTTGAATTTAAAAGAGGAAAAGGTGACCTGTTGGGAACATAAAAGATCCTGAATTAAATGAGGGAAGAACATTTTCTCTTCTGGACGAATCGTGAACGAGGAGTCACAATTTAAAAATCAGCTCTTGGACTCGGCAAGATGGCGATATTCTCTAGGATTGCTGTTGATAGCGCTGCCTAATAGCCAAGGCATACCGGTGTTTTTGCCATCCCTGGCCAACTTATGTGGTGGAAATATTAGTTTCAAACCTTGCAGAACACATATTTGTTAATATTTGGGAGTGTGAAGGATGCCAAAGGGAAAAGGAGCAGGTAACCAACAGCGGGGAGGACACCCCCCTGCAGCACCTGCAACCCCAGAGCCTGCAGCAGCAGCAGCCTCTCGTGAACCCTTCGGGGACCTGACAGACTCACAGGAATTGGCTGCGGCGATGGAGAGACTTTCCTTGAAAGTTGTGGCTGCGATTGAGGAAATCCGTGGGGAGATTCGTGACCAGGTGCAACCTATCGCATCCATACTGCAGAAGCACGAGCAGGAGATCCAGGACCTCGTGGAGGGGCTGGAGGAAGTGGAGGGTGGAACTAAGGTCTCGAAAGCTGCGATGCAGTCCTCATCCAATCAGATCCAGGTGCTGGAGCGAGACGTGCGGGCCTCGCAAAACCATATCGAAAATCGTGGTCGGAGGATAAATCTCCGCCCAGTCCTTGTGCACGTCCACTCATATAAGGACAAGCAAAACGTCATAGAAGTTTCCAGATGCCTGGGAAAAGATCCGCAGGCGCTTCTGTACAAGGGGTCAAAAATCATGTCCTTGGATGAAGTTTAAAAGAGGCTGAGGAACCTGGGCATCCAGTACTCCATGAGATTCCCCGCAGTACTTCGTTTCAGCCATGAGGACTCAGATTATACATTTGACTTGGCGGATAAAGCTAAAAACTTTGCGGACACTTTAAAATAGACAGATTGGCCTGAAGAATATGGTTAATGTTTGTTCCCTTTTCTATTATTCCCCATGTTCCCCTTCCTTTTTTTACTTCCTTTCTTTTCCCAGATAATTTCCTTTTTGGAATGGAGGAAAAGACTTTGGCACAAGTTGGTCTTTTTTTTGATAAATGGATTTTCTGATGGGAAATTTTGTGGATGTTCTTTGTTGTCTGTCTCCGTTTTTTTTTTGTTTGTTCAGCTTCTCTTTTAGTCACAAGTGGGGGTGTCATAAAGCCAGGGATGGGTGGAGTGCTCATCCTGACTTTGTCTTTTGGTTGAAGGTTCGTCTCCTTTTTTTCTTCCGAAGGCTGGGCACAGTTCAGGTTTGAAGGAGCTGTGAAGGAGGGGATAGGTAGGGTGAGAGCCCCTTATGGACGGGGAAAGAGTCTTCCATTCAAGGTTCTATAATTGGTTTTTCTTGTAGTATTTTTTGGGAGACCTCCTTCACTGCCGCTCCCTCACCACCAGACGCCTAGAGGAAGAACGCCTCATCTTCCTCCTCGGAACACTTCAACCCCAGGGCATCAATGTGGACTTCAACAGTTTCCTCATTTCCCGTTCCCCCACTTCACCCCAGTTCCAAACTTTCAGCTCAGCAATGTCCCCATGACTTGTCCTGACTTGTCCTACCTGCCTGTTTTCTTTTCCACCTATCCAGTCCACCCTCCTACCCCGACCTATCATCTTCATCCCCCACCCCGATTCACCTATTGTACTCTATGCCTCTTTCTCCCCACCTCCACCTCCTCTCACTTATCTCTCCACCCTTCAGGCTCTCTGCCTATATTCATGATGAAGGGCTTTTGCCCGAAACGCCGATTTTACTGCTCCTCGGATGCTGCCTGAACTGCTGTGCTCTTCCACCACCACTAATCCCGAATATGGGGATAGGCCAGAGAAGTATTTAGCATAACTGAGTCGGAAAAAGGGTGCTCCCCAAACCATTATTGCAATCAGAGACAGCTCTGGGGTCCTTACTTACGATGGTAAAAAGATTAATGAGGCTTTTCGGAGCTTTTACTCTGAATTTTATCAGACGGAAGGTTGCGAAGACAGGAGTGCTAAAATGGAGACTTTTTAAAAAAAAACTGGACCTCACAGGGGTAACCTTGTGACAGGCCTCTCTCCTTAATGTTCCCTTAACAGTTCAGGAAATACAGGAGGCAGCTAGGCAACTTCAGAGTGGGAAAGCGCTTAGCCCTGGGGTTTTCCGGGCGAGTTTTATAAGGGCTTTATAGGGATTCTGTTAGAGCCATTGTTTGAGATGTACAGTCACTCCTATGTGCATGAATGCCTTCCACCATCCTTAAGAGAAGCTGATATTTCCTTTAATCTTAAAAAGGGGAATATTCCTGCGGATTGTGCCTCCTACACGCCCATCTCTCTGTTAAATTCAGACTTCAATAGTCTGTCCACGATCCAGCCTCTGAGATTGTAAAGGGTGTTGCCCCATATTATTAAAGAGGACCAGACAGGCTTTATAAGGGGCTGTGGGTCCTCTAATAATATTAGAAGGTTGCTGAATGTGGTCGACGTTTGTCAGCAACGATCGATTCAGGGGTTGGTGCGATTTCAGGATATAAGATTAATTTTGCAAAATCGGAAGTTGTGCCTTCGGGAAACTTAAGGATGTGCCAGAAATTGAAGGTGGCTCTAAGTTCCCTTTTCAGTGGTCACGGGCAGCGTTCAGTAACCTAGACATTTTTATTACCCCAAAGTTTGATCTGTTACTTTGGAATAACTTCGCTCATTTGCGCGACAATATTAGGCGAGATCTCCAGAGATGGGAGGCTCTTCCAATTTCGTGGCTGGGCCGAATATCTCTCATTAAGATAAATGTTCTTCTTCGTTTGCTTTTTCCCATGTGTATGCTCCCTATAATGTTTCCCAGGTCAATGCTGCGGAAGCTTATGAGGTGGTTTGATTCCTTTGTCTGTCATCGTGGGTGGCCCCTCATCTAACTTAGTAAATTGCAATTGCAGCTGGATATTGAGGCCTCCCAAGCAAAGTGCCCTCTTATTAACCTATTGTTCATGGATAAGATGAGGACAGTTATAGACCATTGCCGGAACCCCATTGTCATTAGGACAGTCAGGGTATGGAGGGCGAAGCGTCAGAGTGAGGGTTGTTTATCCAACACTTCGCCACTTACACCTGTAGTTGGCATGCCAGGGTTCCGACCAGGGATGATGGACTCAGAGTTCAAAAAATGAGCAGCGAGAGGAGTTTCTAGTTTGGGAGACATGTTTGAGGAGGCGGTTATAATGCCTTTTCAGCATCTGAGCTGCAAATACGGGGTTTTTTTTCAGGTTCGGGATTTCATCCAGAAGAAGTCTCCCTTTCTCACGAAGCCCTATTAGCCCGATACAGAGAGGATGTTGCTACCTCAACAAACACCCTTTCTGTTAATGCCCTCTATTGCCTGCTGAGTGACAGGGCCTGGCAGGATATTAGCCAGTTATGTGAGGTCTGGGAGCAAGAGCTGGGAGTGGAGATCTCTTCTGAAACATGGGAGAACATACGGGAGAATACTCGAAAGATCTTAATCTGTAACAGGACATGCGTAATTCAAGTAAAAGTTTTGCAGAGGGCTCATCTGGAACCAGACCGTCTGGTGAAGTTTTGAAAAGGGGCATCTTCAGTTTGCCTCAAATGTAAAATAAATGTAGGTACTCTTACCCATTGCTTCTGAACATGCCACAGTCTCCGCGTTTATTGGAGCACTGTGGCGGGAGAGGTAGGGAGGGTATTGAGGACTGAAGTCAAAGTAGACCCGATATCTCTCCTCTTGGGTCTACCGAATTTGCCATCTTTAGACGGGCATGGGAAGAAACTATTTAATATTCCTGCACACTGTGTGCGGAAGAATATTCAGATGAATTGGGTGTCTGAGAATCTGCCGGACTTGCTGGGATGGCAGAAATTAATTATGGAGTATATTCCCTTGGACTTTTTAACAAAAATGGTGCACCACACAACACACAATTTTTATAAGACATGGCAGCCCTACTTGAATTATTTGGATATAGATTTATCAGTTATCCTAACTAAGGCGTTTGTTTAACCAGGATGATTAGATTTGTCAAGCCCGAGGCCCTGGATGTGGTCTCCCGAGTTAATATGGTTATGAATACAATGCTCCCGTTCCTTTGTTTGGGAGCCTTACGCCGAGCATAGCTGTTCTGTAATTTGTGTGTTTTTTTTGTTCTCCTTTTTTTGCTTTTCTTTCATTTTTTGGGTGTTGCTTAGCACAGTGTTAGGGTTTGCTTTGTACTATAGAGTAGGTTAGTAGATAGTAGTTGGATTGTAATTTGTGTTTTTTATCTTTTTATTGTACTGATATTTGTGATCGATTATTTTTTCAATAATTTTATATGTTTGTAAAGTTAAAAAAATTGCTTATAAATACATTTCCAGGAAAATCAGCTTTTAACCATTTAATGGAGAGATAAGGCGATTTTCTCTCTCTTTGTCTCGCTCTCTCTCCATCTCCCTCTTTCCATTTCTCTGTCTCCCTCTCTACCTATCTATATATATTCCTTTCCCTCTTCAAACCTCTCTCTGTCTCTGTCTCTCTCTCTCTATCTCTCTGTCTCTCTCGCTCACAGAGCTTTGTGAATCCTGAGAAGTCTCTTTTTGAAAAATTGGTAGCAGCAAGTTTCTTTGATCTCTTTTCATGTCAGAGTTTGATAGATTCAGGAAGTGAAGGGGGAAAGGCAAATAAATGCAAATTTCAGGTTAAAATCAGATCAGCCATGATCTTATTGAAGGGAAAAGCATGACTGTAGAGCGAAATGGATAACTTCCTAATCCTTGTTCGTCTGTTCATGTTGTACCTAGCGCAAAGGACAACATGCTGAAATCCACGCAAAATAACTAATTTAAGAAATTTGAAATTTCTGGATATTGTATAGATCTTCATACAGAAACATTGTATCACTTGGAATGACGTTCCCTCGAATTTTGTAACTTGAAAAGCAATGATAGTTCAACATTCAACACACATAAAATATTTAACGGTAACTGAAAACAATGCTATCCTTTGCAGTATCGAGAACATTAAGTCAAAATCAACTCCCCATGCATTTTTTTGTTTTGAGAATTTCCCAAAAGCCATCAATTCATTGATTTTGTCAAGTGACTGCGCATATGGCTTAAAGTGGAGAACTTGTGCGTTGTCATACACAGTTACTTCGAGATTGCTTCACGGTGACATAATCACCCAAGTTACAGTGAGCATTTACCACAATATTGCCGCATGGTTTTGACCACTGATAATTATGTCTGCAGGAAGTGTGTTTGGCTACAAATGCTATCAGATGACACAGATTAGTTGGAGTGGCAGTTCGAGGCAATGAAGAATTTACAGGAAACTGAGGATGTGAGGAATGGCAGTTTCAGTATGTAGGAAAAATGCAGAGAGTCGTGTGGATGGGTTACCTCTAGAAAATGTTGGAGCGGTAGGCAGCGAGCATCGTTGCCTCCTGTGGCGATCCCCATTTCAAATAAGTATGCACTTTTGGAAAATGTAAGGGGTGATGGACTGTCACGATGACGTAGCACTGACAGTCAACCGAGACTGATTCGATTGCAATGAACGGTATGCCAGTTTCAATGTAATTGTGGTAGGAGACTTATTAATCAGGGGCAGAAATTGACAGTTTTGCAGTCGATAGCAAACATCAGAATGCGTAATGCCTACTTGGAGCCAGGGTCCACAATCCCTCAGACATGGTGCAAAACATTTTCAAAGTGGAAAGGGAACAGCGGGAGGTCGCTATATACGGCGACATGGAAGCGAACGGAACGCCATTCTGGAGGGAGAATTTAAGGAACCTCGGAAAAAGTTTAAAAAGTAAATTCACCAGAGGAGGAACATCTGAATTACTTCTGGTTTCACATGCTAGTGACAGAATGAATGGAAGGATAGAGCAGAAGAATGCATGACTGAGGAGTTGTTGCAGAGGGCAGGGTTTCGTATTTTTTGATCAAAAGGATCACTCTGGGGAAGAATGACCTTTATAAAAGGACGGAATTGGAAAAGAGACAATATTCTGGCGAGGAGGTGCTGCTCCCGAGGCGTTATTCGAGTCAGGAGGTGGGGCAATTCGATGGTACCAAAAGAGATAGTGAGAAAAGATAGGTCTGAGGCTGGTGCAGTTGAGAACACGAGCAACTATAATATTAAAATTAGACGAATGCAAGGTCGATAACGAGCAAAGAGTGATAAATTAAGCTTCAATTGTTCTAACGCAGGAGGCCTGAAAGTTAAGTTAGATGAACTGAGATCATGATTGAGAGTATGGGACAGGAATATCAATGTGGACCAGTGAATGGCTGTACTGGAAGCTTCATCTTCTGTTGTGTGGATGCTAGGGGAAGGACAGCGAGGAGTCAGGACAGGAGCCGAGAAGCGTTTATTGTTAAGGAAAATATTATCACTGTATTTGGGGAGGATATTCCAGACGAACAAGCAATGACTGTCTTTGGGTGGAACTGAGAAATAAGAATGGGATTGTCTTCTTCTTATGATGGTACTTTATGCCTATAATGAGAAACGAGAAATTGAGAATTGATATTTTTTTCAGGAGATATCAGATATCTATACAAATAATAGGATCGTAATGGGATACTTTAACTTTCCAAACATGAACAATGAAGTCTACTGTGTGTAGGTCTTAGATCGTGATGCATTTGCTAAGACAATTCAAGAAACGTTTTTTATTCAGTACGTGGAATAACCTACTAGGGAAGGAACAACAGTTGACCCAGTGTTGGGAAATAAGGCAGGGCAAGTGATTGAGGCATCAATAGGAAGCACTTTGGAACTGGTAATCATAACTCTGTTGGATTTTAAATAGCTTTGGAAAACTATGTGGTGTGGTGCTGGAAAAGCGCAGCAGATCAGTCAGCATCGGAAGCGTTCAATATTGAAGGTTTTGGACCTAAATCCTTCATCAATCCTGAAGAATGGCTCATGGCCAAAACATAGATTATCCTCCTTTCCGATGCTGCCTGTCTAGTTGCGATTTTCCTGTGGCAGACGTTTCGACTCTGACTATCCAATATCTTCAGTCCTCAGTTTCATCGAGATGCGAAATTATCGACCTGATTTAAAGCAATGGAAACAGAATTATGGCCGATTTTAATGGTTTTAGGCAAGAATAATCAAAAACCGATTAGAAGAGGTTATTCCCAGTAAAGGGCGTTAGAAAAGTGGATGACAAACAAAAAACGAGGTAAATTGAATCCATGTTCCTAATAATGCGAAGGGCAAGGCTGGTACGCAAAGGGAGCACTGGATGACTAGAAAATTGATGCTCAAATGAAGAAAAAGAAGAAGGTATATGGAAGGTACTGACAACTGATATCGTGTGAACCCTTTGAGTAGTGTACGCTCGGTCGGACTATACTGAAGAGAGAAATGAGGGGACAAAAGGGGACATGGAATAGCTTAGACCAATACGCTTAAGGAGAATCCAAAAAGACTGTGCAAATTCATTAAGGCGAAATGAGTCTGTAGCGAGAGAATAGGGCGACTTCAAGATCAACTCGACTGTCTAGGTGTGGAATTGTCGGAGATGCGAGAGATACTGAATGAGTATTTCATCTCATTACTTACTTGGAAAACGACAGAGGCATAGAGTCCCAGAGGAATGCAGTATTGAAACAGACACCTCTGTCCTACTGTCCATGCTAAACAGGTATCCTGAAAAACTCTATTCCCATTTCCCAGCATATGGCCAAAGTCCCTCTGACTCTTTCTTAATCATATACCAATCTGGATGCCTTGTGAACGTTGTGGTTGTTACAGACTCCACCACTTCTCTGGCAATCATTCTATCCATGCAACACCTTCTGAGTGAAAATGTTGCTCCTCCAGTCTCTTTTAAATCTTCCCCCTTTCAGGTTAAACTGATGCCATCTGGTTTTGAACTCCCCGAATCCAGGAAAAAGACCTAGTCTGTTCACCCTTCACCCTGTTCTCCCTTTATGGTTTTATAAACATCTATAAGGTCACACCTCAGCCTCTGGTGCTCCAGGGAAGATAGCCCTCAGCCTCTCCCAAGATAACACACGCTCTAACCCTGGCAACATACTGATGATTTATTTTTGAACCCTTTCAAGATTCAAAGCATCTTTCCTCGAATTGCATACAGCATTCCATATGTGCTCTCAATAATGCCCTCTCCAGCTGCATAATGGCATCACAACTTCGATAATCAGGACACGAACCAATAAAAGCAAACAAACCAAAGGCCTTCTTCACAATCCTACCATGGAATTCATTTTCAAGGAACTGTGAAACTGTAATCCAAGGTCTCTTTGTTGTGCAACACTCCCCAACATCGTGCGGTTAATTACTTACCTTTCCAAAATGCAGCACTTCACATTTAACCAAAATAAACTCTGTCAGCCGTGCCTCGGTTCATTGGGCCAGCAGACCAAACTGCGCTTCTACGCTAAGGTAAACTTCTTCAGTGTACACAACACTTCCAATTTTGATGGCAATTGCAATTTTAATATCCACATCTCCCATACTCACGTCCATTTATTCTTATAAATGACTAAAAGTGTTGGATCCGGCGCCAATTCTTGTGGTGTACCGCTTGTCACAGGTCTCTAGGCTGAAAAGCAAACGTCCACCACCACCCTGTTTCTTGTTCCTTCGAGTAGTTCTGCATCCAACCGGCTGTTCTAAATGTATTACGTGTGATCTAACAATGCTAACACTCTACCAGGAGGAACCTCGTCGAACGTGTTATTGAAATCCAGAATGATCGAATTCGCTTCTCTTCCCACATCAATCTTCTTCGTTACTTCCTCAAAAAGCTTAATCAATTAGTGAGACATGTTATCCCACGCAGAGAGTCATGTTCACCCTCCCTCGTCAGTCTCTACCTTTCTAAATGAAATGTAAATCCTGTCCCTCGGGATTCCCGAGAATAAATTATCTACCACCAATGACAGGCTCACTGGTATATATTTTCCTGGCTTTTCCTTATCATCTTTCTTAAATAGTAGTATCACATTTAGCTATCTGCGACCTTTTGGCATCTCATCTGTGGCTGTCGATAATATAAATAACTCACTAATGGACAGAGCAATCTCTTCCCGAAATTCTGACAGTGTTTAAGCAGATCAGGTCTTGAGGAATTATCCACTTTCATGCCTTATGAGGCATCCAACACCTCTTTCTCTGTGATATAGACATTTCTCAAGACGTCCCTTATTCATTTCCCCTAGTTCTTTCTCTGCCTTTTCCTTCTCCACGGGAAACATGAATGCAAAATATTCGTTTACTTCCTCCCCATCTCCTATTTTTACACACGTAGGCAGCTTTCCTGATGTTTAAGGAGTTCTGTTCTTTCCCTTACTACTCTTTCGTACTTACACATTTGCAGCATCTCGTTGGATTCCCCATAACCGTGAATTCCATATAACCAGAATTTCCAAACCTATCTCATACCCCCTTGTTCCCCTCCTAATTTCCATGTTCAGTATACTCCGGTTGTCTTTCTACTCTTCGAGGGATTAACTCGATCCATGTTGTTCATACCTGAAATATGTATTCTTCTGTTTCTCGAACACAACCACAATTTCCCTCATCGTCCAGCATTCCCTGCACATATCAGTCTTGCATTTCACACTTACAGGAGCACACTGTCTCTGGAATCCCATTTGTGAAGGTTTCTAATTTTCCAGTCATTCCTTTACCTGCGAATATCCACGTCAATCAACTTTCGAGTCTTCTTGACAAACATCATTGAAATTGGCCTTCCTACAATTTAGAACATTAACGTTTAGATCCGGTCTGTCCTTCTCCATCACGATTTTAAAAGTATGCGAATGATGGTCACTTTTCCCAAAGTACTGCTCCAGTGACACCTCAGACACCTGCATTGCATTATTTCCAAGTCATTAGTTACGTTTTGCATCTTCTCTAGTATGTACATACACATTCTGAATATGAACATTTTCATGAACGCACTGAACTAAATTCTGTGAATCCACGCCCTTAACACGGTGGCTGTCCCAATCTAGTTTGAAAAGTCAAAATCCACTACCATAACCACCCTGTTATTCTTACAGAAAACCGATTTCTTAGTGAATGTTGAAGTATCTATTGTACAGTCCAAACAAGATGATTGCCCCTTCCTTATTTCTCAGATTTTCCCTGAAATAAACCCTGGATATTTTCCGGGGAATATCTTCCCGAAGCACTGCGTAAATGTTATCTTTAATCAAAAAACTCCACTCCCCGTCTCTCTTGCCCACCTTAAAATCATTTTGAGAGGATATGTACTATGGAATATTAAGCTGCCAGTCCTGTCCATCTCTGTAACCGCGATATCTCAGCCTCCTGTTCCCAGTCATGCTCTAAGTTCATCTACCTTACCAATTAGGCTTCTTGCATTAAAGTGAATTCGGTTTATTCACCAGTCCTACCTCATTCTCTGCTTGTTCATGCCTACTCTGACTGTTTGACATGCTCTTATCCTAGCTGAAACGGTTTCAGATTTATTTCTTTCCTCACTATCTCCAAGCCCTCGGCCACACTCAAACCTTGTCTGTTTAAATCCTCCTGAGCAGTTGCAGCAAACGGCCTTCAACAAGGCGTTCTGCATGCTTCTGCATAGTAGTTTTGGTTTTAAATGTTAAAATACGTGGAATCCATACAAGGATAGCTGTTGGATGCAAAACTGACTTCTGAGTGGCGGGCAGAGCGTAATGTTGAAGGATTGGCTTATGGACTAAGACTTGTGATACGTGGTGTGTCGCAATGCTTCATGCAGCGTCCAGTATTTTCTGTCATCGAAATAAATGTTTTAAATGTGCATATAGCAGAATTCATTATTGGGTTTACAGGTGGCACCAAAATTGCTGATGTCGTGGAGAGTGAAGTAGGTTATTTCACAGCATAATGCGACCCTGATCAGATGGGCCACTGGGCCGCGAAGCGGGATGGAAATTAATTTACATAAATATACCTTCATACATTTTGGAAAGGCAAATCAGGGCTGGACATTTGTATATAATGGTGAAGTCCTCGGGAGATATCGGAGTTCAGTTTCATACTTCCTCGTAGGTTGAGTTACAAGTTGACAGGGTAGTGAAGAATGCGTTTGTTTGACGTTGAGTTACAGGCTGACAGGGTAGTGAAGAATGCGTTTGTTTGGCTTGCCTTCATTGGTCAGTGCATTGATTTATGGCTTTGGGATGTCATGATACAGCTGTACAGGACATTGGTTTTGACATTTTCGGAAAATGAGTTCAATGCTTGTCTCCCTGCTTTTGGAAAAAAATTGTTAACCTTAAACGAATGTAGCAAACATTGACACGGATGTTGCTGGGATTGAAAGTTTAGAGCTCCGGGGAGAGGGTGAATAGTGCAGGATTGGTTTCCCTCGGACTTCGACACCATATGGGTGACCTTATCGAGGTTTCTAAAATCAGGATGTGCATGTCTATGTTAAATTGTCGAGGTCTTTTTTTTCGGGTAGAGGAGGCCAAAACTAGAGTTCATTGGTTAAAGCTGAGAGCGGAGACATTTAATAGGTACGTTAGGCCCAACCTTTTTCACCCAAAGGGTGGCATAAATATGAAATTAGCTGCCAGAGGAAGTTGTGGAGGCTGGTACAATTACCACATTTAAAAAGTGTCTCGATTGTTGTATGAGTAATAAGGGTGAAGAAGAATATGGTCCAAATGTTGAAATCTTAATCTAGATCAATTTACCATATCTGCATGGAATAGATTTGGGCTTACATGTTTGTTTCCTGATGTGCAGCACTATGACTTTAATTTAGACGAAACTATGACAAGCCTTCACTCAATTGCTTGCGAACATTGGACTTCCTCTCACGGGATAACTCTGATACTGTGTCACTGAATGCATTCAAAACAGAAGTCAATATATTTTGAATTCTGTGAGAAGAAAGAAATATGTGGATGATGCAAAATGTCGATGTTGAAATACCAGATCAGGAATTGGTATGCTTATTAGTGGAGAATGTTTGAGGGGTTGAGTGATCCACTACTGTCCCTATTTCCTGTTCCATGTTTTCTTAATTAAAGGTTTTTCAGATGAATCTTGCAGGAAGTCATGTTGAATTTATCTCTTTGGAATTCTGTGGAACATGCTGAAGTTGACGAGAATTTAGGAAACCTCATCATAATATCATCTGGTGATAAACTGCCATAAAGAATTTACACTAAAATCTCGAGCCCAAAGATACCTGACACAACAGGGATAGCATGAGTGAATTGAAAACAAGTCTGACATGAGAGAATTGAAATGAATCATTTGGAGGCAAAACAGTATGTACAATCTGGAAGTCCTTCAAAGAGGATATTTTTTCAGCTCAACAAAAGAACTTGGAAAGGGAGAGCTACAAATCTGGCAATCACCAGATGGCAAAAAGAATGACAAAGTAAAATATAAAAAGAAAGTAATGCAGAAAATATAACGCTGTTTGCAGTAGGGAATGGAACTGAATGAAGAAAAGAAGTGCCAATCTTCAAATGTTTCACTAACCCCAAAATAATAATATGACAGGACAGAATCAGACATCTGAAGAAACACTATTAAATGTTATTGAAGGACAACAGGAAATGTCGCGATTCAAGTTGAAGGGGAAAGCCAACACTTGTAATGAGTGAAGGGAGAATACTGATTTTTTGGCACGTATCGTTGGTGGATGCAGTGAAGACACACTTTGATACTGATTGACAATTAAAGACAAGGCTTTGCTAATTTTCAAACCAGACCAGTTGACACGGATCATTGAGACCATTGCCCTCAACAATGAACGAGCAAACGACTGTCACTTTTGTCGAATTAAAACGCATTCAGTTCATCAGATGACCTTTTTGTCAGCAAAAAATTGCCTCCTGTCTGTTATTATTCATGTTTACAGCACGCTCGTGTGTAGCAGACTGCGAACCTAGTTGATCCTAAATTATTTCTCAACGCAATTCCTCATACGTTTAGATGTCGCTCCAGCTGTTTATGATGAAGCAAGGAGATGTATCCTACCAGACCGTGTTTGTGAAACTCGAAATACTTTTGCTGAGATCAGACGTTATTCTGCAATTTCAGAGCATTTTCTGGATAACCCAGAATGTGTGACGAATTACATTGACAAGCAATTTGGGATTCAAATATATGAAACGAAAAGGACAGCGCCAGAATTGTCATTGAATTGGCTAAAAGAACAGAATAAAAGCCATGATCATCTAAAGAAACAGTAAGTGCTGCACAAGCTCAATAGGTGTGCTGTAACTGTGGTAGAAAATAATTGAATGTTTCTAATATAAGGTGAAAACGTGATGGCGTTTATGCAAAAACGGTGATGCGCATTCGGAAAAAATATAGAAGCTAACTGAAAGGTTATTGTGTGCATGAAGTTAGAGCTCGAAGGTGACATAAACAAAGGGCAAAAGAAATGATAATAGTTGTAGCTAAGGGAGGACGACTGATAGGGCTTTGGTGTTAATAGCTGATTCTTCACACCTCTTCATCCCTCCCACAGCACCATTAACATTCCACTCGTCCTCACATTTCACAGCTGGCATCTTCTTTTGAATCATTAAAATTCATCATTCCCATTACCTCCAACTGGATGCTACCAGTGCTCACATATTCCCACCCACTTCTTTGTACAAATCTTTCACTCTTGGACATTCTGATCCAATCATCTTCCAACTAACATGTCCTACAATACACATGGCATCGTCATCTGTAATCGCAGAAGGTGGAACATTTATTAATATATCTCCATGCTCCTTAATATCCAAGGCTCCAGGCAAACCTTCCAAGGAAAAGAGTGAATTACCTTTACTTCACGGGAACCAGGCAACTGTTTTCACCTGTTTACAATGACGTCTGTGTATCACTGGCAAGATAAAACAGAGAGCAAAAACAAACTAAATGGATCAGCTGGTTGTAGCTACAAAAGGATCTACCAGTCCATTGATTAAGGTACACCAGAGCAGGCAGTGCCAGGCGTTCATGCATGTATTATGCAAGGACAAATATTACTGACCGTAATATTTGTTTAAAAAAGTATTCGCTATGTCGGAATCATTAGCCCAGGAAAGTTTCTCTGCAATTTAATACATCGTGCCTGATTCAATGCTCAAAGCCACAGTGTTCCAATAACGTGTAACAATATTGGCCAGCAGAAATCCGTCAATGCTTAATTTAAATACTCCAGAAAACTGAAATTCCTTTTCCAGCCGTAGTATTAATTTCCAAAGTTTCATGACCATTGAAGGGAGCAAATGATAGGTCTCATTTTGTCCCAAAGTCGCATCTCCCTTATTTGCAAATTGTGTGTCAGATTCGAAACTCCACAACTGGGGGTGGGGGTGGTGAAAGAGAACACATCACCTGCACTGACCCTGTCGATTGCCTTAAGTATTTTGTAAGATTCAATCAGATCACCTCTCATTCAGTATTTCGAGTTTCACAACAGATAATCGAAGCCCAGTTTCGTTACCTTTCCAAAATGTACACTAGCGCCAACCCGGGAACAAATTTCTGCTTTCTTTCTACTACTGAGACCTGTTGTTTGTTTGGTTCCTCATACTTTTGTGTAATATTTTATATCGACCACATTTTGTGTGCTTTAACTGCGATTGCCCACTTTGTTCTTTTCACTATTCTGCATGCCAAAGTGCCAACGTTATATATCTTTTTCCTTGTTAACATTTTCATCGTCAGCCTTCACACAGAACACCGATGACAGGAATTTATATTCCTTAAGGGAATGTGAGGCAGTATTGTATTTTGGATCCAATTGTGTTTTGCTTCATCTTTGTTGAAAGTGAAGCGGAGAGATGTGGGACGAAGCAAAGATGAAAACACAGCTATGTTGAGAGACCAGAAAGTAGCTATATTGCCAAATAAAGGTTAACAATCCTGCAGAGTTATAGGGCAGAGTGAGGATCTGCATTTAGTACAATGATGTTTCAGGCCAGTTGGGAAAAGGAATGGTGGAATCGAAACGAAACTCTGCAATGGAGTGCTAAGTTGTTGGTATACTCTATGCTTTGAATGTCACAGTGCAACGAGAATGGAGGGACAAATTATCTGTTTGAGAATGATACAGGCTCAAAGGCTTCTCACGTTTGTGTTCGATGTTTGGGTTTGATACAAGACAAACAGAAGAGAGGAATTATATATGGCGATACTGGAGAGAAGGAACTCTGCACATTTGAGTTAGTTTCAATTGATGAAGGCTAATGAATGGAGACATTGTCATTTTGTCAGGAAAGATACAGGGATGTGAACAGATATCTGTCTGGATATTGTGCATCAATGGGATCGGTTGCAGAGTTACATTGGCAGGGAGCTTGAAACACCTCAACTCTTTCCTGACTGAACAGTCATAACAAATTCCACCATTGCTTTTCCAGAACTTAACCATCGTTGCACCATAATAAAATGATCGTTCTCAAAGTGTTTCCTGGTATTATGCTTCTTTCAGTAGTATGTTACGATATGAGAACAAAAACAAAACTCCTGGGACAATACGAACATATTCTTAACATGAAGGAGAAATATTTTATGCAAGTTTATAAATGAAAGGAAGGTTGGCAGATCCCATAAAAATTGACTTTAATAAGGCATTTGATAAGGCTCCCCATGGTAAACAAATGGAGAAAGTGAAGTTGCATGCTGTGCAGGGCGTTCTTGATAAGTGGATAAAGAACTGGTTGAACAACTGGAAACAGAGAGTAGTAGTTGAAGGGGATTTCTCGAAAGTGAGACAGGTGACCAGTGTTGTTCCAAAGTAATCAGTGCTTGGGCCACTATTGTTTGTGATATACATAAATGATCTGGAAGAGAGCTTTGTTGGTCTCCTCAGTAAGTTTGCATAAGATGCAAAGATTGATAGGGCAGCAGAACGAATTGGGAGTGTCCAGGAATACAGGAGAATATAGATAGACTGAAGAGTTGGGCGCAGAAATGGCAGATGGAGTTCAATCTGGGCAAATGCGAGGTGATGGATTTTGAAGGTTTAATTCTGGAGCGAATTATACTGTAAACAGAGGAGTCTTGGGAAAAGTTGATGAGCAGAAATATCTGGGATTTCAGTTGTCTAAAGGTGACTGCACAAGTGGATAGCGTGGTCAAGAACCCATAAGCTATGCTTGCCTTCAACGGACGTGATTTTGAGTATAAGAGATGGCAGGTCATGTTAATATTGTTCATGAACTTGGCACGGACGCATTTGGAATGCTGTGTACAGTCCTTGCCGCCATGTTACCAAAATGTTGTGGACGCTTTGGAGAGGGTGCAGAGAAGTTTTCCGAGGATGTCGTCTGGTATGGAAGGTGCACAGGCTTGGACAGACGAAGGGCATGTTCCTGGACTGTAAATTTGCTTTGTTCTTTGGTATTTGTTCTTTGTTCTCTGCCGAGTCTACCTGTGACTCCATTTCAGAGAGCCATGCACATGAATTCCAAGATCTCTCTGTTCCTCTACTCTGCTTCAGGCCCTAAAATTCACTATGAAAAGCCTACCTTCATTTGGCTTTTCAAAAGACAGAACATCACACTTATTTGCATTAAAATCTATATGCCATTCCTCAGACCACTTCCCCAGCTGATGAAGGTCTTACTGAAATTTCTGAGAACCTTTTGCACTGTTTACGATATCTCCTGTTTAGTTTTCTCTGCAATCTTGTTAATCATGCCATTTACATTCTCATCCATAGCATTAGCATAAATAATATACAGCAGTTCACCCAGCACGAATCCCTGAGACTTTCCACTCATCACAAGCCACGAGAAATAATAACAATTATTAAGAATTGGAGCTGGAAAGGAATCCATGGAGCCGATCAAGAGGAATATGATAAAGACCATAGGTAGAGACTTGGCTTTTCTGATCTTTTGCTTTGTTACTTATTACATCCCAGAAGTCTACCTATAGAGCAATGATCAGTTCTAGCTGTGATATCCAATTACTTTTTTTTTGCGCAATGCTTCGAATTATGACTGCGTGCTCCAAATTAACAGGATCAGGATAGGGATAGCGAAAAATATAATTTCACAAAACAACTTCAAGAGTTCTTATTGTTGAAACACTAATCGACTATAGTTGAATGAATTGTCTATGGCTATGTCTGCTTTCAATTCAGCAAATGCAACCAGAATTACAGTGAATACTGCCAAAATCATTATCTTAGACAGGATGATATAGTATCAATGCTTTCTACAGAATCAAATCCTTACTGGATGGACAACTGCGATATATTGCTCAATGGCAATACAGATCATAACTGTTGAGTTAACAAAATATCGATGAAACCTCAGAAAGTATAGCATTAAAGAGCGGTTCCACATCTCCCATTGCAGGATAAATCAAATAAAGCACTGTATCCAAGCCTGAATACCCAAAATGAGAGCAATACTTAACACAAGAAGGAGGCTTTTTTCGTAATTTTTATCATTTGCCACATTACAAATGAGTTCATAGCCATACCGAGACGATCTACAACAGTAAGGAAAGAAGGCAGGAGAATGCTTTGAGTTCTGTCCAAGATTTCAAAGCCTCTGTCAATAGAATTGTCAAGTGTTTCATTTCTAGAACGATTTATTTCCTGCCAGGGCCTGTATGCTTTTGGGGCCTCCCTCCTATAGGAAAAATGTTGTGAAATTTGAAAAGTATCATAAAAGGTTTATAATGATGCTGTCAGGTTTGAATTGCTGTAGGGAGAGGGTGAATAGGCTGAGACTGTTTTCCCTGTTTTCCCTGTTCCAATGTGTACGACTAGTCAGTCGTACAAATCAAATAGCTGTTGAATCTTTAGTTTATAACCTGTCACAGGAAAAAAAGGCGCATCCTCTGTCTGCCTGCCTACCTGCCTGCATGTCTGTCCATCCATTTCGACTTGAATAATTCACCCATGCTTTGTCATGTCAAACAAAGACACATGGTAATTACGATATCCCTGGATGTGAAAGCAGAACTCTGATAACAAACACACAGATGTAGAGCCCATTTATCAACCTCTCAGTAGTCGAACCGAACATGATGCCACCCACCACAACAAACCAAGGCACGTCAGAAGCAAGCGTCACAGAACAGCAATACTTCACTGGAGGCTCACTGATGATTCTACCCAGCAAGGCAATGAAATGTTTGAAAGCAAAACCATTAGCACAACGAGCAAACCGACAACCTGCTCCACAAGCGGAGCTGAAAATCTTGTCAAAAAATCTCAACGTGTCCGTGTCTTCAGCAAGTTTTGCTCAGGAATGTTGCACTCAATACCCCCACAAGTATTTGCGCATTCACAGAATATAGGCAGTTATATTTATACAGGCAATCACACCCAGACTTTCATAGTCTGCTGAGGATTTGTATTATTCTCCATGTCCACAAAATAATCTGTCAACTGATGCAAATTTGCAAACAATGTAGGTTTTGTTTTGTTTCTTCCTGATGTTATGTTATTTTAGGCATTTGTGAGCATGTAATCGAAATAAATGTTTATCATTCATCACATTTCGAAAAACAAACTGAAATAAAAGAGGGCCTTTTGTTCAACTGACTGTCGTTGAGCATTTGAATTCACTCTGTGCAAAATGATTCAATACTGCAAACCCTCGATGTGCACTGGGATGCTTCCTGATACTGGCAATGCGTGTCGCTGCAATGGCACGGCATAGAAGATTCACCATTTCCCATCAACCATGTGAATCCTTGCATCAATTGATTCAGGCTGGTACAATGCGTGGTTCGTGCGTTTGTCATTGGGACTTCAGACTGCCAGATGAGGAAATTCCCCCACACTTACCATCTTTGTGCAGTGTATTGGAAAGATAAGTAGATTGACAAAGAAGCGGTATGAAATAACTGCAGCAGTTTTTGGATTAAACTCAGCATATCTGGCAGCACCTGTGGAGAAAGAAACAAAGTTAATGTTTCAAGTCGACTGTGACTGTTCTTCACATCTCACCGGTATAGAAAGGTGTTTTTATGTAATGTTTCTGAAAGAAGTAGAGAAGGTGCGAAGAGAACAGGTAATGACGAGGCCTGGTACAAAAACAAACCATTTGTTAATAATGTTGAAAAAGAAATAGGGACGTTTAATGGGCGTTCATTGAGGTGTGAAGGGACAAAATGAATCATGGCTATGGAGTCCAGTGTTGAGTCTTGGAGTCTGCAAAGTGCCGAACAATGAAAATGACATAAACAAAACGGAAGCTCGAGGAAAGGTTTCGATACTAGGGTGACAGAAGATCATATTGCACAATGGGACAAAAAATTGAGTTGTTGGGGCTATTGCACAAACGAGACATAACACTGTGCCACAGTGAATGAAAATGGGCAGTAAAAGGATCAAATGACGTCAATCACTCTGAAAGAATTAAGAACACTCTGAGGAAAAATAAGCTTCGAAATTAATGACAATGTTCATCGTCTGAAGTTGTGAATCTGAATGCTGAGCAAAGAAGGCTGAACAAGTAGATGGAAATGGAATCAGAATACTAATGATGTTCAATGTTTGTTTGGAATGTTCAGACACAATTATTTTTCAGTTATTGGGTGTCTTGTTGAAATCCTGTTTGGCGCACTACAGGAGATGGTGAAATGCCGATTCGTCAGACTGTGGCACGTCTTCACAGTTGAATCTGTGATGCTCACAACTTGCATAACTTGATTTTGTATTCCAATGTATATACACCCTGAAGAAGTGACATGCTGGAGCGCTTAAAATGTCACAAGTAAACGTTTATAGGATATTTCAAATGTTCTTTGCATTTCACAAGCAAATATAAGTGTAACTTGAAAGCTAACAATGTGAGCAATTAAATCAGTAAACATATTGTGTTCAAAGGATGTTATCCATTTCCAATTACCTCTCCGCTCACCACTGCTAATAGCAGATGGAGACTTCAAGACAAATTGTGTCGATTTGAGTGATATCAAGTCAAAACGTATTCAGATCAGTCGATTACATAGAAAAACGTGTAGAAAGAACAGTATCATTTTCAATTGCAGTGTAGGCTTCAGATGTAAATCGACCTGCTATTCAAATGTTTAGTTCCGTGCCACATCATGTTAACGTGAATCCTGCCAAGAGGTGTTGTGTAATGATCAAATTAATTTGAAACTGCGTTTGGAAACGATAAAAATATATTTAAACACTGAATGGTCTTCCTCTGAGATGTCGGACAGTCAATGAAAGAGAGACAGATGATGAGAAATGATGTATCTCCTTACAGTTCTCGCTCCAGGCAGGTGTCTCCATGTGTTCAGGTGTGTTATGTTTTCTCTAATTGTAGAAGCATAAAAATATTCTCAGCATTACTAATGTTATTTCGATGCACTGGCTGGAAACTGATTCGAATTATTTGAGAAGACTCCAATGACACAACGCTCAGCGAATGCTTCGTGGCTGTAATATTGTCTGAGGCATGGTACTGACGTTGGAGGATCAGGTCTCAACTGTCCAAAAGACGTGTCCAAACATGTCAAGGAGTTTAGTTGATATATTCCATTCTTTAAAAATAATAGTTTACGTGATAATGAGTGACATATTGTAAAGCAGGGATATCAAGGGCCCAAAAGTGGTTTCTGACGCAGCTAACGTACATCAAATTTCTCCAGTTTAGATCTCAAAAAGCTAAGTAAACATGACAGAATGAATTACTAAAGGAAAAGACAAAATTTAGGAGATCACATTTAAACATCTCGCAGATGGTCGACTTGATAGGAATGAATATTCCACACAAACGTTGCAACAATCTGTTGTTAAGCTTAGATCGACCCAAATATGCAGAGTTCGTTTTCTCCGTTAAATGTCATGAATTGAGGACAATGATGAATGACTTCCTTTTTGACACTGACAGTTTTCAGCAAGCCAGCGAGACTGTTCAGGAACGCTGCCTGCCACTGATTACTGTGTTGAACAGTGTCCATGCTTACACATGACTCATAGAAAAATATGAAAGTGACTTAGACAAGATGCAATATATTCGCCATGTACCAAACAAAAACGTAGCGAATTTAACAATAATATGATAGCTGCTATAGAAATAATCTCGATACATTTTATTTGGACTCTGTCCACCCAATATCCCTCTAACAGTTTGCAACTAATCACTCTTCATTGCTCTCTCAGCGCAGACTTGTATTAACAGAAATCAAATTACCTGCCATTCTCCTTCATCCGATTAAAATTCACATTATCTCAATCTTTAACCATGCACCAGTTTCTTTTCCAAAAGAAATGCTGTGCATCTGTTAGCCTTGTATTAATCTGATAATGATGGAAAGCTTCCCCTTTCCTCCATAACCCTGCATAAATCTCTCATCATCAAACTTTGTAATCATCATTGGGCGGGGGTATCGCTAACCAGGACACTAGAGATTTAAGTATTACCATTCCTAACTTACCATGTGGGAGTGGAGGGTGGGTGCTTTGTTAACTTTCATCATTTCTTGTCAAGATACTGACAGGCATTGTTGGAAACGATACCAGGATTTGCAAATATCAACTATGAAAGGAATATTGGTCGAATTCTGTGTCAATATTGTGTATGGCTTAGAAGATAACTTGCAGTTGGCAATGTGAATGTGCATCGGCATCCCTTGCGATTGTCGCTGTTTCAGTATCGCAGTTCGGAAATTAATGCCATAAAAAGTCTTTGGTGGTGAATTTAGTTCATATTACACATTTTTGGAATTTTGTGTAACTGTCGTGCTCATTGAAGGTGGTTGATGAGGGGTCAATGAAATGGATATGCTTTGTTTGGCTGGTGTCAGCTTCTGTCATGCTGATGAAGCTGCACTCATCTGAGCCAATGGAAAGGCTTTCATCACGTATGGGAGTACTGATGTTTAGTTATAGCGAAAACATTGTGAAGTCAGGAGTTCAATTATGCAATGCTAAATTGCAACTTTCGGGTGTGTTCTGGCAGCAATGGTGTTTATGTGATTGATGCAGTCAGTTTTGGTTAAATACTAAACACTAAGATATGGATAACACAGATTTGAGAACTGTTAATAACATTGAACGTGAAGAGGCAATGGTGTGATGTTTTCCTGATGATGATGAGTCAGTACCTATTTCCTGTGCTGCTTGGCACTTCAGTTCAAAGCCCCAATGCTGTCAAGGACTTTCTCTGTTTGTCTATGGACTTTTCAGAATCTGAGCAGGTAGTGCTTAACTTTGTAGAATAATAAGCAAACATTGCTCGTTCTCACCTTGTGATGCACGGTTGGTGTTAATGAACCAGATGTTGATAATTACACCTGTGGCATTTCCCTGCTCTTCTTCAGTCCTGAACAATAACACCAGAGCTCAACTTCCTCTACTTTACCCTATATGCCTCTGCCTGTACTGCCTAATCACCCATCATACATTGTATCAATCCCGAAATAGTTTTACAATTCCCCAACTCTCCATAGGCTGTAAAAATGGCAGTGAACTACATCGCTCACTCGTCAGCCCTTGGTCCAATATCTTGGCTAAATTAACCCAAATGGTCTGCTTTCTCTCACAACGCTGTTTTGAAACTAAATAAAACTCAATGCCGACCTTTATTTGTAATGCGCTGTGACAGCTCAATGATGCTGCTTTCTCAGTAACCATTGCACAATGTAAATCTGATTCCCCTCTCTCATCGTTGCCACATATAAATACAGGAGAACCCCACAGATTCACGCAACCTTGAGAAGCACCTAAGGTCATAACCCATGCTGTATCTCATTCTTTATGCACAATTCTGAGTCGAATGAATGGAAGATTGCCCCTCGTTCTGTTTCAGTCTTATAGCGGTTGAACACTGATTCCAATTTCAAACGTTTGGCTAATTGAGGCATAACTTCGTGCATTAATGATCAGATAAATTTCATGCAGCATCTTCATTCACTTTGTCGTTTTTTCACGACTATAATAAAATTCTCCGAGAAATTGTTGGTTAGAATTCTCTGCCTATGGAAAAGAGGAAAATTATCTGAGGGCAGAATACCTCTCGGGGCGATTTGACAGAATCAAAGTCAGCCCACTTTACGGTTTCCTCATTTAACTGTCCTTTAAATTCAATGGAAATGATAAGTCCCATTAAGTTAACTGATTAAACCTATTTTCCTGGTAAATATGGTGGGCTTTCAATGTCGTTCATTTGTGAACCTGGTGCTGACATTTTTTACAACATGTAAATGCTCATTCCTTTGATGAGCTTATAATTATTCTGATAGAAACGCTTCGCACATTACAACAAAAGATGAGGCTTATCCTTTTGCAACATCTTTAGCAAGGGGTACTTTGTGGATGATCCATCTTTGCCTACTCCAATGTTCCCCTGCATTGCAGATAAACTTCAGACAATTCAATTCACTCCACGTGATATCAAGAAGCGATCGGTTTAACTAGATCCTGCAAATGCTACAGTCCCTGACAACATTCCGGAAATCGTAGTGAAGACTAGTGGTCCATAACGTGCTCCTTCCGTAGCATTGCTGTTCCAGGACATGTATTACAGTGGTGTATACCCAACAATGGTCACACATTGCCCAGGTATGTCCTGTACACAATAAGCTGGAAAAATCAGTCCTGTCAGTCTCCTCTCGATCATCAGTGTAGCAATGGAAGGTGCCACCAACAATGCTCAGCAAAAACCTGTTCAGTCATGCTCAGATTGGTACCCGCTAGGGCCACCCAGCTCCAGATCTCATTCCAGCTTTGATTCAAACATGGACAAAAGATCTGAATTCCAAAGGTGAGGAGAAGGTAACAGTCCTTGACTTCGAGGTAGTATCCCACTAAGTTTGTCATCAATGAGGCCGAGAAAAATTGAATCAATTGCTATGATGGGAAATCTCAACTAGTTGAAGGCATACTTGGAACATCGGGGAATTCTCGGGGCTGTGGAAGTTCAGTAATCTCAGGTCGAAGGCATTTCTGCAGGATTTCATCAGGCTACTGTCCTTGGCCCAACCATCTTCAGCCACTTCATCAATAACCTTCATTCCATGATAAGGTCTGAAGTGGGAATATTCGGGATGATTGCAAAATGGTTTGCTTCATCCGTGACTCCTCACGTACTGAAGCATTCTATCTTGAAATGCAACAAGATCTGGAAAAGATACTGGGCTAACAAGTGGGAAATAACATTCGTGGATTAGTGGCGCTGGAAAGCACAGCAGTTCAAGCAGCATCCGGGGAGCAGTAAAATCGACGATTTGGGCAAAAGCTCTTCATCAGGAATACAGGCAGAGTGCGTGAAGGGTGGAGTGCGTGAAGGGTGGAGAGATAAATGAGAGGAGGGTGGCCTTCAGGCAGTCTGCCTGTTTTCCCGATGAAAGGGGTTTGCTCAAAACGTCGATTTTCCCTCTCCTTGGATGCTGCCTGAACTGCTGTGCTTTTCCAGCGCCACGAATCGACGAATGTTATTTCCAGCATCTGCAGTCATTGTTTTTTCCTAGGAAATAAAACTCGTGTTAAATAAATGCCACGCTATGAACATCACCAATAAGAGACAATCTAATCACCACCCATTGACATTCAATAGTGTTACTGTCACTGTGTCTGCCATCATCAACATTGTGGAGGTTGTCATTGACCAGAAACTCAACTGGATTCAGCATAGGAACATAGATGCCACAAGAACAGGTCAAAGGCTAAAAATACTGCGGCAAGTAGCTCACTTCCTGACTCCTCAAAATCCACCCAGAATCTAAAGCTGCAGGTCAGGAGTATCTTGGAATTCCCTCCACTTGCCTTGTTGAGTGCAGCCCCAAAAATACTCAAGAAACATGACACCAACTGAAACAAAGCAACCCAATTGATTGGCACCGCATCCGGAAGCATCCACACACTTTACTGCCGATGCTCAGTAGCAGGAGTGTATACAATTTACAAGATGCACTGTGGGAATTCGCCACACACCTTCAGACATCACTCTCCATACCCAAAAAGAAATTCTATATGTAAATTTAAGGATATCGGAAAAACACTACGTTCAAATTTCCTTCCCAGCCATTCATTGTCCTGACTTGGAAATATATATCCGTTCCTTCACTCTCGTTTGTTCAAAGTGCTGGAATTCCATCCCTAATGGATTGTGTGTGAACTTCGTGCAAATTAACTGCAGTGTTTCAAGACAAGAGCTCATCAACGACTTTTGAAGGGCAATAGGGATGGGAAAAGTACTGATCAGCCAGCGACACCTGTAGTCAACAAATGAATAATTTAAAATAGAAAATAGGAGCAAAATGTTTGGTTTTTGGGCCTTTCCAATCTTTTCTACTATTTAATATGATCATTGGTCGTCATCCATCTCCTGCCTCACAAAACCAGGGACCTGGTTTCAATTCTGCATTCGGGTTCTGTCGGTGTTGAGATTACACCTTCTCCTCATGTCTGTAAGGCTTTCCACCGCGTGCTCCAATTTCCTCCCACAGTTTAGATGGATTGTTCTGGCTAAGTTGCTCATAAATTTCAAAGGTGCGTAGGTGTGGTTCATTAATCCTGGGACATGGAGTCTCACAAGGAATGGGTTGCCTGTGGGTATGGGTGGCGTTCTGTTCAGAAAGTCGACATAGACTTGCTGAACTGAATGGCCTGTTTCCACACTGTCACAATTTTAAAAACAATCTTCCTGTTCCAGCTTTTGTACAGACCCTCTTACTCATTTGTCCATCAGAATAATATTGAACTCGTTCCTTCAAATATTCAATGCTTGGCTTCATTTATTCTATATTTTTCTAAACCGTGGATATAAACCGAATCATTCTAATCTTCCTTCATATATTAGCCCTGCCTTCCCAGTAATCAGAGAGCTTCGAGAAAGGAAAATAAATGCAAAGTTTTCCAGTGATTCTTCTTAATTGACCATCTTGCAGGAGGAGATTTTGAATGATTAATTTCATGTGCCAACATGCTACTATTCCAAAGGAAGATCCAATTGCATGTAAGATATTTATTTTGCTGATCTTGCATTTTCTATCTTCAATTTGCTCCCGGATGCCCTTATGGTCTCAGTTTATTTCTGCATTAGTTAATATATCGCACCTTTATGTAAAATGTCCACATGTGCAAAATCAACGTCCAGAATTACATGCATTTGTGGAGCGTATTTCTATTTTTTTTATCACATTCTATCTGTAGTGCACACTTTCTGATCAGGGCCAGCACTTACAGACAAAAATCAAACTTCTTATTTTCATTTGAGACGTAGAAATTGTTCCTCAACGTCAGAGAGCAAAAAAAAATGTCATGTATTCCTTAGATTCTGTTGCTTTTTATATAAAGTTACAGAAACAATGAAGGCAAGCGGAGTTTCTGCATATGCATCTCCCTCGTAACTTGGCTGTTTAACAAAGAGAACTGGTCAGGAAATGTATGCAAGTACAACACAAAAAGTGAACTTGCAGTCATTAGTTATTTGACGATTGTGTACTGGCTGGGGGTAGCTTACACGGTGGAGTTGTGAGAAATATTTTTATGTTCGAGAAAAAAAATCAGATTGCTAAATCCTTTAACGTTTTCTACATGTTTCATCACTGAAAAAATCATTGACTTGTCTGAGGTTTTGTGAGCAAGGCAGTACCATGATACGTCAACTTTTTTGTGCATGTTTAAACGCAAATAGTGCTCTGTCAGTGAGTCGGAAGAAATTGCATAATCGTCATGTTGAACTTAATTCACTTGTCTCGAGCCTTTTGATCAAACGTTTTCTGTGGTTATGAATCTGAAGAATGATGAAGAAGACAAATTGCAAAGAAAGATGGAAGCAAGTAGATTGTTGGAGAGCGATAGGGACACAGTTTGTGAGTGGGCCTGAAGCTACGAAATGCGGAATAATTCGGACTTACTGACTGAGGCAGATACTTTTGAAGACTTTGTGATAGGAAATAGTGAGGTTTGCAAGCAGAATGGGTCATTTTTTTCTGAAAAGATCTGTGATGATCTCACCTGCCCAGCCCTGAGATAATGAATATTGTCCTGTACTAATGTTGCTGTAATTAAGAAATGTGCGAACCAGTTCCGAGGCGCAACGTGTTGTGCAGCATTCAGCGAGATAAAGAAAGAGAGACAGATTGAGATCATAGATAAAAAAAGACCACAGATTTAGTAGAGGTGCAAAAGTACAAAGGCCATTTGTCTCTCGGTTATTAAGTGTCACTTCAATGGCGGCTCAGAGGATGGCACTCCTGCCAAAGAGCACTGAAGACAAGCATTTGATTTCAACCTTGGGAGATTGTTTGTGTGGAGTTTGGGCATTCTCCCCTCTTCACTTGTAATCTTTGGTTCCTCTCACAGTTAAATAAAGTATATATGTATAAGCCATGAGAAATGTAGGCTTGCAGGGATATCAGTGTGTTGGTCGGCGGGTTACTTTCAGACAGTCGTTTGTGGGCTCCATTGGCCGAATGCTCAGCTTCCACATGGTCGGGACTGTATGATGAATGGCAGGCGAGAAGAACAATGAGTAAAATGGACTGATTATAAAGAGCAAGTGATATTTTGATTTGGAGAATTTCGCCAATGTTGCATTATTTCTGGTCACTGCCCTTCCACTGTCATTGGAGGTACAATCCAAAACTTTAAGGAAAAATACTTCTTATAATTAGACTTAAATTTTGACAGCCAGGTTCCAGAGATAATGCATGTCTTCTGTAAATTATAGAATGGCGAGGAGATACTTAACCCAATCTGTCAAAATGGCAACAACTTGAGAATAGATTTTTGCGTAATCATGTCATTTGATGTCTGAATTTGAATTTGCCTAGAGCATTCTCGAGTCGAGGTTTTTTCGCAATGAAAACAATTCAAAATCTGGAGATATCTCTCTCAAAATTGAATAGATTACTCGAATGATAACAACTAAGTTGTCGAGATATTTGCAAGGTAGCGTAATACCATATCCTGCCAAATTGGCTAAATTTATACAAGATTCAACTTAAACATGATCTGAATTCATGGAGGAACGGAACAAAGAATTTGACCAGCTATGATCAGTTCCTTGGCTCCCATGTTACTTGACATGCGCTCATTAATCACTAGATGGCATAAGATGCTGTACCTCAGATAAAATCTGAATGCATCAGTTAACCACAGAATATGAACTGCACTCTGCTGGCGCCACAACATATCAGACTTTCTGCTAGATTACGAGTTATTTTGCTTCAATGAATCCTGATAGAAATATTCTGAACATTGAGCTAAAGACTTAAAGCAGAACACCTGATTTTTTTTTTACTCAGAACCATGTATTTAGCCCTCGAAACTAGAAAAAGTATTATACTTTGGGAATTTCTTGGCCGTTTTCCAAGTTCATCTGAACATTAAAAAGCACGTCATTGAAATAAACTGATTCTCACATCCATAATATGATCATGGCATTTAACCTCTTGTTTATTGTCTTCTTTGAATTAATTTCAGCATACTTTATCGTAACTTTGCATTATTGTTTGTTCAAACTAACTCGATTGACTTTGAGCTAGACAAACTGCTCAGCGTTCTTATGATTCCCTTCTTAGGTAACGTGAGCACATATTAAGTTTTAACAGGAAAGTGCTTCCATAACTAGAGCACTTAATGACGTTTTCTCTGAAACGGTTCCAGATTTTGAAAGAAGTAAATTTCGCTTTCTATTAGAAGAGCTAACGAGGTAACTGCTGTCACGGAGGACTAGTTTCAATCAGTTTCCTGTTCTGTATATTTTAAAAATAACTGCACTGAAATTAGCGGACATTACACACTGAATTTTTATTTTGTTTGCTGATGGCAGTTTTTACATTTAAAATAACGCTGCATTAACAATACTTCTGGAGGAGTAATAAAAAAGTAAAAGTATTATTTTATCAAATGACACCGTGCTGAAAGTTGACATTACGTTAAAGCATCCAGGAAAAATGTGAAGTAATTCCTGCCAAGTTATATTTGCATATGTAATTCTTCTGATCATTTCAGGAATGTACCTCTCAAAGTTTTCAAATGACATTATTGCACGAATGTTCTCAATTTTTTGAGACTCGTTTCAACAGCAATTTTCTTAATTTCAAAAACAAAACCAGGAGAACCATCACTGTATCCCATTCCTTGACCTTGGGGCAGTAAGGGGAATCACTTAGGTAAAAACAATGACTGCAGATGCTGGAAACCAGATTCTGGATTAGTGGTGCTGAAGAGCACAGCAGTTCAGACAGCATACAAGGAGCTTCGAAATCGACGTTTCGGGCAAAAGCCCTTCATCAGGAAGGGATTTTGCCGGAAACGTCGATTTCGAAGCTCCTTGGATGCTGCCTGAACTGCTGTGCTCTTCTGGCACCACTAATCCAGAAAGGGGAATCACTTACCCATCACAGAAGTTTTCATCTCTGAGCTCTTTGTTTTTAGCCGAACGCTGATTACTGAATATGAATCTCTGTACTCTCAACAACAAGTCGACTTTTTTCTACACAGCGACTGAGTTTCTCCGACTTCCAGATTTGCAGAATCCGCAGTTTTTGGCTTTCTGGTAAAATGACAGCGCCAGATAAATCTGTGGAAAAAATCATCAAAAATTGTTGATAGAATGATTCATTCACTCAGGTGTTCCTTTCGAACCCTTGCAGTTCTTTTGCAGAATTCACTCAAGTGTTAGATATTCAGTTTGTAATGCATTACTTGGAACTATAGATTGGATTTTGCTGTGCATGAAATTCTGCTACACTCACTCAGTGCTTTTCTGTGCCTCTCCATTTTAAGATAATTTAAATCATTAAGCACTTTCATTCCAAACCAATGAACGGTGTAGTCTGGAACTAAAAGGAAATAATACGCAAGGGAACACGAACAGAGGGAAGATCGCATACAAGTCACTGTTATGGAAAACTATCCTCAATTGTCAGTGAATCAATAACTTGAAAATTCCGTCCAGAAGCAGTTGCATGTGCAGCAACAAGACATAAATTTCAAAAGTTCAAATAATGAACTCATTTGCAGCTTCTCAAAGGCAAATAATTCTGCATACTTTTTGACCATAACAATGTCTCACACACACCCCAAGAGCGAAGTTAAATATAAAATCAATTGACAGCTCTTCAAACTTCCCTAGATGAAGGGATTCCATTTCTTTGATTGCATTTAACACCTATATGTATTTATTGGTTTGTGGCGTCATGGGCATGACAATACAGTTCGAATTTTCCCAGCTTAACCCGTTGACAGAAATACAAAGCTGTAAAAATATTCTAAATGTATTCGTACGATTAGGCAACAGCACTTCAATGATAAAAGAAATAAAATTTCCATCATATTTGGAGTCGTAGAGTCAAAATAACATACAGCATGAAAACAGGCCTTTCATTTCAACTCGTCCATGCCAACCAGATATCCAAACCTAATCTCGTCCAATTTGCCAGCACTTGGCACATGTCCCTCGAAGCATTTTATATTCATGTATCCATCCAGAAAACTTTTAATGCTGTAATTTCATCAGCCTCCTTCACTTCCACGGGCAGTTAATTCCCCACAGGCAAGACCAACTGAGTGAAGATGTTACCCATTAGGTCCCATTTTAATATTTGGCCCCATATGCACTAATTCTATGTCCTTGTTCTGGACTCACCACAAAAGGGAAAAGCCCTTGTGTATTTTGCTGACACTTGTCAAACATGATTTTACAAACCTCTTTTATGATCTCATACACCTTAGCCTCCAAGCCGCCAGGAAAAAACACCCCAGGCTATGCAACCTCTCCCTATGGCTCAAATTCTCCAAATCTGGTAGCATACTTGTAAAACTATTCTCTACCCTTATCTATTATAATCCAGCATATTGTGTTGAAGAAATTAAACACTGCGTTGATTGACAAAGAATTTTGCTTTTAAGATCGAAGATGAGAAACGTTCTAAGTGAAGATAAATAAAAACCTAGCATGAAATGCAAATGAATTGCGCAGACTTAGCAAGACGGCAGACGTTTTAATTCTTTGCGACTCTTCCTTTAACTAAATCACTTCAAATAGAACCTTACCTGCAAATCTCATGAAACTATATTGTAAGGATTATAGAGAACAAATTTTAAGGTCCAATGCAAAACATGCATTTCATTAATGGCTAAGGTGGCACAAGACTTTTTTTTTCTGTCCTGAAAGCTGCCCATTTTAAAACAATGTCGCTTCTGACACTCTGGTATAAATCAATTCACATTGTAAGTTTGGTGGATATCAGTTTTCAAAGATTACATTGTATTGACATAAAGGTTATAATTCATATTTTAACTACAACTAAAGATATTTTGCAAGTGGCAATGGAAGTTGTTTGTTGTCTGGTGTTTCTCGGAATGTCAATGGCTCATCAAAAAATATTTTTCCATGGGCCTTAGAATTTTATTTTCAATTATGTTCAAGTTAGCGATACCTACCAGGAAAATATATACCCCAAATAATGCTTATCCAAGCTTTGAAACATTAATCCAGTTTTGGCAGTTTCACTCCCGATGAGCCATGATATTCTTGAGACCATTTCTAGGTTTAGGAATTTGAAACGCTCTTGCGATTGACTAAATCAAAGTGCATGTTATGTCCATTACATTGTAAAGGGGAAATTCACAAAGTTAGCTTTCTTGTCAATGTATATCTTTCTATGCAAGACTATATTGAAGATTTCCTGATTTGAATCACTAATGTATTTGGCACCAACCATTAGCATCGATGATTTCTTCCGTCCACAGAATACGATGAAGAGGGAATCTATAATGATGTGAACTAAAGACCAAATGAATGTTTATTTCCGTTTTTAATGTTTGTTTTGGACTGTTCTGCTGTCTATTTTGTAGCTTACTTCTATTTTTTTTTGTTCCATATGGACGCCTGAACGCTGTGTCGCAAAGAAATTCAAGATTTCTGGGAAGACTGACATTCTGAGATTCGTATTGATGATATCAAGGATGTGGTAGGAACGCTTTTCGTGTTTCATTTAGTGGAAATGTTGATAATTAATAATTGCCAGGATGCGAAACCATAGCGGTCTTGTAATATCCAGCCTAATCATAAGAGCAGTCAATCATTTATTCTCAATTTATTTCGATTTATGTTTTGCAATTTCGCCAGTTAATTGGTTTGTTGTATTGATGTGGAATTCTGCTTAACAGTACAGTGAAAGATGGAGAATTGAATATGCAAGATAAGAGAAGCAGTTGAGCAAGCAGTTTAAATCGCTTTTTTGAGATTGTATCTTGATACAGGTTGTGGTTTCTGATAGTGTCACTGGTCGATGGTGGTCCCTGCCACACGTTCCTGCACTCATATTGAACACAAAGCGGAAGTAAACGTTTCGTGACTTTGCAAAACGATGTGTCATTCACCTATAGTAACAAACTTAGAATGAGAGGCCAATCGGAAGTAGAAAACGACTGTCTGTGATCACATTTAATAACCAAAGAATAAATCAATATTATTAAACCTTGTCACTAAATGTGAAATTATTTCAGGTTAACTGTTCTTGACTAACGTAAATCTATTCATTGCCTTCCATGGAATTTTATAGGACCGTTTTATCAAGAAGAATAACATCCTATTTTAATGGTATGCATCAGTCCTTAACATTTATGGAACGCTTGAATAGACTGGATCATTGTGAAACAGTGTGTAACAGCATTGAACAAAATAATTTGAGTCCAGGTGTCATCTACATTTATGTTGAGTGGATCCTACATTTAGGTGAAAAGAAAACGCTTGTTTCCAGCACAAATAGTTTGATTTTAAGAGAACTTTAAGTTATTTAAATAAAATTCTTTCTGCTCTTTTGACTAAGTTACATAAATTGTTATCGATAATCTTTTGGAATATTTTGTTTTGGAATAATACCAAACTTTAATTATTTTAAGCTGGCTTTCTCTCCCACTTACTTTGGCGATCTATAAATTTGAAGCAGAAATAAGGAGCATTACAATGGAAGACAATATGTTTTCCATTGTTACATCAAAGAATGTGCGTGCAAATGTCTCATGACAATCAAAGAGGAAAAACAAATATTATACTTTAGTATTATAGCATATATATTGAAAAATATAGCATTTATTTTCCTCTCTGATTGCCCTGAGAAATATGATCGACTTTTAACTGCATTTTGAAATGGCCTCACAAAATGTTCAGTTGCACCAAATCCTCGAAAATTCTCAGCTGAAACCAGACAGGCAAGTGTCATTAAATATGATGGAGGAAAAGGCAACAGCAAACCCCTCTCTGTCGAACATGCATAGCCGAGTATCTGACGATTAGAGCTGGATTGAAGAAACTGATACACAGATGAGTGAGAAATCAGCCTGACATTGTCATATGCACAGAATCAATTTTCCGAACACCCCATCACTACGTCGAAGCTACTTATGTCCCGTTTATATGGCATAGACAGCAGAGTGGGTGACGCAGTGGAAAATCAGTCAGGAGCGACATTGACTCGACAGTTCATGAATTCTCATGACATCACGTCAACAATATGCAGAGGACTCACGTCAGTCCAAACAAACAGTACTCTCCCATGTTCAGCACGAATTTAAAGAAGAACTGGAGTGTAGTAACATATAGAACAGGTGGTGGGGTGACCGATAAGAAGAAAAAGATACTTGACCTCATCTTCATTAATATGTCTGCTGCTATTGCACCTTGCTATGACAGTGTTGGTAAGAGTGACCAGTGCACAGGCATGTCGTTATAGCACAAAGCATTGCCATAGTGACCATAGCTGCATTTGTGTTGAGTACAATTGTCCTCTTGAGTACAATTGTGATAGACATAGAATAGATCTAGCAAGTCAAAATGGAGCATCAAAGCAGCGGCATGTAGAATCATCAGCAGAAAGTTGTCCTCCAACGAACTTGCAACCTCATAATTTGGCATAGCCGATCTACAAGAACCATCATCAAAGGAGTTCGCCACTTGTTCAATCACACATGCATGAAGGAATATTCGCAGTAGCGCAGGGTGATTTTATGTTTCCTATTTACTATTTAATATCAAACCGTTTTTATTAAATAACAAATATTTATGTGTCTGGAAATTCATATTTTGTACCTAAGATGCTGACAGAATATGGCGACTTGTAAACTTGTAATTGTACACATACACGCACATGTAAAACTGAAGCTATTTCAGTTCAATTGAATGCATTTTGTTTGAGGGATTACTTACTGGATCAGATTTCAGCCCTTGGTGATTGTTTTTGGAGAGTTTGCAAGTTATCCTTGTGTTACTGTAGGTTTCCCAACATTCCATAGATGTGAAGATTCGTTGATTTGCCACGGCGAAATGTGCCGCTTGGTGTCTACAGATGTGTATGCTGTGGGAAGGCTGTGCCAAAACCCCACAGCAGGATTACAAGGGTGTGGTACACAGTGCACTGGCCTCTTACTGAACGGTCAGGATTGTGTCATTGTGTGAAGTGCCTCGTGCATGACCAAAATTGGCCTCCGACAGATTATTCTTGATTTCCCTGGATCAGTCAACTCTGACAGTACTCCAGCAGATTGACAACATCCAGGACAATACAGGTCACATTATCAGCAAAAAATGTACAACCATTCACTGCTTTCTTTAATGATACTCAGTAAGAACAATGTACAAACCGCATGAAAGAAATTCATCAAGAGTCTTTAAATAGTAAATTCCTTTCTATGTCGACGTCAATGGAGGATGACAATGGCATCAGCTGCACGTACACGTCACCGACTGCAATTCCCCTTCTGTGGCACTCATCATCGACAACTATAAATAAATCACCATTGCTCTGATGTGGCAGAGGGAAAATCCTGGAGCATGCTCCTTAAATACATTGTGGTCTACCTTCACCAAATGGAATGCAACAATTGAAGAAAGTTGTTCACCACCACTTTCTTAACCGCAACGAGAGATGAGAAATAAATGCCAGTGACGACCACATCCTATGAATGACAAAAAGCGACAGGAGACAGAGGATAATGAAAAGCCTATGTCCTCTGATAATGTCACGACACTCACAGAGAAGAATGGAGGTGGATAATTTCTGAGCTCCAAGTCAAACTGATTCAGTACAACTAAAATATCTGTATCTACTCGGAAAACCCTTCATTTGCCGGGTTATGTCATGCACAGAAAAGGCAGAACACATTCAATCCTCAAATTACTCCAGATGATCTGAAGTGAAAAAAAAGACATCAGCAGTGTTGTCAAATAAGATTTGCCTCGGAATAATTTGCTTATTGAGAGTCAGTTTCGGTTAAGCCAGGCGGAGTCAGCTCTAGACCTTATCACAACGTTACCCCAAATTTGGGAGTAAAATCTGAGGACCAGAGATAAGGTGGAATTGACTGCCCGGCATGTCAAGGAAGTATTTGAAGGATGGAGGGTGGCGTCGTGTCGGCCTTGCAAAATTGATCCCAGTGGACGTCATGCTAAGAGTGAACAGGGTGACGAAAATGATCGTGATTCATGCAGTGACTATATCATCATGCATAAATGTCAAAACATGCAAACTCAAAAATTAAAACAGAAAACTTGAAAACAGCTCCCTCAAACTAGATTAATCCCAAGAGTTAAATAGTCACACAACACAGAAAATACACTTTGGCCCACTGTGTTGGCACTTCGCCATCTCCAGTAATCCCTCTTCTAAGTACTTGGCCCTTTATTTTCAGATGTCAGTTGTTCACAAGTGGAATCCTAGAGGTATCAGGTTAGGACGACAACGATTCATTTTATATATCAACGAAACGAACGAATTAATTGATGGCATTTTTGTTGAGTTTGCATGTGACACAATGATTGCTGGGGGGACAGGTCGATTTGAGAAACTGAGAAGGCATTAGAACGACTTGAACAGGATGGGAGAGTGCACAAACAAGCAGCAGATGGAGTGCAATGTGGAAAACTGAATTTATGCATTTTGGTAGGAAGAATAGAGTAGTCGGCCATTTTCCAAATGGGGAAAGTCTTCCGAAATACAAAGTAAAACGAATCCTCGTTATCGATTGTCTAATGCTTTGATGCAGGTTTGGTTGGCAGTTAGGAAGTCAAACGTAATGTTATCATTCATTTTTGAAGATTTGGAATACAGGAGTACTGATGTACTTCTGAGGTTGTCTGAGACTGTGATCAGGCATGCATTCGAACGTTTTCATCTCCGCTACTGTTCCAGTCTCAAAAGTGTATGATTGGCACACACTGCTGCCCAGAAAGGTACATTGCAAGGGGAAAGCGATTAATATAATGTTATGCATTGGTAGCTGCATGGGAATCAAGCAGTGAAGGAATGGCGATGAAGCACAGAGACTGTGCAAATGATCTACAGCAGCAAATGATTAGGAAAATAACTTCGACTGGGGAGATTGCATTCTGCAGTAAATCTAAGGAACTGGCTTGTGGATTAATTAGCTGAAAGAGTACTGCCTTGATGATTTCAATGTGCAGCAGTTTATTGAACGGGATATTTTGTGGTTGAGTGGAGACAGCCAGGTAAAATAAACCAACTGTACATGGATAATTATTAAGCAAGATAACAGACATTCACAAAAGTTAACGAATGAAATAAAAGGGGAAGTCTTAATTGATAAAGCAAATAAAGTGTTCATGAACTGGAAAGAAAAGTTACTTCAGGTTTCAGAAGCAGGTTCTACATTGTTAAAATGAGGGAATGTTCGTGGAGATACTACATTGTTGCCTGTGTCCAAAAACCAAGGCATTGCCATTACATTTTCATACACACTGTCTCTTTTGCACAATAGCGCTAATTTCCCTTTCAGCCTCCATGATATGTTTTCACAGTTTCCCTCTGCCTCTCTCCACCTCTTTTTTCATTGCTTAGCTTTCTCTAACTCAGCTCTCTCATTTCCATATGATTTTCAGACCTCCCAGTGCCCATCGCGACACATGTCTTTCTCTCTCCTACTCTCGTTCTCCCCCTCTCTCTCTCATCCCTTCTATCTCTCATTCTGTCGCTTTCTGTCTCATACACTTTCTGTATTAAACAAGCACGCATTCTTAGAGCAAACAGTCCATTCCGTTCAAATGTCTATGTGTGGTTATATTACAATGTGGCAGCCAGAAGTGCCCAAGAATAGAATTGTTTTTTTTTCAGCTGGAATAGGTTATGACCACGAGCACCAGCACGTCACTTCTTTTAAATTGGAAGAACCACGTTCGAGGCAACTGACCTTACTGGCTTCCTATGAAATATTAATTGGGACCTTTCCACGCATTGCCAAAGAAACAGTGAAGAGTGAGGGTTCTTGGGGTGAAATGCCATTTAAAGTACGTTTGAACCAGGAGGCTCTGAAACGAAATCCAATTTGTTCAATGGTGTGTCATGATGTCACTGAACGGTTTCACGAGAAAATTCCTATGACAATGTAAAGAGGCATTTCTAAACCAGCAGGTCGTATTTCCCTGATCCCTGGAATGGTAGGCCTAACATATGAGGAACAGGTGAGGATCTTGGGATTGTATTCATTGGAGTTTAGAAGATTAAGGGGAGACTTAATAGAGACGTACAAGATAATACATGGCTTCGAAGGGGTGGATGCTAGGAAATTGTTTCCGTTAGGTGAGGAGACTAGGACACGTGGACCCAGCCTTAGAATTAGAGGGGGTAAATTCAGAACAGAAATGCGGAGACATTTCTTCAGCCAGAGAGTGGTGGGCCAGTGGAATTCATTGCCGCAGAGTGCAGTGGAGGCCGGGACGTGAAATGTCTTCTAGGCAGAGATTGATAGATTCTTGTTGTCTCGGGGAATTAAGGGCTACGGGGAGAATGCGGGTAAGTGGAGTTGAAGTGCCCAGCAGCCATGATCGAATGGCGGAGTGGACTCGAAGGGGCGAATGGCCTTACTTCCACTCCTATGTCTTATGGTCTTATGGTCTTATGGTCTTATGGAAGTCCATTCAGCTCCAGCAGTATATAGTGGCATCTGTGAATAGCTTGATTGAAAAATTAAAATGAAAATGTAAAATGCTCCGCACTGGTGGTACAAAAGGTGCGGGTTCAAATCGATTCAAATCCTCGGTTCAAATCCCACCTGCTGGGTGTGTAATAATGTCTCTGCAGAGTTAAACAAATTAATTTAAACAGGTATCTCTGAACCAGCAGGATCGAGTGGAAAACATACCTGCTCCTGGTGTGTGCAATGGCATAACGAAATAGGCTGTTGAGAAAACAAAGAAAAAAAAGATGTAAAAGATCTTGAAGTACAGTGATAGTGTGCCTTTCTCTGGGCTGTCGATGCCTGGATTCACGCTCCATCTGCTCCACTGGTGTGTACTGTCATCTCTGAACTTAATTAAATAAAACAATGTGAAGCGAGATTTGCTTATGGGAAAAGATAACTGTTCAGTTGGCTCTAAAAGCACCTACAGTTCGGAATGGCACTGCTTCGGATTACTCTGCAGCTGCAGTGTTCAGTGACTTACCTTGAACGTTACCGATGGTCTTTTTATTATTTACAATAATCTGTATGAGGATTTGTATCAATGCTGGGACCTTTGTTGTTTGATATGTAGTTTCAACGACTTGAACGTGAATGCAGAAGCACTACTTAGCATGTTTTTGGATGACTCGACAATTGGTGGTATTGTTGATAGTGAGAAGATTTCTACTCTGAACAGAGTCCAATATTGATCATCTGTTCAATTGGGCAGAGCACTGACAGATAGAATTTAGTTCTGTATAACATGAAGTGACGCACCTAGGGAGATTCTGCAATGGAAAGAAACCTATGACGAATCGTACAAACTTGGGTAAAACTGAGGAACAAAAGGAACATGGTATATATGCCGACAGAAACCTAACGTTGTCTGCAGAGGTGGAGTGGTAAACAAGGCATGTGGGATGTTTGTCCTCATAAGCCAAGGCGTAGAATGTGGAAGAAAATAAGTCTTCTTGCAACTTCAGAAACCAAACAGGTTAGATTACAGAGAGAATATTGTGTACAGTGCTGGTTGACACACCACATGGATGATGTGACGAGAGTTGAGAGGAGGTCGACGAGATTCGCCAGGATGTTATCTGAGATGAAAATAACAAGGAAAGACCGGATAGCTAGGTATATTTTCACTGCAGCAAAGGAGGCTGATGGGATGGGAGCAGATGGGATTGAGGTGCACAAAATTATGAGATGCAGAAGAAGAGGAGATTGTGAGATTTTATTGCCCCTGTGGTTCATGTCCATAACAGTGTATGGCACAAATGCAAGGTGTGGAATAGGTGGCCTCACCTACCACCCCAGCAACCTCCATATACATCGTATCATCTGTCGTCATTTCCGCCACCTTCAAACGGACCCCACCACCAGGGATATATTTCCCTCCCCTCCCCTATCAGCTTTCCAAAAAGACGACTCCGTCCGTGACTCCCTCGTCACGTCTACACCCCCGACCAACCCAACCTCCACTCCTGGCACCTTCCCCTGCAACCACAAGAAATGCAAAACTTGCGCCAACACCTCCCCCCTTACTTCCCTCCAAGGCCCCAAGGAATCCTTCCATATCCGCCACAAATTCACCTGCACCTCCACACACATCATTTATTGCATCCGCTGCACCCGATGTGGCCTCCTCTATATTGGGGAGACAGGCCGCCTACTTGCGGAACATATCAGAGAACACCTCTGGGACACCCGGACCAACCAACCCAACCACCCCGTGGCTCAACACTTCAACTCCCCCTCCCACTCCACCAAGGACTTGCAGGTCCTTGGACTCCTCCATCGCCAGACCAAAGCAACACGATGGTTGGAGGAAGAGCGCCTCATCTTCCGCCTAGGAACCCTCCAACCACAAGGGATGAACTCAGATTTGTCCAGTTTCCTCACTTCCCCTCCCCCCACCTTGTCTCAGTCAAATCCCTCGAATTCAGCACCACCTTCCTAACTTGTATCTTCTTCCTGACCTCTCCGCCCCCACCCCCACTCCGGCCTATCACCCTCACCTTGACCTCCTTCCACCTATCGCATTTACAACGCCCCACCCTCAAGTCTCTCCTCCCTACCTTTTATCTTAGCCTGCTGGACACACTTTCCTCATTCCTGAAGAAGAGCTCATGCACGAAGCGTCGATTCTCCTGCTCCTTGGATACTGCCTGACCTGCTGCGCTTTTCCAGCAACACATTTCCAGCTCTAATCTCCAGCACCTGCAGTCCTCACTTTCTCCCTGAATAATTAACGTGTCAGGGCACTGGAGGTTATGCAACAAGTGCAGTTCAAAGCGATAAGTGCAGTTTAATGTTTGTCTAGTAGCTTTCATCACTTTTTTTTTATTTTCAAGATAAATGTTGCGTGTGGAATTCTGGAGAAAATTTGATTGGTAGAAGTACACAAAATTAAAATCCAACATACACTTTATGCATTCACTGTCGTTAAAGTGAAGCAAACATAACGATGGCATTGCAATATATTTGCTCAAAGAAAAACTTAACATAATATAGACATAGCAAATATTACTGATTGACTTTTCCCATGAACACTCCCCTGGCAAAATACAAATTCAGAACACAAATTGTCTAACATGCAACTTCAGTAGCCCAAGAGGAAAGTGTCATAAAAGAAAATTCTAAAAGTCTCTCGCGACTGGGAGGGATTTCCTGCAGCTTCCAATCCTACTGTGACACCAGCAGCAGCTGTTGAAACTCAAAACTGGAAGTTAAAACCTCTGGTCTGCTCGAGCTTGTTTCTATTGTCCCAACCTCAATAAAGAAACACTCAAGGCTTCACAAGTTGTTTATCTCGCATAGACTGCTCGTCACGTGTCCGCAGATCAGAATCTAAAAGAAAGCACGACCAAACACACCTCTTAAATTCGTGATGTCACCATACCTCCCTCCATTTCAAAATGAAGTATGAATGCAAAATGATGCCTTCATTTTTTGAAACGCTTCTGTCTTACATTATTATGTCATAAATTTCACATGCACTGCATTAAATCTAAGCCAACAATCATTAAACATTCAGTGCTAACGTTTATTTAAATAGTTTTCATTCCCGTCTCCATCCATAGTCATCAAAGTCGCAACAATGTTTCAGCAATTATGTTCTCTCGTCCTGTCACGTGTATAGTTTGCGAGATGAAGGGCTATAATAATAAACTCCACCAAATAGGTCAGTAATTTTTGTGTTTAAGTGTTTCCATAATCTTTAAGGGGTTATAATCAGTACCATACAATTGTCTCAGAAATCTAAATTTCGAAAACAGAAATTACAAAGCCAATACCAAGCTGAAGCTCTCCCTTCTCAGATCTGGTGTATTTCTGTTCACGGTTTTTCAATTCTCTGGAAAAAATCCCAATGCATTATTATTGGCTGCATTGTCTCCTTGCAAGGATACAGCACCGACGGTCATATCATTTGTATAAATACCCATTTTGAACATTTTAACTTGTACTGGAGCGGGCTTTAACACAGCTTTCAAGCTGACATTGCCTTCTGAATGTCCTCTGTCCACTCAAATTTTCTGCACTTGTTCAATAAGAAAGTCAATGTGTCAACCACACTCCTAAAATTTGGTACGAACATCACATAAAATACGGACTTTAAACTAGAAATCATACTAATGCCTTCTTCAACGATGGCAGAGGAAACTCCCCAATAACCTTGTCTTCATTACTTTTCCTATACCTCTCTACGTTCGCCACTTAAGTCACTTTGAGATTAGAGTTCGAAAAACAAAAGTTAAAACCCTTCTTTCTCTCTTTCTTCTCTTTCATTCCTCATTTCCTCTCTCTCTATCTCTCTCTCTTTCTACCTTTCTTCTGTTAGGGCCTCTATTTCTGTTTAATTTTCATTTGCTTTCAATTGCAATTGAATGGATCCATTTTATTTTCTTTCAATTTTTGTTTTGCCAGTGTTATTCGTTCATATTCCTTTGCTCCTAATTCAGGTTGCGACACTTACAATTGAACAGTCGCCATATCTAAAGATTTCAGTTGTGTTCTCTGGCAATTGTAGACGTTGCGTGGTTGTCACAATCATCGCCCCTTTCCCCACAGACACTGACAAACCCAGTTCCAAGTCGTTTGCCAATTCTGAAAGCTTTGCCTCGCTCACTTTATGCAAAACACGGTAAGTGAACCTCCTCCACCCCTGGGAAACACTTGACGACTGAAAGAGCAATGATTACACAAGGTCTATTTAAACGAAGCGAAAGCAACTTCGAAAATGAAAGATGGCAACACGCAAAACTTATTACCTTTCAGTCCAGCAATCCTAAATGGAATCTGGCGTTTGAGATGTTGATCCCAATTGCAGCACCGAATTTGTAATGGACCACACCAAACCCTCTCAAATATACGTGGAGAAGATATTCGAGACGTGGATTTTTTACTCATTTTAAATGGATGTTTCAAGCACTCTAGATAAAATTCAATTGGTCCATCTAAACGATATTGAGTTTTACAGTACCGTTAAAATGAAAACAAAATAAACGCAAAATAAATAATTCGCTTAACTGTGACTCTATTGAAGATGCACTGTCATGCATTTAATGCTTATATTGTAGAGATACCTGCAAAGGAAATGGACCCTCTAAGAACGAAAGTGTAGAAATGTATTAGTAGCGACAATGAGTAGGTGTCAAATTGAAATAATTGTAGAACGGAGAATTACAGAATTAGTTAGAAGGCAAGAAATTGGCAGGTTGACAATTGAAAGGGAAACACGTCACTCGTCACAACTTCAGGCTCATCGTTGAATATCAGTGGTGCATAAATACTTAAAACCAATAATTGGAGAAACTAAAACAAACACACCGTAGATTAGCTTTAAATGCAAATTGCATTTCAGGTTTGCAAAAGGCAGACAATTCTTGAGAAACTATTCTTGATTTCATTTTGATGAATTAATACAGGAAGCTCATGAAGGGAGAATAGATTTGTGTGCTCTGAATTGATTTTGCGAAGTGGCTTTCATGCTCTCGAAAGGTTCATATTTCAAGGGAAAAGGTCAGATTATCGGAATAAAAATAACCATTCACCGTGGGAAAATAACACACCGATCATAGAAAAGGAGGGCATGCCAATTTTTCAGATTGGTCGAAGTGTTGAGTTTTTTGGTGTACACAAAAGTTAGACGAGCTAGTGTTAAGCAGGTATCTATACAACATAAATATTAAATGCATGACAGTGTATCTGAAAATATATGTCATCTATATATCTGATCTTATGTCATCTACTAAACTGATTTTATACCATTAGAATCTGACTGGAATCTGGATGCTTTCCTTTTTTAAAAAAAATCATTCGTGTTGACCTACCTTCCACACAGATATGTTTTGATGCAACGAGGTCATCTTGAACTAGGTCATTTGAGATGCAGTATAAAAGCTTGTGTCTTGCTGAAAAAGAAAAAAAAAAGAAACTGTTCTGCCGCATTTTATTACGCACTGAACAGGTCCGATACAGAAATATGAAATTTCAAGCGATTGCACAAAAGTGGAACTGTAAGAAATGATTTTGACCTTTGATTTTTTTAACGGTGATTGAAATATAGTCCAAGCTTTGCAACTCGCGTTTCCAAATTTTTTTAACTTCTTAAAGTGTCATGATTTCGCTCACATTTCTTCACAATCGATTGAGCTTTGAACCTGAATTAGTTTAGATTTGCGTGGGGTACGATATATCAATGTACAAAGATCGATTCCTTGCAAAGAAGGGAGGATATCATGCCGGCATGTCTTTGGTGATTACCCAGGAATATGACAAGAGTGTAGCTAGTCGTTGTTTTTGAATGGCAATGCATTGGCGGATGAAGTTGAATTTCCAAGAAAGCAGTACATTTTTCACACTCGTAAATACACTGTGTATAGTTGATGGGTTCAGATTCTACATGCAGCATATTTTTTGTGTCGGCGTAATTACCTAACTTATGGTTTGAAACGAGTGCTTTCAAACAAGGTGCAGAGAAAGAAAGCATCATTTACTCTACAGTCATTCGGTAACTGAACTGTATTTATAGCCAAAACAAATATTTCTGCAAGGGTCCCCGCCGTTTCCTGCCTAACTTCCCGCAAAGTCCCTGGATAAAATAGATTAAGTCCTGTAGATTTATCCAATTTGAAATTATCGAAGACGTCCAAGACTTTCTCTTCTGTTTTGTTAAATATTATTTTGTTGTGTTTCGAGGCTCCATTGATTACGTCTCCAGAAAAAACTGATGGCTAGCACTCATTTGATATCTGTCTCATCTCCTGAGGTTCCACATAAGGAAGACATCATTCATGTTTAATGAGCTATACTTTCAGTCGAGCTGTTCTTTTGTTCGTTATGTACTTAAAGAATACCTTTGGATTACCCTTAATCTTACTTTCTCACGATATCTCATATATTCTATTTGCCTTCCTGATCTCCCACCTGAGAATGGCCCGTCACTCTTTTCATTGTTCAAAAGGTTCATTAGAAAATGGTTGTTTGTCTTAGATATGTGTGTTTTTATTATTGTCTCAATATGTTTTACATCCATTGTGTTCTCACCCTACAAAGTTATATTTCACTCTAATTGGAGCACAATGAGTCTGGACTCTCGCCATCACAGTTTTGAATGCTTCCAATTTATCAGACGTCCCATCGCCAATCAACACTCTACTCCAATTAATTTTTGAAATCTGAAAACCAGAACATGAAGCTTCCAGACCTGTCCATACATCGCCCAGAATTTTGTCATATGATGTCCCAAGCCAATGTTGCAAGTCACCAACCTTACCTGTAAGACGCCTAACATTGAAATAAATTAAAATTAATTATTCAGAGATTGTTTGCACGGTTTGTGAAGGTTTGTAGCTCAGGTTGAGATTTAGGGTGGACGTTTACTCGCTGAGCTGTAAGTTTGATATCCAGACGTTTCGTTACCTAGCTAGGTAACATCATAAGTGACGACCTCCAAGTGAAGCAAAGCTGTTGTCTCCTGGTTTCTATTTATATCTTTCTTCTGGATGGGGTTCCTGGGTTTTGTGGTGATATCATTTCCTGTTTGTTTTCTGAGGGGTTGGTGGATGGCATCTAAATCTATATGTTTGATTTAGGCGTTGAGGTTGGAAAGCCAGGCCTCTAGGAATTCTCTGGCATGCCTTTGCTTAGCCTGTCCCAGGATAGATGTGTTGTCCCAGTCGAAATTGTGGCTTTTTTCATCCGTGTATAAAGCTACGAGAGAAAGAGGATCGTGTCTTTTTGTAGCTAGCTGGTGTTCGTGTATCCTGGTGGCTAACATTCTTCCTGTTTGTCCTATGTAGTGTTTGTGGCAGTCCTTCCATGGAATATTGTAGATGACGTTGGTTTTGTCCATGGGAGACACTGGGTCTTTTAAGTTTGTTAGTTTTTATTTGTGAGTGTTGGTGGGATTGTGTGCTATTAGGATTCCGAGGGGTCTTACTGGTCTGGCTGTCATTTCTGAAATTTCTTTGATGTATGGTAAGGTGGTTAGGATTTCTGGCTGCGTTTGGTCTGTTGTCGTGGTTTGTTCTTGAGGAATCCTGCGCACTGTATCTTTTGAGTATCCATTCTTCTTGAATACGTTGTAGAGGTGTTTCTCCTCTGTTTTGAGTAGTTAGTCTGTGCTGCAGTGTGTGATGGCTCGTTAGGATATTGTTCTGATACAGCTTCGTTTGTGTGTGTTGGGATGGTTGCTGGTGTAGTCAAGTATTTGGTCAGTCTTTGTCGGTTTTCTGTATACGCAGTTTCGTAGTTCTCTGTTGTCCTTTCTTTCGACTGTGACCAGCAACCATCCCAAGACACACAAACGAAGCTGTATCAGAACACTATTCCAACGAGTCACTACACACTGCAGCACAGACGAACTACACAAAACAGAGGAGAACCACCTATACAACGTTTTCAAGAAGAACAGATACTCAAAAAATACAGTGCGCAGATTCCTCAAGAGCAAACCACGACTAGCAGACCAAACACAGCCAGAAACCCTAACCACATTACCATACATCAAACAAATGTCAGAAATGACAGCCAGACCACTAAGACCCCTCGGAATCCTAATAGCACACAAACCCACCAACACTCTCAAACAAAAACTAACAAACTTAAAAGTCGCAGTATATCCCATGGACAAAACCAAAGTCATCTACAAAATTTCATGGAAGGACTGCCACAAACACTACATAGGACAAACAGGAAGAAAGGTAGCCACCAGGAAACACGAACACCAGCTAGCCACAAAAAGACACGATCCTCTCTCCCTCGTAACCCTTCACACAGATGAAAAAAAACACCATTTCGACAGGGACAACACATCTATCTTGGGACAGGCTAAGCAAAGGCATGCCAGAGAATTCCTCGAGACCTGGCACTTTAACCTCAACGCCATAAACAAACACATAGATCTCGATGCCATCTGTCAACCCCTCAGAAAACGAACAGGAAATGACATCACTACAAACCCCAGGAATCCCATCCAGGAGAAAGATATAAATAGAAAGCAGGAGACAACAGCTTCACTTCACTTGGAGGTCACAACTGATGGTGTTACCTAGCCAGGTAATGAAACGCCTGGATATCAAACCTACAGCTCAGCGAGTAAACCTACACCCTAAATTATTCAGAGCTTTATTCATTTCTTGACTTGCTCTTCTCTGTGTCTCTGTCATCAATTTATTCTTTCCAGAATCACAACCGTCCTCATCTACGTTTCTATTTAGTCTGCTATTTTGTCTTCCTTCACCCCTTTTCTTTCGTAGTTTGCAGGATCCCTGAATATAATTGACAAATCTTCCCGCAAGGATATTCATTCCTTTCCAGTACTAATAAACCCATTCTACTTGAGCAGGTCTTTTCTGCCCTAAAAGAGAAGCCAAGGGTCTAAGAACCTAAACCCCTGAACTTGACACCCTCTACAGACATTGACTTATCTCCTTTATCCTTTGTTTTTTTTCCATTGTTTGACTAAACCAGAGAATCCTACTTATGGCGTGCTGTTTCTTTTTACCTTCTACCTAACCTGTCACATTCACTCTGTGAAGCCTTAAATATGTTATTCTTACAAATACGTGCAATAACTTACGATTTCTCACTCTCCTCTTTTACGATATGCTTCAAACATTTCGAGATCTCCTGATTCCTCACATTAGGAAAACATCCTTCGATCCTAAATTCACGGTTATAATCGCAGAATAACCTGTCTGTGCACTTGACGGGACAATCCCTTAATACTGATTGCTTTAAATTTTCTCAAACCCTGCCCAACATAAGACACATTCATTGTGTCCAAAGTTTGACTGTCTCATGAATGTTTCTAGTGGAGACCATAACTAAGAATGTGATTGTGAGGGTAACAATCTTCTTACCTTTCGTGACAGTCACCCATCTCTCTGAGTATCCTGCGCTTTACTCACTTCTCCAAATCAATTAGCCTGGCATCTCTGTGTCTCTTGTATGAGCTGAACGTTATTAAGTCGAAAAAGAAACAATTTGAAATGACACCTTAAACACAAAACAAACGACTTTTCTGCACCAAAGAGTTAACATCGGGCATGCAGAAATTAAGAACTTTAAAAAATCAAGCGTTCGAATCATAAATAAAAATCAACCACCGAGTTAAAAGGATTGAGTAAATCTTGCTCCTACTCAAATGTTCCAGCAGACAGCTTTCAAACTTCTGATTTAAAAAGCAACTCACGGCAGAGTTGCCAAAGCGTCGGCCTCTCCAAAAACTCCATAAACATTACACCACGTAAAACAAACGCGCCTCCACAATTTAAAGCAAATATTTTTAGTGATGATTAAATCAACATAAATTCGATGCATATAATTTTCCAGAAAAATAAACGAGCCGTCCACGTACAGATCTCTCCAAAATGTCTGTCTTGAACGTCGATGCTCCAAATGTAGTACAAGGGTAACAGTATTCAAATACATAAATATTGGTGAAAGGTCTGTGTGTGCTCTTTTAAGATTAGATGGATTTGTAGTGATCTCTTATACATATTAGATTGATGAATATTTGTATTCGCTATATCAGTTCGTTTTCAGAATACATGTATAAGCCAGTAATAGTTTAAATTATGCACAGGCCATTCGAAAGTGAATTTGGAAAGAATTGTCACACACATTGTGCATTAACTCTCAAAAGGTGGCGGTTCCTGGGAAGTTCAAAGCGATGAATGTGTGTTATCAAAGTTGTCAAGGTGCATAGAATTAAGGTCTTTAACGTTTTTGGTTTGGGAGGTTTTTTGCGATCTAAATGAACAAAAGTATTGTCTGTCCAATCTGAGATGTTGCTTCCGTATCCTCGGACATGCAATAGCTAGCGTTATTCTCTAGGTGGCGTGAAATGCTGTGATATGAACCTATTCTCCTTTACAGAAGTGAACCAAGACAGAAAAATATACACTGATTTCTGATTGTGCTGCACTGTGTAATTTTCTGCGGGAAATCCATTAAGTATGGTTTAGTTTCGAATTATAGAAAGGACATGGCTTCAAGTTATCTCCTGAGATAAAAAGCTGAAAACTTTCAATTGAATTTCACTTCTGTCTTACGCAATTGAATTCACCCGTATGACTGCGATAAGTGAGGGAAGAAGTTATGCATGGAAAACATGCTGGCAGGATTTCTTTTGTCTTGTATAATTCGTATGAAGCATATTGGTGAAACCAGACAAAGATTAGCATATTCTGACCATCACACAAATCAGGGACATAGTCTGCGAGATTCAACCTCACTGTTACTTGAACTTTTTGCATTGTTTTCAGGCTATTGAATTTAACATTAACCATTCAATTGTTTTACAAGTGTGTTCTTGGACTCTATAAGGTATTAAAATCACTTCTCGAAATCCCAATGTTATGTCACTTGTGCCCATATTTTTCGACAATATGAAAGGGAGTAAAGCTATTTCATGTGTATTGTTGACGATTTTGAACTGTTCCCACAACGTTGACGACGTTTGAATGAATGCATATCAATAACTATTGTAAATCATTGACTCAAATTTGATTTTGTAGACGAATACCATTTTCAGCTCTCCTAATGCTTCCATACAAGAGCTTTTGAAGCATTTGGAATACTCAGGCAATGAATGAAATGAAGCTGTTTTTACAACCTTTAGGACATTGAAAACATCTAATGTGAGGTCTGTCTTAAATTACAGATATGTGTTAGTAAGGGATTGCGTTAAGAATGAGCTACGTAATGATGCCAAGCGATCTTGGGACTCCCGCCCTTGCTTGCTAATTCAAGATGTGCCACTGAAAATCGACGATGTGTCTCAGGCCACTGACAATGGACAATGCGGCTAATTGCAGTAACATTTTGGGGTGGCATCTTAAAAGATTATTTTTACAATGTCTTTTAAACAATTTTCAATATCGGCCCGAGATAGTGGTATCACAGTAAGGACCAAATTTATTGATCTGTCCCTTCAGCATTGGGAAATCAGGGATCATCCACTGCACAATGTAAAATCCCCTGCCTTCTTCTTATGGCAAAGCCAATTGCATTCATAATCTGTTTAATAATTATTTCAACTCTAGCTGGAGTATCCAATGCTAAGGTATCAAGATCTGCTAATTTTATTTTTCAATAATTGTTTTTTTTTACTTCATCGAGCTTTCAAGTCTATACAGATAGATATTATTTTTTCTGTCTTTCGTGAACAATGAAGAACTGAAGACTATGATGCAGCTGATTGCTAAAAACCGCGACACTAATTCAATGACTTTCTATCCCTCTTCTTTGTTATGTGATGAATTCTGAGCCACGTTGCTCTACTCTCTTGAAGTACAAGGCCATTCGTTACCATGGGTTCAACCGAGGCTTGCCAATTCCCCTCGATTCATTTGCCATCCGGACATGTTTTGTGCAGTCCCCTATGTAATGTAGATTGTAGCAGATTAAAAACAATAATCTCGCAAGGAGGAATTGTAGATGGAAATTAAGAGCTTGTCGTTTCAATGCTGCCTACTTCACAGGAGAGTTTCCATTCGATCTGACTTTCCTACAGGCGGGAAACATTGAAAGTAAATGAATAGAGCTCTGTACACCGGTTGTTAATACTTGATTTTTAACATTTTATTTGCAAAAGGAACACCTTTTGTAAAGCGAACGTAGGCAATTATTGACGTAGTCATTAGAACGAACTGAATAACATTGAACTTCGAAAACACGTGTTAGTTTTTAGGCCAGAGTTTCAGCAAAACAAATGAATATCAATATGGAGAACAAAATAGCAAGCACATTTCACACCTCTAAGTTGAAGAATATAAAAGCAGTAACGAAATGAAAACACAACAGGGACATTTATTGATGGCAGCATTTCATTTCCACAGTTCGCGGAACTGAGCGAAAGTTTCTACTGTTTCAGACACTACATTTTTCATTTCAATATCACAAGGATGACAGTCTTGTCAATGAAGTCAATCCAAAGTCTCAGAAACACGTGGGAATACAGTATAAGATACTGAGCAAGCAAATGACAAAGATGTTGCAAGGTTTGGAATGGCCCATTCATTTCAAGAATGAATCCCTGACCCACTCAAAACGAGATTTATTCTCTTATAATTAATCATTTTCATTGCAACTTGTAAGGTTTTCAGCTGGATAAACAGCAGAGAAATCTTTCATTTGCATTCTAGCTATGATTATGCAGACCATCTTCTGTCGATTTGACTTTCTTTTGCCTTTGACAGTAGAGAGAGATAACGAATCGTTTTAAATATGTTGGAAAATAGCCCTTCGTCAATTTGCATTCCAACCACTATTATAGCAACAATTTTGATGGAATTCGCAACAAGGGATTGAAAAAGGAATCATACCTGGAACACTTTTCCACATATGTGTTGTTACTGACAGTAATACCAGTGCACAGTACCCATTAGATTTCTCCAAGAATGTGAAATCCTGGGACTGTGTTAAGGTGGAATACAATTGACTGCTACTCTCATGAATTTTGATTAAGTGCTCTCTGGGCTCTGTATCTTGAAATATCCTGAAGATATTTTCAAACATTGCCTTCGTTCGTTTAAGCAAACGAAACGATTGCTCACATTCAGCATTGATAGCCTTAGTATTTAGCAAATAAAAAGCCAAACAGAGGAATTCTTCACCTCACGCTGACAGATTATTAGTGAATAACAGTGGGGAGAAGAACGTTCAAGCTTGGAGGTTTGTTTTCAAGTCATCTCAAACACAATTTTTGGATAATGCTTTTTTTTATTCTATACCGATTATTTGAACTTCTGTGATCTATCTAATGCTCTTGGGTAAACATTCTATGCTTGACCGCATGTTTGTTCGGAAAGTTGCTCTTTACTTGTCACAAATATATATCGAAAATATCTCTAGCAGGCCACTTACATTAGATACACATCACACTTTCAAAATGTTACCAACAATTGGCAACTTTCAAAGATTTGTCTTCAGCTTATTAAATTGGGGAAGTGCAATTTACTCAGTCTGAAACAGTTACAAGGAAATTCCTTAACATCAATACTTAAAAAAGAAAGCGTGATGGAAAGCATTAATGATGAAAAATGTGCGAGCAGTTCCCATTCCTTTGTTGAGAGTAAATAGGATTATACATTGAAGTGATGCCGTGGAGCAGTCAAAACGGTTGAGAGCGAAAATCGATTCAATGCGATTTGCAATCAGCAGCGCATGGAGCTTCATTCACAAGCTTTCAATGAAATCAGAGGTAATTATTTTCAATAGTGGAGGTCAGTTCACCTGTAGGGAGAACAAGCGCAATAATTACGAGAAGAAATGTATAAAAACATTTAGAATTCTAAAGCATACACAAAAAGGCAAAATCAGATGATAGTTCTGAAGTCGGGACATCTAGAATATGATCTGGAAACTATTGACAAAAGATCATGCCGAGGTAACCTCAACTGTGGTTGGATATGTCCTCAATTATGGAAAGAACACAGAGCAATTTAGACTCGGAAGAACGACAAATGGAGCATAGATTCATGTTTTCAGAGAAAATTAAGTTCAGTTGCACAGGAGACAAATTCTCTGGTGATTTAGCAAACCACACGAGTACAAATAAAGGTAGATCATGGCCCCTGAGGGCAAATGTCAGGTTTATTTTTCAGTTGATGAAGACAGATCAAGTTTGATTTCAAAATGTTGGCAAATTATAAGGTCCGCTATTAACTTAATTGAATTAATTTTCACTCTACATCATCATCCTGCCTGCAACTTGAAATGTTTTGTCAACAACATGCTTCAGAGGCCAGTTAAAGGAAAAATGTAAATGCACACCCTGAAGCATATAACGACAAACTGTTGAGAATCAAATTTCGAAAATTGCTCCAGGAAATTCCAGGATAATCTGTTTTCCATGCTCTACCAAACCTGAAAGAATTAACTGATGACACATTATGTATGTGTGCTTTATTTTAAATACAAGAGATTAAAATTTAAAAATATTCTAAGGCTCTTGAATACTCCTTGAACATTTCCAAAAAGAAACTATGAAACCTCTTCTCTACTTAAATCTGGTGCCCTGTGAAATGAGGTTTTCACCGACTTCCTCAGCAACCAACTGTCCTGCAGGAATTCATTTTTTTTCTCAGGCAAAACATTTTCATCAATCAAAACAAAAATTAAACGTCTGTGGATACTGTAAATCAGAAACAAAACTGGGAATTGATGGAAAATCTCCGCGGGTCTGGGAACATCTGTCGAGAGGAAGTGGATTTGACGATGTTGGTGCAGTAAACTTTCTTCAGAACTTCTGTATTTGTATTTGTTTGATAGATTAAGGTTTTGTGTGGGACACAAGTATTTGGACATTCTGTTATTATTACATTGAATTCTTAACTTTGTGTTTGGCTGCAGAGGCCACACAGCAAGAAGGATACATTGGTCATAGAGTCTGCATAACACAGAAACACCAGAATGATGTCGTGCCTAAAACCATCAAATGGATGTTGGTAGTTGCAGTAATCATGGTGAATTTCTATCAAGATAAATTACCCAGGGGGGCTGAGAATAGCTCTGAAAGAAATGCAGTGAAACAAGATAACACTTGAGATGCATGAAACCGAAGTGTTGAACTGGTAACTCTATCATCGTTATCTAATGGTGATCAGAATGATGATGGTCACAAAGTACAAAAGTATGCGGGATAATAGAATCAATTAGTGCTCACATATTAGAGAGTGATGTGATGAACCAGTTTCTTTTTTCAAATGAAGGGTGTTGGAGATGTTGAAGTCGCCTACTCAAATTTGTGTGCATGTCGAGGGCCACTTTCATTTCAAGAAGGCATTCCAGACCCTTGCATTTATCAGTTTGCACTGTATACATGTAAGACCAGGACGGTTATGTTGGAGCTGACCAAAATCTTGGTGAAACCACAGCTGAATTACTGTCTGCAGTACTGTTAGAAAACTATATGAAGAATATTTCTGAACTGGAAGGAGTTTGGAGAAGATTAACCAGAAATGGAGAGCTCTCGATGTGAACAGATACTATATGCATCCTGATTGCTTTGTTCACAGATTATGAACGTGATTGAGGTGTACGTGACTATAAGTGGCATGAACAGGGTAGATGTGAAAAAGCAATAAACATGTTTGAAATTAAACGGATAAGGGAGAGGTGGGAGGGAAAGTGGCAGATGGATTTCAATCCAGAAAAAATGTGAGGTGATGCATTTGGGCAAGACCAATTCTAGAGCGAAATATATAATGAACTTCGGGAAAGGTTGTTGGGCAGACAGACCTGCGAGCACAGGTCGATTGTAGCCTGAAGGTGGTTGCACAGGTGGGTAAAGTGGTCAAGAAGGCACATAGTATGCTTGCCTTCATTGGACGGGGTATTGATTATAAGAGCTGGCAAGACATGTTAAAATTGTACAAGACATTGGTTCGGATGCATTTAGAAACATGTGTACAGTTCCGATCGCCAAGTTAGCAAAAGGATGTGGGCGCTTTGGAGAGGGTGCAGAGAAGGTTAGCGAGGATGTCGCCTGGTACGGAAGGTGCTAGCTATGAAATAAGGTGGATTAGGTCTGGTTAATTTTCATTAGAAAAAAAGAGATTGAGGAGGGGCCGAATTGAGGTTGACAAAATCATGAAGCGTATAGACAGGGTGGAGAGAGACATGCTTTTTCACAGGGTGAATGATTCAGTTACGAGAGGTCACACTTTCAAGGTAAGGGGTGGAAAGTTTAAGGGGTTCACACGCGGTAGGTACTTCACACAGAGGGTGGTGGGCGTTTGGAAGACTTTGCCAGCAGAGGTGGTAGAGACAGGCACGGTAGATTCATTCAAGATGCGTCGGCACAAACGCATGAATAGATGGGGAGTAGAGGGACACAGATGATAAGGAATTAGAAAGCAAATTTAGATCGGCCCAGGCTTGCAGTGTCGAAGGGTCTGTTCCTGGGCTGTAAATTTTCTTTGTACTTTGGAACGCGTGTAAGAATGAATTTTATGCAATATTTACTCGGGCAGTGGTGGGCTTCTGGAGTGCACTGCCTCGGAGTGTACTAAAAGCGAGAAACGTTAAAATATTTAACTATGAACGTGGATGATCACTTCAAGTGTCATCACATTCAACAACTGGCTGAAAGTAGGATTAGAGTAGTTAGGTCGGTGCAGACTCAAAGTCTTGAAGTTGTGTGTTCTGTGTATGTATTTCTCTCCCATCAGGACAAACAAGCTTTCTGCATTATGTGAAGGAGCCGGTGTTGGACTGACTGTACAAAGTTAAAAATCACACCAGATTAGTTTATAGTCCACCAGGTACATTTGGAAATACAAGCTTCCAAAGCAATGCTCCTTCATAGAAGCAGCGGTCCGAAAGCTAATGCTTCCAACTAAACCTTTTGGGCTACAACCTTGTGTGGTGTGAGTTTTAAACCTTTCTGCTTCTATCCTGTAAAGTCATCGGCGACTCTTGCATTTTATACGGAAAGCCACAAACCATGTCCACGTTTTTTTTCCTATCTTTTCACGGTGATCTGTTATTGTTCCATCATTAAATAATGGTTTCCCCATTCCTTCACGGAGATTCTGAATTACTTGAAACAATTATTTGTGAGCTTCTTTCCACCTATTCAGTTACCTTTATAACCACAGGTATCAATATATTTCACCGTGTCCAGCTTAATACAAATAAATACAAACTCCTTTCTTATAAACCGATGTCTGTCCTTTTATGAGTCGACACTAACTATTAAGCATTATTTGATTACTGACATTTTTTGTTCTTGAAGTCCACATTTTATCATGTGTGTCTGCATTCCTCTGCGCAAAAGTCCTAATAAGGACATTTATTCAAAATGGCAGTTAATCACCCAAGTTCAGTATCATTCATTATACAGGATAAGCTATTTTTTTGAAATTTATATGCATTATTATGTGCCACTTAACCGCATCTCAGCTATGAATGTCATTCTGCTGTAAAAGTGCATCATTACCTTAAGCACAGTTACAAATGTGCTGTATAGCATACTGAGACTAAACAGGATGACGAAAGTCATGATGGATAAGGAGCTGTTGGCATCTCCATCGACACGTTCTAGTTCGTTTTCTTCGATGCCATAGTCTCCTGGGTATTCCATTATTTCTGGGTTATCTGCAATTAATGGATGAATATTTAAGCAAAATTAATCACGTTGACTAAAACTTTCAGGTCAAGTATCTGTAATATCATGGCACTAGCAATCGTGAGATATTTAGCACATTTGTCAGCAGACTGAGTGAATTCAAATAAAGGAATTAATGGCCTATCATCGGGCTGTCATCACAGAGTAGATTGCAGAGTTGTCAGAACAAGCAAAAGAGGGCAGAGAATAGCAAGCATGGCTTTGTCAGAAAGATGTCATTCCTATCATATTGGTTAGAATATTTTGAAAGTGCAATAAAGTGTGTGGACAGCGAGAGTTTAGTTGAAGTAACTTATGCATGGATTGTAGCAAAGTTTTTGAAAGACCCCTTACTGGAGATTGCTTGATATGGTTAAAGTATGTAGACTTGAGGGAAATTTGGCATGCTCGTACAGAAACTACCTCAGCAATAGGACACAAAGTGCAATGGTAGAAGGCTGTTTGAATAATTAAAGGCTTGAATGCAACGATGCATCACGAGGATCAGTACGAGGACCCTTATTGTTCGTTATATACATAAACAAATTAGATTTTAAAAAATCGGTGTGATATGAATCAAATGTGCAGAAGACACCGTGTTTGTTTGAATGGCCAAAAGTGAAGATCCTTGTGGGTTATTTGAAAATATAGATAAGATATTGAAATGGGCAGACCTGCGGCAGATGGCAATTATCCCTGATAAGTGCGAGATGGTGCAAATTGGAAGAAGAAATAAGATGAAGGAGTATCATGAGACACTTACTTTCATCTATCGTGGTATGGACTATAGGAGAGTAATGTTGGGCTTGTACATGATGTTAGTCTGGCAAGAATTGGAGAATGATGTGCAGTTCTGGTCACGTCACGACAGGAATGATGTGATAGGACTAGAGGGGAAACAGAGAAGATTCACCGGGACGTTGACTGGACAGAGAAATTGAGCTAAATGGAGACGCTAGACAGATTTGAATCGTTCTAGTTACAGCAGAGAAGACTCAAGGGGCCATGATTGATGTGTATAAGATTATGAAAGGTATGGCAAGGTCTAATAGGTAGAACCAGTTCAATAACAACAGGGAGTAATTTTATGGGAAGGGGCAGAGGGTTCAGAGTGAATTTAGCAGAAATACTTTAGTCACTCAGCATGTGGTGCGAATCTGCAATGCACCACCTGGGAAGTTAACGGAGTCAGGAAACGTTACAAACTTTGAAAAAAGAAATTGGATAAGTACTTCAAATATCACAACATTCAAGGATGTGGGATAAGTGAAGGCAGTTGTGATTAGCGCACGTTTAATGGTAGTTATGTTGGTGCAGATTTGATGGAGCAAAGGGTCTTTTCTGTGCTATTATGAATCTGTGAATCTATGTACCTTCAAAATGCATTAATGTTCCATACAAATGTGCTTTTCACGTTAGGGAGAACATTCTTTATGAGGCTGACAACAGCATTGGGTGATCAGCAACTAATATCTTGCGTCTTGATACCAATAACAATTAAATAAAATCCAACTAAAAGAATTAAACTTTACACTGTTCTGTCCAGAAAAGTCAAAGGCATTAAATGGCTAACTGAATGCGGAATCAGATGCTAACTTTATATTAAAGATTACATGAAAAATGCAACGCAAGGGGATAGGAGATAAAACGTCAATTCTCGTTTAAATACTTGAAATTTGAAATACTTATCCAATTTCTTTTTTCAAAGTTTGTAATGTTTCCAGCCTCCGTTACCTTCCCAGGTGATGCATTGCAGATTCGCACCACACGCTGAATTTAAAGATTTAAAGCCTGTTCAGTACAGCTTACTATGTATGTTTCTCAATTCAGAAGGACACAGTATTCTCTGTCATTTGACATTTGTATAACTCCTTGTGATGTTTTACAATTTAGTATGTGTTCCATGAGTTTATACGCAAAGAGAAATATTGTTTCTCTTCCTCTTGCGATTTCAAGTCAGCGACTCAATAAGATAACACACATGGACTCACTTTGTTACCCAGTCAAAAGAGAAATCACGTCACATGAACTCATTTTTCCTGTTTTGAATCATGACTTCATTCCTGTAAGTAATTCACATATCTCCAACTGGCTTTCAACTTTATCCAAGATGATACATTTTAATTACAAACCATATCCCGATGACAAAGTTCCATTGACTGGTTTGAAGACACCTACATAGGCAATATGTTACGGTCAAGCATGAATGAAACCTTGCAGAACCATAGAAACATACAAAATTACTGCAGGTTATAGCATCTCAGGTGCACATCCAAACTGGATGCAATTAACATGGGGATTTTTGTCAGAACCACCAAACCTTGGAAACAAAACTCAGACAGCTCCGAGCATCTGGGAGAAATGTTTTTCTTTCTCTTGATTCCCCTGTCGTACTTACAGGTACCCACTGGTTGAATACGGTCAGTTATAGTTTTCTAATTAGAGAATGTGGCTACAACGAATTTGCTTTACCCGTCTCTCATGCAGTAATGTAACTCCCTCTGGATTCACCGCAAAAATAACACGACTTCTCTGCCCATGCTATATAAACGCCTCATTGTTTGGCACTGTTAATTTAGTTGGACTCAGGCACCTTCCTTGTAAGGTAAACAACAATGGCACCTTCACTGAAAAGTCCTTCTAACATTCTTGTTGTACTTGTTGTGCTCTACCTGGAACAGCTTTGCCTTTCCAGGGATATGGTGGCTTGAACTCGATACAAAACTGCTGAAACGATTTTTCAAGCAAACCAAATATTTCCAGCATTGCACCTATTTTGTATTGTACATTTCATCAAAACAAGGAAAACGCCTCAATAGTTTACACATGCATTTTTTCTCACCAGTTTATCTCCTGATCTTCAGCAATCACGGAACTCTGGACATAAAATCCAAATCACTAGCGTCCTCTGCACTTCATAAATTCTCACTGAGAGACTAAATTCAAATTGTCATATTTCAACGATCGAATTGAACCATTAATGTAAAGCTACCTTCGACAGCCGATATCAAACGTATAAATAACACCATCAACTTTGTATCATCAGCGAAATCCAGTTCAAATCGTTTGCATTAAACTCTAAATCGCTAAATCACACCTAAAATTGCGAGGGATGCAATCCTAAGTCGTGTCAGAAAATACTGGAGTTGGTCAACAAGAAAAACAGTCTGCACTTTTAAATTTGGCTTCCTGCCATGAATTAGTTTTGCATCCGAACTTGTCACATTCTCTTGTATTCCATGGATTCTATCTTTCTGGCCAATCTTTCACTTTGGACTTCGTCAAATTCCTCACCATATCCATTTAGGCAGTACCCACATTACTATCCCCATGAATCCCCTTGGTATTATTGCACCAAACAATATCAATTAACTTCGTAACACACGATGTTCACTTCACAAATTCATAACGACTTTTCCTGATTAGTCCATTCCTATCTTGGTAGCATTCCATCTGATCTCTAATTAATGGTTCTGGTAAATTTCACTGCACGGAGTACAGACTAACTAGCCAAAACCTATATGGTCCACTATCAAAGCATTTTCCAGGCTGAAACATTTGTCGACTTATAATTACACGTCTCTGGTGTCTCACATGCATCTCGTTAGAACTGGTGAATGATCCTTTCAGCATCTCTTATTTCCTCACTGGCTTCTTTTTACCACGACATACTCATGCAATTTCATGGAGAATTGTCTCTGTATTACCTTCATTATCATTATTATTCTTTTCTAATATCTTACTGGACTCTTTTTTTAAACTACATTGTCTGCATTAACTCCCTTCTTCGTGAAGAGAAAGCATTCTGTGAGAAATAGTGACGATGCCCATGGCTCTTCGGCCCAACAATTTCATTATTCACCATCTTGCCTGAAAAAGCACGAAGAAAGTATTTTAAGTTTTCATTAAATTTCCATTGTTTTCATCCTCTCGTTGCTTTCCAAATCTTTTTTTTTACTTTAATTGGCTTGAATTCTGCAGTTCTATGCTCTTGTTTCCATAGGAACTTGGAAACATACGTGCAAGATCAGAGATCAACACTAAATTTAAAATGTGATAGTTCCATTCGGCAATCTAATAGCAGCAGGGAAGAAGCTGTTCTTGAATCTATTCGTGGATGTGTACAAACTTCTACATCATCTGTCCGATCAAAGATGATGCACGAAAATGTAGGAGGGATGAGAGCAGTCGTTGATTATATGAGTTGCTTTCCCAAGGCAACGGGAAGTAAACATGGATTCCACAGATAGAAGTTTGGTTTACTTTATAGACTGGGCTGTCTCCATGACTCTGGTAATTGCTTGCAGTCATGGGAAAAGCAGTTTCCAAATCTCAGTATGATGAATACACATAGAAGATTCTCTATGGTGCATCTCTGAAAATTGGTCGGAGTCCTTTGGACATATCAAATTTCCTTAACACTCCTGAGGAAGTAGAGAGGCTGTTGTGCTTTCTTGAACATTGAGACGACTTGGGAGGACCAGACAGATTGTTCATGACCAGCACTTCCGAAACTTGACGCTCTGCACCAACTCCACCTCAGCATTATTGATGCAGACCAGGGCGTGCCCTCAGCTTCACTTCCACAAGGCAAAGATCAACTCTTTCGTTTTATTGACTTTGAGAGTGAGATTATTGTCTTTACACCATCCTTCTAAGCACTCCATCACCTTCTTGCATTTGTTAGATTTTAATAACTATTCTAATCAGGTTTTCAAGATGCTTTTTAGCACCAACATTCCCCATTCTCTTGGCTTTCCAAAGATATTCCTCTTCGAAAGTCGTCATGCCAGTCAGTAGAACCATGCACTTAATCCGCAATCTAATCCATCTGCTCTCTACTTCTTCAGACATCAAGCTGTCCGTATCAGTTTGGAACCTCCTTACATTCTCATCATGACCCATATAATTAAGTACTACTCACAATGCTGGAAATCTAGTATTTTGTACTAATAATCATAGACACGGCTTAGGAGTAACGAGTGCACAAATGTTGGTCATTATAATAACTCACTTGTAAGAACATTGCTACAACTTAATTATTGTTTGTGTATTCCATTTAGACTGACTTCATGTTTTCTTCAAATTAATTAAATCTTAATTAATGCCAGTATAATATCCGTCATCATGAAATCTTTCATTCACACCAGGTATAGTTAACATGGAGAAATCAGTGCTCATAATGTTTTAAGGCAGTGGGATTTCATATTCAAAATAATCATGATCGATGAAATCCTGTACTTCTCACAGACTGAACTATTTCACAGAATGAATTAGAAGCTCACATCCAGGGTTTTAGTCTATCACTGCACTGTCAGGTTGAACTGATCCACTGTGTATTCTCAGCAACATCTGAAACTGGCATCCATCTCAACTCAAAAGCAAATCATTTTTAATTTACTCATGTGCAATTGATAACAGGACTTCAGTGAGTTGAAGGAGTTCACGTCGATTTACTGAGGAACAGACGATGAAAAATAATGGGTTCATATCGCAAGGAGATATTTCAGCACTGTGGATATCGATTGAGATCTGGAGAAGTAGATTGTAGGCAACACCAGAACTTTATCTGCAGTTCTGCCTGATTGAAAACTATTGCTCAAATCGCTGACATAGTATGGTCACTTCCACAGTTCATCAACTACCCTGTATGTAAAGTCACGGATCCCGCAGTAAACGAGATTCTTTTTTAACATGAATTACCACACACAAAAGCTTAGCAGTTAGTATTATCGTCAAATCAAGCAAGATTATACATTTACATATTCTACTTCAGTAGCAGCATCATTCTTCAATTCACAGGTACTGTCAAACATGGATAGATAGGTTGACCTGAGGAATCTGCTCTAGTTACTGACACCTCCAACACTATGGACTGGCGGGACACAATATGGCACTGTGTTTCTCCCATATAACGAAATAGCCACTGCACAAACAGATGCCACATACCGCATTAGAGATATTTTCTCATTCAGAAGACGTCTATGGATACACAGAACAATCAATTGAAGTTCAGCTCTCCGAACACTAATCAAACAAGGAGAGTTGTCACCTCACATTAAACAGACCTAAAAACGCGCAAATACGTCCGACAGCATGGAAAGATGTCACATTGAAGAGCAAAGCAGATTGTCACAAGCGAATATGCAATCTACTGAGAATAAGTATCTCACGTCATGAAATAGCAACAACAGCTGAATGTCAGAAGTCTCATCACATTCACGAACAACGTGTCAGACACGTATGTTCACCAATGCAGGTCACCTGACCGTGGCCCCTCACATTGGTGTACACCTTCGTGACAATGTAGTAATTTCAGAATCACACTCCTTAGCACTCCTCCCCCATAAACTATTCAGAACACATATGTTATTAAAAACTTAGATCAGAATGCTCAATGTAAAAATTGTGCTTTGTTGATTCGAAATGTCATAAAAGGTTTGTTAAAGAGTTTTACCTGTCATCTTAAAACGTAGGTCATTTCGGAGAAGAGGCATCGTAAAGTCAGAAGAACTTAAACACCTGGCAACCAATTCCCCAGACCACTCTATTGGTTTCAGCTTATTGTGTGCAAAATGCTAGCATAAAAATTTAGATAAAAATAAAAAGAAATTCTGCATCCTGTAAATCAGTAACAAAAGCAGACGTTGCTCAGAAGGCTCTGCAATCTGTCAGCATCTGTGGATAGAAATCAGAGTTAACGTTTCGGCTCGACTCACACTTCTCATTGGTTCTAAAGAAGATCACTCGCACAAAACGTTTACTCTTACTTTTTTCTATCCACAGACACTGACAAACCAACTGGTAATTGAAACATGGACTGTTTGGTGCACAGGTTGTAAACGCCACAATGCTATTCCAACAACGATATCATCAGTAAATCCATGTGTTCATCATCTAGCTGGAATTTAAATTTGCATGTTATTAGTCAGGGCCAGCGTGCCGATTCCACATAGATGAGGTTCTAAGCATGGTGTCTTGTGGCGATGCAGTAATAATGCTGGGCGAGTGCGATAAGACATGCCTTAGCAGAATATTTGGGAAGACTGGTTAAGTGAAGTTAAGTGTCGCCAATCACGAAATTGAATGACCGAATGTCATTCAATGAACACAGTGATGGCAATAAAAATCTGGAAGTAAAAGAGGCCAGAACTGTATGGGTGCAGAAATTTTAGTGAAAATAAATCGGAAGGGGTCACTGAGACTGTGATGGAAGAGGATGTGGCGGAATTTAGACACGTCAGGAATAATTTTGTAAGGGAAGCATGAGTGGACATTATTGAATAGTTCAGTGGTGATGGATGATTGGGAACTCCTGCGAATTCATATGCCACGTAATTTAAGACTATAGAGAGTGGAAAATATATAGCAGACGACGAGTGTTGTCAACGGTCAGTGCGGAAGACATGATGTTGTTGAAAGCAGATTAAACCAGAAGAAATGCAGTCATCTTCTGGGTTCAGTGATCGGTTTAGAAATTCAGTTTAAATGGAATGTAAAGTCAGAAAAATAAACAAAAGTTACCACAGGAAATGGCCAAAGACATCACTGATTCAGATTAGTGACGTGCCTGAGTGGTCACCACAATAGAGGACTATGATTTTGGACTCTGCACTTTTTGATTGTGTGGTCACGTATTTGGATGTATTGGACATATACAGAGTAAACAACAGACTATTGTGAAAGAGATTATTGTGGTAGCAGTGCCGAATTGGAATCTGAATTTGCATGATATGCGTGAGGGATTGGATGGAGCCTGTTCTGGATGAGGGCTCAAGCATAGATCATCGTAGGGATGCAACACGAAAACTGTAGACCAGAATTGGACATCACTGCAGTAGAAAACTTGGTAGGACTGGGATAAATGAAGGCGAGGACAATTTGGATGCCTAATTGCTGAACGAAACAAGTTGGCATCACATCAACTTCAGTCATTTCACTTCACATCTCGATATCAAATGAGCAATGGAGAACGAAAGAGTGCTGCCAAAAACGGCTATGTTAGTTGTGGCTTAGTCAGAGGGAACCCGAGCGAGTCTAAAGTTCTGCACGTTTAAACAAGCTGCAGTGCTGATGTTTCAAAAAATGGATATCCCAAACACTTCAATCAAGGTCTAAATCATCTTTCTGAAATTACGATGCATGTAAATAAAGAATAAGCAAGTCAAAGAGCTTTCATTCTGCATTTATTGCAATCATTGGAGCCACATGCAAACTTAATCACTGTTTCCTGATCTTTCAGTAGCAGTGTGGAACGTTCAAACGATCTTCTGAACGATTGTAATCACAGGATAAGCTTTTCCTGGAAATTCCGATTCTAACCTTAATTACCCTTTATCAACAGATACAATTTAGAATAGTAGGCATTCTCCCTTTTACGAAAATGTTCACTGATCAGAAATATGACCGCTGCATGCAATGAATTGAAAATGCATTGGTTTGGTTGCTTAAATAGTTATCGCCGTAACAACATTAACCTATTTATGGAAAACAGCTCGTCAATCACGCCAAGTTACGTGCAAGATTTAACAACGTCGCTTAGTACGACTGAAACATTGACTGATGTTGGTTTACCACGAGACTTATTTATACTTCTGATTAACTCCTGGCTGAGCGATGGGTGTCCCACTAAGCAGGAGTAAGTGATGTCGCTGTTCCATTCCGCCGCTGTGACTCTCAACCTGCTGGTCACGAAGTTGGAACCATTCCCCTTCTTACTATCCATGTGCGTCCGGTAACCGGCATCCAAAAGCGTGTCATTGGCCATCCATCCAATGTAAATGTCAGCTGGGTAAAAGCTGGTGGCGAGACACATCAGGGTCGCTGAATTCTCGGTGTCAATCTCGTCAGTCGATGGATGCAGGAGATAAACCTGAGGAGGACACATTTGACCATCTGCAAAGAGAGGATGATTGTTTAACTGAGACTGTCTTATGTCTGTGTCACAATTTCTTTGTTAGTAATGCATGTGATAGATAAAATATTTTCTATCTGCAAGACTTTGCGAATATCTGTAAATGCTACAGCATTTCACGTTCCTTATTTTTCCCATGACCCATCCACCCACACTGTGCATATGTGAATATGACCCCTCCACCCAATCTGCACATCTTTGTACTCTGGACAAAAACCGGAGTACCCGAAGTAAACGCACGCAGACATGGGGAGGATGGGAAAATTCCACACAGATGGTGCCGAAGTTGGAACTGAATGCGTGTCTTGGCGCTGGGAGGCAGCAGTGCAAATCAGTGATCCACCTTGCCAATGCTAACCTCTGACCATTTAATGTAAAGCATGAATTATTTGACAGATTTTTTTTTTAATTTGACAATTTTATGAGTCAAGCTTATCTCACAGTAACATTAACTATTAGTTTTGGAAAGACACATAGTGGACTAGAAAGGTTCACCCTATTTTTCTCTCCATAGATTTTGCCAGACCTGCTCAGTATCTACGGAACATTTGTTTTTCATTTTAGATTTCTGAAATCGATTCGATTTGATATTATTGCAGTACCATTCCCACTTACCAGTTGCTTTCTTGATAGAGTCTTTTACTGGTGTTGGTAATTGACTGTCTTCGACCAAGCAAACATATTCGGCACCGCTGTCCCACTCTGACGCCACGATTTTAAGTTTGCTCACAATGGTGAATTTACTTTCATTCCAATCAGGATTTTCCGTCACGACTCCTTTGGTTCTCTCAGACCCGTTCACTTGCCAGACAACATTGATGTTTCCTAACTTGCTGGAAACGATTTTGCAAACGATGGTTGCTGTCTTTTGTGTCCAAATCTCTTCAAACGCAGGTTTCACAAGGTTGACAGAAATATCTGGCTGATGGCATTCATCTGGAACGAGAAAGGAATGCATGTTTTCAGGCTGCAATATCGATATTAATTCCAAAATACTTCAGGAGGTGGGGAATAATTTTACTTACTGTGATCTGTCACCTCTTCTGCTTGATAGTTTCGACTTGGTGAATTAGATGTTGTACTCTCCTGTTCGTGTTGGTTGCATTCGCCCTGACTGCTATGGATATGACTTCAGTAAGATTTGCGATGTATTCTTGCACAATTTGGAAATTGCTCTGCCTTGGGTACACTGACAACTATCGTCTCCGTTCGAATACTGCACACTTTCAACTATTGCAGTTACGGATGCCAGAAGATAGTTGCTGCCAGATGGACTTAATTCGACAGAATCCAATACCAGACGAGCAAAAAATGCATCATCAGTGTCTGCTTTTCAACAGCTGAAATTGCTTTCATTGTGACCGACCAACCATTGGAGAAATGTACGCCTGGTATCAACTTGCATTTGATTGATTGCATTTTTTAAAATGCGTTTGCTGTCCCGATTCGTCAGCAGAGCACTTTATTTGTAAAAAAGGATATTTACCGCATAATTCAAGTCCAATCAAGGGCACTGTCAAAAAATTTTTATTCTTTTAATTAACTATTTTTGAAGAGTGTGAAGTGAGGAAGTATAAAATTTTGATGAATACTTGTCTTTCACAGCTCAACTCTTGCTAAAACTAACAGAATCAGTTATCAGAATCGTGATAACGTTAAAATGACGCATTAGACGGGGAAAGCATGCTTTTAGATGTCTTCAAGGTAAATCGTCGGTCTAAATACAATAGTCGTTACTTTATTTATGCATAACGGAAAATACCAATGAATAGAAGGTTCTTGAATGTTCTGCTTGTGTCGTTACCATAAATATCAGTACCTTAACTATGTTCGCTAAACCGGTTATTTCTGAAAGTCCCAATACCTCTTGTGATGACTCATGTTCTTTGTCTATTGTACAGCTCTAACGGCCTAATTTTATTTTGTACGCATACTGTAAAGCTTATGCAGTTCTTCAATTATGCCACTCCCTCTGCGAGGTTGTTTGGGCGAACAGGATATTGGCTGAAATTACTCCCGAGTTGATTAATATTACTGTCTCACAATCCAAGCTCTTAAGTCTAAACACTTGCTTGTCTTCAGCCATCCAGAGTTAATCTCTTCCACTAAATCTCCAGTCAACCAAGCAGACTGTTAACATGAATTTGTCAATTGACAACCTGAGCTCAGTCGTGGTATATTTTCAATTCATGATTAAATAATTGTGCCCAATTTAACATACAAGATCAGGTCCATCTGATGAGTCTTGGTCAAAACCTTTCAGTAATAATATCTAGACGGTGCACGGGATTGTGGGAAAACTGATCCGAATGAAATTAACCATCTCCTCACATTAAAAATAGAAATCAGAGTTTGAACAATGACTCATTATAGCAAACAATTTCAGAATTTTGCGTGTATAACTGAGATGATTTTAAAAATGACACCTTTGCATCGAAGTTCTGAATTGAAAACTATCACATTTTCATTACTGTGAAGAGGAAAATGGATTTTCATATTGATATAGAAACGGTATTGGTATGCAAGATTCCTTTAGGAATCTCATATTGGCTGATCAGTCTTTGTAAATCAGTGGGAGAAATGGAATATAGGCAGCCCATTCCACAGGAAATATGTAAGACTCGCATTTGTCCTTGCCCTTTGCAGGAGTGCAAATACGTTTATTTTCAGCAAGACTTCTCAAATGAAAGATAGAACAAAGGGACTGTATGGAAATCATACAAGTCTATTCCGGTCTAACTTTCAAAGAATCATCAGCAGGCCGAAATTATCACATGGGCTTCTCAATGCCTGCTATTTTAGCGCATGGTTGCTCACCAAACGGAATTTATCATGCTTAGTGTTTGTTACCACATCTACGAGCAGTGTTTGCTCAGTGCAACTTTTCTCTTTCCCTTTGTTGTATGTGACTTTCTGTCATCCATTTGTCAAAGCAGTTGTTGTTCCACTGAAATCTATGCGCTAATTATCGGCAAGTGCATGACCAGAAGTTTGTCACAACCCGTTCATCCATTCCCTTGATCACAGACCCGTGTACCAGAGATCAGTGTTGCAAAGTTGAAGCATTGTGACTCGTTTTTTAAGGACATGAACGGGTTTTTCCCCGGCCCATAACACAGTCCGGTACAAACCAGTACCGAAGCAGACAGTCGGAATTAAAGCCAATTCACTAGTTCACATGACTTATTCTCATCAAATGCAAAATTATTTGTCAGTTCCTGCGACGTTCAGGGGAAGAGGACAGAAGAATATAATCTTTGAAGTATACAAATTAATTCATGAGCTTTCATCCTGCTCTTCAGAAATATTTGCATTTCTGTGTACCTTTGAGTCGATTGTCAGCAACCACCCAAGCTGGACTCAAAGGTGAAGCAGTGACTGAAGCGAACAAGACACGAAATCATGGAGACCAATCTCCCTCTCATCGCCATTCATTATTGTCAAAAAAAGCCTTCAAGACTTATTCGTGCAATGAAGCTCTTTTTTCTCAATATAAATATTTAGTTAACCACTTTTTCTTATCAAACTGTTCAGATAGATCAAGACACCACTCAGGAGCAGGTGGGAAGTTAACGTGCGCCCCTTCGTCCAGTGCACAGACACTCCTAATGTGCCACAAGAGGGCCCTCTCCGTTCTTTGATTCAGCAGACTTCACACTGCTTGAGCCAATGCGCTTGTGGGATATTATTGTTTCTCCCGTCAACCCGTGTGTAATGTTTTAAAATTGTTTCATTTCAAGAGGTTTTGTGCATTTTAAAGTTGGTGGTACCTTGGAATGTTTGGTCATGGTTTCATGTTGCGTTGATATTTACCACAAAGTGATAACTGTGGGAATAGTTGCGAAAACCCTGTTCTTACCTTTCGTATGGCTGATTTCCCTTTTCACAGTGGACTGTGAAGGTGGATGCGAGGCAGTACAGGTGTATTTTGCTCCGCTCTTCCATTCCACTGCAGGTACAACGAGGAGGCTCCGTGTGCTGTAGGTCAAGCTCTGTTCCAGAGCAGTGGGGAAATTGGTAATGTTCTTGCTGACAGAAGCTCCGTCTTTCTCCCAGTTAACTCGTATTTTGTCAGGATAGAATCCTCTTACCAAACATGTGAGAGTAGCAGAGGTGCCGTTTTGTACCTCGTTTAGTGATGGAGGCAGGAGGCGGAGATGTGGCTTCTCTGGTTCGACTGTAATAGAATTACAATTTTAATATTTCGTCATTGATACAATGACATATATAAATGTATATCTCTGGTTACCAACCTCTTGCCATTCTTGTTCGTTTTGATACTGCGGTTGATGATTGTTTGTGTTTTGCAGAGCATGTGTATTCCACCCCACTCTGCCACTCATCCAAGCTGCTCGTCAAGCGGCTGATGGTCAGACGTTGATTTTCAATAGCTGCCTCAGTTTGAACGCCTCCATTCCGTACCTTTCCATCCACCATCCAAGAGATGACTATCCCAGCTGAAACTGTAGAAAGCACTTCACAAACCAGAGTGGCATTTTTATTGATCCAGATTTCTTCAACCAAAGGATCCCTTAGCAATACGGCGATCTCTGTTGGTGAGAAATCAGAGTTTCAAATTCTTTTCCATGTTCCAATAATAATGTAACCAGGATTGTAACAAGAATGCCAAAATCAGTGCCAAGAGATGGTACGATAAATTGCGAATGTCTTTCTGACAGATACAACAAGAAAGAATTTGCAGTGTCATTGCTTTATTCACTTTTGTTGATTTGCTTTATAATTTGTATAAGCCAATACAATTAAGAAAGAAATAAACACAAAGGAAAGCGAGAGAAGCTGTTGAGGAATGAAGGAAGTGATGTGCATCCATTTCGTAAGCAGGAAAGAAAGAAACAGAGAAACAATCAGTAGAGAAGAAAATGCAAACTAATTCAAAATGATGCACACACAAATGCAGATTAAGGTATGCAGTAAGACAGATGTAGGAATAGGTGAAGTGAGATTGTCAGATGGAATATATAAAGACATAAAGCTCAGAGAATGGGATCTGGAGATAACAGATTAGAAAAAACAGCCAGAAAGAGCGGAAGATGGTCAGAGAGTGCCAAGGAAAAGAAGACAAAATGGAGGCATAAATACCGATAGGTGCAAAGAAGAAGAGAAGCATAAGCAGCTACAGTCAATGATACGCAAAGAATTATTAAAATCTGCAGAAACAGGAGCGTGAAAGAACAAATATTTTTGAGAAAGGGAGAAACAAAGAAACCAAGGCATATACACATATGGTCAGTGAAGAGAAATATCAAGTTACAGAACTAGAGTGGTCAGAATTAGCAGAGAGACACAAGGCAACAGACAGCGGCGAAGTGAGTCTGGCAGTAATAAAAGAGCGTGAGAAAGCAAGATAAAGATGGCGAGACAGAGAAAAACTACCACATCATGAGGGTTGCTGAAACTGAAGAACAATGATTATTGAGATCATTATCCCTGATACGTCATTGGATGTACTGTCTGAAAAAACAACATTTGTCCTGTCTTTCTGGCGATCTATGTCAGGAAGGTTTCAATAAAGCATGTTTTCTCCCATCCAAAAACAAATTTCTCTCTCTGTTTCATCAGAATCCTCTGTCTCTCTGCTTAGTTTCTCTGTACAGCCATCCTCCCAATTCATCTTTTCTACAAATGCTTGGTTCCACACAGCAGCAGAAAACACTAAATCCTTCATAACGTTAGCAGTAGAATTACTCATTATTGAAGTTGTTTCCTTTCTGATGAAGTATAGGCATTGACAAAGTATTTTTGATGGGAGAAAGTGAGGACTGCACATGCTGGAGATCAGACTCGAGATTGTGTGGTGTTGGAAAATGACAGCAGGTCATGCAGCATCCGAGGAAGGGCACCTGACCGAAACGTCGATTCTCCTGCTCCTCGAATGCTGCATGACTTGCTGTGCTTTTCCAGCACCACACACTCGAAACTATTTTGATGCCTTGGATTGAATTGGTAAATTAGTTAAAGAGTGGAATTACCTTGTTTTATAAAGATAATTAATATCAAGAATAAGGAACTTCTTTAAAATCGTCATCTCAGGAGAATGTACATTAACCTCTATCGTTCTGTTATTTTCGTCACAGTGCCTATATCACTGTCTCTTTTCCTCGGTCTTCTTACAAGGCTTCTATTTATTTCCATCAGCTTTTGCGACTGAGATAAAGACTTACACAGAGCAGAGGGAAATAATATCAGATGTTGTACACCACTATATATTTTTTTGAAGACAAGTTTTAGGTTCCTGGGTCATTCCCAATCACTTTTGGAGTAATATTACTCTGGACTACAAATTGCCATTGATATCACTCACTGCAACTATTTAAAGAATGCTTCATCCTCAGCAATAAGACAACATAATAATGTTGCTTCTCGTCTAATATTTCTTATGCAAGTGATTATGATTATTAATATGAGTTTGTGAGATAGTTCAACTTTTTTACCGGCTGTTGAATGAATTTCCTTTCTCTGGTTACTGCTGGTTGCAGAATGGGAAACTTGACAACTGTACACGAAACCGCTGCTCCAGTCCTGCAGGGGCACTTTCAGCAAACTTGTAGAGCTAAAGTCATTGTTCGCTGTTTTCAATGGAGATGTGGTTGTAACGCCAGAATTTATGGTATTTCCATTCCTCTGCCATTTCACCGCAATGTTTTCAGGATAGAATTTGTTGATTAGACAAACCAGCTGCAGAAATCCGTTTGCTCTCTGTTCTTCAGAGTAGAGGAGACTGATGACTGGTCGAGAAGGGTATGCTCCTAAAATTACAACAAAAAAGATTGACTGTCTTGTGTATAGATGATTAGAAAGTTTCTGTGCTGCCCTGTTGAATCGATTACTGTCAAACATTACAAAAAGTAATCATTTTACTATATCAAGGAATCACGTTGCGAAAATAAACTACTCTCAACGTTGGCATCATATTTAACCTTGAGGTGAGCTCCAAACTGGATAGACTGATATTGTCCAAAGAACAGAGAAAAAAAAAACATTCACTCGAATTCATCCACGCTGACCTGGTTTCACTATTTGTAATTGTTCCATTCACAGTCATAGAGTCATAGAGATGTACAACAAGGAAATATTGCTTCAGTCCAACTCGCCCATGCCAAGCAGATTGCCTAAATTAGTCTCATCTCATTTTCCAGAAATTAGCCCATATCCCTATAAACATTGTTATTCATGTCCCCATTCAGATGCAGTTTAAGTATTGTAATTTGTACCAGCCTCCACCTCTTCATCTTTCAGCCATTCCATAAACGCAGCATCCTGAGAGAGTCAAAGTAGTCCTGATGGACCCTTTCATATCTTTTCCCTCTCAACTCAATCCGACCCCCTCTAGTTTTGAACTACCTCAACCTAAGGAAAAGACATTGTCTATTTAAGTTCTCAATGTCCCTCATAATTTAATAAACCTCTATAAGGTCACACATCAGCCTTCGTCACTCCAAAGAAAATGGCACCAACCTATTCAGTCTCTCCCTTCGCTCAAACTCTTCAACCCTGACACCATCCTTGTAAACCTTTCCTGGAGTATTTCAGAACATTCTTCCCAACGCAAGGAGACAAAATTGCATACAGTATTCCAAACGTGGCATAACCAATGTCCTGTACAGCCACAATATGCCCTCCCAACTCTAATACTCAGTGCACTGATCAGCAAAGGAAAGTACACCAAGCGCCTTCTTCATTTGCTTTACTTGGTCCATATTCTACAAACGATTTTTCCGACTGTGTCTTCCCAATGGCTTGAAAATATTGTAACTGTTCCATTTCTACCCCTTCCTCTGGGAGTTCCTTCCACACATACCCCACCATCTGTGCGAAAAATCTGATCCCCGGGTGTCTTTACAATCTTTTCCCTCTCACCTTAAACCTATTCCTTCTAGATTTGATCTTCCCTACCCTAGGGAAAATACTTCTGGTTTTTAAATGATACAGGCTTCTCATGATGTTATCAATCGCTAAATGTTTGCCCCGGACTTCCTCGTTAAGACCACCTTTTTTTTATATCTAACTTCTGCCTATCTTAAACTCTCAGCTAATTTATTGTTCAAACATTAAGTCATGAATTTGCACAATCTTGAGAATGCATTCTTGGCCAATCACCACTTTCTACCTTTGGGGCTTCAATTAATCTTCTACCAGTGCCTTAAACAAAATCTAAGTACCTATCCTGGTCTGCTTTGTGGCCTAAATTTTGCCATGTTAAGCCATCCCTCGACTTCATAATTCCCTTAGTTGCCCTGAAGCTGTCAATAGCTTCACTCAACTCTCACTCTAAAATTACCTCGAGCTCACATCGTATGAGAAATCGGCATACATGTGCTTGCCTCTGGAGAATTCCTGATTTAAACTGTCCCAAAACGAATCAATGTCCATCCAGCCTCCAAGAATCGAGGTTATGTCATATTCCTCCATAAACCTATTTATTTCTCATCCCCTCTTTCTATTCTTTGTGCACTTGTTCAAGCATATCTTTCTGTTTTAAAATTTAGCCATGTCTCTAAAGTTAAATTGCCAATACCTGTTTTAAATTTCCTGATAACGAGGCAGTTTCATCTTATATAATTGTCGGGAGAGAATTTTGAACAAGCTTTTCATTTTGGTGTCATTTTAGTTTTGACAAGCCAACAGAAGTGTGTTTGCACACCAGAGGCAAAAGGGATCTCGAAGTCTTGTTAATATACTTGAGGGAGCAACGTTGCTCCTTACTTAACTGGAAACTCTCCTGTATCAAACGGAGAAACATAGAAGTTATTAACAGGAGGAGGCCATTCGGCCTTTCGAGCCTGATCCGGCATTCATCATGATTCTGCTGATCTTTCAACTCAATAGCCCAATCCTGCTTTCTCCCCATAACATTTGATTCTATTCATTCCAAGTGCAATATCACGCTGTCTGTTGTACACATTCAAGGTTTTGGTATCAACTACTTCCTGTGGTAATGATTTCCACATGCTCACCACACTTTGGTTGAAGAAATGTCTCCTTAAATGCCTCCTAAATAGTCCAACTCGAATCCTCAGACTGTTTCCGCAGTTCTCGCCAACACGTTGTACAGGATGGCAGCACACATAAATCAATTCCCCATCCTCACACTGTGATTTTCTATTACTGTTTTCAAAGTCCCATCGTGGAGTAGAAGTGAACAGTTAACGCCTATTACGCAGCAGAAATCATATTCTTCAGTTCCATAACTTCAAGCTTTTGTTTATTCCAAAAATTAGCATTCGTGCCTCACTGTTGTATAACGTACACACAGTGGTTCTGAGGGAATCACTCCTGAAGCAAAATACCTCGAACCTGACAGCTATCTCGATCGTAAAAGGCATCACTTAATATCTCCTTTACTCAGACGGTTTTTTTCAAAGAATCACTTCAGTCCCCAATAAACGCAAATGGGTTTCTTTCCATTCAGTGTTTGATTGGACCTCATAACTTTAAGACATTCCTGTGAGGAAAAGGGACCACATTTTCTTTACCTCGAGCATAGAACATTATCGCGCAATATAGGACCTTCAGCTCTCGATGTTGCACCCACCTGTGAAACCAACCTGAACACCATCTAAACTGCACTACTCCATGATCATACGTATATCTATCCATTGACCATTTAATTGCCCTTAAAGTTGGCGAATCTCCTACTGTTGCAGGCAGTGCGTTCCACTTCCTTACTATTATCCGAGCAAAGAAACTACCTCTGAAATCTCTCCTAGATCTATAACCCCTGAATTCAACTTTTGTCCCCTCGTGCTAGACATCACCATTCGAGAAAAAATGTTCTCACTCCCCACCTATCTAAGCCTCTGACTATCTTATGTGTTTCAATTAAGTCATCTCTAAACCATCTTCTCTCTAAAGAAAGCAGCCTCAAGTCCATCAGCCTTTCCTTGTATGGCCTCCCTTCTAGACCAGGCAACAACGAGTAAATCTCCTCTGAAGCCTTTCCAAAGCTTTCATATTCCTCCTGTCATGCAGTGACAACAACTGTACACAATACTCAAAGTGCGGCTGCAGCAGAGTTTTGTACAGATGAAGCATGATCTCATGGGTCCGAAACTCAAACCCTCTACCAATAAAAGCTAACACACGACATGTCTTCGTAACAATCCTATCACCCTGATTGGCAACTTTCAGCGATGAATCTACATGAACACCGAGATCTCTCTGTTCATCACATTACCAAGAATCTTACCATTAACCCAATAATCTTCATTCCTGTTACTCCTTCCAAGGTGAATCACTTCACACTTTTTCTCATCAAACTCCATTTTACATCTCTCAGCCCAGCTCTGCTGCTTATCTATGTTCCTATGTAATCTACACCCTCCTTCAGCATCATCGACAATTCGACCGACCTTAGGATCTTCTGCAAATTTACTAACTCATCTTCCTACGCGCTCCTCCAGGTCACTTAGAAAAATGACAAACAAAAGTGGCGAAAAAACAGACCCGTGCAATGCACCAGTAGTAACTGAACTCCAGGATGAACATTTCACATAGCCACCAAACTATGCCTTCTTTCAGCATGCCATTTTCTTATCCAAACCGCTAATTAACATTCAACCCCACGCTTTCCTATTGTGTGCAACAGCCTACCGTGGGAAACCTTATCAAACATTTTACTGAAATCCATAAACACCACATCAACCACTTTACCCTCATCCAACTGTTTCGTCACCTTCTCAAAGAACTCAATAAGGTTTGTGAAGCACGTCCCAGCCTTAACAAAGCCGTATTGACTATCCCTAATACACTTATCCCTCTCCAGATGATTAAAAATCTAAGCTCTTCAAACATTTTCCAACACTTTACCAACAACCAGCAAGGCTCACTGTTCAATAATTACCAGAGTTGTCTATACTTTACTTCTTGAAAAACGGAACAACATTTGCAATCCTCCAGTCTTCTAGAACTAAATCTGTAGACAATGACGGCATAAAGATCAAAGTGAAAGGCTGTGCCAACTCCTCCCTCGCTTCTCAGTGAATCCTGGGAAAAAAACATTCAGCACAAAGGATTTATGTATTTTCACACTTTCCAGAATTGTTAACACCTTGTGAAACTCAATCCCATCTATTCCAATATCTTGTATCTCAATAATCTCCTCGACAACGTTGTCTTTTTTGTTCTTGATTGGTAATAATCTTCCTCTAGTCAGATTTTAATTCCTGATGTACCGACAGAACGCATCAGGGTTTTCCTTGATCCTATCCGCCAATGATCTCTCACTTCCCCTCCTGGCTCTTCCTCGCTCTCTCTTTAGATCTTTCCTGGCTAACGTCTAACTCTCAAGCGCTCTAATTGAGCCTTCACGCCTCATATTAACATAATCTGGAGATGCTGGTGTTGGACTGGGGTGTACAAAGTTAAAAATCACACAACACCAGGTTATAGTCCAACAGGTTTAATTGGAAGTACACGAGTTTTTGGAGCGACACTCCTTCATCAGGTGACGCACCTGATGAAGGAGCGTCACTCCGAAAGCTAGTGCACTTCCAATTAAACCTGTCATCTTAACATTAGCCTTCTGCTTCCTCTTGATAAGAGATTCAACTTACTTTGTGAAACATGACTGGCTCGCTCGACAACTTCATCCCTGCCTTACAGGTACAGGTACATAATTCACAAGATACACATTAGCTGTTTCTTGAATAAACTTCACGTTTCAATTGCACCAATCCAGTTCACTTTCCTTCCCCATCCTATGCGTCCTAAATCTTCCATGATCACATCATGAATGCCTTTCAACCAAACGATGACTCTTGCCCTGCGGTAGATACACATCACTTTCCATTGCTCTAGTAAACAAATGTTTAAAACTAAATAAACAAAATCTATTGCCACCAATGCAACCATCTGACCAGACTGTTCACAAGCTGTGGTTTACTCGTGACCTTGTTATAATCATCAGACTACTTTATACAAATTCAGCAAGACGACCTACTTGTTCACACAAACTAACTCCTCTCTCGAAAATGCCTCAGCTGACCTGCGACCATAACTTCAAAGGTATCCGAGATTTTCCCTCATTTTCCACGCTGAGTACCCATCTTCAAACTCTTTGAAGTAAGTCTAATCAGGATTCTGCTGCCAAGAACCTAAATTGGACTTCTTGTTCACCCATCAACGTATTTTCTCAAAGTCAGACAATACTTTCGAATTAAATTTTTGTTCCATTTATTCAAATTCAGCCACAGCCACATTCATGCTATTATAACGGCCCAAGATAAACACACTCTTAGTTCATGGTGATGGTACATTGCTGACTTCGTATTAATATCCAATGTCTATCATTACTCAACGAACGTCATTAATAACACTAGAAAATATCGTTTGTGAAGTTTTATAATAAAATAATACATCACATCGTCAAATACACGTACGCTTACTAAATGTCAAGTTATTTATATTTTTTGGTTCATTCACACTTGAGTTCTGCCCCATGAGCTCCAGCAACCACACTGTCAAGAAACCGCGTAATTTCAATCCAAAATTAGATATCAACATACTGCAATGCTCTCTGTGATAATGACTATCCATAACTGTCTCGGTAACCAAATACACCTGCATAATAACTGACTCCACCTGCTAATGAAGTTCTCATGCATGTGTTTATATCTTCGCGATCATTCATTGTGGAAACAACAGCTTGTGATACCTTCCAACAAGTATTCCAACAGGTACACTCGATTGAATTCATCTGAACGACGTTCACACTCATATTCAGCACATGCCGATGCCAATAGGTTATGAAACTGCTCTTGGCCTTCAACACTATCCTTCCTGCAAGACCATATGGATTGGATTCGTACAGATAATGTAGAAAAGACGGGAGACTAAGACACCTGGACAAGTGCAACAGTCCATTCACAATGCTATTTGCAGAACAGAAAGAGGGTCAACAGAGTCACATCAGACTGGAAACAAACTCTGCCTCTGACTCGTCACAAAGGCTGCCAGAAATATTCTGGCTGTTGTTATCTTATGAAAGGCAGATGAGTGTCCACCATTTCAGGAAAGTAGTCCGTGGAATTGGTTTTTAAGTAAAGTTAAGAAATTGGCATTCAAGAGGTTATTTGTGGGAGTGGTGTTCGGGTCAGCCTTGTGTGATTTTACGATAGGGAGGGCATAGAGGTGAACGTTATGAGAGCTTGTCTGTTTATTATCAGACAATCATTATGGGAGGTATTATCTGTAAAATCAAGCTGTGAAGGGGAGATGTGCAAAGACAGCCTACATATGGAGCTCCGAAAAAAATGGTTGAATAGTTCATTCGAATCACATGTTTTCGACATATGTTGAACCTCCTGCAATGGTGCAAGGAGGTAGGATTAATTCATCATTACATTGCAAAGGCCCCCCTAGTGATTAGTAACATTAACGTGATTGCATTCACTTTCAAACTGAGGGAGAGAAAACTGCTGTTTAGCATAGGATATTATGAGGGCACGAAAACAGAGCTGGCTGATGGGAATTGCAAAATAATCTTAGAGGATAATTTATCCATGATATAGTGGCAGACATGTAAGGAGACATTTCAGATCACATAAAGAGGTACATTCAAAAAATGAAGGAAAATTCCAAGTTCGGACTATTACCTGTGGTTTAAGATTACCAATAAGCAAAATGGACAAACAGATGGTAAGTCAAAAAATTAGACAGAATAGTAAAATTTGCAGAACTGAAAGATATGAAAATTATGAAGTATTGAATCATCAGGTTTTGATAGGAAGCTCACCAGAGATTAAATCAGAGAAGACGAATCCCTGCATTTAAAACAAAGTAATTGACAAAGTGAACGTCGGTCATGTAGAAAATGAATGTGGGCAAATCATGCTGTAAAACAAAGGAGACACAAAAATAAATAAATAGAATACTTAATTTACATGAGGTCTCACGGTAGGGAATGCAACAACATTCCAGGAACTGTAATGAATAGACAAATGAAAGGAAGGAAAAAAGCGTGGAAATGACATGCAACAGAAAGACAGGACTGGGTTAAAATGTACAGCTCGGGGGCCAACACCTCCGGGCCCCTCGTGGCATTATCCCTACGTTCGAACATAAAATGATAGTGAAATAACTAACGTTTTTAGTTTATTGCTGCAGATCATCCCCAATGCTGGAAAAGCCCTTTAGATTGCAAGATATCATATTTAACAAGTTCATCAAAACATTTTAACAAAGCAAACAAGAAATAGCACGAGTCTGTTTTCGAAACTGTCATAGCAAAATATTCGAAGCTACTTAAAATGAATTTCAACTGGATAAGTTCAAGAAAATCATGGCGTTATAAAAGAGAAATCGTATTTGAGAAATCTGCTGGATAAAGTGGAATCAGTGGTTGCACTGTGTGTTGATTTGCGAAGACATTCAATAAAATGTGACATCAAAGTTCATTGTCGACAATGAAAGACCAAGGAGTTAGAACATTGAAGAGGAGAAGAGAATAGCTGAGGAGCTGAAATTGACAATGGGTGTGCAGGAGTAATCCTACAGTTTACAAGTGGTGTGCCAGACGAACCAATGTGGTAATTGTAACTGTTTGCAATGTTCCTTTTGCTAAATTTACTGAGCTCTCAAAAATAAAAAAGGGGAATTAAGTCTTCAGAGGGCACAAGGAAATTAAAAGATTATCATGACATGTGTGAATAATACGGAAAATGATTGTGGGGTTTGGTGATCAAGATGACCAGTTGGCAAGAGGAAGAGAAAACAACAATCAAAATGATGACAGATTGTACAACACGAAGATGCAGAATGACCACAGTTTCCAAATGGATGGATTGCTTGAGGTTCGCACACATGGCCAGCAAATAACTCAGGAAATTAAGGCAATGATATCATTTATCAAAAGGAAAACTGGATACGAATGTACAGAAAAAGAGTGGAATGCAGATGCTGGAAATCAGAGTCGATAGTGTGGTGCTGGAAAAAGCAAAGCAGGTCATGCAGCATCCGAGAAGCAGGAGAATCGTCGGATGCTGCCTGACTTGCTGTGCGTTTCCAGCACCACCCTCTCGACACAATCGACAGAGGTCATTTTTTTTTGTTTCAGATAAACCAGATACATGCAAGCTTAGCCTGGAGTGTAGTGTGGCAGATTGTTCAGCTCATTCACAGGAGATGCAATTGCATCAGAGGGTGTTCAGAAAAGGGTTACCTGACAATTTCATGGAATGAACCGGTTATCTTATGAGGAATGGTTTTGCAGCCTCCTGGCTGAATGTTTAATGGAATGCTGCATATGTACGTAGATATTACATTATCATGCTCATGAAAAATACTGCAAATCAGAAGAAGTCAGTATACAATTGCCCAGTAATATTTGAGACGTCCAAGGAAATACTGTTAATGATTCCTATGGAGCAGCAGGACATTGTCACGAATTTTATGACATTGCATGCTGGATTGGAGGATCGGCTTGGGTCTAATTTGCCAATAACTGCAATAAAATTGCTAAATACTTCTGGAGAACGCAGCAAAGTTAATGCCATATTTTATAGGGTAGAGTGCATTTATATCCTAAATTTGCTGGTGTAAAAATTTGCTGGTGATGCCGACATTTTTTTAATCAAATCGACAGATATTCTTAAGAAATGCAATATTTATAACGTAAGCAGCATTCCCTGTGTTGTTGGAAAGGAGAGGAATTTCCATGAAATACTGGAAACTTCAGAGCCAAATGGATGCATTACAGCGAGTAGTATTTGACTACGATGATAAAAATAGCAGAGCTAATTAAATAACGACAGAGATGGTAATGGAATAACCAGTTGGAAACAGTGTGAGTAATTAGCTTGAAGATAACCAATAATGCAGATATTAGATTCATATTGCTGGCAAATTTCAATATTAAATATATGTTATCTGTGTAAACACAGCTGGCTCAGCGAATATACCATCGTCTTATTCAGTGTTTTCAGTGAGAGAAAACAAACGTCAAATTTACCCTGAAAATCTCTGTCGGCCATTTTAGGGAAATACATTTGAAGCTCAATTTGCATCATTTCAGTATTCTATGAAATTCTCAAAATAACAATTGACTGAATGAAATAAAGTTACATACATACAAAATTAAAATCAGTTCTATAGTTTTTCAAGCAGGCATGGAAACAATTGTTTTGGGAGAGTTTCAGGTAGTAATACGTTACCTGAAGCCAAATGATTATCTCATTGCAGCCTTTCCTCTTCCCTTCCAGAAAATTTCCGACATACAATTTATTCTTCTACCTTGACGATGAAATACATGAAACTCTAAATCTTTTTTTCTCAGAACCATAATTGTCTATGATTTCCCTTCAGACACAGCACTTATCTGACCATACTAGGTACCATACTATTTCTTGGGGGGGCAGGACTGATCTGCATGGAGAGAGCATACTCAGCGAGACCATATTCACTGGAGAGCGAAAAATGAGGGAACCCTCATGAACAGTTACAAAATTCTAATAAGATAACGAGGAATTTCTTCACCAAGAAAGTAGTGAACCTATGGGATTTTCTGTTAGAGAAAACTGTTGAGTCCAAAACATTCATTGCTTTCGAGACCAATTCAAAAAACGGTCTTAGGCCGAAAGGGATGAAACAACATGAGAGATAACGGGTAGAAAGATTGAGCTGACTGATCCATCATGATCATACTGAATGTTGGAGCAGTTTAGAGGGTCTGGTTTGCTGCAACTTGCATTTTCTAAGGTGTCACGTTTTATATTGAACGTTATTCTTCAGGTTAACGTCATTTTCTAGTCTGCCCAGCTGGTCTGTTTTCCTGCAAAATTAACTGCATACTTTCTCTTATGGGAAGATAGAGAGCAGTTATTTGCGTAGATCGTGCCATTCAGATTTGATTTTGGGTCAAATTTTAACAATTTGGTTTGCCATATATTATAGCCTGTTGGTGGCAAATCACAGGCTATAACAGAGCCATATTATTGGAATTTCACACCACATTACCAATACTGCAGAGAAAGATCTTGTTACGTTTCAATCACTAATAACAGTGCCTTCTGCCGGGCAACCTATTCCACGCATCCCCTAAATGCACTAATATCATTTTTTAAAATACTTTTCACATTAGTCTACGAATGCCGAAAACGCAGAAGTCGTTGTTTAGTGGAGTGAATGCTTCCTTTTGTGGGATTGATAATACAGAAAATGCAGACTTTTCTTGTATTCGGAGGTGGCAGTGTTGAACTGTGTGATCAAGGTCTGAACTCACACGACACCAGTTTATAGTCGAACAAGTTTTTTTTAAAATATCACACACTTGCTGCCTCTTCGTCAAGTGAAGCCTGATTTCTGACCATTTCTTTGTTAATTGTTGTCAATTACTAACCACATATGTGGGGTTCCCCTCAGATCATCCTCACGCCTGGCTACCTGACAACCATAACACAGCAGGGTGGCTGCATTACAAAAACAATGCTGTTGTGTACACATCAACTCATCGATCCTGCTTTGTTTGGTATGATGTCTAAATCCTGGGGATCCATGAGATCAAGGCAGAAGATTCTAATTAGGTAGGATTATGTGGTTAAAATAATTGAATCGGACAGCAATGAGTGTAATCAGTAAGTCAAAGATAAAATTATTCCACTTTCCCACCCAAGCAAAAAAAACCGAACAGATGGGCTACATGATTTCCACTTTAACTCAAACCAAAAGCTTATGCAAAAACTCCAGTGACTGCAGATTTCTCAAATGGTCGACGAGCAGATGAACGGTGTTCTGTGAGATCAGATTTCAGGTCATCTGGTTTCATGCTGAAGTACAGCGAAATTAATCTCTGCTGGTTGGTCTGAAATGGGGCCCTGGTGAAATCTGTGCACAACCTATTCATTATTTTGCGCAATTCGAGGACAGCTCCAATCAACCATTATTGTCAAGCCCACCTTTAGCAAGCCACCATTGTTCTAGTTTCAAAACTGGACGGCATATTTGCTGATTTGGTGACAATGTTAATGTAATCGAAATTATTTTACACGATAAGTCTTTCCTTTTGAAACATATTAATTTTGAACACAATCCAAATCAATAATGTCAACAGAAAGATTTCTTCAATCCAGACTAATGGTAATTGTTTGGATGTGAAGGTTTGCATCCTTAGGGCACACAGTCATGTGTAGTACAGCCTCACAACTTGGGTAGTTTCCTGTCTTAACACTAAGATCCCCGATCTACACAAATGAACATCTTATGTTCTTGTGCCAAACAAGATAAATATTTAAATATTGGCTTGTTTCCAGTTACATTATAACTTGATATCTTTATATTCACAAACATTTGCTCAAATAAAATCTGCAGATGAGTTTGAAATGGAAGACACATAAATGACAGCATACAAGATTTGTTGACGAAGAAATGGTCTGCTTTTCAATTGTGCATTTCAGCCTGTTTTAACGAGAAAAACCATTACTTTAACTCGTCTACAAAATCATAGCGATACGTAGCAAGGGGGTCACTTACTAGGTTTCACCGTTAGAAAAGTGCCGCTTCCTGCATGGTAGTAGTCACAATCCGTCAGCTCCCATTCAACGCCATTCAAAAAGCGTCAGTGAAGCAAAAGTCCTGTAATAAATAAGCCAAAGCACATCGTTTCCACCATATTCCATATATATTCATAGCCTTAACAAGTCTTCATTTGTTAACAGTTTAAATTCACTCACACATCCGCTATCTCCAATGCGAGTTTGGGTGACATTGGAAACGTCAGCATGCCGAGCTATAATCAACAATATCCATAGAATTCCAGAAGTGAACGAATTGGTATTTTTGTTAACACCATAAAGCAGCATTCATTACAAAAAGCTCATTACGAAATCATGCCCATCAGACGTAGAAAAGGGAATTACTGTTGGAGAGGTTTGTGCTGTGCCTTGTGTCACTGTGCAATCCAACACAGTCACACACAGCAGCGCAAACATGTCGCATTGTCATTCATACAACAAGCACAAGTCGTTATACAAACTGCAAGCTGGATTCCGATCAATGTACACTTTCTGACATTTGTTTCAGAAAACCAGGTTTGATATCCGACCAATCTCCCGAATAGCTGGCCATCCTGATAACCAATAAATCAAAGTGTTTGCGGTTCTGGTCACAATGTGTGCTGGTAGTTTCTGTATTACAGACGCCGAGTTCTCGATTGTTGTGGTCATCACAGCTGTCACAGTGATAAGTCCCAGGACAAAAACAAATGCTCACCCGTCACTAAGTTGAACAACAGCACTGAATATCCAAGCGCACGTTCTCTGAACGTTCCTGCTCAATTTTGTTCACTATCATTTAGAACCTGCCTCTTGCTAATCCGTATCATAAATGATGGCCTCAAAGTGCATGTTGAGCGTTGACATGACGAAACAAGGCCAATTTACTTCATGGACGATGTGAAGATGTTTTTGTCTTGGTGGAAGATCAGGTTTATTACTGTGGTCAACATCCACTTCACAGTTATATGCACCACTGTCTTCAACTCTCAGATCACGAATTCGCAAAGAAAAGGACTTTGATCCCTTGTTCACTGTTTCAGAGTATCGTCCACCAATTGATATGCGGCTCCACGTTGTTGCATCCAATTTTGTCAGATACCAGTACGTGCTATGCAATGCACAGCTAGAACTTTTTAGGACACAGTTGATGGTCAGCGATTCGCCTGTCTCCTTCGTTGATATTCTCGGTGTTTGCTCAACCCATGCAGTAAAGACATCTGGACGGAGAAAAATATATTTAATACATGACATTTACCTCTCAACAGGCGAGGATCACACAAGGACATTTCAATAATGAAAACATGGTCTCTATTGCGAGGAACATCTATAAGAAACTGTACTTACTTGGTAAACAGGTTAAAAGGCACGAAAACAAGAAAATATTCATTGTTTCTGCACCAGCAGACAGACCTTTACACGCAGCCAACGCCGGAATTAAATGCCACCTGTTCTGTGTAACAGTGTGTGTCGGAGCACCGACCTTATAAACCACGGGACACTGTGTTTATTTGCATCAAGTGGAGCGAGAAACCAATCGCGTTGATTCTAACTCACGAATTGTGATGGGCTGAGCTTTGCGCAGAAGAACCGTCATCCCATCATGGAAATCTGCATCAATTTAGAATGGTTAAATTAGCAGCATGCACTTAATTTCCTTGTGTTTAACTTGGTGATATTTTAGTTTCATATCTGGGAAGATCTATCATGTTCAGACAGCGAATTCATGAACAAAGGGGCACACTTAAATAATTAAGACTGTAACCCACACATGGTGAACTCTGAAAACCGAGTGGCTACATAGCCAAATGTATGCATGCTGTACTCACCAGAACTATAAAACAGATAGAAGTTTCACAAACGATTTGCTTCTGGAGAAACTTCCAGTCACGTTGATATAATCGACCTGGGTGTAATCCTCGAGACGGTGCTGCTGAAATTTGTATGTTCTATTCAGCTACAAATTATGGCAAGCAATTTAGAAGATCAAAGAGACAGAGATGGATTGGTGTGAATCAGTTTAGAAGCAGCAGACAGAATTCACGATCAATTATTAAAAAGGTTTTTGGGAGTTGTTAATCGACAGGAGATTCGATATGCTTTGAATTCCTAAAAGTGTTTTGTTTCGTTGAGGAAGACTTCTTTTTGAGCATAACGTTCGAGCTTGGTTCGACTTTACAGTCAATAGAAAATCCATTTCGTGTTTGATAAATCACTACAAAATAGCGCAAACAATAAATCCCAACACGATATCAGAGCTCAGCGTTCGACTCCAGCCAAGAGTTTGCATGCTGTGAATTCAAAGCATGCACCAGAGATTCTTTCCCATGTTGCCTGACACGTGGAAATATGAATATGAGGAATACATGAAAATTGCATTTTCTTTGTTCAAAGAACTGCAATTATTGGTTCAAATAATACATGTTTGAAATATGACCAGAAAGCTTTTCCATTGAGAAAGAGAAGTTCCAGAGGTTGAAGAATCTGGAATCAGAAGCCGTTCATACACGTTTGAATGTAAACTCTTTTTCGGAGGGGCCGAATGCACACCGTCGTCGACAAGGTTGTGACGCTGTGATTTTTTTTTCCCTGGGTTGTAGCTTCATTTCGGGAAGCTTCATGAGAAGGGCTCCGATTGAAACTCATGGCGTGAAGTCTGAACTTTGTACTGTTATACTCAGACATTGCTAACGCTGTTGAGCATTTCCCCGTTTTTCATGCAAAATGTTCAGCAACATCGCATGCTGTTATAAACATAAACAAGTGAAGTGGGAGTTAAAGATCTTTAATGTGAGAGAACGTAACCTGATACCACACTCTTCAGAATTTTGCAAAATGAATAGCCTCGTTGTGTCGTCTTGAATGGTTTTTAACCTGTCTGGAATGGCCTTAAACATCTTTCAGGTAATAATTTTGAGAGGGCATCCAGTTCCAACTGTGTTCAGAGGAGTTCCATTGTATTTAGCAAAGAGGATTCATTTCGGCAAATGACACGCAAAGTACATTTGGAAATGTTTGCAAATCCCATCTTTTATGGAGGCTTCCTGGACATTCTACATCAAAGACTTGAAATTGGATTTATATCTCTGGGGACGGTAGTTTGTGGATTATTAGACAGAAAGTGGGTACAGGAGATTTCGTGGCTGTTAGACACTTGACGCAGTTTGATTTTCTAAGTGAGTCATTTACAAAAACTGGAAAGTGGGGCTTGTTTGAAAGTATGGTGTTGACAGCCCGGTATTGTTGACAGGTTTGAGTTAGGATTTAAGAAATGAATGGGACTCACCAGGAATGGACATCAGATTTCTGTTTGCTACAGATATTATACCCTGATAAAATAAACGGACGTTTGTCCAGATTCAGATAAAATGATGTATTATATTGAATTCTTTTTAAAAAATTTCACAACTTGCCTGTACAGGATAAGTAAAATAAAACTTTTAGTTTAAAAAGACAACATCAACATGATGTGCAATAAATCGAATAATACTGAAAGGCAAATACAGGAAACACGAATCAGAAACAAGATCAGAGCAGGAAGAGGCCTTTCGGCTCTTCAAGCTTTCTCTGCCATTAATCACGAGCATCTCAACCATCTAATCATGATTTCCCCCCAACAGCGTTGATCCCAATTTGTCCTCGGTGTTATACCGAGCACACATTTGAATACTTTCAACGTTTTGGTGGTGGAGGAGTGTTGTTTGTCAGGCTGGAGGCCTGGGACCCAATGGTATTCCACAAGGATTGGTTTTTTTGTCCACTGATTTCATCATTTATTTGAAGAATTTGGATGTCAACATCCTAGTCAAAGTTAGTAAATTTGCAGACAGCACCAAGTTTGGAGGGATACCGGGCGGCAAAGCAAATTAGCTCACAGTACAACAGGAGGTTCATCAGATGGGCGAATGGGCCGAGTGATGTCAGATTCAGTTTAACTTAGATTAATGTGTGTTGCTGCATTTTAGAAAGGCAAATAAGAGCAGGACCTACACTCTTAATGGTAAGATACTGGAGAGTGTGGCTGAAGAAAAACAACTTGAAGTGCAGGTTCATAGTTCCTTGAAAGTGGAATCGCAAATAGATAATGAAGAAGGCGTTTGGCATGCTTGCCTTCATATATCTTGAATATAACATTTGAGAGTTCATGTTGCAGATGTACAGGACATTGGTTTGGCCATTTTTGGAATATTGTCTGCAATTCTTGTCTCTTTCCTATGAGGAGTATTCTGTGAAACTTGAAAAGGTAAGCAAGGATGTTGCCAGGATTGAAGGACTTGAGCTCGAGGGAGAGTCTGAATAGTCTTAGGATGTTTCTTTTTCACCTGTAGCGTTAGCGGATGAACGGTGACTTTACAGAGGTTTTTCCAATCATGAGGGGCATAGACAGGGTAAATAGACAAGGTCTGTTCCCTTGGTAAAGATAGTCAAGAAGTAGAGTGCACAGGTTTGGACTGAGAGGGGAAAGATTTTAAAAAGTCTAAAGGGGCTACTTTTTTCATTCAGACAATGGTGCAATTTGGAATTAGCTGCCAGTGGATCTGGTGGAGGCTGGTACAGTTACAGCAGTTAAAACCAATATGTATGGGTATATGAATAGGAAGACGTTGGAGAGCTATGATCCAAGTGCTGGCAAATGGGAGTGGATTAATTTAGTTTATCTGATTGTTGTGCATGTGTTGCACCACAGAATGTTTCCGTACTTTACATCTCTATGACTCAATACCTCCTTCCTATGGTAATGAATAAATGAACTACTCGGCAGCAATAAACATCATGTGATATCGTTCAGCCTGCAGTTTGAGAGTAAGAAGCGTAAAACAGATCATGGTATTTAACTCATTTGAAGTAACGAAAAATACATGGGGTTGTGGAGACTGGCCAGACTTTTATTCGGAGGGAGGGTTAGCAGAAAGATGCCAAAGAGCAACGTCTGGTGTTTCTGAGGCAATTCGGAAGGCACAATAGAAATTCATTCCAAGGAGGAAGAAATATATTTAGGTGAGGATGATGCAATCACAGCTGACAAGGGAAATCAGAAACAGCAGAAGAAAATGATGGCGAGTGATGGTGAGTGGGAAAAGAAAGATTAGAAAATTTCTAAAAGCGGCAGTAGGCAATTGAGTTTTAAAAAGGTGATTTGTCAGAAAAAGCTAGCTTTATTTCAAAAGATGACTAGAAATTTGTTTCGATATACAAAAGGTGAGAGAGAGGCAAGAATGGACATTGGACCACAAAGAAATGAGACTGGAGAAGGAGATATTATGAACCAACAAATTGTGGACGAAATGAATGGGTACTTTCCATCAGTCTTCACAATGGAATACTACAGTAACATTGCAAGCATTCAAAAAGTCAACGAGCTGGGGTGGGTACAGAGTCCATGGCTAAGGAGAAAGTGCTGGGGAAGCTGAAAGTTCTGAAGATGGATAATTAACCCTAACCAGATGGACGTAAACACTGAGTTCTGGGGAAGATAACTGAAGAGGTCATGAGGGCAGTGGTGGCGCATTTTTTTTTAGGAATAACTGGAGTTGGGGAAGATCCCAGAGCATTGGAAAATGGCTAATGTAAAACCGCTGTTTAAGAAGGGAGGGTGTCAGAAGACTGGACATTTAGGCTAGTTAGCCTGACCTGGGTCGTTGATAAGATTTTAGATTCCATTATTCAAGATGATATTTCACAAAGCTTTATGTGATTGGTAAAACAGAGTTGATTCAGCATAGATTCGTCAAAGGGGAGTCATGCCTCACAAATCTGTTACAAGTATTTCAAGAAGCAGCCAGGAAGTAAGACAAAGGAGACTCAATGGATATGATCTATTTGGATTTCCAGTATGATTTTAACAAGTACAAGGGGCTGCTAAATACGATAAGAACCAAGGTGTATGGCACAACTCAATGACATACCTGGAGAATTGGCTCACTGGCAGAAGGCAATATGTGTGGATAAAGACGTTATTTTCAGGATGGTAGCCAGTGACTACTGGAATTCTGCAGGGTCAATGTTGGGAGCACGATTCGCTTTATTCATAAACGATCTGAACGAAGAAACTGAGGGCATTGTTGCCAAGTGGCAGATGACACAATGATGAAATCAGGGACAAGTAAGGTTGAGGAAGCGGATTGTGCTGAAAGATTTGGACAGTCTGGGGGAATGGCAAAGAAGTGGTGGATGGAATATCATGTGAGTAAATGTAAGGTTATGAATTTTGATTGGAAGGATAAAGGTGAGAAACACTTCCGAAATGGGGAAGGACTTTTGAAACTTGAAGCATGACGGGAGTTGGGAATCCAACTTCAAGATTCTCTTCAGGTTTAACATGCAGGTGCAGTTGGTCTTCAGAAAAGCACATGCAGGTTTATCATTCATATCAAGAGTGCTACACTGCAAGAACGGTGATTTACTACTGATACTGCATAAGGTTCCATCAGGAGCACATTTGGATTATTGTGAGCAGTTTTGGTCTCCTGTCTAACAAAGGACGTGTGGCATTGGAGGGGATATGCAGTGACTGTACACTGGATACCGGGCTTATCTAATGAAGAGCAGTTGAAGATTCTACCTTAGTGCTCATTGCAGTTTAGCAAGATAAGGGTGGAGTATCATTGAATCTTACAGAATACTGAGAGACCTGTATATAGTGGGTGCGCAGACAAAAAAAAAAATCACTGGCAGAACAGACTTCAACCAGAGGGCACAGCCTCAGAATGAAGGGACGGTCCTTCAAATTTAGATGGAGAGGAATTTCTTCTGTAAAAGTGTGAAACGCGTTGCCACAGAAGTCTGTGGAGTCTAAATGATTGAGTGTATTTAAGACAGATTTAGGTTCTTGATTAGGAAGGGCAGGAAAGCTAACAGAGCAAAGGCAAAAGAATGGGGTTGGGGGGCCTGTCAACCATGTTAGAATAACGGAGCAGTTTGAGTATGCGAAATGAACTTATTGATCCCCGATTTCTTTAGGTAGTATGGTTTAACACTTTGCAGAATTTTTCCAATATTGTGAATACAGTCAGATGGGGGTCCTTAATCCTGTTCTAATTTTCCTACATCTTCTATCAGAACTTATTTATACACTTACTAAGCACACACATAACCCTACTGTTACATTAATCCACAAAAACCTTGAAGCAGAAACGTCACATTTTCGCCAGAATTCCCGTAAATCGGTCTCTGCTCGGAATCCATGGCAGCTCGGTTTTCGTGAACCAATCCTGACAAGATTGTTTTGATTATTTGATAGTAACGTTTAGAATTCCTAATAATGCCAGAATAGAGCAATGTTGAATACAATAGCAATTCTGGGTGGTGCTGGAACAAGATTAAACATTGAATACATGAACACACGTATCAGGAAATAATATTAAGAATTAGTTGTCGAGACTAAGGCAATGTATCTACTATATATCTTTCACTGCAGTGCCTACAAGAATACTCGTTGTTTGTGAAGCTGTGTAGTCGGCACGAGATAGGGATACACTTATATAAATGTAAGTTCTTTTGTAGATTTAATGACCGTCATTACTTCATGCACACAACTTGATATATTTTATGTGAGACTGCAATTAAACAAACCAAACAACTGCAGTCCACCAGATGCATGAACACAGTTTCAAATGTTTTACTTTTCAAAACATAAATACGAACTGCAGTTCAGCCAATCAATAAATGCAGTGTTCACCGCAACATACAGTCGGGTTCGCCCCGATGCCACAAATGGCCCAATATTTCTGTATCAGAAGGGAACTAAAAGAAGGAACTAGCTCGTTTCTTATCTCTTATTGCCTTTAACCTCCCTCTCCCGTAAAATCAATAACTAATGTTCCTTACACCAGTTACCGTCCAGAAAAATCTTTTCAATTTATAATAACTGAGAATTTGCCACAAAACAATACCTAATGGGGGAATGCACCTCAGTTATCATGAGCTGCCCATGGGCTACATAACGTCTTTTAGATCGAGTAATACAACATGTTTTAATTCATATTTGAATTCAACATTTGCAAAAGAGACGAGAATGTTTCGACCTGTTTTGGTTACAGTTCCAAATTACTCCTGAGAATATAATGGACAGACATCTTCTTGAATCTTCTTCATACAATCAGAATACACTCCCAGATTTCTGTCAGAAGGTTCCATTGCAGCTTCTTAAAATGCGTGAGTGAACACGGTATTATATCAAGTTTGGAAGGAAAATTGTGATTTATTCTCATCCCTAACATACCCTGTCTCTTTCTGTCAAAGTAAATATGTGCATTGAAAATTGTAATCCTGCTAACTTTTAAATTGTTTAATTTGTGGGATATGTATATCATGGTTGAGCTAGCACTTATTGCCCATTCCTTGTTGCAATTGAGAGGTGGTCAGCTTTGTTCTTAAATTTCTGCTCCTGCAGAGGCCCCAGAATTCAAAGATGTCAGTCTACAGTTTCGATTCATTCTTGCTCATACCATCAAGTATTTGGAGGCTCCGAATAGTTCAATGAGGACTTCCAACGTTCCTCCAAATGTACTCAATACTTGTTTTGCAAAACCTGCTGTCCCATGGGTCTAGTTGTTCTGGTAAACCTGCAATAATGCTATCTCAACAGCAATGATGAAAATCGCCTCGCTCTTTCCTTTTCCACTGCAAACAATTATTACCCAATCATTATAATCTCGATCACTGGAAAAATGATGAACGGCTCGTCAACAGTGTTAAAAAGAATGAATTGCTTTGTAGTAATTATGACATGTGCCAAGGCTGCGTAGATCTTGATGTCTTGACGTCAATGCAATCTTAGTTCAAATATGGACAAGTGAGCTGAATTCCAGAGGTAAAGCAGAAGAGTCAATCCTTCCGGCCGAATCTCAAATGGCGATGAAACAGACTGCAGACAGGGGGTGGGAGACCTGGAAAAATGGTGCACTGAGAACAACCGAGCTCTCAATGACCGCAAAACCAAGGAACTCATTATTGTCTTTTGGAGGATGTTACTCATGGCCCCCCTACACATGAACAGTACAGAAGTGGAACGAGAGGAGAATGTCAAGTTCCCAGGAGTAGGATTTCTTGTGGTTGCAATGGTTACAAAGGCCCAACCAAAGCTTCTTCTTCAACAGGCAGCTGAGCAGATTTGGCGTGACGGCGAATACCCTTGCCAAAGTTTATAGCTGCACCGTGGAGAGCTTTCTGTCTGGCTGTATTACTACCTGGTATGGCAACCGAAATATAGAAGAATGGAGATTGCTACAAAGAGTGGTGAACTCGGCATGGATAATTGCAAAGGCTAATCTCCCAAGTATAGAATCCATCTACCAGGCCAGCTGTCAAGGGGAGGCCCCCAGCATTCGTAATGATCCATCCCACACTGGCAAAGTTTTTCTGCAACGTCTGCTATCGAGGAGAAGTTACAGAAACCTGAACGCACGCACCAGCCAGTTTCCTAACAGCTTGTACACTACTGTTGTTAGGATATTGAATGGACTCACAAATTCTTAACATTCGCCATAAAGTTTTACGTATTATTTACTATCTATGCTACTTAAATCTGTGATATTCCTGCATTGCTCCCAAGGCAAAGCATTTCACTATGCCTCGGTATATGTGACAATAAATTGAATTCAATTCAATTCATATCAAGGCCACATTTGATCGCGTGTAGAATGAAGAAGCCGTCACAAAACTGAAATCAGGTGGAATCAAAATTCTTCACTGGCTCGAGTCATACTGATTAAAAGGTAAGGTGGCTGTGGCAATTGGAAATCAGATATTTCAGTTCCAGAAAATCTCTGCTGGAATTACTCAAAGTAATGTCATATATTAAACCACCTTCAGCTTCTTCAGTAATCATCTTCAGATCAGAAGTGTGATGTTCGCTGACGAAGGCACTATATTCAGCATCATTCACAACTCCTCAGACACTGAAGGAATATGTGGCCCAGTGCAGCAGAACCTGGATAATGCCCAGGGTTAGGCTCAAAAATGGCAAATATTAGCACCTCACATGGTCAGCCAAAAACCATCTGCAACAAGAAAGGATTTTGCTATCACCACCTGATAGCATTACAATCACTGAATTCCTCCATCACCAACAATCCTGGGAGTTGTCCAAAACTAGAAACTGAAAACGATGTTTCATATTTAGGGTACAATTGTAATGAAATTGCAAGCTGAGAGCATACTATTGTTAATTGCAGTATCGCTGAGATTGCCCTCTTTTTTCAACTGTGGTGCTATGTTTTTGTTTTAGCTTTTTCCCTCTATTCCTAGACAGCTTGCATTTAAGAAGGGTTTTGTGTTGCTGGAAGTTGACAGCATTTCAGTTGTACTGGTAGAGCTTGTACTGGAAAGGTATGGAGCATTTGAATTTGTATCTACTGTATGGACATTGGCAGTAACAGTAGCCTTTGCTGTATCCAGTACTTTGAAATATTTCTTGATGCCACGAAGTTGTTTTATATTCTGTCCCTCGCGCTGAGTTCATTTTAAGTCAATTGCAATCTGGTTAACAGATATTTGCTGCAGATAGACTTGAGAAGCCAAGTTGCAACGTATTCCACTATTTCAGATAGCACCTTAGTGACTCAAACAGATTTTACTCTCAAAGCAATTGATCGTTGACATCAAGTAAATTAAGAGACGCGTTATAAACGTGTTGATAGACATCTCAGTTCTGCTTTGTTTTCCCGTAAAACAGACTTTCAAAACAAAAAAAAGTAATCCGTGACCTGTTTCGGAGTTCAACCAAAATCGACATCATTCAGTAACTGTGAAAGTGTGCACTCATCAACTTTGGGCGAATTATGGCAATGCAAATTAATCTTGACAAATTCCTTAAAGTATTAGAAATAAATGACATGTCGCAACATTAAAGTTAAATATAAATATCAATCAGCACAATAACTTGCATTATGCAGGCAAATATCAATTTACACAAAAACTTTGCAGATGGCTGATCCAAGTTCATAGTGCAGAAACTGATCAGTATTCTGCAGTCAGGAAGCGTGAAAATGTTTTGCAAGTTTTGCAGGATAAAATGCAGATTGTCAATAGTTGCCTGTCTTTTAAAAATGCAAACATTATCGATTGATTAAAAGCTGTTCCGCGCTATTGGTCAAAGAATGATAATTCAACTGCACTGATGGAAGTTCGCATCTGCATCAGGCAATCGTACTTTTGAGACATTGAATCAAACTGAATATTGTTTCTTAAAAATTCAAAAAGAAAAAAATTGAAAATTAGGAGCGAACCTGTCAGCGTAAAGCCGGTTCCACACTCTTAATTAAAATAGCTGTGTCTGGTCAAGATTGTGCTCAACCATGCAAAATTGGAATGAGTAGACTGAGAAAAACAGCGTACAGGAAATAATGAAAGGTGCAAATTATCGATATCACGCTTGATATCTCCAGGAAGATGCAGATGGCCTGAAATGGCTGATCAGAAAAACACCCCTATGAAACATGAAGGAAGCTTTCTTTTCCTGAAATGTTACATATCAAATGGACAATGTCAAGGGATTTTCTTTTTATTTCTGAAGGCTTAAAGAACATGAAACCGAGAATTTCACAGAGATAAAAATTAAAATATCCAGAAAAGTTCAAAAGAATATTAATACACACACAATGCATTTGATTTGTTTCGCGAAGGCATGAAGTAAAATCGCCCACGAGTTTATGGTAATTCATGTTAAAGCAATGATCAGGTCATGGCAGATTGAAAATATCCTGGCAAAATGAGACATTGCTCACTATTGTGGAAAGAAACGGTGTGCATAATAGTTGCCAAATTATGAAAAGGTTGGAAAATAAAGAGGAACAAAAGGCTTTGGGTGCCCTTCTCAATTATGCACTGAAGGCTAACATCTGCATGCAACAAGCAATTAGAAAGGTTGATAGAATTTTAGCTTTCATCGCAGGAGTAGTGAAGTGTTATTTCATTTGTAAAGCAGCTTTCTTAAAACTCATATGGAGCACTGTGTGAATGTTTGAAACCTTACAGCTGAAAACATGTTACAGCCGTTGAGGGAGAGCAATGCTTGATAAACCACAATTAGCCCCAAGATGGAGGGACTGGACTTGAACTGTGCTGTAGGCCTCGATCACTCTATTTCAGAAGAAAAAAGTCAATGAAGTTAAGGTACCGACCAAACAGGGTCTGAAGTAGACAGAAGTGAGGAGATATATTTCAATATTTTCATAAATGCAGATAGAAATGTATATACATTTCTATCATATACTTGTGTCTGTGTAATATAAATTGCGTTGTATAAACATATTCGTGTCTAAATTGCATCTCAGACTCATTCGACACGGAATCAATTATCACATGATATTTTCACTGAATTTTCTGAAACTTTTGGGGGACTTCAAATACTCTGAGATCCAACCAATTATCATCGACAACAAGCAATCTAGCTCTCACCACTTCATACCCAATGATGTTTCAGCCAACACCCTGTGAGTTACGATTAAACAGAAACTGCAATAGTCAGAAAGTGTGGTGATGCAAACGCGCAGCCAGTCAGGCAGAATCCGAGGAACAGGAGAGTTAACGTTTCGAGGATTAGCTCTTCATTTGATTAAGTGCTCATGTTCGCAAAATAGACTCTCCTGCTTCTCTTCTGCTGCCAGACTGGCTGTGCTTTGCCAGCACCACACTTCTTGATCCTGATCTCCAGCATCTGAGAAGACTGACCAGTGAAGATGTAGCACGTTCAGATACCACCGACCCAATCTGCTGCAGAATTAATTCTAATTCCTACAGACATTCAAAGCACCTTTTGCTACACCCACTCTTCAAAGATGTTTTCAGCATCCTTCTGTTCTTATACCCACTGATACATGGCACAGAGAAATCCTAAGATTACTGCCTTTGAGAATCTGTTTTTCAATTTCATTCTGAACTCGTTGAAATCTTTCTTCTCCGTTCTTCTATCTGCATCTGTTGTGGTATCAATGCGGGCAGTGACATCTGTCCGTCCCATCTTCCCGAGAAGTAATTCTGTAGCCAATCATAATATCATTTCATTCAAGGATGCAACGCCCGATCTTATGGTTAGTGAATCAGATATCTGGCCTCTGAACAGTTGTTTTTGAGACTGTCCTTATATGACTACAATAGTTCAGATTCTGGTCAATGATGACAATACAGTAAAATTAACATCACTGAATATCTCCGGGCAATGTTATTAGAGATAATCAGTGCCTGGTATTAGAGTGGCAGGGAATTTCGCTGACAATTGTCAACTCAAAACCTGCTATAAATACAGATTGTGGTACATTTAGACATGGACTGCTTCAGCAGTTGAAGAGTCATGAATGGTACCCAAAGTTGTATAATCATCAGTGAACATCCCTGCTCCTGGCATTATGGTATAAGGGAGGTCATTAATGGAAAGCATGATGATAGTTCAGCTAAGGTTATTCCCCTGAAGAAATTCAGCAGAGATGCCTGGCGCTGAGATTACTGATCTCCAACATCTCCAATATTTTCCATTTGCCAGAAATGGCGTGAAACATCATAGATTTTTCATCTGATTCTCAGTCACTCCAGACCCACAATTTGGTCAATTGCGACCTTGATATAAAGAAATATTGCTCTCACATTATCTGGAATCCATCTGAAGTAATGACGGCATACATTATAATTAGTTTGTCGTTATTTTTAAGTAAGGCGTGGTGAATGACTAACTTCATAATTCTTCTTTCCATTAGTAGGTCACTATGTAAATTGGGGGCAAAACCTGGCTCACTTTAAGTGTATCGACACCTGCGAATTATCTCACATATTTGGTCATCTTCCTTTTGAGCTGTGGAAAGAGGCCTTCTAAAACTGTCGAAGGCAACAATCAAATTACACATGGAAAACCGTGAACAGCTTTTGGTCTCATTATCTGTCGAAGGTGTTTTGACATTGGTTAGAGTCCAGAGAAATTTCATTGGGGTAATTTCGGTTATGGAGGGTTTTCTTTTAATAACTGTAATGTAAAGATTGAGTGTTTCCATATTGTGGTTGGGAAGAATGAGAGGCGATCTTATCAAACCAATTGCAATCCGCAGGAGATTTGGAGAGGTTGTTTCCCCTTGTGGGAGTGTCGAGGGCCACTGGACGCAATCAGTGTAAGCATTTACCTACATAACGGAGATGTCGAGAAGTATTTGTTCTACAAGAAGATTCTGAATCTGTCGAATTCCTATCATACAGGGCAGTCGGTGCTGGGTTATTTAACATATTCAAAGCAGTGATAGATAGAATTTAACTCGGTAAATGAAGCAATAGGTAAAGGGAGAAGTCGGGTCAGTGAAGTCCAGGTTTATCAGATCAGCCATAGTCTCATTGAATAGCGGAACAGATTCAATAGATTGAATGGCCTACTTCTGCTTCAGTTTTCACGTTCTGAACGTGAAGGAGGTGAACAGTGAAGAGGAGATGTCAAAATGTGCAACGTACCGACATCACGGTTGTCATATTCGAATCAAAGTTTGTGCTTCACGAGTGCAAACTCAAGAAAACATACAAGCAGATTTCTGTGAAATGAAGGAAAACTTTTTTGTTTCTTTTGCCAATATTTTGCAAATTAATTTCAAAGAATATGAACCTCGAGGTTTCAGAAACAAACTGTGAAGGGATAGGAGACTTTTAAATGCTCTAACTAAAACAGTCAAGACCTTTGGTGTCATTAAAAGGGGAACTGAGAAAAATACACCATGAAGACATGGTCATTCCTCAGAAGTCACTGAATCAACTTGAGATTTGTTTTATGTCAGTGCACAGCCTTCAGGATAAAAAGCATGCCATTGATATGGTCACTTTTATTGAAATTGCCAGTTATGAAAAATTGTAAATATTGAAAAGGGTCGAAAATACATTTCTGCATGGTACAATGCTCCTGTAAGAGCTATGGAGTCACAGACGTATACAACACAGGAACAGACATTTCAGTCAACATGTCTATGCTGGCCAGATATCCTAGATGAATCTAGTGACATATGCCAACTAGCAGCCCATATCCCTCTGAACGCTTCTTATTTATATACCCATCCTGATGACCTCAAAATGTTGCAATTGTGCCAGCCTCCACCACTTCCTCTGGCAGTTCATTCCATTTATGCACCGCCCTCTCATTGAAAACGTTGCCCAAATTGCTCCTTTCAAATCTTTTCCTTCTGACCTTCAAAGTATTCCCTCGATTTTTTGACTTCCCTAACTCGGGAAAATACCTTGTCCGTTTACCTCATCCATGCACCTTATGACTTTTTAAGCCGCTATAATTTCAGCCCTCAGCCTCTAATGTTCCAAGGAAAATATCCCCACGTTATGTAGTTCAAACTCTCCAATCAGAGCAAAATCCTTAAAAACCTTTGGTGAACATTTTCAGTTTTCACGACATCCTTACTACAGCAGAGAGACCAGAATTGTGGATCGTCCATCTGTACTGTCTGTGTGGAGTTTGCATATTCTCCCCATGGGTTTCCTCCGGGTGCTCCGGTTTCCTCCCACAGGCCAAAGATATGCAGACCATGCGAATTGACCATGCTAAATTGCCCATAGTGAGTGGTGCATTAGTGGGGAGTAGGGGAATGGGTCCTGTCGGGTTGCTCTTCGGACAGTCGGTGTGGACTTGTTGGGCCGAAGGGCCTGCTTGTGCACTGGAGGGAATCGAATCGAATCGAAAAAAAAAACTGGATTAGATATTGTCCTAAACGGCCGCAACATGATCTCTCAACTCAGTATGCAATGGAATGACAAATACCGGCCACTGTCCTATCTACTTCTTCACTGTCCTATCTACCTGCAACTCCACTTTCTATTGTCTTATTTCTGCAGTTGCAGAGAATATTTAATGAACGGACTCAACATTATAGGTTGGTTATGGGAATAAACAATTTTCTCTGTCAATGTTATCAATAGCTAAGCATGAATTAAAGATAATTGCTTTAAAACAAGAGACAACAAGAAAAACGGTTAGCTCTGGTTTGAGACAGCAAGTTGTTTGTGCATGGTCGATATTTGCCTGAAAGTATTGACAACAGATGCACTGATGACCTTCAAAAAGCAAAAGATTGGGCAGTTTGCAAATAAAAAAAATACAGTAAAAGTGATTTAAAGTGCTAAAAATTCAACCTCTCTTTCAACATAGCCAGCACGCATGTACAATTGGCAGATTAGCCTATCGATGTACTATGATTCAATAACCACATATGTGTCAATGGGCTGATTCATACGCATTATTATTCATCCTCTCGTGTCACTGATATGTGTGCAGCAGCATTTACGTTCTAAGAGAGAATGTTTTCTCATTCAGTGAGTAGATGAATGTATAGATAAGACGGAATGTCGACCACTTCTTGGGAAATACGTCAGGCAATTGACTGACATGCTCTTGGAGGAGCACGTTTGGACCTGTGACTATAATTCTGTTCGTCTTAAAATAGTAATGGAAAAGGAGAGAGCTGATACACACGTTTAGTTCTAAATCAGGGCAAGACCAATTTTGATGATATTAAACAGAAACTTTCAAATGTTGATGAGGTGGGGCTCTTCGCAAGCAAAAGGACGTCTGGAAAATTGGAAGCGTTCAAAAGTGACATAACGAGAGTTTGGAGACAACATGTTGCTGTTCTGAGAGTCAAGGGGACAGCTGACAGGAGTAGGGAACGAGGTAAAACGAGGAGTAGGGAACAGTGACTGAAGAGAGACGTTGATGCTCTGGTCAAGAAAAAGCAAGAGGCATATTTCATGTATGGACAGCTGAGATCAGTGAATGCTGTGAGTAAAGTGGGTGTAGGGGCATACGTAAGAGGTAAATCAGTGCGGCATAAAGGGGACAAGAGATAGTTTTGGCAGCTTAGATTAAGGAGAATCCAAAGAGATTTTGCATGTATATTAAGGGCGGAAGAAAGGGTCACTTAAATATGTGAAACGACAGGAGACTTGTTAGATCCTAATCGAATATTTTGTGTCAGAATGCAGAAAGATATGGAACCGAACAACTCAGAAAAATTATTAGAAATCTCTTGAGAAGAGTGCACATCACTGACGAGGAGGCACTGAAACCCTTAAAATGCATACACGTCGACGCATCCCTGTACATGCTTCAGTGTAGAGCAGTATATTGTGCGAATCTAGGAATGAAATTGCGGCATCTCGCAGATCCATCTGCGATATCGACAACAACGGATGAACTGCCAAAAGATTGAAGGGTTCAAGTGTTGTGCTATTATTAAAGAAAGACTGCAAGGAAAAGCCAAGGAACGATAGAGCAGTAAGCCTGACGTCAGTGGTGGACATGTTATTCGATGAGATGCTGAGAAAATAATCCACATGCATTTGGAAAGGCAGGGATTGATGAGAGAAACTCAGCATGACTCTGCACGTGGGAAATCACGTCTAACTAACGTGATTGAGATCTTTGGAGGGGTGACCAAGGCGGTAGATGAAGACAGCATGACAGTCATTGTGCGCATGGGCATTGGCAAGGCCTTTAGCAAGGTTCCGCATGGCAGACTGGATAATACCATGAGAACAAATGTGATGCAGGGAGAGCTAGTGAATTGGGAAAATTGGGTTTGTGCGAGAAGACAGAGGGTGGTGATCGAGGTTGTGGTTCAGATTGGAGGCTGTGACCAGTTGTCTGCCTCATGTATTGGTGTTTCTTTCACTGTTATTCCTCATTAAAGTAAACGTTTTATTTGAGAAAATGGGAGGCATCGTTCGTGAGCTTGCGATTAAGTCAAAATTGGCAATATAACGAATAGTCAAGTAGATTCCTTACAAGGAAAACTGGTCCAGTGGGACGAGGAATTACAGATGGAGTTCAAATTGCCTAATTAGGAATTGTTGCGCCTTCCGAAGAAAAACCAGAGTAGGAAATAATGGAAGGACCCAGAGGCATGTTGACAAACAGACACAGCTAAGTGTGCAGGTACATAGTTCCTTGGAGGTGGTGTCACAGGTAGACTGGTTGGTGAAGAAGAGTGTTTGTCACACTTGCCTTCGTCTGTCAGAACATTGATTACATGAGTTTGGGAGGTCACGTTATGGATGTATACATAATTGGTGAGACCACATTGGGCGTACTGCAGACAATTCAGGTCGGCCAACAGGAAAGGTGTCGTTAAAATGGTAGGAGTGCAAAAAATATTTATTAGGATCTTCCTGAGGCAAGAGGGCTTCAGTTTTGAGGAGAGGCACGATAAGCTCGGACTGTTCTTCCCTGGAGGTTACGATGCTGAAGGGTGACCTTAAAAATGTTTATAAAGTCATGGTCAAAATCACATGATGCCCCGTTATAGTTTGAATTGTCTGTAATCACAAACTTCCAGACCACTGTCTCTTCACCACTACATATGATGAAAGGACAGCGCTTTGAAAACTTGTGATTTTAAATAGCCCCGTTGGGCTATAACTTGGTGTTGTGTGACTTCTGAAGTTGTCCACCCCAGTCCAACACGAGTACATCCACATCATATAATCATGAGTGGCATTTAAAGCCTGAATAGCAAAGGTCTTTTCCCCACTGTACGGAAGTCCAACACAAGAGGGCAAAAGCTTCGGGTGCAAGGAAAAAGATATAAAATTGACCTGAGGGGGAACTTTTCCACACAGAGAGTGTTGCATTGATAGAATGAGCTGCCAGTGGAAGTGACATATGCAGATACAGTTGCAACATGTAATCGGAATTTGGACAGGTACATAGATAGCAAATGTTTCAAGGGATATGGACCAAACGCAGGAAAATGAGACCAATTCTGTTCAGAAACCGTTGTTGGCATGTAACAGTTGAACTGAAGGGTCCGTTTCCACTCTCTGACTGCATGTCTTTAAATAATTGGTGTCCTCGGTGTTTTTAACATGACAAAATAAATCTTGTATCAATAAAGCAATAGGGATAGGGTTATAGTTATGATACCACAATACACTTTCCTGTTAATGGTCTATTCCAACCGATTTTGCGAGATTCTAGCTCTTGCAAAAGGTGAAATGCCGATGGAAATTCAGATCCGGACATTACCAAGTCAACAACAAATGTTGCTTTTCAACTATACTCTGTACAAGTGTTCTTTACTTAGCCTGTGACCACGCTTCCAGTTGATGTTACTGACATTTGGGTGTTTGCTGCACGCCTCCTCCACGATCCATAATAAGAGGCTCCCATTTGTGGTCCGCCATCCCTTCTGTAAGCTCCTTCAAAACATTAGACTTGGAACACTGTCAGAATATCCATGTATCTCACCTCATAACCCTTCTTCTCAAATAACATACGACCTTTCTTGGTTGTGCAACTTCTCTGTGTCAAATATATTGCCTTTCAGTCCTCTTTTTTCCTTCGTTCAGCCCACCAGATTCCCGATTGCATCCTCCCTGACAGTAAACACTAAGTTACCAATGGTATTGGACCCACACTGTTCCCTCTGCATTAGAAACCAAGCATTCAGCCAACTGGGGTACGAAACCTTTGCTTTGCTGTAATGTTCTTGTGTCCATCCTTCCCATTAAGACATTTAAAACTATACAGTTTCCAAATGACCTCCACAATTGCTAATGATGGGGGCAGCAGATGCATGAGAACACATCTATATTCAAGTTACTTCCAAGCCCCTCACCGTCTTGACTTGGAGTTATATCGCATCTCCTGCAATGTTGCTCATTCCTGAAGGGTACTGTCTTTGACCCACCTTCGCAACAGCACTGTGGCTGTCCCTGCCAAGATCAGAGACTGCAATGGATCATAGACACCATCTCAGCTGCGGATGTGCAATACAATATTTGCTTACTTCGTGACTCTCACTGTCTCTTGAATGAATGAAAAGAATACCAGCTCGTTTTCGTCCTTCCAGCTGACAGTCGAAAATGAGACAGCTGGGCCTGTCTATAAACTGCGCCCTCTACTGATACATCCAAATCAGCGCATTTATATCAAATTGAGCAAGAACCCTGAGAGCTGAGTAAAAACAGAATGTTTTCTACACCATTTTTTTAATGAACCAATTCGTCAACACAACCTTCTCCTTCGTATGTTATTGGGGATTTTGCAAACATTTCGTGCTGCACACTTAAATTTGTGAACATCAATTGTCTGTAGACGCCTTGCCAGTAATTCTTGCTCTTTTCCGTTGTACATATAATCAACACTAATACTTTCATCTGCCTTGCCGGTAAACCTTATCAGCAAACTGACTGAATTTGTGTAATCCCAAATAAGGGAATAAGAAGTAGGAGCAGCAGTAGGATATTTGGTCCTTTGAAACTGTTCCACTATGTGATAAATCAACGGCTCATTTGATTCCAGCCTAACTCCAATTGCAGACTGCTCTCCCAAACCATGATTTCCTCCTTAATGCAAAAATAAAGTACAGCCCAGCCTTCACTGCTCACTGGGGAAGACAAAGAGTGAACACATTCAGTGGTTGAGCAAATCCTATCTGAGATGATTAATTGTCTTTATTGTCTATTGGTCAGTCGAAAAAATCTGCCCCTCATTCCTTGCACTCATGAACCTATCTTCAAATTGCATAGTTCATGGAAAATGGAACTTTTGTCTTCATAATAAGTTTTCCCTGGTAGCATCGGGGAGCCTTTTTTTTAATCGTTCACAGGATAGGGGCATCGGCAACAAGACATGTACTAATTTCCAACCTAAATTGCAGTTACCATGACTATTGTTTTCGGAAAGCATGAAGTTGGAGAATGCAGTAAAAGCATAGCAGTTCAGGCATCATCGGATGAGCATGAAAATCGATGTTTCGGGCAAAAGGCCTTAATCAGGAATACAGGCAGAGTGCCTGAAGGGTGGAGAGATAAATGAGAGGAGGGTGGTGGTGGAGAGAAAGTAGCATCGAGTACAATAAGTGAATGAGGGTGGAGATGAAGGTAATAGGTCAGGGAGGAGGATGAGTGAAGGTAGCAAAGAGTACAATGGAGGGATGGGGGTAGGATGAAGGTGAAGAGCTTCAGGGCAGAGGGAATGACCTGGGAGTTGCAGTGGGAGAGGGACTCCCTGAGATTCTTGTAGAGAGAGGAGGAAAACGTCTTCAAGACAGGCATCCTTGCAAGAGAATTCACAGTAGGGTTAAAATCAACTGGGTAAAAACAATGACTGCAGATATTGGAAACCAGATTTTGGAATAGAGTGGTGCTGGAAAAGCACAGCAGTTCAGGCAGCATCCAAGGAGCAGGAAATCGATTTTTAGGGCAGAAGCCCTTCATCAGGAATACAGGCAGAGTACATGAAGGGTGGAGAGACAAATGAGAGGAGGGTGGATGTGAGGTGAACGTAGCATAGAGTACAATAGGTGAATGGGAGTGGGGATGAAGGTATAGATTGTTTTTATCTAGTTGATATTAATCCTGCTCTTCACGTTTATCCCACCCCCATCCACACATTGTACACTTTGCTACCTTCCCCCACCCTTCTCCCTGATGCATCACCTCCATTCCCACTCCCATTCACCTATTGTACTCTCTGCTACTTTCTCCCCACCCCCTCCATCCTCGCATTTGCCTGTATTCGTGATGAAGGGCTTTTGCCCGAAACGTCGATTTTCCTGCTCCTCGGATGCTGCCTGAAATGCTGTGTTCTTCCAGCACCACTCTAATCCAGAATCTGGTTTCCAGCAACTGCAGTCATTGTTATTTACCTGGAGAGTGCAGTACTCAGTGTTTATCTCCAATATTATCGCTGATTCTGACAGTGCTCGTGGGGTTACTGTACTTGGGGGGGCGGGGGTAATACGTCGCTACATGTGATATGGGTATCACTGTCTGGATCCAGTGCTTAGTGCGCATCCTTGTTTCTCCTTGAGAAGATCGAGGTGCGACAATGTTGTCTCTTTAAAAAGGTTATTTTGTCCTTGTTTTCTTTTCAATGATGTCGGAAAGACAGAGATTGCAAAACATCTTGGAAAAGCCTAGTGTAACAATGGCAACGAAGTTAACAATTCTCCCAGTTCAAGCTTATTACGACTTTGGTTTCACAATAACAGAGAGAAACTGTTGCTGTGTAGCAGCGTTCAAAACACCAAAAGATGATTCCTAGTTGACTTACCACTCTGAACTCTCTGAAAGTTGTTCCCTCGGACTGGTAAGAACCCGTGTTTGAATTTCCCTTTTGCAACGGATGTGTTTATGGAACGTTGTTTGATTGCAGCATTTTCTTAATTAAGTTGCTTGTTGAATTTGATCAGTTTTCCAGCAGTTAAGTTATTCTAAATTCTCTTTTCTTTTGTTTGTGGTTCAATTTTGTTTTAAAGTTAATTTTGGTTTTGTAAAACGAATGATGTTAGCAGCTGCATTACCCCTGGAACAGTCACTTCACATCTGCCTACAAAATAAGAAGCTCAGATATCGGCTATTTTCTTGAACTCATTTTAGGAGGTCATATTCGTCCATAACCGGGAGGAGGAGTGGTGAGCTGCCATCTTGAACCACACAGTCAATGTATTGAAGATCGACATATAATGCCATTAGGAAGACAACTCCAGGCTATTGGCTCTGCAATATTGAAGAAATAGCAACACATGTCCAAGTCGGAATGGTGAGTGGTTTCAAGGAGAACTTCCAATTGGTCATGTTCCCAGTTGCAGATACTCAGTTGCAGTCTCATTCATGCAGTGTCACCTCGCAAATTTATTTTTGATAAAAGACTACTAGCCTGGGAATGTTAACTGACAGAATCTGAAGAGACAGAAACTTAAAATCCAGTGTGACTTTTCTGCAAAACTCGAGATGAGTCAGACTTCCTCCAGTGTTTGTTCCTTTACAACTGGGCAATGAGAAATTATGTAACAGGGTTTCTACTCCGACATTCGTGTCAAACTGTGATCAGTTCCGAAGTGAATGTGAAATTTCAGGGTTCCGGATTCTACACAAAACTTGCAGTAGTGCCAACCCTGTGAGTTAATATCAATAAATAACATTTGAGAAATGCTTGAACATGATTGCGTGAGAGACACCTACTACCATTTTGTACCATGTTAACTGTGACAAACCATGAAAGCCTTAAAACTGAGCTCCTTTACTCGCAACAGAAGCTGCCAAGCATTCCTAACATTGTCTGTTAGTTTCAGGGGAAAATAACTTGATAAACAGGCACTATCCATGCAACGTCAGCTGGGAGTTTGTATTTGAACAAATAATGCAATGAGGGCTTTTAATTCTAAGGGCGTGGCCTTGACATTCCTAACGAAGAGCTTATGCCCAAGACTTCGACTCTCCTGCTCTTTGGATGCTGCCTGAACTACTTTTCCAGCGCCACACTTTCTGATCTGACTCTCCAACATCTATATTCCTCACTGTCTCTCGTGCAGCTTTGAGAGAAAGGCTATCATTCATCCCCGGACAGTCGTTGATGGAACAATTAAGGGAGACCATCTTTTTCTTGATCCGGCCTCTGGTGAAGGCACTTTCACAATTTCATTCAGCAACATCCTACGTTCAAGGCTCAGCAAAAGAAGGGAAAGAGATTATTTATTGCAAAGAACCATGGTGGTTAACTTGAAAGCAAAATTGGAAATGTTTGCACTCGAGTGTTTGCTACCTTTTGTTTCCTGTGCGAACCAGTTTGAGATGTTTCGCAGAAGCTCTAATTTATGAAAATTTATGAAACCCATCGTCTTCGCCCTCATCTCATTTAATTGCTTCTCTCTCTCTCTCTCTCTCTCTCTCTTTCTCACTCTGTTCCACGCTTCCGGACTTTCATTTCTCTCTATGTTTCTCACTCTGTGTGGCTCAACACAACCCTTTCTCTCCTTCTCTCTATTCGATCTCTCTCATTCTTTCATTTCTCTCTCTTTCTCTCCCACACCGCCTCTCCACTTCTCATTTCTTCCTTTCTCCCTCTGGTTCCCGTTCTGCCGCCTTGTCTGTCTCATCACTCTCATTCTCCCCCTGTATCTTACATTCTTTCTCTCTCTCCTACTCCCGATCTCCCTCCGCCTCTCTTTCTTCTATACATCGAACATTCAAGTTGAAGATCCAACCAATCACCTTCCCTGACGGATATTATTGAACAAATGTGGTTTTCTCGAATAGCATGAGCTTCATGGTTGCTTTTTCGACTTAACATATTCATTCCGATCAATAACACAATCTGCCTTCGTAATTTCTAGGCCCGCTTACATTTTTCTGCTTTAAATTAATTTCCCAGCATACTGCAAACGACTGTTGTGCGGATCAAATGACACACGATGAACATATAGAGTAACGTAATACATCCAGAAGCTAACTGACACCGGATTTTCACGAGGGAAAACAAAAGTACATTCTGAATTCGTGGGGAATCGTATTTGTTTTCATTACATTAACTATACTTCAGACATGCAGCTGACCTGCAAGACACAAGAACAACAACTCGGAGAAGGCCAAAAAAAGAGTGATAACATCTATTACTGCAAAAAACAGTGAAGCTGATAACTGGTATGTTAGTCCTCACAGCGAGAGAATTCCCGTACGGGGCAGAAATGTGTCATTGCAATTGTAGGGCTTTGATAATTACACATGGAGTGCTATGTACAAATTCGTCTCCTTCTCCGATGAAGGGTGTTCTGGCTATGAAGGGAGTGCACTGAAGGCTTACCAGACCGATTCCTGGAATGCAGGACGAATGTATGAAGAGATACTGGATTTCTGAGGAGGATATTCATTGGAACTGAGAAGAATCAGAGAGGTTCACATTGAAACCAATACAATTCCAGCAGGACAATACGGGAAATTTCAGGAAGGATCTTCCCGGTGACTAGGGATCCAGAACCAGAAATCACAGGTGAAGTACACAGGCAAGGCCTCTTGAGACTGGGATGAGTAGAAATGTATTTAACTCGGGACTGGTGAGCCTGTGGAATTCTCTGTCACAGTAAACAATTGAAGCCAAAACATCGAATGTTTTCGATGAGGATTTCGGTTTAGTTATCAATTTGAAAGGGTTAAATGACGATGGAGGAAAACAACAAAAAAGTGCTGTGCTGAATGATGACCCACAACCAGAGTGAATGGTGGAGTAGTCGAGAGGGCTGTCGGGATCACTCCTGTTACTATCTGCTATGTTTCTATCAATTGCAGAATAATGGAGGACCAGCATCATGTGGTCAGGCTCTGAAATGGTAGAAATGAACATTAGAATTTGTAAAAGGACCTGAGGGGAAAGGATGTGTTCTTCCTTGAGTTGCGTTGTGTTTCTTGGGAAAAGTGTAGCAAGCCCAGGACACAAATATTGGCATGACAATGAGGTGTGTTAATGAAACAGCAAGCAAATAATCAATGATCGATTTCAGGTAAGAAAACAAAAGATGGGTTCGAAGGAAACTCTACGGATGTCACAAACACGGTTGGTTTCGATTATGTCAATTTACTGTTTTCACAACAGTTAGGATGCAAAGATACTTGTCTGTAAGTAAGACAGTTGCGTGAGTTAACCTGCGTCAGTTAGAGGCAAGAAGAATTTACAGGAACCTGAGGGTGTGATGAATGACAGCTTCAGAATGTAGAAAAAATGCACACAATCACGTTAATGGGCTACCTCTTGAAAAAGTGGAACCTGTAGGCAGGGAGTGCAGGGGTCTCTCTTAGCTTTCCCAATCTTAACTAAGTATGTAGTTCTGCAAACTTCAAGCGGTGATGGGCTCTCAGAATGAGGCAGCATTGACAGTCAAGCAAGACTGATTCTGTTGCAATGAATGATGTGTCTGCTTCCAAGCAATTGCGCTCGGAGACGTTATAGTCAGGAGCAGAAATGCACATTTTTGCAGCAGACAGCAAGATATCAGAATGCGTGTTGCCTCCCTGGTTCCAAGGTCGAGAATCGATCAGAGACGGTGCAGAAGTTTCTCAAAGGGGAGAGGAACCAGCAGGAGGTCGCTGTACACAACGACAAAGGAAAAGAAAGATGACACCATTCTGTCAGGAGAATTCAAGGAAACTAGTCTGAATTTTTTTTAAAATTCGAAAGAGGTCAAACATCTGATTTACTTCTGGTTCTACATGTTAGTGACAGTAGGGATTGAAGAATAGAGTAGAGGAATGAGTTGTTGCAGGGGGCATGGTTTGGCACATTTTGATCATTAGGATCGCCTCTGGGGTAGGGTGACCCGAATAAGAAGGATGGTTTGTATCAGAATTGGAAGAGGGACAATATCCTGGAGGGGGGATTTGCCAGTGCCACTCCCGAGGCTTTATCCTCGTCAGTAAGTGAGACAACTCGATGGGAATTCAAGAGATAGTGAGCAAAGAGATAAGTCTGAGGCTGGTGCAGTTGAGAACAGGGGCAACTAAAATATTAAAAGCAGGCGAGTGCAAGGCAGAGAACTATGAAAGACTGATAAATTAAACTTAATTTGTCTCGATGCAAGAGGCCTGAAAGGTAACTCAGATAAACTGAGATCATGATTGGGAGCATGGGACAGGAATGTCAAAGGCATTACATGAACGTAGCTCAGGGAATGGCTGTACTGGTAGTTTATTTTTTAGATTATTTAGTGTGGAAACAGGCCCTTCGGCCCAACAAGCCCACACCGACCATCCAAAGAGCAACCCACCCAGACCCATTCCCCTACATCTAATACTACGGGCAGTTTAGCATGGCCAACTTACCTAACCTGCACATTTTTGGGAGGAAACCGGAGCACCCGGAGGAAACCCACGCAGACACGGGAGAATGTGCAAACTCCACACAAACAGTTGCCTTAGGCTGGAATTAAACCCAGGTCTCTGGCACTGTGAGGCAGTAGTGCTAATCACTGTGCCACTGTGCCACCCATAGTTTGGGTACATTGTTGGCGTGGACTGATTGGACAAAAGGGTTAGTTTCCATGCTCTATGATTCCATGCAACCATTGCTGATTATCATAAAAACACATCTGGTTCATTGATGTCCTTTTGGGAATTAGATTTACTGTCCTTACCCTAACTGGCCTAGGTGTGATTTCAGATCCACAGTAATGTGGCTGACTCCTAACTGCTCTTTGGGTAATAAGTACTGGCCGAATGCGCGGCACCTACATCCCATGGTTGAATTTTAAAAGAACAGTTTCATGTACTGGGGGATAGATGCTATGGGAAGGATAGCTGGGGGGACAAAAGAGGAGATCAAGTGGCATTTATGATTAAGGAAAGCATTACAGACGTATTTGGGAAGGTTATTCCAAAAGAACACCAATGAATGTATTTGGGTGGAATTTGAGAAATATGGAAGGGTTTGTCCACTTATTAGATTGTAATTTAGGCCTGTAATGATCAGCGATAAATTGAGAAGGGATTTTTCTTTTCAGGAGATCTCAGATGTCTATACAAATAATAGGGTTGTAATGGGGTACTTTAACTTCCACACGTGAACTATGAGGTCTATCGTGTGAAGGTCTTGGATGGAGATGAATTTGCTAAGTGAGTTCAAGAAACATTTCTTATTCAGTATGTGAATTAACCTAGGAGAGAAGGAGCAAAATTTGACCCATCTTGGGCGGAAATTGGGACAAGCGATTCAGTTATCAATCGGGAAGAACTTTGGAACTGGTGATCATAATTTTATTGCTTTTAAAATAGTCATGAAAATTATCGGCTGTGGCACTGGAAAAGCACAGCAGATCAGGCAGTATACGAGGAGTAGAATATTCGAGGTTTCGGGCATACATCCTTCATTAAGACTGAAGAATGGCTAATGAACAGAAGGTCGATTACCCTCCTGCTCGGATGCTGCCTGGCTGGTTGCGAATTTCCAGCGCCTGACGTTTCCACTCTGACGGTCCAGCATCTACATACCTCGCTTATTTCCAGATGCAAACTTATCGAACTGATTTAAAGCAATACAAATCGTATTAAGGCCGATTTTGATGGTTTTAGGTAAAAATATTCAAAAGCCGATTAGTAGAGGTTATTCTCAGTCAAGGGGCGTCAGAAAACGTGAAGACCATCAAAAACAGAGGAACAGAGGTGACGAGAGTTCAGAGACAATATGTTCCTGATACTGGAAAGGGCAAGGCTGGTACATGTGGGGAGTACTGGATGACGACACAAATTGACACTCCAATGAAGAAAAGGTAGGAGGCACCTGGAAAGTATAGACAACTGGGATCAAGTGAACCCTTAAAGTAGTATAAGTCCAGTAGAAGTGTACTGAAGAGGGAAATGAGGAGGGGATAGGGGGACATTGAAGAGTTTTGGCAAATACACTTAAGGAGAATCCAAAAAGACTGCACAAATAAATTAAGCTGAAATGAATAAGTAGAGAGAGAATAGGGCGACTTCAAGATTAATTCGTTCGACTGGGTGTGGAATTGCACGAGATGGGAAAGACACTGAATGAATATTTCTTCCCATTACTTATTTGGAAAACGACAAAAATTCATTGAGTCCCAGCGCAACACAATATTGAAACAAACATTTTCGACCTACTTTCCGTGCCAACCACATATCCTAAAAAAACCTATTCCCATTTGCCAGGGTATATCAAATATCCATTTGACACTTCTTAATCATAAACTAAACTAGATTTTTATAAATGTTGTGGTTGCTCCAGCCTCCACTACTTTCTCTGACAGACATGCAACACTAACTGCGTGAAAACGTTGCCCCACAAGTCACTTTTTAATGTTTCCCCTTCAACCTGAAACCAATGCCCTCTTGTTTTGAGCTCCCACAATCCAGGTGAAAAAAAGACCTTGTCTGTTCATCCTTAATATTCCCTTCATGGCTTCATAAACCTCTATAAGGTCACACCTCAACCTCCGGCGCTCCAGGGACGATAGCTCTCAGCCCCTCCCAAGATGTCACACGCGCTACACCTGGCAACATTCTTATGATTTTATTTTTAACCCCTTCAAGTTTCGCAACATCTTTCCTTCAGCAGGGAGACCAGAATTGCGCACAGTATTCAAAATGTGGCCTCAACAATGTCCAGTCCAACTGCAGAATGACCTGACACCTTCTACAATCAGTACACTGATCAATAAAAGCAAACAAACCAAATGCCTTTTTCGCAATCCTACCTTGGACTTCATTTCCAAGGTACTGTGAAATTCTACTGCAGGGTATTTTAATCAGCAGCACTCCCTAAATCTGACCGTTAAATATATGCCTTTCCAAAATGCAGCACCTCACATTTAACCACATTAAACTCCATCAGGCACTCTTCGGCCCATAGGGCCAGCTGATCAAGGTGTCGGTCTATTCTAAGATAACCTTCTTCATTGTACACTACACTTCGAATTTTGCTGTTAACTGCAATCTTAATATCCACACCTCCTATGCTCACATCCAAATAATTTATGTAGATGACCAAAAGCAGTTGATCCGTCACCGAGTTTTGTGGCATGCAGCTGGTCACAGACCTCCAGAGTTAAAAGCAATCGTCTTTCACCATCCTGTCTCTTCTACTTTCGAGCTAGTTCTGCATCCCAATGGCGAGTTCGATGTGTATTACGTGTGATCTAACAATTCTGATAGTCTACCAGGAGGAAAATGGTTGACCATGTTTGTGAAGTTCGTTGAGAACGCATCCACTGCACTTCCCACATCAATCGTCCTCGTTGCTTCCTCAAACAAATTAATCAAGTTAGTGAGAAGCGATTTCCCACGCACAAACTCATGTTGGCTATCCCCAATCAGTCTTGACCTTTCCAAATACATGTAAATGCTGGCCTTTGGGATTCTCGACAACAGATTATCCACCACTGATATCGGCCTCAACGGTATATCGTTTTCTGACTTTTCCTTATCATATTTCTTCAATACTGTCATCGCGTTTGTCAACCTCCAACATTTTGGTATCCCCTCTGTGACTATCAAAAGTATAAATAACTCTCTAAGGGACAGAGAAATCCCTTCCCTACTTCCCACAGAGTTTGAGCATATACCTGATCGCGTCTTGAGGATTTATTAAACTTGATGCATTTTAAGACGTCCAACACCGCTTTCTCTGAAATATAGACATTTTTCAAGACATCGCTATTCACTTCTCCCATTCTCTGTCTTCCATATCCTTCTCCACAGTAAACATTGATGCAAAATGCTCGTTTAGTACTTTCCCCATCTCCTATCATTCCACACATTGGCGACTTCGCTGATGTTTAAGGTGGTCTGTTATTTCACTTATTATTATTTCGTACTGAATACATGTGTAGAATGTATTTGGATTCTCCATAACTGTTGAGTCCCCATAACCATAGTTACCTAATCTATCCTACGTCCCCTTTTTGCCCTCCTGATTTCCCTATTAAGTATATTCTGACGGTCTTTATACTCTTCGAGGGATTAGCTCGATCCCTGCTGTCTATACCTGAAGTATGCTTTCTTGAACAACACCACAACTTTTCCAGTCATCCAGCATTCCCTGCAAATAGCAGCCTTGCACTTCAAACAAACAGGAATATACTATCTCTGTACTTCCATTTTGAAGACTTCTAATGTTTCAGCCATTCCTTTACCTGCGAGCATTTGTGACAATCAACTTTTGAAAGATTTTAACTGACACCATTAAAGTTGCCCTTTCTACAATTAAAAGCATTATCTTTTAGACTAGGTCTAACCTTTTCCATCACTCTTTCATTAGTAAGAGAATTATGGTCGCTGGCCCCGCATTACTCCTCCACTGACACCTCAGTCACCTGTCTGCTTTACTTACAAGCCTTTGGTCAAGTTTTGAATATTCTCTAGTAGGTATATCCACATGCTAAAAACGAAAATAAGACAAAACATCTTGAACATACTTAACAAATTCCTGTGTATCCAGTCCTGTTTGGAAAGTCAAAATCCACGGCCATAATCATCCTATTATTCTTATAGAAAACTGAGATCGCCTTACAAACTTGTTGCTTACTTTGCTGCTGAATGTTGAAGTATCGATACTAAAATCACAACAAGACGATCGTTCCTTTCTTATTTCTCAGTTCTCAACCAAATATCACTCCTGGACATTTTCTGAGGAATATTGTACCGAAGCACTGCCATAATGTTATCCTTAATCAAGAACTCAATCCCCGTCTCCATTGCCCGCCTTAAAATCCTGGGAGTCTATGCTATGTACCATGGTACATTAAGTTACCAGTTGTGTCCATCCCTGAGCTACCTCTCTGCAAACGCTGTGATGACTCAGTCTCCTGTTCCCAATCATGTCCTGAGTTCATCTGCCTTACCAGTTAGGCTTCTTGCATTAAAGTGGATGTGATCTACTAATCAGTCCTACCTTATTCTCTGCTCATTCATGCCTACGATGACTGTTGACCTGCTCCTTTTCCTAGCTGTACCAGTTTCAGACTGTTTTCTTTCAATTAGATTTCACTTCTACCCCTAAAGCGATTCCAAACTTCCAAAAATGTGAATCCTTTTCGCATGCACAGCTTCTTAGCAACACATCCATCTGCCTTATCCTTCTGTTCCCTACCCTCACTATCACGTCGTACTGGGAGCAATCCAAAGATGTTATATTCCTGTCTTACCTCGTTAATTCATTTTTCATAATCTCGTCCTTTTCTCTTTCAATGTCTTTAGTTCCAATGCGTCTAACTACCTCCTGCTAGTCCCTCTCCCTTTTTGTGAATATACTGTGACCCCATAGATTTTCTTAATCCTGAGACCAGGGAGGCCACAAAACACTATTCTGCTGTGTCGTTCTCGGCCTCAGGAAAATCTGACTACAGAGTGGCCTGTCATAATGTCATGAAGATGTGGGTGCGCTGTACCTTTAAGAGAATTAAAGGCCAGCAGACCTTCCTGGCCACACTAAGAGTTCTGACAAAAAGATACGATGTAACATTTCGTTGAAAACTCAAATATTTGGTTGCCTGGAGATGACAAAAATAAGTTCGAATTAGGCCAAACCGTTTAAATCACACCCGCAAAATAACTCCAATCAAGTTTGAATTGTGTACACTGACAATCATAAAAGCCAAAGACACAATCCGGTGCTTTGGGCGTACTATTGAACAGTGGAGAGAAGTGTCAAGCCAACGACATTTGAAGACTGCCCAGATAATAGCTGCCTTAAATGTACTTCTATCGACAGGTGGCCACGGAATCAGAAATCCCAAAGAAAAAAGAAAAGGATTTTCGAAATCTGGCTGGTCCTTGGAAAGTTGAAGTTTGGTAAATCTTAATCGTTGGTTTTATGGGACTAGCATTTTTTTTACATTACTTACAGTGTGGAATCAGGCCCTTCGGCCCAACAAGTCCATACCGACCCGCCAAAGCGCACTCACCCACACCATTCCCCTACAATTACCCCTGCACCTAACACTACGGCCAAACTTAGCATGGCTAATTCACCTAGTCTGCCCTTTTTTGGACTGTGGGAGGAAACCGGAGCATCTGGAGGAAACCCACGGAGACACAGGGAGAATGTGCAAACTCCACTCAGTCAGTCGCCTGAGGCGGGAATTGAACCCGGGTCTCTGGCACTGTGGGGCATCAGTGTTAACCACTGTATTGTAAAAGAAGAAGGTAAAAGATCTATTAGAGGAAGGAGTTGTAAATAGCTGTTATTGAATAATTCTCTGCGATACTCCAAGAAATAAAGTTGTCAATTTTTACTTTAAATACTTCTTGGCTTCTCGAATTTTCACAGATTACATCGTGAGATAAATCTTTTTGTGTTGCTGGTTGAAATTAAGAAGGAGCGTTTACTCCATGTCGTGACAATAATCATTTGCTGAGAACATTATGTACCCCTATTTGCATTAGAGTGGACCTGGAGAAATAACTAGACACCTTGACAAGAGTGTCCTTAGTACAGAGGAAGAGATGCCAGACAGGTGGATAAATCCGCTGGAATGGATCAAGTAACTTTCAGAAGTTTTGGGAAGCAAGAGAAAATATTTCTGAGTCCCTTGTTGATGTATATGTACCAGCGATAGCCATGGGTGATGAACCAGAAGCCTGGGCATGGCTAATGTGGCCCTATTATTCAGAAACGTCATACGTAAAAGTTAGGGAACTTTACAGCGGTGAGCCTGACGTCAGTGGCGGAAGGTCGATGGAGGGGATGATGAGAGACAGGATTTTCGTGTATATTTAGAAAGGCAAAGACTTATTAGGGATAGTCAAAATGGCTTTGTGCGTGGGCAATCGTATCTCATTAAAGTTATTAAGTATGTTGAAGAGATGAAAATGAGACTGATGAAAGCAAAGTGGGGGAAGTTGTATATATGGAATTCGACAAGGCGTTCTAAGAAACTGCATTGTAGATTGGTTAAAAAAGGTTTAAATACATGGATTCCAGAGAAAGCTATCTGTTGGACACAAAACTGGCTTTAGAGTGTGGACAGAGCATGATGTTGGGGGATTGGTTTATGGACTGAGACCTGTGACCAGTCGTGTGTCACATGGGTTCATTAGGGTCCAGTACTTTCGATCATTGAAATCAATGATTTGGATGTGCATGTAGCAGGAAAGGTTAGTAAGTTTACAGGTTGCAACAAAATTGCTCATGTCGTGAACAGTGAAGTAGGTTATCTCACAGTACAATGTGAACTTGATCACGTCGGCCAATGGGCCGAGAAGTGAGGTAGAGATTAATTTACTTAAATACAATTTCATATATTTTTGAAATGCAAATTAGGGCGGGACATTTGCACATAATGGCGACGTCCTCAGGAGTGTTGCCGAACAAAGAGGTCTCGGAGTTCAGTTTCATACTTCCTTGAAAGTGGATTTACATGTTGACAGGGTCGTAAAGAATGCGTTTGTTTGGCTTGCCTTTTTTGCTCAGTGCATTGATCAGAGATGTTGGGATGTCACGTTACAGCTGTACAGAACATTGGTTTTCACATTTATGGTTAACATGATAATGCTTGTCTCCTTGCTTTTGGAAAGATGTTGTTAAACTTGAACGAATGCAAAAAACACTGACACGGATGTTGCTGGGATTGAAGGGTTGGAGCTCTAGGGAGAGGGTGAACAGTGTGGTATTGATTTCCTTCAGAAGTAGGCACATTATAGGTGACCTCTAAGCTGTTGAAACATTCATGTTGGACATGTTTAGCTTGAATGCACAATGCCTTTTAACTCGGGTAGAAGAGTGCAAACCTGGATTCATAGTTCAAAGCTGAGAGGGGAAAGATTTGAAAGCTACATGAGGCCCACCGTTTTTCATGCAGAGGGCGGTACATATATGAAATTAGTTTCCACAGGAAGTTGTAGAGGCTGGTACAATTACGACATTTAAAAAGAGTCTCGATCGTTGTATGAGTAATAAAGACTAAGAAGAATATGATACAAATGTTGAAAAATTAGTCTAGATTAATTTACGTTACCTGTGTGGAATACATTTAGACCGAAGTGTCTGTTTCCTCATGTGCAAAACAATGACTCTATTATAGATGGAACGAAGACAAGCCTTTGCACAATCGTTCGGGAACATTGGAATTTCCCCACACGAGATAACTCTGATACTCTGTCACTGAGAACATTCAAAACAGAAGTCAACATATTTTCAGTTCTGTAAGAAAAAGAAAAATGTGGATTATGCAAACAAACCAGAGGTTGGTGTACTTCATGGTGGAGAATGTTCGAGGGATTGAATGATCCACTACTGTCCCTTTCCCTGTTTCATATTTACTGAATTAAAGGTTTTCCAGATGAATCATGGAGGAACTCATGCTGAATTTATGTCTATGGAATTATGTGGAACATGCTGAAGTTGACCATAATTTAGAAACCCTCTTCACAATAACATCTGGTGCTAAAGTGCCATACATTATATGCACTAAAAGCTCAAGCCTCAAGATACCTAACACAACAGGGCAAGCATCAGTGAATTGAACACAAGACTTAACTAAGAGAATTGGAATGAATCATTTGGAGGCAAAAACGTAAGTACAATATGGAAGTCCTTTAAACAGGATATTTTTCAGCTCAACAGCAGAAATAGGAAAGGGAGAGCTACCAATTCTGGCAATCACCAGATGGCAAAAAGACTGGCAAAGTAAATGGAAAACAAAACTAATGCAGAAAATATAACGCTAAATACAGTCGGGAATGGAATTTAATGCAGAAAAGAAGTACAGATCTTCAAATGTTTGACTGACTTGACTTGACAGAATCTGAGGTCTGACGAAACAAAGATAAATTTTATTGAAGGAAATCAGGAAATGTCACAATTTCAAGTGGAAGGGAAAAGCCAACACTTGTACTGAATGAAGGGAAAATATTGATTGCTTGGCAAGTTTAGATTGGTGGATACAGAGAGGATACACATTGATAACGATGGACAACTAAAGACAAGGGTTTGCTAAATTTCAAAACAGACCCGTTGACTCAGATCAATGAGGCCATTGCCCTCAGCAAGGAATAAGCAAATGGCTGTCACTTTTGTCGAATTAAAACACATGCAGTTCATGCAGATGACCTATCTGTCTGCAACGAATAGCCTTCTGATCAGAGGATTAGATAGGGTAGCCAGTGAAAGTCTTTTTCCTAGGATGATTACGTCAGCTTGTACGAGGGAGCATAACTATTCTGCAGAGCTTCCAGCAAACTCGTGCGTTGCAGAGTGACTGATCCTAACTTGTTTCTCAACGCAATTCAGATGTCCAAGCTGTTTTTAATGAAGCAAAGTGTTGTATCCAACCAGAATGTGTTTGTGAATCTCGAAATACAGTTGCTGAGATCAGACATTTTGCTGCAATTTCACAGCATTTTCCGGATCGCCCAGAATGTATGAAGTATTATATTGACAATCAATTTGGGATTCAAGTTCATGAAATGCAAAAGACAGTCCCAGAATTGTCACTAATTTGGGTAAAAGAACAGAAAACAAAAGTTGTGTTTATTTAAAGAAACAACAAGTGCTACACAAGGCGTGTTGTAACTGTAGGAGCAAAATAAAATTAATGTTTCAAACACAAGGTGGAAATGTGATGGTGTTTATGCTGAAATGATGGTGTGCATGTGCAACAAAGTGGAAGCTAAAGGAAAAGTTAATGAGTGCATGAAGTTACAGCTCAAGGGTGACATAAACCAAGTGCAAAGGAAAATGATAATAGTTGGGCACAATGGGCAACTACTGATAGAGAGCAGTGTTTAATAACCGATTCCTCACACCTCCTCATCCCTCCAATAACGTTCCACTCGTCCTCACGTTCCACACACTGGCATCCTCATTGGAATCATCAAAACTCATCTTTTCCATTACCTCCAACTGGATGCTACCATCACTCACATATTCCCACCCCTTCCCTTGCACGAATATTTCACTCTTGGACATTCTATTCCAATCATCTACCAACTAACATCTCCTACAATCCGCATGGCGTCGTCCTCTGCAATCTCAGAAGGTGCAACATTTACGGATATATCTCCACACTCTTTCATACCCAAGGTTCCAGACATAGCTTCCAAGGGACCGATTGAATTATCTGTACGAAGAACATAGAACATATAACAATGCAGCGCAGAACAGGCTCTTTGGTTCTCAGTGTTGCGCCGATCTGTGAACTATTCTCAGCCCGTCCCCCTACACTATCCCATCATCATCTGTGTGCTTATCCAAGGATTACTTATATCTCCTGAATGTTTTTGAGTTAACTTCATTGGCAGGTAGGGCATTCCACGCCCTAACCAATCTCTGAGTAAAGAACCTGCCTCTGACGTCTGTCTTAAATCTATCACCCCTCAATTTGTAGTTATGCCCCTCTTACAAGCTGACGTCATCATTATAGGAAAAAGACTGTCTCTGTCTACCCTATGTAATCCTCTGGTCATCTTGTATATCTCTATGAAATCCCCTCTTGGCCGTCTTCTTTCCAATGAAAGCAGACCCAGACCTCTCAGCCTTTCCTCACACGACCATCCTTCCAGACCATGCAATATCCTGGTAAATCTCCTCTGCACCTTTTTCCAATGCTTCCACATATGGCGACCAATAACTGTGCACAATATTCATGTTGCAACCTGTAAACTTCGTAACTGTGCAGCATGATATTGCAGCTCCGGAACTCAATCCCACTGACAATGAAACCTAACACATCGTATGCATTCTTACCGGCACTATCAACAGAGCTCCATTCGAATCAGTTCACTGTTTTCACCTGTTTACGATGTGGTCTGCGTTACATTGGGCAGATAAAACAGAAAGCAAATACAGACAAAATTAGTCAGTTGATTGTAGCCACAAATGCATCTTCCAGCCCATAGATTAAGCTACTGCAGAGCAGGCATGCCATTGGTCATGCATGTACCATGTGAGGACAAATGGTACTTCCATTCTTAAACGTTTCATTTTTTGAGAAGAACGTCTTCGCTATGTGGAGAATCGTTAACCCACTGAAGATTCTCTGCAATTTAATACAATCGTGCCTGATAGAATGCTCAAAGCCACAGTGCTCCAATAATGCATAACACCATTGGCAATCAGAAATCGATCAATGCTTACTTTAAAAGCTCTCAAAAACTGAAATTGCTTTTCAGGCTGTGGGATGGATTTCCAAAAGTTCACGGCTATTGAAGGGAGAAAATGATTCGTATCGGTTTTTTTCTCAAAAGTCGCAGCTCCCTTATTTGTAGATTGTTCGTCAGATTCTTAACTCGACAACTGCGGGTGGAGGTGGTGGGGGAACAACACTTGACCTGCATCGACCCTGTCTATTGCTTTAAGTATTTTGTAAGTCTCAACATAGTCAGCTCTCATTCGTCAAAACTCCAGATAATCCAGGCCCAGTTTTCAAGTTGCACTGTCTCGCCAATCCAGGATCAAATTCCGAACTGTTTTCTCTCTGCTGCTGAGACCTGGTGCTTTTTCGGTTCCATTTATATTCGGTTACATTTTATGTCGACCACTTTTTGTGTGCTTTAACTTCGATTGCCATTCTGTTCTTGTAGCCATTCAGCATGACAAAGCAGGAAGGTTCTGTGTCTTTTTTCCTTGTTAACATGTTCATCTTCAGTTTTTACACAAAACAACAATTATTGGATTTGATATTATTTAAGAGAATGTGCAGCAATGTTATAAATTCGATCCAATTGTATTTTTGGTTCATCTTTGTTGATAGTGAAGATGAGAGATGTGGGACGAGCTGAAGTTGGTTACGCAGCTATGTTGAGAGAGCAGAACCTAGTTTTATTACTAAATAAAGGTTAACATTCCTGCAGAGTTATAGTCAAATGTGAGTTTCTGCAATTAGTACCATCATGATGCAGGCCTGTGGGAAAAGGAATGATAGCATCGAAACGAAACTCTGCAATGGGGTGAGAAATTGTTGATATGATATGCTTTGAATGCGACAGTGCAATGAGAAAGGAGGGACAATTGAAATCTTTGAAAATGTTACAGGCTGAAATGCGTCTCGTGTCGATGCTTGGGTTCGATGTATGGGTTCGATGCAAGATAAAGGGAAGAAAGGAATTATATGTGATAATACTGGATAGTAGGATCGCTGCAAGTTTGAGTTAGTTTCAAGTGACAAAGGCTAAGGAAAGGAGACATTGTTATTTTGTCAGGAAAGATGCAGGGATGTGAAAAGAAAAAAGCACTGTGACTTAAATTTCTGAATTATGTAGTCCGTTCGGGAGACAGGGAATTCATGGAGTTGCTTTGCAACTGATACAAGGCTGCATGGATATTGTGTATCAATGGGATCAGTTGCAGAGTGACGGTGGCAGGGAGAGAGAAAAACATCAGAGCCAAGTGTTTTTCTTAACAGTAGTGATTGGCATAAATAACATTTACTTTGCAACTCCCTTGAATATTACATATTTAAACACGTACGGTTGTTAAATTTGCGCCATACATTCATTTCCTATGTAGATGGGCAAGCTACCACAGATTCCCATGTTGCATCTCATACGTTGACATATCGGTTCATAAATCATTCTTGTTCCCTTCTAATTCTCTGTGTCGACAAAACATGGCTTAGAGCCAAAAGCAGGAGGTTGAAAGTTATTCCCTAATCTTTACAAAACATGGTTTGGATCCAATGCAGGAGGTTGAAATCTGTATTCGGCTACTGTTTTGCACATCAACTAATTTCTTCTTGGAAATCTCACACTTCTGCCTTTTCTGTTCAATGCATTAATCACCACATAGTCTAATGCTGAAATTACTGAAAGTACTAAGGCAGAGCTGTCAGAAATTCGAGAGTATTCATGGTATACAAATTCATACGCTGCTAATAACTTGAAACACATTGACTCTTTCCTGACTGAACAGTCGCGACAAATTTCATCCTTTTTTTCCAGCTCTTAACCATCTTAACCATCGTTACACCATAACAAACGGTTTGACTGAAAATATTGTGTAATTATATGATTCTTTCAGTAGTGCATCATCAGATGAGAACACAGAACTCCTGGGGCAATATGAGAATATTCCTAACGTGAGGGAGTAATATTTTATTCTTACTAATCATAAATCGAGATGAGTTACTCTGATCATGCCTTTTTTTTGGTATGTCATTTACTTCCCAGGATCCGTAATCAGGTACCAGATCGGTTCCGCCACGTATCATACAGGATGGATAATCTTTGTTTATTACGTACAATTTATACATTAATTCCACCTGCTGGTGTCATTGCACGCATTCATTTGGTGAACAGAATGGCTAGGTTCTGGTGAATGAAGTGCTAGCTGGGTGGGGAAAGGGTGGTAGTGGACTTGGTCATGAACATTCAGCGTCTTAACAATTGTCCTTAATGAAAGTAGCATATAAATAAGCGTTAATATGTTATATGAATGCAAAAGCTTGCATTTTATTCAATATTATCATACTTAGACATAATAGAGAAGAGGCAACTGTTGTTCCCCAACGCTCTTGCGCACAGAGATTGACTGTTTTGACAACGTAACAAACTTGACGACGTTCAACATCAGCAGTCCACGTCTAAAATGCAGGAAAAAACTGAATGGAATCCAGACAAGTAGTAAGCCAGATTCTTGCCACTTGTCAGACAATGACCATTTCTAAGAAGAGACATCAGAAGCATCATCCAGAGACAATCCATGTCAATTCTATCACCGTCTACCTTGTGTGTGTATGCACGCCTCAGTGTAGAGCTCCCACAGATCAATTCATCGAAATTCCTGAATAAAGAGAATTCCATTTTTGTAGGGTGAAACAAAGTTCCTACATTTAAAACATAAAATCGACACTTCTCTTGACAAAAGACATAAGACTGGAGCGACACGTAACAGCACAGATAAAGAAAGGGCAATCCTTTAAGATAGTTTAAAGCAATATCACAGCATTGCATAAATTGATGTCAAGATTTAAGGGATCGACACAAAAAAGAACGACAGAAAGCAGGACGCAGAGGGAGGTTTATGTTGCTTTGAAATAGAAACTGGTATAAAGAAAATTGAACAGTAATTGAAATGATGAAGGATAGCGTGAAACAGTCGATTAATGTGTGTGTTGCCTTTCAAGCTGACAACAAGGTAAATATTGAATGTGAACAGAGGTTCATGGAAACCTAACTGTGTACTAGCAGCAATTTCGTGATGAGTCTGGGCTTGAGATCATGAAATAAAGGGCTGGAGTTTGAGATACAGGTGAACATTTCCATGTGCCATGATACCTGATCTGCTACATTGCAAGAATAAACACGAGAGTCCGTTACTAAATGTTCCTGTCTGAATATTTAGACATGTTAAACTCCAGAATTGTGCTGAGGCGTGCTCGACAGACACTAGGGTCAGAGTTTATAAGAATATATTTCTAGAGTATTGAGGTATCTTCCACTAAATAGTGAAAAGTGCATTCAAGTACGTCATGTCAGGGTTAGTTTTTGGCTGACACGTGCCCTTGTGACCAACGATGGGCGTTCACATGTTATGCAGTACATCGCACAATCGTTCCTGATGAAGAGCTAATGGTGGAAGCCTCGACTCTTCTATTCCTCGGATGCTGCCTGAGCAGCTCTGTTTTTCTAGCACCACACTTTTTGACTCTGATCTCCAGCATCTGCAGTCCTCACGTTCTCTACAGTCCTTCAGCAGAGAGAAGAGAACTTCATTTCCAATCGCACTGTATATGTGAAAACACAGTTATAGCGTTTAATAGACAATTTGATAAGGATGTGTTTGGCATGTGCGAATTGGACTGAAGTGCCTGTTTCCGTGCTGTATGACTCTTTGACTCTATATTCGAGCCTTGTTCCTACATGATCAATGAATAAATCCAACTTACTTTCCAAGACTAACGTCATTGGTCAGAATTGAATTCAGTCACTGATCATAGGTCAGAGTAAGCCACAAAGTAGTCCAGGAAGTATTTTTGAACGCACAAAGGGTACCACATCTAATGGTCTTTGGGAAATTCCTCAGGACTAACAGAATGGACAAGCAGAAAGCTGTCGCCATGGCTTATAGGGAAATCGAAAAGGTAGTAGTCTACAGCTGCTTCATAGCACAACAACATCAGAGATGCCAGTCTTCAATCAGAGCTGTTCACTCCAAATCTTAACAAGAACATCTGGTGGTCACTGCATGTATCAAAGGTTGTGGCTCCTAAAAACGCTCCAACATTAGCAGTGAAGACTTCTTCTACAGAATTTGCCACACCCCGAACCCAACTGTTTCAGTGCAGCCACAACTCTGGCAATTACCTGACAATTTGGAAAATCACGTGTACACACAAAGCAGACCTCGACCAGTTACCACTGCACCAATCCACACTGGAGCATCGGTACAATGTAAGAAAGTGTCATGTGCATCGCTGAAACACAGCATCACACTCAGAGCTAAGCTGCTCATTGATGTCCAGTTTAAGTTCCGCCAGTGCCACATAATTCCTGACTTCCTGCTCATGGAAACGATCCGAGAGTCTCCTTAGTGTATTAATAGCTCCCAGGTGTATCTTGGTAAAAATACAGATATCAGAATGCGGATATCTCTGTGAGGTAGAAAGATGGTGAATCATGAGTCAGCGTGCCCATCCGTCCCTACAGACGTCAAACGAACAATACAATCTAATCAGTAGTTTTTCAACAGAGGGGTAAAGCCTTTCTGTCAACATTCTTTATGCTTTTTTTTTCTAGAATGGTAAGGATAAGGGAAGCAATTGGCCAACCACAGATATTTCCAACGCAATGACGACGCCTTATCATTTGATCGAGAAGTTTAAAGATAGGACGAGAATAAGAAAGAACAGCCTGAAACTGAAGGTTTTTTTGAAGAATGGCTTCATGTTTTGAAAACAAGTGACGTTCATTGTGAACACTGCTTATATGGCTGTGGCTCCCAAACAGAAACTGCAAACAAACAGCATCCCAGGAGTTGTTTGCATATGAAGGTGCCTGCTTTGTGGATCTGCGATGAATTATTAATGACAAATGTCATCGGCCTGACAAGAAATGTGCAATTGTCTTCGGGAAGTTAAACTGCCCGAGCTGTTAATAAAAGAGAGAGAAACTTTTACGAAACAAGAAAAGGAACTAACAGGACTACAGCACCATGAAGTCATTCTCTCAGCTCTCTTCACGAAGGTGTTTTAAATCTGAAGAAGGCATGTTATTGGGTCGGAGAAAGTGAGGGCTGCAGATGTTGGAGATCAGAGTCAAAAGAAAGTGTTCCTGGAAAAGCACAGCTAGTAATGTAGTATTCGAGGAGCAGGAGAGTCGACGTTGCGACCATATGCTCGTCACCATGAACGAATCAGATCCTTATCAGCTCTTATCCGGTCCTATGGTGACTCAATGGTCTGCACTGAGAAAGAAAAGCATCATCCAAATAGCGATGTAATAGCCTATTGAATGCATTTCCTGGCAATATGGGAGAAACAGGTTCAACTGAAGCATTCAAGAGGGCATTGGATACATTTTTTATTGGGTGGAAATGGTGTGCAGTCTTGTTTAAAAACGTAAGAAATTAGCACTGATTAATAGATTATTTGGTCCTAATGGTCTCTTTCTGCACAGTAATATTTCTATGACATTGTGATTCATTACTTCCCACACAGTAATTCCACCTGCCATTATTATTTATCGGTCTGTGCAAGATTCAATCTAATTGATTTTTCAGACAGTGCTGTACAGCCCATGTGGTTTCATTCCCCAATGTTGAATCAGAATAGGATAGAAAAATTCAATACTCCCTGCATTCCAACAGTGGCCATATCCCAGCCTTCTATCTCATCGACTCTCATGCTGTTGTGTTAACAACAGTAGAAAAACAAAACAGCAAACGCCTTCATGAACACCTTAAACTTGGGAATGAATACAAAACTTGCATATTCAACGTTTTAGCATTTTGAGTAGAGATATTGCCATTACAATAATTTAATGGCATATTTATTCTTTTGAGGATTCTCAGTTCCTGACCAAAATTGAATGGGTGGGAACATGGCTTGATATGTGAATTAAATGTTCATTTTGGCGCAAGAATGTGAATGGAGAGCTATTGAGCATGGATACAGGCATTTTGGCCCAAACTGGCTGTTGCCATCCATGCTAACCCCATTTCCCTGCATTTGGCAGATGTCCTCCGATACCTGTCCTCGCTGTCTATTTGTCCAAATGCCTTTTAAATGTTTTTAATGAACCTGCCTCAAACACTTCCACTCGCAGTCTCATTTCACATGCATACCACGCTCTGTGCAAAAATATTTCCTCTTGGATTCTCTTTTATTCTTTCCCCTCAAACTTTAAACTAATCACCTCTAATCCTTGTTTCCACAACCACGAATATAACACTGAGTGCATTCACCCCATCCATGATCTTATGAACTTCCATATGATCCACCCTCAGTCTCACTGGCTCGAACGAAAATAAAGTCCCATTTTGTTAAACCTCCCCGATAACCCAGCCCATTGAGGACATGCAACATGTTTGTAACATCCTTCTGCTTTCCTTCCAGTTTAATGACATCCTTCCTAGAGCAAGGTGACCAAAACTGAACACAATGCGCCAAGTGCGTCCTCAAAAAGGTCCTGTGCAAATGCAACATATCTTCCCAACTTGTATTCTCATTGCCCTGACTGATGTAGGTCAGTGTACCAAAAGTCTTCTTGCCTGTAACTCCACTTTCAGAGAACCGTACACCTGAACTCTAAGGTTACTCTGTTCTACTACACTCTTTGAGGCCCTGTCATTCACCATGAAACTCCTACCTTTATTTGAGTTTCTAAAATCTGAAACCTCTCAGGTACCTATGTTAAACTGTATTTGCAATGTCTCAGCCCACTTCCTCAGCTGGTCAAGGTCCTGCTGCAATTTCTGATAACCTTCCTCGCAGTTCACAAACCTCTGATTTAGTGTCTTCTCAAAACTTGCTAATTATGTCATAGACGTTCTCGCCCAAATGATTGATATAGATAACGAACAGTAATGGGCACAGCAGCGACTCCACGAGTCACAAGGCGCCAGTCTGAAAAGCATCCTTCCACTATTAAACTTTGCAAACTGCCATCGAGCCAATTGCATAACATGGCACCAATCTAGCAAGTTTTTAATGCAGTCTTTCAGGTTATAAACCACTGGCCCTGGCCAGTTCTGCAAAATAAAACCTCATGTCCATCACCTCCATCTGAGACAGTGGAACGTCTATCATTTTATTCTTCATATATGGGGCATGCTTGAAAGCATTATTTGCTCCAGCTGTTGCTTCACAATATTTTTCATGGAAGATCAATGATCTACGCATTTCTTTCCACATTTACAACTTTTGCATCAAAACTGTGTGAAAATTAACCAGTCCCTTGCTCCCAATGAGATAGAGAGACACACAGTCAGCTGTCTTCTTCAGGAAGTTACTGCACACCGGATCGCCACTCAACATTTACGATAAGCGAATCTTTACATTTTTCAAACTGCATTTGTTGCCTGAACATCCCCCAAAGCCTCACATTAGTAAGCACCTGGGCACGACACAACTGCAAGCTAATGGGAAATCCTAATTTTGTCTGATAAGGATTAGTTGAGGAAATAGTTCAAAACTCGTTAAATTCAGGACACGAGTTCAAATGTTTGCCTAAGTGCATAAGTTTCCAAAAAGCTTTGGTACAGTTGAGCTGGTCACCAGGTTCTTTGCTATGTAATTGGAGAATCTTAAACTCTTCATCATACTGCAGTAAAACAGGTGTCAGAGCAACTCGCAAATGCTGAAAACAATTATTAATCCTGGAATAAATACTTTATACAATGTGACCGTATCCTCGAAATCTGGTTGAGTACTGTTGTTTAGAGAAGCAAGTCTGCTTCTGTTAACTGAAATGGTCTCCTTGCGATTCCAGCGTTCCAGTATTATGATCAGCATCAATTTAGCCTTTGACGCTCCAAAAGTCAATCATTTTAAGGGAAGCATTTCATTTGAATTTTTTTTCAAATTGAAGAACCAATTTCCACTCGTTCTCCTATCGTTACTTCAGCCCATACTTCAGTGTGTCTCATGTCACATGAATATTTCCGGAATATTATATTTGCAGGTTGTCATCGAGAATGATGCAGTACAGTGACTATGGTATCAAAGTGGCTTTAACTGCATCACCATTTACATTATTGCAGCTCCTGATTCCCTCTTAGGTGACAAGACCTCATTGCACATTGAGATTTGCATTCCTGTTTTTCCTCTTTCATTGCATTATCGCAGATTCTGAGGACCTGCCTAGTAAAGTTATAGACCAGTTGAATATACAGACTGAGATTGCCATTCCTGTTTGCTATCTCCCATTATATCATTGCGCAATCATGTTTACAGACTTAACATGCATTAGATCAGATGTGAACAAACGATATGTAGTCCAGACCTTTATGGTGACACTGAAGCCTTTTCGTATTGAGAACATGAACTGCAAATAAATATGGATCTGGCAACCATCCTTTCAGCTATGAATACTTAAAATCTAGCATTAACTGATGACCACTTTTATTACCTGGTCCACACGTTCTTCGACTCTCTCTCTGTTTTTATCTCTCTTTCTGCTTTCCCGTAGAGTCATAGAGTCCGACAGACGAAGATACGCTCTTTGTCCCAAAATCGTCCACACGACCAAAATGTCCACCCATGTTAATCCCATTTTCCTGCACTTGGCCTTAAGAAGTTAAGAAGTTTCCTATCCATGTATTTGCCAAAAGTCCTTTTAAAAATTGTTAATGTTCATGCCTCAAATACTTCTGCCGGCAACTTATCCATTTCAATAACACCATCAGTGTAAAAAACGTTCACCCTCAGGTTCCCTTTCATTCTTCCACTCTAACCTTAAACTGATACACTCTAGTTCTTGATCCCACAACCCTGGTAAAAAGACTGCATGCATTCACTTTCTTCCATGCCTCTCATGATCTGACACCCTTCTGTAATTTCCCTGCCTCAGTCTCCTCTGCTACAAAATAAAAAAAAACCTCCTACATTTTCCAAGCTCTACCGAATGAAACAGACCTTTGAGTTCTCGCAGCAAACTTTTAAAATCCTTTTCCACTATGTCCAGTTTAGTAACATCCTTCCGAGATCCAGGTGACCAAAACTGAACACAATACTCCAAGTGCGGTCTCATCGACGTCCTGTAAAACCGCAACATTACTTCCCAAATTCTATCATCAATGCCCTGAGTGATGAAGGCCAGTGTGCCAAAAGCCTTCTTCCCTGCCCTGCCTACCTGGGATTCTACTTTCGGAAAGCCGTGGATATGAACTCCAAGATCCCTCTGTTCCTCATCACTCTTAAAGGCCCTGATCCTGTTGGTTTGGTGTGCGCAGTCAAAATTTTAACCTTGCACAAATTCAAAGATGAAAGTGCATAACCTTGCCACAACACATCATAGCTGTCAAGGTAAAGTTCTGGAACATGAGAAGGAGCAAAGCAAATGAGAAGGACCTCATGAAACTTTTAACTCAATTTGGCTTTTCTAAATGCAGCCCCTCATTCATATCTCCATCAACCCCAATGTGTCATTCATCAAACCACTTCCCCAGTTGATCAAGGTCCTGCTGCAATTTCAGATAAACTTTCTCACTGCACACAGTCGCTGTGCGTTTCAATTTTGTCTGCAAGCTTGCTAATCACGTGCGTACATTCTCATCCAAAGCATTTATATAAATAATAAACAGCAATCGACCCAGCAAGGACTCTTAAGGCATTCCACAATTCACAAACCATAACAAAAAAACAACTCTTAAGAGTTGGAGCTAGAAAGTAAATCATAGATCTCATCAAGAGGAGTATGATAAAGACCATTGGTGGAATGTTGCCCTTTCTGCTCTTTTGTTTTGCTCCTTATAGTATCGCAGAAGTTTACCTTGAGAGCAATGACGTGTTATGGCTAGGTTTGACTTGTGCAAGTTTAAGTGTTTTGACTGTGCGCTCCGAAACAACAGGATCAGGTCAGAGATAGTGAAAAATATAATTTCACCAACACGACTTCAACAATTATTAACGTCGAAACATTAACCGCTTATAACTGCATAAATTGTCATTAATTAATTCGGCAAGTACAAACAGAGTTACAATGAACATTGCCAAAGGTGTACATTAGACAGGATGGCATAGCATGAAAGTTTTCGACATTGTCAAATCCTCATTGGATGGACAACAGAGATATATTGGTCAATGATCATGCAGATCATAAAAGGTGTGTAAACAAAGTATGATGGAACCTCAGAGAGTACAGCATTAAAGAGCGTTTCCACATATTCCATTTCTCAATAAATGAAATGAAGTATTGCATGGAAGCCTGAATAGCCAAAGCGTTAGTGATACTTTAAACTAGAAGAAGGGCTGCAGTTCATGACATTTTCTTCATTTTTATGGTATGCCATAGTACAATTCAGTTCATAGCCATTCCCAGACGAAGGAAAGAAGGAAGGAGGATGCTTTGAGTTTGTCCATGATTTCAAAGCCTCTGTCAGTAGAATTGTCAAGGTTTCCATTTCGAGAACGACTTACCTCCTGCTGGGACCTGGTGATTTAGAATACTGTGTGCATTCCTGGACTTCACCGCCCCTTCACCTCCCGCCCCCGCACATTCCCCACAGGAATGATGTTGCGAAACATGGAAGGGTAGAGAAATGATTTACAACGTTGTCACCAGGTTTGAAGAGCTGTAGGGAGAGGGAGAATAGACTGGGCCCATTTTCCCTGAAATGTTGGAAGCTGAGGGTTGACAACATAGATGTTTATAAAGTCATGACGGTCATGGATAGGATAAACCGAAATGACCTTTTTCTTGGAGTCGGAGAGTCCAGAACTAGAGGGCAGAGAATGAGGGTGAGAGGGAAAAGTTGTTAAGGCGGACATAAGCAGCAACTTTTTCCAGACAGAAGATAGTGCATGTGTGGAATTGAACTGCCAGAGGAAATGGTAGAGACTGGTACAACTGTAGCATTTAAAACACAACTGGATGGGTGTCGAAATAGAAAGTTTTTTATATAGATATGACACAACTGCTGGCAAAGAAGACTAGATTAATTTTGGATATCAGAGCGGCATGGATGAGTCAGACCGAAGGCTCTGTTTCGATGCTGTACATCTCTCTGACCTTTTGATTCTATGGTTGCTGTGTTCCAGCTCTAAAACGTGCCTTTGATACTTTACCGAAACAACAAAGTGCACTCCATGAGCTATGTGGGAAAATTGAAAAAAATGTTCCTAAACAAACTGACCCTGCACTGTTTGAGTATTGGTTGTGATAATTCTCAGTTATGCCACAAACAAACTGATCCTCTCACTGAGACAGACGGATTGAAATACTGCTGTCAATCGAAAAAAAGGACTTGAGATATTGTTACAATGTCAATATTCAAGATTGCATTGATGAAGTGGCGGAGTTGCAGCAGGCGTTGGGAATATCATGTGACATGGATATGACTAATTTCTCTCAATTATGCTCTATCCGGAAGTTATTTTAACGTTTTCATTCTATTCTTAACTATTCAAGCTTTTCTAAAAGCCCGTCACTGTGTTTCACTCCTGACCTCTGTGTTCTATCCTTTTATCCATACTTCGCACCTGCCCCCATTTTCTATGTTATCCTCTCCCTGATGAATGATGCTATTTCATCATTGAGTTTCTCTGTCGTCTCCATATGCTCCCAAACTTTGCCAGCAATAGTTTACTGTATATTCGAATAGTTTACTGCATTACAGATTCGATTTAATTGCTGAAAATTTCATTCATCTTCAAAACCCTGACAATTTTTGTCTGTTGTTGCAAGGCGATTTTATCAGTGTATTGGAAGCAGGATTTGCCGATTTGTCCTCATCGAGAAATGAAAGACAATTCTGCGCAGTTTCGGAAAAGAGCACCAAGCTTTGCGGCGAAGAAGGTTACCTCAGAGTACAACGGGATCTTGAACACATTTTAGATTAGATTACTTACAGGGTGGAAACAAGCCCTTCGTTCCAACAAGCCCACACCGACTCCCCTACACCTAACAAATTAGCACGGCCAATTCACTTAACCTGCAGATGTTTGGATTGTGGGAGGAAACCGGAGCAAATCCATGCAGACTCGGGGAGAATATGCAAACTCCACACAGACCATCATCTGAGGCGGGAATTGAACCCGGGTCTCTGGCGCTGTGAGGCAACAGTGCTAACCATTGTGTCACCCAACTTTGGGCTGACGAACGATAGATTGGAGGTTAATTTAGAAAAACGTGAGATTTTTTTTATTGGAAATACAAACCAAAGCGGGACATTTTTGTTTAAAGGAACGGTCCTGGGGAGTGTTGCTGAACAGAGAGAACTTGCTGTGCAGTTTCATAGTTATTTGAAAGTAGAGTCGCAGGTGGATCGGATAATCAAGAAGTGGTTGATAATACTTTCCTTTATTAGGCATAGCAATGAATATTGGAATTGGGATGTAATATTACGGCTGTACAGGACATTGCTTAAGCCACTTTTGAAATATTGAGTTTAATTCTAGTCTCTTTCTTATCGAAATGATGTTGTGAAACTTAAAAGAGTGAGGAAAAACACGACAAGCATGTTGCCAGTGTTGGAGGATTTGACTTATAGGGCGAGCCTGAATTGGCTGGGACTGTTTTCTCTGGAACATGAGGCCAAGTATTAACTCTAGAGAAATTATGAGGGGCACTGATGGGAGAAAACAGACAAGTCTTTTCCCTGAGGTGGGGAAGTCCAGAATTAAAGGGGATTTTTTTAGTATAAGAGGGGAGAATATAAATGGCACCTAAGGGGCAGCCTTTGCACACAGAATGTGGCGCATATATGGAATGAGCTGCCAGAGAAAATGGTGGAGGATGGTGCAATCACAGCATTTGAAAGGCATATGGATGGGTAATTGAATAGAAAGGGTTGCGCGGGATATGGGCCAACGGCAGGAAAATGGCAGTAGAATAGCTTACAATATCTTTTTGTCAGGGACAACTTGGACGGAACGGTCTGTTTCTATGCTGTATATCTCTATGACTCGATAACTCTTGCACAGAAACCGCAAAGTCTGAAGATTTGGATGCACCTTCATCCAATTTTCAGCACTTCCATGCAACTACTGGGAGTCAAGACCATGTACAGTTTGTGGACTGTCGATGTTGTAATAATTGAGGTCATGCATACTATCGGAATTCCTGCTCCTGCACATAAGAGAGTTGGAATTGCCTCTACGATCTGAAGCAATTCCCGAACGAGAAATTCCCTCTCATTTTTTGAAGCATGGGTTAAATGTATTGTCTGGTAGAGGTAATGAATTTCTCTTCTCACACCTTGAATAACATTTGGGAAGTGAAGGTGATAGAAATCGTTTCATATTTTTAAAAAAACGAATCTTTTTTTGTCACGTTTAAATACAATGCCAAATAAGTTATTTATGCCTTTGGAAACTGAATCAAGAACAATCCCTTCATGGGGACAATTTCTGTTCTTTCATATCGATGAATATCTCATCACATTTTAGAAACATCTTAAGGGATTTATATACATGAGATATCAATGGACTTTCAGAGACCAGTTTTCAGGAAGCAAACCATCACGATATGCTATTAAAGTCTGAGTCCTGATGTCAGCTTTTAATTGGCTGAAGGTAGATACATGGTACATGTTAACCCAATTACATGGCACTCCCTCCAAATCAGCTATCTCTGCCTTCCCTACCTCTTTGACACTATTCAGCACTCCGATCTCTATTCACAACTTGCAGATGAGATGCAAATAGGAAAATGACATTCCTTAGTTAGATCCTGATGTTCAGTCACATTCTCAACACAACAGGAAAACCAAAAGATGTCTGATTCAAAATCCATTTATTGTTGTACAAACTTACATGATGACTTAATGGTATTCTCACAGATCTCGTAGTGTTTGGTGGACCCCGAACAGAATTATAACACTATACATTTTGATATTTTATTTCCAAAACACTTTGGAAGCAAAAGTTTAAAGATTGCATTCATACCTGGCAGAAAGGAAGCCATTTGCGAATTTTGGAGATCAGTCATCACTGTTCCACAACATCTCTGCAGGAGTTCCTCAGGCTGTTGTCCTGCCCAAACGATCTTTGGCTGCTTCATCAATGATGCTCACTTTATCATATCGAGAGATGGTCTCCGATAATTACACAACAGTTAGCACCATTAACTACGTAATGAAGCAGCCCACGTTCAAATGCACAAAGGCAAATGCAACACTCAGGCTTGGAATGGCAAGTGATAAGTAGCATTCATGGCACAAACATCTCAGACAATATGTATGTCCAACAAGTTACATTGTCAACATCGTGGGCATTGCCCTTGACAAGAAAGTGTACTCGAGAAGCTGTACAAACATAATTGCTGTGAATGCAGTTGAGAAGCTTGGAATACTGCGGCAATTAGCTCAACTCCTGACATTCTAAAGCCTTATACTATGTAGAATGCTTAAATCTGGAGTACAATGGACCAATAATCACCTGCCTGAATGAGCGTAGTTCAAAAGACAATGAGGAAGCTTGACAGGTTCACTCGCAATCCAGAAGAATATGGGAAGACATTGGAAAGTTATATTTGCAAATGAGCAATTTCAAGATAATAAAAATAACCCAGTCCGATTTTGGATAGTAAAGGAAAAATAACGAAGACTGCCTGAGAATAGGAGCACTGACATCTGGACAGGGTCATTAATAAAAACAAAATGCAAATTGATCGATGTCCACTGGGTGAAAATACTTGCAGATCAAGTCGTCAGAACTCGAGGAGTCGTCAAGAAGAAAATAGCAGAAGTTCAGACCAAATATGTTCCCATAAAATCAAGCGTTGACCTCAAAGAAAGGATAACATTTAAAGTCAAGAGTTACAAACATGAGGATTTTTGAAATAAAAATGAACAAATGTAGAGACCCAGGTCTGAATACGACATGTACCCAGAGTCAGAGAAGTGCAGAGGAAGAATTTAGAAGGAAAGTAGAAAATTGAAGAGAAATATATGGAGCATGGAAATAGCTTGGGAATCAGTAGGAGTGAACACAGAACATAGATACAATCGCTGCACGCAAATGCAAGTCATGAGCACTATCCGCAATAAATATGTTGCATTAGTCTTAACAATTGTAACCGCTGAAATAAGTAGAGATATCAGGTTTGAGAAAATATAATATCAATTTGAAGTGAAGCAAGCTAATAAGAATGACAAAAGCTCAGACTGTGTGAATGTCCAGGAAAGAGGGGAGAGACAGAGACAGAAAACAGTTTACTGGGATTAAAAAGCTTCCTATTTAAATAAAACCAGAAAGCTGAGGGAAGCTTATTTGAAGAAGTTGAAAGAGACCAGGGAAGAGATATCACAGGCGTTGCCAGCAGGGATCGAATCCTCTCTGGCCACTTCGGAAGTCTCAGGAGAATCGTGTACTTCCAAATTCGGCGCACCATTTGAAAATAAAATTAAGAAATGGATCGCCAGAAAACCTACAGGACTATCGTCCACCATCAGTTTAATGAATTTATTCGAAAGGATTTGAGGTGAAAGAACATGTTTGTGTTTGAAGAGTCATGGATTGATGACGGAGATTCAGCATGGATTTGTTAAACAAATGTTCACAGTTGAGATTTTTAAAACGTCAATCAGGTTTCTGAAGAAGCGCTTGATACCTTTCGCTAAAATTTTGATGAGTTCATTCATGCCAGACATATCAAGAGAGTAAGACACCATGGAGTCCATGGCCAATTGGTACGTTGTATCAAAATTCAAGACGAGGGAAGCAGAATCCTTCTGTGACTCGAATTCTGTTTCCATTGAGGTTTCACAATGCTGGGGTCTATGATGTGGTTAGTGTGCATTAATTATTTATGTGTTTTTTTAGTTTAGCGAGTATGTGAATATTGAAACTATGAAGAGTAGGAGGCCATTCGGACATTTGAACCTACCCGACCATTCACCACGATCACAGTAAAAGGGTTTAAAAGAACTTGATGTTATGCAGACCGACAGTAAATGGAATTCCATGGCGAAAATTGAAGTGTTATGCACTTGGGAATGGTGAACGAAGCAAGATATTATTCCATGAATGTTATCACCATGGAAACTACGGAAGGTTAGGCATACCTTGTTGTGCAAGTAAATAACATAGTTAAGAAGGAATAACAAACATTTGCTTTTGTTGGTCGAGGAATCGGTTATTTTGGAAATGTACAAATCATTGGTCAGACCACAGCTTGAGATCGCTATGAAGTGGTAGTCACCAAGTTGTGGCAATATACTGATTGCTCCAGCAAAGTTGCTGAGGAGATTAATTAGCTTGCAGCCTGAGTTGATGGAAGTAAGCTACAACAAAAGTTTGAATATACTGCTGTTGCTTTCCTTAGATCAGCGAAGATTGGGAAATATCATTGTTGACTAGTCAAAGATTATGCGGGACAAATATAGACTGGCTCGCAAGGTACGTGTTTCCGTTCGTAGAAGTGGCAATAAACGGGTGGTACAGTTTCAAGGCAAAAGATGGAAAGCGAAAAGGAGATATTCTTCAACACGAAAATATGACTCTTCTTCGTCAGAAGAGGTTTTGGCGAAGAGTGATATCGGCCTCAAAAACTTTAAGTCAGTTTTTCTGCACAAATTATCAAAAACCTGTTCCGTTTCTCCAGCGTTTTCTGTATTTATTTCAGGTTTACAAAATTCGTACCGTTTTGCTTTTCTATATATCTATATCTATCGATCTATCTGTCTGTCTGTCTATCTATCTATCGATCGATCTATCTGTCTGTCTATCCATCTATCTATCGATCGATCTATCTGTCTATCTATCTATCTATCGATCGATCTATCTATCTATCTATCTATCTATCTATCTATCTATCTATCTATCTATCTATCTATCTATCTATCTATCTATCTATCTATCTATCTATCTATCTATCTATCACTCTATCTTTCTATCCCTCTATCCATCGATTCATCCAACTGTACAATAATCAACTGTGACTCAGAGTATTTCTGTATACTGACGCCTGACTTTCCCATTGACCTCTGTACACACCCAGCAATCAGTTGTATTGACATTCGAATTGGCACGCTAATATTTCCATACCTAGCAATCATTGACTACTTTCCACATTTCTGCATACACTGCAAAGCTGACATTTTAAAAGCAGCTTTTCTCATTGCCTACTATTTATTTTGTCCACCAGCACGTTATGTTTTCAATTAGTTATTCATAATTTTTCATACATCTTCAGCAAGAATTCAGACATTTCAATAATGGACACCATGCGGCAGCTTAAACCCTTTAACAGGATGAACACCTTGCTCTGTGAGACTTTTCAATCTATATTATAACCTGCATTTTGGAATGTTCCCAGGTGAGTTTCACGTGTTGACAAATGATCAGGAGTGCAAACCAAATAGTTGTGCGAACCCTTAGTTTAACACTGTCACAGGAGAGTATTCAAATCCTCTGCCTGTCGATCTGTCTGTGTGTCGATATAACCACTTCGACTGGGGAAATGCATGCATCCTGTGTCAGTCCAATCAAAACTTACTTGTGGGAATTCCAAGAGAGCTGGAATTCAAAACAGAACTGCAATAAAAAAACTTACAGATTTGGACTCCAGTTACCAACCTGTCAGAAGTTGAACCGAAAATGATAACATCCACCAAAACATACCAAGACACATCAGTAGCAAGCGACAGAGAATAACAACGCTTCGCTGGATATTCACTAATGATGTTGCCTAGCATGGCAGCAAAACGTCTGAAAGCAACACTCCCAGCTCAGCGAACAAACCAGCAACCTGCCCCACAACCTGAGCAACAAATCATGTCAAAAATCTCAATTTATCCGTTTGTTTAGCAATTTTTGCTCAGGTATCTTGTGCTCATCGCACCCATAAATATTTGCGGCTTCACATAATATGGGCAGTTATGTTTATGCAGACAATCACAACAAGATTTTTATAGTCTGCTGAGGATTTGTGTTATTCGCTATGTCCACAGAATAATCTGCAAACAGATACAAATTTCTTCACAAAGTCAGTTTTTTCTCGCTTTCTTGTATTATATGATTTCAGATATTTGTTGGTAAATAATCGAAATAAAGGTTTATCATTCATCTTATTTAGAAAAACAATCTGGAATAAAAGAGAACCTTTTGTTCAACTGACTGTCGTTGAACATTTGAATGCATTCTGTGCAAGAAGATTCAATGCTACCATACCTCAATGTGCACTTGGACGCTTCCTGACACTGTCAATATGTGTAACTGCAATGGAATCGCAGAGAGGATTCACCATTCTCCATCAGCTTTGTTAATCCTTGCATGGATTGATCCAGGCTGCTGCAAAGGGTGCAATGTGCGTTTGTCATTGGGTACTCCAGTGTGCCGAATGAGGAAATTCTCCCACACTTACCATTGGTCATGAAGTATATTGGAAGGATGAACTGACTGACTAAGAAGCGTTACGAAATAACTGAGGCACTTGATGGATGAAACTCGTCATGTCTGGCAACATCTGTGGAGAAAGAAACAAAGTTAATGTTTCAAGTCCAGTCTGACTGTTCTTCAGAACTACACAGTGCTGAAAGTTGTTTTTATGTAATCCTTCTGACAGAGGTGGAGAAGGTGTGAAGAGAACCCGTAATGTGGAGGCCTGGTATAAAAACAAGCGATGTTTATTATGGTGAAAGAGAAATAAAGATGTATAACAGGCGTTCTTCAATGTGTGACGGGACCAAAACGGGTCCTCTCTGCTGAGAGAAAAGTAAACAAAAGACAAATAAGTCAACGTCTGGGTGGGAGGGCAGGGAAGTAGCATGAGGAAAATGGATAACGGGTATCATGCGGTCGGTTCTGAGGCTATGGAATCAGTATTGATTCTTGGAGTCTGCAAAGTGTCTAATGGAAAAAGGAGATGAACAAAACGGAAGGTCCAGCAAACTTTTCAAGGCCAGTGTGATTGAAGATGTGCTATGAGACAAAAATTAAATGCGTGCGGATTTTTTTACAAATGAGTCATAACATTGGTCGACAGGAAATGAAAACGGCAGTGTAAGGTTCAGTTCCAAATGACGTAAATAACACTGAAGAATATAAAACAAAGACTCCAAGGAAAAATAAATTTCTAAATTAATGATATTGTTCATCATCAGAAGTTGTGAAGCTGAAGTTTGAGTAAAGGAGACTGTAAAAGTAGGTACAAAATGGAATCAGAATACTCATTATTTTTACTGTCCGTTTTGGATGTTCAGACACAACTATCTTTCAAGTATCGGGTGTCTTGTTCAAATCATGTTTGGCGTAGTACAGGAGATTGTGATGTGCAGATCATCAGACTGCGGCACATGTTTACAGTTAAATACATGATTGATCAAAACTTGCATAAGTTTGTTTTATATTTCAATGAATATAAACTCGTGCGAAGTGGTACACTGGAGCGCTGAAAATGCCACAAGTGAACGTTTTGAGCATATTTCTGTAGTCCTTTGCTTTTCGCAGGCAATCATTTTTGTATCATTATAGCTAACAAACAGAGCAATGAAATCAGTAAAGATGTTTTGGTAAGCGAGGGTTATCCATTTTCAATTGTGTCTCATCTGGACATTGGTCATAACAGACTTGAAGAGATATTCTGTCGATTTCAGTGAGATTAAGTAAAAACCTGTTCTGTTCTGGGAGGTTCATAGGTTCGTGTTTAGAAGACCAGAATTAATTTCAATGGCGGTGTAGGCTTGAGATGTAAATCAACCTCCCTTTCTAACGCTTTGTTCCATACCACGTCACATTAATCTAAATCCTTCCATTCAGTCATGTGCAATGCTTAAATTCATTTAAAATTGAATTTGGAATTTAATGAAAAATAGTTTAAACATTGAATGATCTTCCTCTGGGATATAGGATAGTCAATGAAATAGAGACCTATTTTGCATAATTGCATCTGTTGCTTTGGAGTTCAAGCTCCAGGGAGGTGTCTCCATGTGATCTGTGCTGTTCTATCTGTTTTTTCTCGCAAGATAGATACCAAACACTTTCTCATTATTACTAATGTTTTACTAATTCGAAGATTGTTGAGTAAATACTCACACCTTAATGAGAAATGGTCGTTATTATTTATAAGAAAGAAATAACAAAATCATTTCGTGGCACTGCCTGGAAAATGATTCGAATGTTATGAGGGGAATCCAATGACAGACCGCTCAGTCTTTGTGTCGTCGCTGTAAAATAGTAAGAAGCATGGTACTGATGTTGAAGTGTCAAGCATCACCTGCCCCAAACGTGTGTCTAAACACGTCCAGCAGGTTCATTAACATGTTCTCTTAACTAAATAACATGGTTGATGTTATGATAACTGACATAATGTAAAGCAGGGATATCAACGGACACAAAGTCGTTTTCGACACGACTAATTTTCTCCAGTTTAGACCTCAACCAAGGCGAAGTAAACCTGACAGAATGACTTGTAAAAGCTAAAGACAAAAAGCAACATACCATGTGTAAACATATAGCAGGTGGTAAACTCCATAGAAATGAATATTCCACACAAGCATGACACAAACTGTAGTTAGGTTGAGAATGACCCCAATACTCAGAGTTCATTTTCATCGTTAAAAGCTTGAAGACAATGACGAATGACTTCCTTTTAACCAGTGACAGCTTTTAGCAAGCCAGCGAGTCTGTGTAGGAAAACAGCCTGCCACTGATTGCTGTGGTGAACAGTTTCCATGGCTGCACATGCCTTACAGAAAAACAGGAAAGTGACTGGGAGAGATGAATTAGTGTTGCCATGTCCCAAACTAAATAGTATACATACTATTCAATGATATGACCCAATGCATTTTAATCGGACTCTGTTCACCCATTAACCTTCTTACATTTCGCACCTAATCACACTTCGCTCTCTGCACAGTCTTGTATTTACTTCAACTCAAATGTATTACCATTCTCCTTCATCCGAATAAAATTCATAATATTTCCAGAATCACTTTCAAACCATGTGCTTCGCTCGTCTCCAAATGAACCTCTGTGCTTCTGTTCGTCCTGTACTAATTCATAAATGTTCAAAAGCTTCAACTTTCCTCCATTGCCCTGCATTATAAGGATAATTATCACACATTTTAGTCCTCATCGTTGGCGAGGCTATTATATATTGATGTATTACCAATTCCATATTTACAGGAGAAAGTGGTGGATTGCTGCCTTGTTGAATTGCATCAGTTCTGTGAAGATACCGAAAGGCATTGTTGGAAGCGATACCAGGATTTTCAAACAGCAACTTTCAAAGGAATGATGAGAGCGAGCTATGTCAGGGTTGTGTGCGGCTGAGAAAAGAATTCGCGGGGAGCAATGGTATTATGCATCTGCTTCCCTTGCCATTGTCGGTGTTTCACTATCTCAGTTAGGACATTAATTTCATAAAGAGTTTTGTGAGTTGAATTTTGTTCATGTTACACGCTATCAAAACTGTCGGGCTGTGTGACTGCCGTGGTTGTTGAAGGTGGTTGATGGAATGTCAATCAAATGGACATGCTTTGTTTGATGGGTGTCAGCTTCTATTATGCTGATGAAGCTGCACTCATTCGAGCCATTGGAAAAAAATGTTCATCACACTTGGAATGTCTGATATGTAGTTGCAGGAAAAATATTCTGGAAGCTGAAGTACAATTATGCAATGCTAAATTGCCAACTTTAGATCTGTTCCGGCAGCAATAGTATTTAGATGATTGTTCCGGTCAATTTCGGTCAAGTGCTAAATACCAAAATATTGATCACAGAGATTTGAGGATGGTTTACAACACTAAATGTAAAGAGACAATGCTGAGAATTTCTGTTGATGAACGTGAGTCATTATTTCATTCCTGTACTGTTTGGCAATTAAGTTCAAGGCCGGGATGCTGTCAAGGGCTTGTTGTATTTACCTGTGGACTCTCCACAATCTGAGGAGTCCCAGGTCTTGCTGAATTTTGTACAATACTAAGTAGGCATTGCTAGTTCTGACCTTCTGATGGAAGGATTGTCCTTGATGAAGCAGATTATGATAATTAAACCTTTGTCACATCCGGCTCTTCTTCAAACCTGAACAATAGTACCAGAGCTCAACTCACTCTCCTTTACCCAATATAACTCTGAAAATAGCCGCACTGCATAATACCCCATCAGGAGTTGGAACAATCACAAAGTAGGCGTATAATTCCCTCACTTTTCATTGGCTAGAAAAATATCTGAGAATTACTACATTGCTCAGTCGCCAGCCCACAGTCTGGCATCCTGGAAAAATTAACTCCAATGGTCCGCCTTCTCTCAAAACCCTCTATCTAAACTAAATTAAACTTAATGCTCACCTCTCCTTGTAATGCTCAGCGGAAATGTGAGCCCAATGCCGTTGTTTCCTCAGTCTCCATTTAACAACGAAAATCAAATTCATCCCCCTCATCATTGCCACATACAGATACAGCCGGACCCCAAAAGAATCAAGCAATCTTGGGAGTCAAATAAATTCGTAGCTCATGCTATTATCTCACCCTGCACGCACAATTCTGTATCGAATAGACGGAAGGTTGCCTCTCGTTTGCTTGTGGTATTTTCGCGGTATAAAACAGATTCCAGTCTCAGTCATATAGCTAATGGAGACATAATTTCCTGAATTAATGAATAGATAAATTTCATGCTGCGTCTTTATAGCCTTTGAGTTGCCGTTGTTTCACTGTTAAACTGAAAGTCTCCGTGCAATAGTTGATTAGAATTCCTTTTGTATGCGATGGAGGAAATTGCTTCAGGGCAGAAGACCTGTCAAGGCGATTTAAACGTCCACAAAGTCAGCCCACTTTTCACTTCCTTCATTGAAATGATAAGGATGTTTCATTGAGCCACAAAGTGATGAGAACTATTTTCCTGGTAATGATCGTGAGCTTTCAATGTCATTCCTTTGTGATCTCTGTGCCCACATTCAAACAAAATGTCAGTGCTCATTCCCTTTTATTAGCCACTAGCTATTTTGATATTAATATTTCGCACATCAGAGCAAAAGATAAGGCCAAAGTTTTCGCAAAGCCTTCAGATACGATGGTTTTGTGGATGATTCATCCTGGCCTGTTCCAATGCTCCCCAGCCAATTAGATTCACTCCACGTCATATTAAGAAATGGTTGTAGACACTGGATACTGCAAACGCTACAGGTCCTGAAAACATTCTGGCAGTACTATTGAAGACGTCTGCTCCACAACTTGCCACTCCCGTCGCCTCGCTACTCCAATATAGTTACAACACTGGCGTCTACTCGACATTGGCAGACATTGCCTACCTATATCTTGTACACAATAAGCTAGAAAAATACAATGCAGCCAATCATCCTCCCATCAGTGATCTCTTGATCATTAGTAAAGTGATAGAACGTGCCACCAACCGTGCAATCAAGTAGCACCTGAACAACAAAAACCTGTTCAATCATGCCCAGTTTGGGATAAGCCAGTTCCATTCAGCTCCTGATCTCATGCCGGCTTTGATTAAATATTGGCCAAACAACTGCAGCATTCGACCGGGTTTGTCATCAGTGAGAATTAGTAAACCTTCAATAAATAAGGGGAAAACTCTCCACGGGATAAAGTCATACAAAACACACAGGAAAATGCTCGTGGCTGTGAAATATCAGTCATCTCAAGTTGAAGACAATTCTGCAAGTTTCCTCAGGGTACTGTACTTTGGTCCAAACATCTTCAGCTGCTTCATCAATGACCTTCTCTCCATCACTTGGCAAGAAGTGGGGATGTTCGTGATGATTGCAACATCTTTCGAACTATTCATGACTCTTTAAATACGGAAGCATTCCATCTTCAAATACAATAACATCTGTAAAAAAATACAGTCTGAGCTGACAGTTGTGAAGAAACATTCGCATCACACAAATGCAAGGCAATGACCATCACCAGTAAAAGACAATATAATCACCGCCTCTTGACATTCAATGCTGTTGCCATCAATATATCTCCCATCATTAATATTGTTGGGGTTATCATTGACCAGAAACTCAACTGGATTCACCCCATGAGCATAGCTGATACAACAGTGGGTCAAAGGCTAAGAATATTGCGGAACGTCGCTCACCTCTGACTCCTGAAAGCCTATTCAAAGTATACAAGGCGCAGGTGAGCAGTATGATAGAGTACTCTACACTTGCCTGACAAGGTATAGCCCCGACGACACTCAAGAAGCTGGGCATCATCCAGAACAAAGCAACCTGCTTGATTGGCACCAAAACATGAAGCATCCACTCGCTTCACTACCAACACTCAGTACCAGCAGTGTATACTATCCCCAAAATGCACTGTGGAAATTCGCCAAAAATCTTCAGACAGAATCCTCCAAACCCACCACTACTTCGGTCTGGAAGGACAAGGATATGGGAAGACCACCACCTTCAAATCCCCTCACAGCCATTCATCAATCTGACTTGGAAGTATGTATCTGTTCCTTCACTGTTGTTGGTTCAAAATCCTGGAATTCCCTCCGCCTGGCATTGCGGGTAAACCTACAGTAGGTGCACAGCTGTGGGTCAAGAAGGCAGTTCACCAACAACTTCTAATGGGCAATAGCTATTGGAAATAAACACTGGCCAGCCAGGAACACATATATTCAACAAATGAATAAATAAAAATTAAAATAGGAGAGTGGTTGGTCATTAGGCATTACAAACTTTCTCCCCTATTCAATGTGGTCATTATTCTTCATCCAACTGCTATCGCACAGCACCAGGAACCTGGTTTCATTTAAATGCTTGGGCAAGAGCCTGTGTTGAGTTTCACATTCTCACCATGCCTGGTTCGGTTTCCATTGGGTTCTCTGGTTTCCTCCCACAATCGAAAGAGATACAGTTACCATATTGCTTCGACTAAATTGCTCATTGTGTTCAGGTACATTAGTCATGGGACAAGTCGGCTTACAGCGAAAGGGCTGTGGGGGGGGCGGGGGCGGGGTGCCTGTGTGGGGTCCAGTTTGAAGGATCGGTGCACACTTACAGGGCCGAATCGTCTGTTTCCGCTCTTGAGCAATTTTTAAAAAGAAACAAACTCCCCGCCCCCAGCTTTCTCTCCACAGCGTCTGAACCCTTTAATCCTCAGAACAAAATCGAACTCCTTCCTGAAAACATTCAACGCTTGGCCTCAAGTGCTTTCAGTGGCAGGATCTTTGACAAACTTCACCATGATTAGCAGAAAGCATTTTGACTCATCTCAGTCTTCAACGTGTTACCTGTACCACAAATCTCTGACTCCTGGTTCTAGATTCCCTGGCCATCGAGTACATCCTTCCTGCGTGTGCCTGACCTGCACCTATCACAAATGCATAGATTTCTATGAGATCATTCTTCATTCTTCTAACCTCCAGTGAAAATAATCAAATCAGTCAAATCTTCCTTCATACGTCAGCCTTGGCATCTCAGGGATCAGAGTGGTGTCTAGATCGGTTAGAGAGAGGGAAAAGATGCGAAGTTTTACAGTGTTCCTTCTTTATGATTATGATTTATAAAATTGATAATTCAGTATAAATGTTCTTGGGGGCAGTGATTAGAGGTAATTGATTTAAAACGCCAACATGTAACTATTGCAAAGGAAAATCCAATTGTTTGTCAGACGTTTATATTGCCAGATATTGCAGCTACTATTTTCAATTTTCTCCCGAATGTTCTTGTGATCTCAGTTACTTTCCAGATTAGTTAATATATCGCACCTTCAAATAATACGCACACATGTTCAAAAGCTATGTCCACAATTTCATAAACTTGAGGAGTCTATTTCATGTTCTTTTACATTCTGCGCATAGTGCAGCTTTTCTGATAAGGGCCAGAGTTACAGAGACAAATCAAATGTTTCTTTTTTCTTATTTGAGTTGAGATGTTTTAATTTTTCTCAAGATTTGGAGGATCCAATAATGTACTGGAGTGAACAAAGTTAGAAATGACACAACACCAGATTATAGACTAATAGGTCCAATTGGAAGCATGAACTTTCGAAGTGCAGCTTCTTCATCAGGTAGATGTGGAACAGGACTATAAGACACAGCATTTATCGCAAAAAATTAGTATCACGCGACTGAAATATATTAAACATACTTAGATTAAGTCTTTCATCTTTCAGAATTCTTTTATGACCTCCAGTCCGTTAATATGTAACTCCCAGAACTCCTTTTCCGACACATTCTCAACATAACTTTGGGTTTTCTAACAAAAGTTGTCATCTCAGCTCAGATAATGCATTAAATGTGTAAGGTTAGAGTCTGGTTGTGTCCTCATGTTGAGGCAGACCGGTCATATTCCTGAAGTGGAATTTACAGGATCTTACATTAATTGACTGTAGGTTATGCATTTTTGAGCGAAATGACGTACAATTTTGCTAATACCAATTCACCTCATAAAATTGCATGCATGTGCATGCAGGAGGGACAAAATAAGTGTGTGGGTGTGAATGCATGTGAGAGAATGTGTATTTGTGCGTAAGGTTGGTAAAGTATGTGGGTGAGTGTGATGGGGTGTAAGCCTGTGAGAGCGTGCGGCATGCATGGTTGTGAGTGTGGCATGTGCCTGTGTGTGCAAATGAGAGAGAACTTGTGTATGATGGAGGGTCTGTGTTAGTGTGTGCGGGTGCAGGACTGTGTGTGTGCTTGTGTGTGCGTGTGTGTCTATGCGTATGCGTGAGTGAAAGAGAGAGAGTGTAGTGCAGTGAGGTCATCTGTAGTGTTACATGAACACAAGGTACTGGTTGTGGCCATCCTTATGTGTCACAAACCTGGCCATCATCCTCTGCTCAGTCACTTTCAATTATTGCTTGTTCAGAAGTCCAGATTGGAGGATGGTCGCCCGAACGTCCGAGGCCAAACGTCCAGAGCGGCTGCCATGACACGGTTGTGTGGTGTTGTGGCCAACGTTGGCCTCAAGGTTGCGCAGTTTGCTGCGAATAATGAACTGTTTAAGGTTTGATGGTTGTTTAAAGGCGTGAAGTTAAGCACCAAGCCAAGACCTTTCCCCCACCTTCATTTCTTGCCTTTAAGCAAATACCAAACCCTAAACAGTTCACAGCGAGCTGCCCAGCTTTTGGGACATCATCGACCACATCACTGTAAAGCCCTCTGATGGCAACTGCTGCAAGACATGTCAGAGTATCAACAAGCATACGAGAAATACACAAGGCGACATACACAAGGCGACAAGCATGTGGCAGTACTTATATGACTCGGCCAACGTTGCCTATCTCATACGCTGCAGGCAAAGATACCCTCAGACATGGTACATTGGCGAGATAGAGCAGACATTACAGCAACGGGTGAATGGACACCCACAGCAATCACCAAGCAAAGGTGTTCCCTCAGTGGGGGACAACTTAAGTGGTCCAAGATATTAGGCCTCGGACCTTAGGGTGACCATCCTCCAAACCGGATTCGGGAAATGCAACAATACAAAGTAGCAGAGCAGAGACTCATAGCCAATTTTGATACACATGAGGGTGGCCTCTGACGCGACTTTGGGTTCATGGCACACGACAGGTTACCCCACTGCACTATAAACTCTCTCTCGACCACACACACTCCAAAGTGCGCGCGCACACGCAAACACACACACACTCCCACATTCTCGCACACTATGATAGACTCTCTCTCATCAACCAGCTCTCTCTCAGACGCACACACACACTCACACCCACACACGCGCCGTCTCACAGGCTCATACCACTTCATAGTTACACACAAGCTTACACATGCAAGCACACACTCTCTCACATGTTCTCACATCCACACACTCGCAATGGCTCTGCAGCACTCACGCACACATAAGTTTATGAGGTGAATTTTTATTTGCAGAACTGAATTTTATTTTGCTCAAGAAATGCAAAACCAACGGACAATCCATGTAAGACTCCGCAAATCACACTTGAGAATTAGAACCAGTCGGACTCAAGATTAGTACATAGAAAAACTTTTGCCTCACACCTTTAATTCATTGCCTGAGCTGCGATGACAACGTTTTTCAGAACAATTGAAATTATCTTGAGAATATGGCTTGGAAAAGGGGTTCTGGGATTGACATATTAACGAAACAAAGCTAGCAATTCTAAAGCATGAAAGACGTAATCTTAGTCGGTTTAACATATTTCAACTGCAAAGCACTGACATATTTTGTTGTAAATTCTGTGTCTTCTGGAAATGATCGACAACCACCTGAAGAAGAAGGAGTGCTTGGAAGGCTAATAAGACCATAAGACCATAAGACATAGGATTGGAGGTAAGGCCATTCGGCCCATCGAGTCCACTCCGCCATTCAATCATGGCTGATGCGCATTTCAGCTCCACTTACCAGCGTTCTCCCCGTAGCCCTTAATTCCTCTAGACAACAAGAATCTATCAATCTCGGCCTTGAAGACATTTAGCGTCCCGGCTTCCACTGCACTCCGTGGCAATGAATTCCACAGGCCCACCACTCGAAATGCTTCCAAATAGACCTGTTGGACGATAACCTTCTGCTCAGTGATTTTTAACTTTGTTCGTCAAGTTAATAAAGCAAAAAAAATCTACATGTATTCAGAAGGGACTGGGCTGGCTGCCTTGAGGCATGATCAGTTAAGGTTTATGTGTTCTTTTATAAAGTTACAGAAGCAGACAATGGAAAGCTAGTGACCAGTGACTGGCTGATTAACAAAGGGACGTGGTCAGGAAACAGACGGAAGTGCAAACAAATGTTAACTTGCAGACATTAATTAAATTACGATGGTGTACTGACTGTTAGGGAGTAACTTAGGGTATGGAGTCGAGGGAAACATTTCTTTGGTAGAGAAAAATTTCAGATTGGTAAACCCTTTCCTTTTTTTTAAGCGTTTCATCGCTAAAACCATCCGTGTGATTTTCCTGGGGATATGTGAGCGAGGTAGTGTCGTGATATAACAATGGTTTTATTCATTTACATTCGTATATTGTGTTTGGTTGGCGAGTAGGCAGGGGTTGTGTAATCGTCTTGTGAAATTTAATTCACTTTTCTCAAGCTTTTTAATCCAACGTTTTCTGCGGTTGTGAATCTGAAGAATGATGAAGAAGGCAAATCATAAAGAGACACAGAAACAAGTATCAGGAGGAGAGAGATGGGGCATGGTTTGTGAGAGGGTCTGAAGCTATGAAATGCAGAATAACACGAACATACTGACTGAGGCACATACCTTTGATGACTTTGAGAATGGAAATCGTGAGATTTGAAAGCATAATGTGCAAGTATGTTTTTTTTCCGAAACAATTTGTGATGATCTCACATTCCTGGTCTTGAAATAACGAACGTTACACTTTACTAATGTTGTTGCAATTAAATAATGTGTGAACCAGTTAGAAGGCACTGCATGTTGTTCAGCATTGAGCGACATGAAGGAACAGAGAAAGATAAAGATAATAGGTAAAAAAAACGTTGAACATATAGTAAAGGTGCAAAGAGACGAAGGCTACTTTGTTTTTCAATTAATAAGTCGGCAATTCAGAGGATGGCAATCCTGCCAAACAACACGACAGACGAAGGTTCGATTCATATTTTGGATGACTGCTTGTATGGAGCTTGCGCATTTTTCTGTCTTCTGCAGGAGCTATGGTTCTTCCACTGTCAAAGCTAGTGTATGTGGATTAGCCATGAGAAATGCAGATTTGCAGGGAAACAGTAGAGTGTAGGTCGGGTGGGATACTTTCAGACAGTTGGCTGTGTGCTCCATTGGCCAAGTGTTCGGTTTCCACAAGATAGGAACAGTATTATAAATGACAGATGGAGAGAGCAATGAGTCAAATGGACTGAAACGCAGAGCAAGTAACTTGTTTGCTATAGATAACTTCACTAGTGTTGCATTATTTCTGGTCAATGTTCTTCCGTTGTCTTTGGAGGTGCTATCTAAAAATTTAAGGAAAAAGTAATTCCCTGTGCTTTGACTTAAAGTACAGCAAACAGTTTCCAGAGACAAGGCATACCTTCTGTAAAGTACAGAACGAAGAGGAGCTATTTAACCTCAACCGTCTAAATGGTTATATCTTATAACTATATTTTGCAGCAACTATCTCATCTTGCGGCCGTGATTCTAGAATTATATCGAGGGCATTCAGTAGTTAAGGTGTTATAACGACGTATACCATTCAAACTCTGAAGTTACCTCTCTCAAAAGGTAGTTGATTACGGGATTGCTAACAACTGAGTTCGCTCGATATTTGCGATATAGCTTTACACCATACACTGTAAAAGTTGTTGAATTTATTCAAGACCCAACCTAAACATGATTTCAAATCATGGAGGAACGAACCAAAGAATTTGAGCATATTTAATCAGTTCCTAAGCGCTCATATTACTTAACTTACATACATTAGTCACTAGGTGGCACAAGATACTGTTCCTCAGATCAAATCTGAACGCATCAATTAATCACAGAACACCAACTACACTCTGGTGACACCACAACACATCATGTTCTTTCTACTCGATAACAATTTATTTTCCTCAATGAATACTGAGAGAAAGATTCTGATCATGCTCAGCTAAAAGTGAAAGCAGTACACCAGAATTTATTTTATTTGAAACCATGTATTAAGCCCTCGAAATTATCGGAAGTGTTATGCATTAGCAATTTTCTGACAGTTTTCCAAGTTCATGTGAATAATAAAAAGCACGCCACTGAAATAGTGTCAAAGTGATGCATTCTGATTCTTGCATCCATAATACTTTCAGTGTATTTGACCCATTGTTTCTTGTCTTCCTTGTATTAATTTCAGAATACTTAATCATAATTTTATATTATTGCTTGTTTTTAAGAAACTGAATTGGGTCTGAGCGTGATAAACTGCTCAGAGTTTTTCTGATTCCCCTTTAGTAATATGAGCATATGTTTATTTTTAACAGGAAAGGGTTAACAGAACGATAACTCTGAAGCACATTTTCTCTGAAACGTTCCAGGCATGTAAGAAGGAAATTTCGCTTTCCAGACTAGGACCAAACGAAGTTAGTATTTTCACATGGGAGAAGCATCAATCAGTTTCCTTTTCGGTAAGTTTTAAACATTAAACTTTCAACTGAAGTTATCAGACACTACATACTGAAGTTCCATTTTGTTTGTTGATGTCAGTTTTTATTTTGACAATGACGCTGCATTTACATTACTTCTGGAGGAATAAAATAAACCTGTGAAAGATTTATTTTAAAATGGTAGCATGCTGACAATTGGCAGTACCTTAAAGCATTATGGAAAAAATATGACATGTGAAACAATAAATAATTACAAATAATCTTTTCACCATTACTCCGTCCGTTCATTTCAAGTATGTGCCTCACGAAAGTTTCGAAGCTTTATTGCATAAATGATTTAATATAATTTTCTATGACACTTGTATCAACAGTTATTATCTCAATTCATTATTGGGTTAATAACGTCACTTGTAGAATCATCAGATTCTCCCCTTTACTTGGCCTTTTGGAAGTAAGGGGTTTACTTACCAATCATAGAAGTTTTCACCTCTGACCTCTTCATTCAGCCAAAAGCTGGTGGCTGAATATGGATCTCTGGACTCGCAACATTACCTTGGCTTTCTTCTCCACAGAAGGTGTTCTGAGTTTCTCGGACTTCCAGACTTGCAGCACCCACAGCTTTTGGCTTTATGTTATCGTGATGAGGCTAGATAAATCTGTGGTCAAACGTAATCCCAAATTGTTGAGAGAATGATTCATACAGACAGGTTTTCATTTCGAAACATAGCAGTCCTTTTGCGGAATTCACTCAAGAGTCAGTGAAATGAAGCATTCAATTCAATTCAATTCAATCGCTTTAGGTATTCAGTTTGTAGTTAATTACTTAGAACTGAACGGTGGATTTGCTGTGCGTGAAATTCTACCACACTAGCTCAGTGCTTTTCTGTGGCTCTCCATTTTTCGATGATTTGAACATTAAGGTCCTTAATCCCAAACCGATGAACTGTGTAGTCTGGAACTGAAACAGAAGAACACACAAGGGACACTAACGCGAATGGTCCCATACAAGACTCTGACCACACTGATATGGAATACTATTTTCCACATACTTTCTTTTTAATGAATCAAAGACTTGACACATCCCTTTCTGAAGCATTAGCATGTGCAGCAACAAGATATAGATTTCAGAAGTTCAAACACTGAGCTCATTAGCATTTCTCAAAGGCAATTAATTGTGCATAACTATTGACCATACCAGTATCACGCACACCCCAAGAGCAAATTCAACAACAAAATCAATTGTTAGCTCTTCAAACATATATAATTGAAAGGGATTCCAATTACTTGACTGAATTTTACCACTAAATGTCTTCTGGATTCCCCACGCTAGGGGAAATATTTGTGTCTTATTATTATGCCAGCTCCCATGATATTATAAACTTTTGTTATGATTTTATGGATCTTAGCCTCCGACGCTCCATGGAAAGCAGCCCCAGCCTATTCAGTCAAATCCTCCAAAACTGGATACATCCTTGTCAACCTTTTCTGTAGCCATATTTATTATAGTCCAGCGCATTATGTTGACAATGTTTAACATTGCGTTGATCGACAAATAATTTTTGTTTATATGATAAAACATGAGCAACGTTCAAAGTAAAGATGCACATGAATTCTATCGTTGGAAGTAAATGAATTTTACAGGCTTCGCAAGATGGCAGACGTTCTGATTGTTTGCTATTGTTCATGTAAATATCACTCTCAGAAAAGCCCTATCTGCAAATCTCATGAAGCTATATTGTAAAGACGATAGAGTACAAGTTTTAAGATACAAAGCAAACATTCATTTCTTTCATGGCTAAGGTGACACAAGGATCTTTCACTGTCATGAAATTCACCCCTTTTAAAACAGTATCGCTTCGAACATTCCGGTATGAATCAATTCACATTGTAACTCTGGTATATGGCAATTTCCAAAGGTTGCATCTAATTAATATAAAGGATAGAATTTCATATTTTATCTACAAGTAAATACATTATGCAAGTGGCAATGTAAGTTCTTTGTTACCTCATGTTTCTTGGAAAAGACAATGGCTCATTTCAAAATATTTGTCCAAGTGCCTCAGAATGTTTTATTTGATGATCCTTATAGCTTCCCGGAGGATATCCCCGCATAATGCTAAAACATGGTTTGAAACATTTATCCAGTTTTGACAGTTTCTCACCTGCCAGATATGGCAATCTTGAAACTATTTCTGTGTTTACACATTTGGCAAGGTCTTGAGACTGGCATTACATTTGGAAGGGAAAATACACAAAGTTAACTTTCCTCTCAATAGAAGATTTCCTGTTCTGAGTCATTGATGTAATTGTCAGCAACCTTTATCATCGACCATTTCTTCCATCTACAGAATACCTTGAACAGGGACTCTGTGATGATGCTAACTAAAATGCAAAGGAATGTTTCCTTCCGTCTTTTAATTTTAGTTTTGGACTGTTCTATTATCTATCTATTTGGCTTAATTCGATTTTTTTTGATCCAAGTGGAATGTCTGGATCTTGTATCAGTGAGGAATTCAAGATTAATGAGCTGTTTGACTTTCTGAGATTCTTAATTATGATTTAAAGACTGTGGTAGGAACGCTTTTCATGTTTATTTACTTGTAAATGCCTTGATCAATGTTAAAGGTTTGGATCAGAAACCCTGCCACTCTTGTAATATCCGGCCTAATCATACGAACAGACAATCATTTTTTCTGAGTTTATGTTAATTTATGTTTTGGAATTTTATCAGTTAATTGGTTTCTTGCATTTATGTGAAATTCTGCTAACAGTAAACTTAAAGAAGGAGAATTGAATGTGCATGTTAGGAGAAGAAGTTAAGCAAGCAGTTCCAATCGCTTTTTTGAGATTTTATCTTTACAAAGTTCAGGTGCTGATAGTCGTGGCACTGGTCTATTGGCTTCAATGATGCACGTTCCCACACAAGCTGGAAGTAAATGTTTAGACGAGTGATGTCTCGTTCACTTATTGTAAGAAACATAGAATGAGAAGCCTATCGGAAATAGGGAAAGACTGTCTTGATCACACTGAATATCAAAAATCACAAATTAATAATATGAAAACTTGCCATGAAATGGGAATTTTTTTCTGATTAACTGTTCTTGACTCGCGTGCATATTAACAAGCACACGCTGGCTCAGTAGTTCGGGCAGCATGGTGGTTCAGTGGTTAGCACTGCTATCTCACAGCGCCAGGCACCTGGGTTCGATTCCAGCTTTCGGCGACTGCCTGTGTGTAGTCTGCATGTGCTCCACGTGTCTACGTGGGTTTCTTCCCGGTGCTCCGGGTTCCTCCCACAGTCCAACGATGTCCAAATCAGATGAATTGGCCATGCTAATTTGCCGATCGTGTTAGGAGCTTTAGTCAGTGGTAAATGCAGGGGAATGAGTCTGCGGTGGGTTACACTTCAAAGAGTCAGTGTGGGCTTGTTGGGCCAAAGAGACTGTTTCCATACTGTAGGAAATCTAATCATATCATGACCAAATGCTTTTTGCCTTCCACGGAATTTTGCAGGAGCATTTTGACAAGATGACTAACATCCGATTTCAGTATCATGCATCCGTCCCCAAGATTTATGAAACGCTTGAATAGACTGGTTCTTTCTGAAGCAGCATGTAACAACATTGAACAGAACATGTTAAACCCAAATGTAATCTACATTTATGTTTAGTGGATCCCTTATATATGAGGAAAGCTAATCCTTGTATTTAACATAACTAATTTGTCTTTAAGAGAGATTTAAGTTATTTAAAGCAACTTCTTGGTTTTCTGCCCCTTTTCATTGGTAGTTACCCGAATTGTTTTCGATGCTCTTTGTTATGTTTTACTTTGAAAAACGATCAAACTTTAACTACTTTCAGCTGTCTTTCGCCTTGACGCACTTTGGCGATCTACAAATTGAACCAAAATAAGGGATATTAGAATGGCAGACAATATGTTTTCCTTTATAATGTGAAGGAATGTGGGCGCAAAGGAAATATAGTATTTCATGTCCCTTGTTGATTGCCCTGAGATATGTGATCGACTTTTAACTGCAGTTCGAAATGGTTTCACAAAATGTTCAGTATGTTCTCAGCTGATACCAGACAGATATATTGCATCAAGTATGGGACAAAAACGACAATAGAAAATCCATCCCTGTGGAACCTGCATGACTTTGTATCTGACGGCTGTATCGAGATTGAAGAAACTGTTTCACAGATGAGTCAGAAATGAGCCTAACATTGCCGAATGCACGTAATCAAATGTCTCAAACACCTCCATCACCTTCTATCAGCTATTTATATCGTATTTTTCGGGCATATCCAGCAGAGTTTGTGACGCAGGTAATCAGTCAAGTATGAGTTTATCTCACAGTACAGAACATTGACTCTGGAGTTCATGAAGTCTCACGGCATTTTGCAAGGGATCCTCATCAACCAATTAAATCAGTACTCCTCGATGCTGAGCACAAATTGAAAAGAGAACTGGGGTGGCACGCAATGGAGTGACCAGCAAGAAGGAAAAATAAAATTGACCTCGTCCTCACGAAGTTGTCTGCTGCAAATGGACCTCGCCATGACATTATCGGTAAGAGAGACCAGTGCACAGGCATGTTATCATAGCACAAATCATTGTCATAGTGAGAATAACTGCACTGTATTGTGAACAGTTGTCATGCTAAACGAGATGGACTCGGAGCAGATCTCGAAAAACAAAACGGGGCATCAGTGCAGTGGCATATAGAAGTATCAGCAGAGACCTTTTTTCCAACAAACTTGTCACGTCATAGCTCAGCAGAGCCGATGTGCAACAACAGCAATGGAAGGGGTTCGACACTGGTTCAATGAAATATGCATGAAGGAAGGCGAGGTGCAGCACAGGAATGATTTTACTTTCCTACTTATTCATACGACAGACCTTTCTTTCTAGTTAATAACAAATACTTAAGTATCTGTATCTTGGTGACTTATACCTGAGATGACTCCATCATGTGGCGACGTGCAAACAATTGTTTTCAGTTGAGAACATGTGATAGTAATGCTAATTCAGTTCAATTCAATGAAATTCTATTCAAGGATAATTAATTGGGTTTGATTTCGGAGACTGTCTGTATCGAGATTGTACATTATCCTTGTGGCTGTAGGTTCCCCAACAGTCCAAAGATGTGCAGGCTCATTGCGTTGCCAATATCACGATGTGTCCAACAGTGTCCACTGAACTGCATGCTAGGAGTGTTGGTTTGGGCAAATGCTCCATTGCTGGATTGCAACGATGTGGTAGACAGTGGAACCGTGTGCAGTGTGTGCAGACATGATGGGCCGAATGGTCTTTTTTGATCTGTCAGAATTCGGTTATTATATGAAGTGCCTCGTGCATGACCAATCTCGAAGGTCTCCAGATGATTCTTGATTTGCCTGGGTCAGTCAACTCGAGGGTTTAACACCATCCAGAGAAAACAGGTCATTTGATTGGCAGCAAATACACCACCATTTGCCATTTCTTTCATGGTACTCTATAAGAACAATGTGCAAACCTCACGACAGAAATTCAACAAGGCGCAAATTTTAACAGTAACTTAAAAGAGTATCTTCCGATCTGGTTCGACTTCCATGGAGAATGACAATGGCTTCAGTTGCACTTGCACATCACCAGCTGCAAGTTCCCTTCCACAGCAGTCATCATTGACACCGACAAATCAGTTATAATTCCTCTGATGTCACTGAGGGAAATTTCTGGAACGTGCTCCTGAAAGATATTGTGGTGTATCTTCACCAAAGGCACTGCAACAATTCAAAGAAGATGTTCACCACCACATTCTAAAGAGCAACCAGAGACGAGAAATAATTGCTCATTAGGTATCCTCAGTAACACTGGCCAATATGTCTTCTTCTAACTCGTAGATTTCTGGGTCATCCTGTACTGAGAGTCATAGAATCCTACAGCACGTAAACAGGCCCTTTGGTCCAAACTGTCTTATGCTGAGCGAAGGTTCCGTCCACAATTACACCATTTCTCTGCACTTGGCCCACACCTTTCGAATCCTTTCCTAAGCATGTATTTAAACATATGCATTTCAAATATTCATAACGTACCCGCATCCATCACTTCCATTGGCAGTTCATTCCATTAACGTTCCACTCTGTGTGTTAAAGAAAAAGTTATCTCTCTGGATCCCTTTCATAGTTTCCCCCCAATCTTAAACTGATACTCTCTCGTCTTCCATTCCACAATCCCGAGGAAATGACTGCGTGCATTCACCCTATCATGCCTCGCATGATCATATGCAACTCTATAACTTCCCTCCTGAGTCTCCTTCGCTGTAAAGAAGAAAAGGCCTAGCTTGTCCAACCCTTCCTCTCGTTCAGACTCGTGAGTCCTTGAAACATCCTTGTAAATGTCTTCTGACCTCTTTCCTTCCGACAAAAAGTTTGTTCAAAATTGAACACAATACTCCAAGTGTGGCCTCACCAACGTCCTGCATATCTGCAACATAACTTCCTGAGTTCTATACTCAATGCCTTGACTGACGAATGTCAGTGTGCCAAAAGCCTTCTTCACTATCCGGTCTACCTGTGACTCCATTTTCACAGAACGGTGAACCTGAACTCCAAGATCCCTCTGTTCCACTACACTCCTTCAGGCCCTATCATTCACCATAACACTCCTTCCTTCTTTTGACTTTCTGAAATGCACGATCACAATTATCAAGGTTAAACTCCATTTCACGGCCGACCTTCCCAAATGATCAAGGTCGTGCTGCAATTTTTTATACCCTTCTTCTGTCCACACCTATTTCAGTGCCATCAGCAAACGTATTAATCATGTCTTGTACATTCTCATCCAAATCATGGATATCGATAAGGCACAGCAATGGGCTCGGTACCGAGCTCTGAGGCATTCCACTACTCACAGGCTTCCACTCCGTCAAGCATCCTGACAGTATTACCCTCTGCTTCCTACCATTAAGCCAGGTTTGCGTCGAAATTTTCCAACTTACCCTGTATTCCATGCGATCTAATCTGCCAGAGTAGCCTAACATATTGAAACGTATCAAATGCGAGATTGAAATCCATGTAGACTTAGATTACTTACAGTGTTGAAACAGGCCTTTTCGGCCGATCAATTCCACACCGACTCGCCGAAGCGCTACCTACCCATTCCCCTACATTTACCCCTTTACCTAACACTACAGGCAATTTAGCATGGCCAATTCACTTGACCTGCACATCTTTGGACTATGGGAGGAAACCGGAGCACCCGGAGGAAACCCATGCAGACACGGGGAGAATGTGCAAGCTCCACACAGTCAGTCGCCTGAGTCGGGAAAAGAACCCCTGTCTCTGGCGCTGTGAGGCAGCAGTGCTAGCCTATGTGCCACCGTGCCGCCCATCGTGTGCCATCGTAAGCCGCGTTGCCTTTGTCAACCTTCCTGTTCACTTCATCAAAGAACTCGATCATATTTGTGAGGCATGATCTCTCACGTGCAAAACCATGCTGACAGCTATTCAAATCCTGTGTTTCCTACGGCATGTGCATTTTATCTCTCCAAATCTTCTCAAGTAATTTACCCAACTCAGATGTTGAGCTTATTTTTACCCATCTCTTTGCATCTCATCTTCAATAATGGACCCAAATTCGCTACACTCCAGTCTTCACCCGTGGCTACCAATGACGCAAAAATATCAGTCAGGTTCACTGAAACTTCTTCTCGAGCTCCTTGCAATATTTTTGGATATATCTGGTCAGGACCAGGAGATTTATCTTCATGCATGCTAATATACACAAAAGCTTATCTACTGTGATAGAGACTGTCCCCAAGCCATCACGCCATACTCCCTAAGTTTCTAAGTCTTCACGTCTTCCTCCATGGTGATCACAGAGGAGAAATATTCATTGAGAACCTCGCTCATTCCTACACTTCTGCACATACATATCCACTTTGGTCCACGAAGAGTTCTATTCTCTCTAGGTGTTATTTTTCCTTTAATATACTTAAAGGACGTCCTCAAGATTTCGAGAAAGAATTGGTACTTCTGGTGATAACTTTTTTCACGTTGAAAGCAGAATACAACATAGGAGTGACAAAATGAAACTGGTGAAACTGGGTGGTGCAATAAAATTTCAACTTGCCATGCTTGAAAACACAGCTGTTAATTTTGTCATCCTGATACTGATTGACACGATATCGATAATAGTGTAAAAAATATATACCTATTGTGTTAGAACAGTCGGGTTCGGATCGTGTAACATAGATCAGAAATTTTATGTATATTTTGTGTTTCTCCCAATCAGAGAAATATTGTCTGTGTACATAGGTGACACATCCTATGCTTCCAAATCTCTCCCTTTCTAAACCAGCCACCAGGAAAGTTATATGCACACTTATTCAACAGCAGCCTTTCCCCCAATCACAGAGGGATGCTCCAGCATTAGCAGGTACGACATTTCATTAAGCCAACTCTTGTCTCCTTATGAAGAGAACCATCTGGGATGGACAGATAATACATCTCAGAAAGAAATGTTTGCCAAAATCATCGTGTTACCATGAGCATAAACGTTTTTACGTTCCATTGGACAGAGTGTGAGTTGCTGCCCGAATAATTCTCAGACACCTTTGCGTGACTGGACGGGTCAGGCATGTATTGCACAAATTTGGTTCCTGAGTGTGCATTCTCTGACATAATTACAGATGTGCACTTCCCTGAGTAAACAGATTATCTCATCTGTAATAAGATAACTCTTTGCATTCCTTCTTTACATTCTATAAATCAAAGTATTGGAGACTTTTAACCAACAAAATCACATGCAAAATCTGACACTTGCAATAACGGTTTGTCGCTGAGACCATTTATGCAAAGATTTGCTATCCTCTCCACTCACAACGCTGAGCTTTCTGGACGATCCTCCTGGACTGCAGCTTGCCAATCAATCCATAAACCTGTGCCAGAGCTTCCATCTTGACATCGTGGCTTTCATCTTGACATCGTGCATACGAAGTATTAGCAGTAGAGATTAAACAAAGATCTTATGTCCCCCATGAGATGAGCATGAAACTCAACGATTGTGACAACGATTGGATGAGCAGACGCATTAAAAACATGGAGACTCGTAGAATCATTTATTGTTGTTGACGTTACTGCCATTGACTGCCATAAATCAGCCAGTGGAAAAGTGGGATGCAGAAGAGACCAGTATTACAGGACAACAAGAATGTCTTCCAAATTAGATTAAATTCTTTGCAGTGTGCAAACCGACCCTTCGGCCCAACATGCCCACACCGCCCCTCCGAACAGTAACCCACCCAAACTCACTCCCCTACATTTAAGCCGAACTAATGCACCGAACACTGTGGGCAATGCAGCATGGCCAATTCATCTGACCTGCACATCTTTGGATTGTGGGTGGAAACCAGAGCACGCAAAGGAAAGCCAAGCAGACACAGGGAGAATGTGCAAACTCCACACAGACAGTTGACCGAGGGGGGGTGCTGTGAGGCAACAGTGCTAACCACGGAATCACAGTGCCACCCAATTCCGTTTCGTTCACAAAATGGAGACATCAGCACTTTTCGCCAAACTCTAATTGCCCATAAATTGAATGGCTCATGCGGCAATCCTAGAGCAACTTTAGAAAATGCCTGTGCAGTTTGTATGAGGCCTCGGAGATTTTGTATAATGAAGTGGGTTCTTAATGAACCAGTGTTTTTTTTTAAGGTATGGTCCCATGGTCGCGATTGCTAAGAGCAATTCCAGATTAGTTAATGAACCTTCAATTCCAGCAGCAACATTGGTGAGATATCAACTGAGTTCACCAACATGGATTAATAGTCCAATCACGTTCTCATTCTACCACGTCAGTGTACATTTTGATGCCTGTAAATATGGAAGCACGACAAATGATGTCGAAGGACGAAAATTGAGGAAATATTTTGTATGTTCAAGATGAGTGGAGTTATTCCAGGAGACAGATTCAGTCGTCAAATCGACATGTAACAAAGGAAATAATAACATTTTCAGCAACTCGTGAGCAAAGGAAAGTTGAGAGTCGAGTGAAATTTCAAAGTGGAAAGAAACCAGTCGTTGTAGTGGAGTCAATAATGTTGGAGAAAGCTCGGTTTCCATTGGGATACTGATACTCTGAACCCTGGTTTTGCATTGGACGATGGCCAATGAGAAGAGTGGATCAGGGAATTCTGAAACTAATGTTTTGTCAGGAACAGAAGACATTGGTTTTGGTGCTGTCTGTCCTGTTTAGTTGTTGGAGCTTCTGCTCGTCCACTCATAGCTATCATACAAGTATTTTTCAGAGAGAAGCCACCGATTCAAACTAAAAGCCGTTCAGGCAGAGCCAAGGGCCATCAACACACGTGTGAAATCTTGATTTGTAGATCACCTTGGAGCAAATGATTAAAACAACAGTAAAGGACGTAAAACGTAGGGCACCAGTCGTATTGCACTGCTCACATATCACACTGGATAGTATGCATATTTGAATCAAGTGTAAAATAATCTTTGCAAGATACGGGTGTGGAAGTCTTCAGATTTTGTTTCAGATTTTATTTGTAATTATCAAAGCCACTTCAACAATTCTGTCGTGCTCTACTTATGCCAGTAAACCATTCATGAGATTTTCAGAATATGCACATCAGACACAGTTGCTCAGATTTTGGCATAAAAGGTTAAATACATCTCCAGGAAACTATACTGTAGGCAGCTCAGATGATGAACAGGACTTGAAACTTAAATTAGAACATATCAAACATTAACTAACGTTGGTTTTGCCATCGGAAGTATTTTGAATTTTAATTAATTTGCAGTTGAAGGCTTTGTCCCATGAAAGAGGAGTAGCTGGTTCCCCTGCATCGCGCTGCTGCAGTGAGTCTTAGTCTACTAGTATTGGAATTAGAACATTTTCTCTATTGCGTCCCACTGGGCAGTAGTACCCTGGATCTGAAAGTGTGTCATTAGCCGTCCAGCCGACATAAATTTCTGCAGGATTAGAGCAGGACAGCCGTCTTCTCTGCGATAATCTCGGCGGTGGATAAGATCAGGATGTAAAATTCAAAAGGACGCATTTCGTCAGCTGTCAAAAGGACAATGCTTTGCTGAGTCCGTTGTTTGTACAGATTTCACAATTTTTGTTGTTTCTCATAGTATACGTATGGAGGTGTAGAATGATCTTCTACCTCAAAGACTTACACACAACTCCAATTGTTCATCGATGAAACTCATGCTTAATTTTGGTAGCTTTACCTCCTTCTCGTGTTCAATTACCAGAAGGTCGAGTCGATCAGCTGAAAAAAAAACACAGGAACTGATGGGATGCAATCATTTGTAGCATATTCAGATTAGTATTTACAGAATGAGCAAGGTCAAAATTATAATATTGCACATTCCTCTTTATATGGGCAATTTATGTGGAGAGTTAATGATTTGTTATAACAGTAGCTCATTTAACTTGCCACTGAACCCCAACTAACCTGCAAATTCTTTGACGCTATGGGCAAATGACATGGTTAATTCACCCAACCTGCAAATCTCTGGACTGTGCGAGGAAATCTATGTCGACATGAGGAGAACGTGCAAATTGCAAGCAGATACTCACCCGAGGAATAGGAACTAATTTCCTGATACTGTGAGGCAACGGTGCTCACTACTGAACTACTGAGTCCCCGTGCTATGAGTGTCAGGTGAAATATTTGAGGCCACACTGCACCGGGGACCCGAGTTGGATTCCTGGCTTAGACGAGCGTCTGTTTGGAGTTTGTAAGCCTCCCGGTGTCTATGAGCATTTCCATGCTATCTAAATATCTGCACGTTAGGGAGATTGGCCATGAAGAAAACTTTCGTGTCATGTGCAGGTTAGATTGGTTAGAAATACTTAAAAGAAAAATACTGTTTGGTGTCAGGTTATGGGTGGATTTGGATGGAATGTTCTCCAGGTTTGTGCAGACTCAATGGGATCAATGGTTAGCAATGCTATCTCACAGCACCAGGGAACTGGTTTTGATTCCAGATTGGGTGACAAACTGTGTGGAGTTTCTGCGTTGTAGTATGTCTGCGTGAATTTCCTCCAGTGCTCTGACACAAGAGAAATGTTTGGCTGATATTGGTATTTCATAGTTTTTCCCAATCTGCTACTATTACTTGATGCTTGCTCACAGTGATGCATTTACTTCCATTTCACTGAGGATTTCTCGTTGCCACTTACTCTTACTCTTCCGTTCTCTTACTCCTATCTACTTGGAAGAACGTAGTTATGTCATCTAAGTCGCTGCAGATAATTTCACACACAATGGTCACTGTCTGTTTTGGCCAAATCTTTTTAATGAAATTGTACATTGTGTTGACAGAAATGTCCGTCTCTTTGCAAACACCTAAAAATAATCAGGAATACTTATGAGTTACAATAGTTCCAAGATGTGTAGAAACGTTATGGATATTATTGTGAGTTTTCTGTCGTGATATCTGGTTATGTAATTCTCCCTATCTTGAATGAAGTGGTGTAACATTTTCAGCAATGTATTTGGTGATCTTTCTGCCAATTTGGAGTTTCTGGAATAAAATGTAAAGTGACAGTTTCCATGCTGATGTTGCAAATGTTCATTGATTAAACTAACTGTAATTGTTCAGTTTTTGCTTTATGGCTTATGTGAGCTCGATCAAGTGCGAATTCTTTAAATTGACTGAAAGTTTCACCCATTCCAGTAACGAAATGAAGCTGTCTGAACCAACCAATCCAAAAAAGTGAAGACACAGCATCACATCTGTAGATTTCGTGCATCCTTCGGCACATGTTTTTTATCTCATTGCAACAGTGAGACATGTTTGGAAATGTACCGTAGGAACTCTTCTGTTACTTGGTTCTCAGGAGAAAAAAGGCTGTCAAAACCATTAAAATGCATCCAACATGTTTTAAAGTGAGGATCACGAGGAAATATTTATTATTAGGTACACAAACTTTATTTAATTACGATGGATATTCAGAGTGCTAATCTTAACGCCAAGAAGATCAGATGGAGCAACAGAGGTAGATTATTAGCTCTTCCAGTCTGCTCCGTTTATTCAATGTAGCCATTGTTGATTCTCAACTGCATTTTCTTGCCATTTTCCATTCCATTACTGATCGAAACGTCTATCAATTCCAAATACCTGACATCACAAGATTCATTACAAATTAAATTTCAACCTCTGTCTTCTCTTCTCCCTGTCCTCGGCTCCTGTAGTGTGAACGCTTCATACCACGTTAAAAATATTTCACCAGATTCTTCCAATAATCTCCGATTTGTAAACCATATTTGAATGCCCATACACTCCCTGTTGCATCCACATCACTTGTTGTTTATTTCCTTCATCGACTACGCGATTCTTGTCGAGATTAACTTCAACTTTGAAATGTTATTGATGGTGCTTAATCACCTTCAAAGCTGCCCCATTATTGTTTTTCTATGGAAATTTCGCCAACTTCTTCTCGAAAATCACAAATCTGCATTCCTTGGATTTCAGACTATTGCATCTTTGATATCTCAGAACTGGTGACAGATGTGTCTGAAAATATATTTTGGCTTCACACTCGAATTAATATTATCTGCGAGACTGTGATCTTATTTCCAAATAGGCCTGAAGGATTTAAACACATTCCTTGCAATTATAAGTGGGTGAGCGAAAGGTAACGAATGGAACAAAATGGGAATTCTTAATTTATAAATAAAATAAACTGTTCTTGAACTGGGCAAAGAAAATTTGCTTGAGAGTTCAGGAGCAGATTCTGTGTTGTTAAAATAGATTATCGAGGAGACACTACATTGCTGGCTGTATCCAAAACCAAACAATAACCATGGAGGAAAGAATGGAGCAAATTTGTTTTAACTTACAAAAGTAAGACTCAGAAGTATATGGTTCCTACTCTTCCCATACTTTCTTTCTCATTAGCTCTCTCTCTCTTTCGTTCTCTCTCTCGCTCTCCTTCTCGCTCACACTGTCTCTTTTGCACACCAGCGCCGTTTTTCCTTTCGATCTCCAGTTTTCACTGATTCCCCCTGCCTCTCTCCACCTTTTTCTCATTGCTTGCCATCCTTTAAACCATACCTAGACTTTTCACCCACCCTCTCAGTACCCATCCACGATCAATAGCCTCTCGCTCTGTCAGTCTATCGCTTTCTCCCTCATGCCCTTTCCGTATTAAACAAACACACTATTTTAGAGCTGACAGTACATTCCGTCCAAATATCTATGTGTGGTATGTATTGCAATGTGGCAGCGGGATGTGCTCGTGAATAGAATGTTTTTTCAGCTCATACAGGATTGCACACGCACACCAGCTCGCCACTTCTTTTAATATGGAAGAAACACATTAAATGCAAACGAGCTTACAGGCCTCCTCCGGAATATTCAGGACCCCCTCCCACCCTGCCCCACCATTGCCAAAAAAATTGTAAAGAATGAGGGCTCTTGTTGTGGAGTGCCAGTGTTCATGCCTTTGAATCGGGAGGCTCAGAGGCCAAGTCCAATTTGCTCAAGGGGCTTGTCATAATATCTGTGTACAGTTCAATGAGGAAATGCCTACAACAATGTGAAGAGGTATCTCGAAACCAGCAGATCCGAGTTGAAGTTCCACCCGCTCCAGAGGAGCAGATTAGCATCTTTGAATAGCTTGAGTGAATAAGTTGAAATGAATGTGTGAAGTGTCTTGCGGCACAAACGCTGTGGGTTCAAATAGATTCAATTCCTCGTTTCAAATTCCACCTGCTGGTGTTTAATCATATCTCTATAGATTTAAATTAACGTAGGTACCTCTGAACCAGAATGCTCGGGTGTAAAAAATAATTCTTTTGGATGTGGGCAATAGCATAACTGAACAGGTTGATTCGAAAACATAGAAAAAAAGATATTTAGAGCCCTTGCAGTACAGTGATAGTGGGAGAAAGTGAGGACGGCAGATGCTGGAGAGAAGAGCCGAAAAGTGTGTTGCTGGAAAAGCGCAGCAGTTCAGACAGCATCCAAGGAACAGGAGAATCGACATTTCGGGCATAAGCCCGAAAACGTTTTGGAAATAACCCCAGGATTCCTGAAGAAGGGCTTATGCCCGAAACGTCGATGCGCCTGCTCCAAGGATGTTGCCTGACCTGATGCACTTTTCCAGCAATACATTTTTTGGTACAATGACATTGTCCCTATCTCTGGGCTGTTGAGGCCTGAGTTCAGCCCTGTCTGCTCCAGAGTTGTGTGATATCATCGCTGAAACTAAGCAGATAAAACAATGCAAAGCGGTATTTCTAGAGGGGAAAAAAAACTGTTCAGTTGTCTCAAAGAGCACTTTCAGTTGGGAATGGCACTGATTGTGATGACTCTGCAGGCTGCAGTGCTCATTGACCGGCCTTGAGCGTTGTCAATGACCTTTTTATTTTCGACAGTCTGTTTGAGGATCCGAGATTCATGCTGGGATCTTTACTGTTCGATATGCGTTAATGATTGATTGTGAACATTGAAGCACTAATTGGCATGTTTTTGGATGACTCGACAATTGCTGATGTCGTTGGTGGTGAGCAGAACTGTCTCGGAGCAGAGTCTAATATTGATAATCTGGGAAATTGGGTAGAACAGTGACAGATGAAATTTAATTCAGTGTAATGGGACGTGATGCATTTTGGGAGATTGCAAAATGGAAAGACAATTATCACAAATCATGCAACCCGAGGTAACACTGAGGAACACAGGGAGCTTGGTATATACGTCTATAGATCACTGAAGTTGCATGGACATTTGCATTGGTAAACAAGGCATATGGGACGCTTGCCTTCAAAGGCCAAGGCGGAGAACAATAGGAGAAAGTAAGTCTTGTTACAGCTTTAGAAGTAAAATTAGTTAGATCAGAAATAGAATATTGTGTTCAGTTCTGGTTGTCACACTGCAAAAAGGATCTCAAAACAGTTGACAGGAGGTCGACGAGATTCACCAGGATGTTAGTTGGCAGGAAAGTCATGAGGAGAGACTGGACAGCACGGCTTGTCTGCGGGGGAGCAATTTGATGGCACTCTGAGGCAGAAGTGCTAACCACTGAGCCACCGTGCCGCCCCAACATGTGAAATTGTGAGATTTTATTTTCTCTCTGGTTCACGTACTTAACACCATATGGCATTAATGCAAAATAACGAGTAAGCGCCTTGACGTTGTTCTGAGATAAATTTCTTCTACCCAGAGGGTGTAGGAGTATGTAATATTTGCCTGAGAGGGAGGTGGATGCAGTCTCATAACATTTAAGAAGCATCTTGATGAGTAATTATCATTCCAAGGCACAGAAGGCTGTGCAACAAGTGCAGTTCAAAGAGATTAGTGCAGTTTGGTGTTTGTCTAGTCTCAGCACTAACCATTTTATTATTTTAAAGGTAAATATAACGCGTTGCATTCCAGAGGCAATTCGGTAGGGAGACCTACCAAAATTAAAATACAACACAAACTTTATTCATTCACTGTCGTTGAAATGCAACAAAATAAAGACGGAATTGCTTTATAACAGAACAATAGCAAACTTAACAGAATAATAAATATAGTAAGCATTGCCAATTGATTTTTTCATTATACTGACGTCTTTGGTGATTACGCAGAAACATGACAAGAGATTCGCTGTGCATTGTTTTCTGAATGGCAATGCATCGGCCAATCACGGTTGAATTGCCAAGCAGTCAGCACACTTTTCACACCAATACATGAGCAGTCTATGGCTGTTGGGATCAGACACTACATAAAAGATATTTATTGTGTCGGCATATTTAACTAATCTATCTTCTTGCTGGATAGTACAAGAATAAGCTAGCAGTAGTTTTAACTATACATCGGCCATTCTGGAGTGAAATTGGAAACAGTTATGACACACACTGTGCTATTAACTCTCAAAAGCTAATGGTTACTGGCACGTTAAGCTTTCCCAATGAGGTAGATAGATATGTGTTAACAACGGTGTCAACGTTTTTAAACTTTTCTGCCAGGCATTATTTGCGATCTAAATGTACAGAATTACTGTCAATGCAATCTGATATGCCTCCTCCTGATCCTCAGACATGCAATAGCTAGCGTTACTTTTGATTAGTGGTGCTGGAAGAGCACAGCAGTTCAGGCAGCATCCGAGGAGATTTTGCTGCTCCTCGGATGCTTCCTGAGCAGCTGTGCTCTTCCAGCACCATTAATCCAGAATCTGGTTTCCAGCATCTGCAGTCATTGTTTTTACCTAATAGCTAGCGTTAGTCTCTAGGTGGAGTAAAATGCAGTGACATAAACCCATTCTCCTTTACAGAAGTGCACCACGACAACAAAGTATAAACTGATTTCTGATCATGTTGCACAGTGTAACTTTCTGTCGAAATTCCATTAAATGCGGCTTTCTTTCAAAGTAAGGAAAGGTCGTGGCTTTGGGTTATCTACTGAGATTTTAAAAAACTGAACAATTTCAACTGAGTTGCACTTTTGTATTACTCAATTGAAATCGATAGTTTGACTGTGATAATTGGGGGAAGAAATCGTAGATGGCAAATTTGCTGACAGATTTTCGTCTGTCATCTATAATTAATGAAGTGCAGTTTGGTGAAACTGGGCAAAGATTCTCATAATCTGACCATCACACCAATCAGGGACATCGTATGGAAGATTCAACTTCATTGTTTCTTGAATTTATTTGCATTGTTTTCATGCTATTGAAATTAATGTTACCCATTCGGTTGTTTTGCACGTGTATTACTGGGCTATGTAAGGGGTTAACATCACTTCTCTGAAGCCCAATATTATGTCACTTATGCCCATTTTCCGCTAAAATATGGTAGGCAGTAAAGCCAATTCATGTGTAATGTTGACGACTTTGTTTGCATGAAGTATAATGGACGATCACTTTGACCTGTTCCAATAAAGTTGATGATGCTTGAATGAATACATCACCAATAACTATTGAAAATCATTGACTCAAATTTGATTTGGTAGGCTGATACCACTTCAATCTCTTAATGTTTCGATACAAGAGCTGTTGAACCATTTTCAATGCTCAGGAAATGCATGAAATGAAGATATTGTTGCAAACGTTATTATGTTGGAAACAGCTGACATGAGGCCTGCCTTGAAACCAGACTTAAGGCAGTAAGGAATTTCATTAAGAATGAGCTACTTAATACTGTCAAGAAATCTTTGGACTCTCAGCTTTCTGATCATGGCAAGATATGCCACCGAAAATTCACGATTTGTCTAAGGCAACTGAAGACTGACAATGTGGCTAATTGCAGTAACACTGTGGGGTGAAATCTCATATGATTGTTCACAAGACATTGTAAAAACACTTTTAAATATCATCTCGGGAGCATTGCTTTCTCAGTCAGGCCAAATTTATTGATCAGAATTTTCAGCTTTGGGAAGGCAGGAATTACCCACTGCAGAATATACAATCTCTGTGTTCTCCCATTGATAAATACAATCGCACTCATACAATATAAAATAATTCATTAAACACAATGCATAATATTCAGTCGAACGTGTGGTGTTGGAAAATGACTGTAGGTCAGGCAGCAGCTGAGAAGCAGGAGGATTAAGTTTTCGGGCAAACGCTCTTCAACAGTTTTTGGGCTGTGAGCCGATAGGGTGGAGAGATAGATGGGAGGGAGATGGGCTGGGCGAACTGTAGCTGAGAGTGTGATAGATAGACGAACATGGGGGTAATGGTGATCGGTCAGAGAGGAGGGCAGACAGGTCAGACCAGTTAAAGGTAAAAATAATGACTGCAGATGCTGGAAACCAGATTCTGGATTAGTGGTGCTGGAAGACCACAGCAGTTCAGGCAGCATCCAAGGAGCTTCTAAATCGACGTTTCGGGCAAAAACCCTTCATCAAGAATAAAGGCAGTGAGCCTGAAGCGTGGAGAGATAAGCTAGAGGAGGGTGGGGATGGGGAGAAAGTCGCATAGAGTACAATGGTTGAGTGGGGGAGGGGATGGTCAAGGAGGAGAGGGTGGAGTGGATAGGTGGAAAAGAAGATAGGCAGGTAGGACAAGTCCGGACAAGTTATGGGAACAGTTACTGAGCTGGAAATTTAGAACTAAGGTGAGGTGGGGGAAGGGGAAATGAGGAAACTGTTGAAGTCCACATTGATGCCCTGGGGTTGAAGTGTTCCAAGCCGGAAGATGAGACGTTCTTCCTCCAGGCTGGTGGTGAGGGAGCGGCGGTGAAGGAGGTCCAGGACTTCCATGTGCTCGGCAGAGTCGGAGGGGGAGTTGAAATGTTGGGCCATAGGGTGGTGTAGTTGATTGGTGCGGGTGTCCCGGAGATGTTCCCTAAAGCACTCTGCTAGGAGGCGCCCAGTCTCCCCAATGGAGAGGAGACAGCATCGGGAGCAATGGATACAATAAATCAGACCAGACCAGACCAGTTATGAGCGTACTGCTGATTTGGAAGTTTGCAACAGTGTTAAGGTGGGGGAGGGGAAATGAGGAAACTGGTAAAATCCACATTGATGCCGTGTGGTTGTAGGGTCCCAAGACAGAAGATGAGGCGTTCTTCCTCCATGCGTCGGGTGGTTAAGGAGTGGCGATGGACGAGGCGCAGGTCCTGAATGTCCTTGATGGAGTGGGAGGGGGAGTTGATGTGTTCAGCCGTGGGGCGGTGGTGTTGGTTGCTTTCGGTGTCCTGGAGATGTTATCTGAAGTGCTCTGCAAGTCGGCCTCCTGTCTTTCCAATGTCACCGAGACAAAATCGTGAGCAAGGACAGAGTAAACAACATGTGTAGAAATGCAGGTAAAACTCTTATGGATGTGGAAGGCTCCTTTGGAGCGTTGGATGGAGGTGAGGTGGTAGGTGTGGGTGCAAGTTTTGAAATTCCTGCGTTGGCACGGGAAGGTGCTGGGAGAGGAAGGTGCGTTGAAGGGGGCATGGAATTGACAAGGGAGTTGCAGAGGGAACAGTCTTTCTGGAAAGTGGATGCGGTGGGGAGGGATATGTATTTCTGTTGGTGGGGTTCATTTGTTCGTGATGGAAATGCAGGAGAATGATGAGATGTATACAGAGATTGGTGGGGTTGAACGTGAGGACCGGGGAGTATCTGTCTTTGTTGCAGTTGGAGGGGTGGGGTATTCGGGAGGTCCGAGAAGTGGATAAGATGCGTTGGAGGGCATCCTCAACCACATGGAAGGGAAAGTTGTTGTCTTCAAAAACGGAGGCCTTCTGGTTTGTTCTGTGGTGGAACTGGTTCTCCTGGGAGCAGATGCAGCAGAGGCGGAGCAAGCGGGAATAAGTGTTAGGGATTTTACAGCAGGCAAAGTGGGAGGTGGTTTAGTCCAGGGAGCAGTGGGAGTCGATAGGTTTGTAGGTGATGTCAGTGTTGAGTCAGTCACCGTGAATGGAGATGCAAATGTCCTGCAAGTGGGGTGGGTCGTCTGTGATGATGCAGGTGAAATTCAGGTCAGGGTGAAATGTGTCCGTGGAGTTGACAAACTGTTCAACCTCGTCGTGGGAGATCGAGGTGGTGCTGATATACTCATCAATGTAGCGGAGGAAAAGTTGGCAAATGGAACCAGTGAAACTGTAGAACATAACCGACAAAGAGACAAGCATTGCTGTGGCCCATGCGGGTGCCCCTTTGTCTGGAGAAAGTTGGAGGATTCAAAGAAGAAATTATTCATGGTGAGAGTCAGTTCAGCCAAATCAATGAGAGTGTTCGTGGAAGGCTACTAGTGGAGATACCTGTACAGGAAGAAACTGAGGGCTTGGAGGCCTTCATCATGGCAGATGGATTTCTATTGTCCCTGTGGACGACCATGGTGAAAATGAGGCTTCGGGGACCAGGGAAGTGAAAGTCCTGGAAGAGTTGGAGGGCATGGATGGTGTCCGAATGTATGTGGGGTGTTCCTGGACCAGAGGAACAGGACAGTAAGTAGCTATGTGGAGATGAGTTCAGTTGGACAGTAGCAAACTGAGATGATCGGGCAGCCAGGGTAGTCAGGTTTATGGATCTTGGGTAGTAATTTCCAGTGCCAAGGTATCAAGATCTGCTTGATTGATTCATTGATTAATTGATTCATTCATTACTGAATAGCGTTTTTGAGTCATTACAGATACATGTAATTCTGACTGTCTTTCAGGAAGAATTTAGAACTGAAAACTAGATTCCATTGATGACTAATATCTGTGGCAGTAATTCAATGACGTTTTATCCCTCATCTTTGTTGCATGATAATTATCAAACCTCGTTGCTCTACTCTGCATACATGCAAGGACATACATTGCAAGGGATCAAACAGTGCCTGCCAAGACACCTTCAATTCAGCTAACATCCTGACATACTCTGCAGTCGCCTATGTAACAGAGATTGTAGCAGATAAAAACGTCTGATCTCGCAAGGAGAGTTTGTCGAAGGCCAATAAGGTTTGAGAGTGTCAATGCTTCCTCCTTAACAGGACTGAGTTTCAATTCAATCTGACGATTGTTACGGCCAGCAAACTGAAAGTAAATGAATAAAGCTCTGCACAGCGGTTGGTAAATCAAAAACTGATTTTATTTGCAAAAGGAAAATCATTTATGAGGCGAACATCTGTGAATACTGACGTAATCAGTGGAACGAACTGAATAACATTACATTTTGAAAACATGTTAGATTGAAGGTCAGGATTTCAACAACATAGAAATGATTGGCAATATGGAGTAGATAAATGTAAGTACATTTCACACCACTGCCTTGACAGTATAGGAAGGCAATGACTAAATTATATTACAACAGTGGGAAGGCAATAACTAAATTATATTACAACAGTGATATCTATTGTTGGCAGCATTACCTTTCTGCAGTTTGCATAAATGAGTGCAAGTTTCATCTGTTTCTGACACTTCATTTATTTTGAAAATCATAAGAATTGCAGGCTTGTCAATAAAAGTAACTCAAAGGCTTGAAAACACATGTGGGAATAGAGTGAAGGTACTGAGAAAGCAAAAGAGCTTACAAGGCTTTGAATGGCTCATTAATTTCAAGAATGAATCTCTGATCCACTCAAAACAAAATGTATTCTCTTACATTTAATCACTTCCATTGCAACTTGGAAGGTTTGCAGCAAAATAAACAGCACAGAAATCAGCTAATTTTTAACTGTGATGGTACACAGTATCTGGTGCCAATTAGAGTTCTTTTGTTTTTGTTCGTACAGATAGACAATGAATCATTTGAACTCTGTTTGAAAATAGCCCTTCATGAAATTGCTTTAGTGCACCTATTGTCTCATAACAACAATGTTTCTGGGAATTCGTAACCATTGTTTGAAATAGGCAATTATATTGGAACACATTTCCACATATGTGGTATTACGAATAGTAATGGCAGTGTACAGCGTCCATTGATTTTCTACGAGAATGTGAAATCCTGCGACTTTTTCAAGGTCTAATCAAATTGTATGCAACACTCGAGAATTTTTACTAAGTGTTCTCTGGGCTCTGTATCTCGAAATATCCTGAAGATATTCTCAATCGTTCTAGCTCAATGCTCAAACTCAGCATTGATAGCCTTATCACTTCGCAAGTAAAAATGCTGAACAGAGGAAATCTCGGCTCTCACTGTCAGATAATTAATAACAACAGTGGGGAGAAAAATACTCATACTTGTAGATGCGTTTCCAATTCTTGGAAAATACATTTTCTATGTCTTCTATCGTAATGACTCGACATTCTGTCAAATTAATAGGCTTTTATCTATCTCATGCTTTTGGGTAAGAATTCTATACATGATCGCGTGCCTGTTTGGAAGGTTTCTCTGGTTACCTTTCTCAAAGATGCATTGAACACATCTCTAGCAGGTGAGTAACATAGGATACACTTCATTTTTTTCAAATGTTGCCGACAATTGGCAACTTTCAACGATTCGTCTTCAGCTTATTTAAATGGGGAAGAGTGATTTTTTCAGCTTGTGGCAGTTTCATTAAATTTCTTTAACACCAACACTTCAAAAAGAAAGGGTGAAGATAAACGTTATGGACCAACAATATGCAAATAGTTCTCATTCCTGAGTTGAGATCACATTAAAATACACGTTGAAGTGATACCGTGGAAGGGCCATTATGATTGAGAGCAAAAATCAATTCAATGCCATTTCTAATCAGCATCTGATGGAGCTTCATACACAAGCTTTCAATGAAGTCAGAAGTAATTGTTTTCACCAGTGATGGTCAGTTCACCTGCAGAGAGCAAAAGTCCAATAATTACGAGAAGAAAATCTATAAAAACGTTTAATATTCTGAAGCATACACAAGAGGCAAATCGCAGACTATCATTATGAAATCGAGTGGTTTGTTTTGTGATCTGGAAAGGATTGACAAAACTCCATGAGCAGGTAACCTCAACTCTGGTTAGACGTTTCTTCAAGTATGCAACGTACTAAGAGAAATTTGGACTTGGAAGAAAAATAAATGAAGCATAGATTCATGTTTTGTAGAGGAGATTAAGTTCAGTAGCATAGCGAATACGAGGAAATAAAGGCAGATCACGGCCCGCGTGGGAAAATGTAAGAAAAAAGCAAGTTACTACGGATGCTGGAATCTGAAACCAAAAAAGAGAAAATGCTGGAAAATCCCGGCAAGTCTGGCAGCATCTGTAAGGAGAGAAAAGAGCTGATGTTTCGAGTACAACTGACCCCTTCTCAAAGCAAAAAAAAAGGGAGCAATAGAGAGGTATTTATACTATTTACACTGTCATTATCACCTATTTGTTGCTACCTTTTCTTCTGGATGCAATCAGGTCCCGGACCTTCCCGTGGCTTGCCATTTCAATACACAATCCTGCTCCCATGCCCACATGTCTGTCCTTGGCCTGCTGCAATGTTCCAGTGAAGCTCAACACAAACTGGAGGAACAACAGCTCATCTTCCAACTCGGCATGTTACAGCCTGCCGGTCTCAACATTGAATTCAACAACATTCAACATCTCGACCCCTCTGTTTTCATTTTGCTCCATAATTTCATTTCATTTATTTTATTTCTCTTTTTTTCTATGTTTTCACTGTTCTGTACCTCTTATTGCTTGATTGTCTCTCTTTCTCTCGCTCCCCACTCTCTCATCACCTTTTTCCTCTCCTCTTCCCCCTTTGCTACCCTTCCGCCCTGTTTTCCATTTTGCCTCTGCTTCTCCGATTCCCCCCCACGCCCTCTCCCCCCCCGCCCCTCCCCACCCCATCCCTCACATATTTTGCCACATAGCTCTGGCTTCAGCCTTGGTCATTCACAGCTCCTAACCTCCCTACAATCTCACTCTGTACTGTCATTATCACCTCTTTATTGCTCCCTTTGCTTCTGGAGCCACGACTCACCTTCTCTCAGAATAGTATAAATACCTCCCTATTTCTCCCTTTATTTTTAGCTTTGACAAAGGGTCATTTAGACCCGAAACGTCTGCTCTTTTCTCTCCTTACAGATGCTGCCAAATTTGCTGAGACTTTCCAGCATTTTCTCTCTTTTGGGCAAATGTAAGGTTGTTTACAGTTGGCGAAGACAGTTCAAATTTGATTACAAAACATCAGCAAATTCTGAGTTCCTGTTTAAAATTAATTGAATTGATTTTCACGCGACGCCATCATCCTGCTTGCAACATGGAATGGCCTCTCTGAAAACCGAGCTTGCAGTTGACAAAGCGATCGCTAGTGCAGGAATGCTGGGGCAATTTTGTGTTTCAGAGGCCAGTTAAGGACAAAATGTAAAAGTGCACTATACAGCATATATCGGCAAACTGCTGAGAATCAAGTTCCTAAAGATAGAGTGGGAAATTCCAGTATTCAATGCTCTAGCAAAGCTGAAAGAATGAACTGACGACACCATATGTCTGTCTGTATTATTTAAGCACAAGAGATTAAAACATAAAATTATAATAAGGCCCTTGACTACTCCTTGAAAATCCCAAAACAAAATCTATGAATCTTCTTCACTATTTCAATCGGGTGCCCCGTGAAATGAGGCTTTCACCTGTTTGCAAAGCAACCAATTGTCATGCAGGATTTTTTTTCTCTCAGACAAAGCATTTTCATTAATCAAAAAGCTAAAGTTCTGTGGATACTGGAAATCAAATACAAATTTTGAAATTAATGGAAAACCTCCGGCAGCATCTGTACAGTGAAACCAGATTTAATGCTGCAGGTCAGTGAACTTTCTTCAGAGCTTCTGTCTTTCACTAATAGATTACAAATTAATAATTCAAGGCTATGTGTGGGACACAATGAGCGGGACATCCTGTTATAGTTACACCGAATTCTTAACTTTGTGTTTGGGTGCAGAGGGCACATGGCAAGAAGGATATATTGGTAGTAGATTCTGCATGATGCAGAGTCACTCAAACGATGCCGTGCCTTCAAACATCAAATGGATTTTGGATGGTTGCAGTGATCATGGTGAATTTCTATTAAGGTGGATTATACAAGGTGGTTGACATTAGTTCTGAGCGAAATGCAGTGAAACAGAATAACTCTTGAGATCCATCAAACCTATGTATTGAACTGGTAACTCAATCATCATTATCTAATGGTGATATTGATGATGATGGTCACAGAGTACAGAAGTATGTTTGGTAGCAGTATTAATTAGTGCCAACATAATAGGGAGTGATGTGATGAACCAATTCCTCTTAAAAAATATGCTGGAGATGTTAGAGTTGCCCACTCAAAATTGTGTGGATGTCCAGTGCCGTTTTTTTAAGAAGACATTCTGGACCCTTGCCTTTATCAGTGCGTATTTTAGAGATGTGAGATCAGGGCGGTTATGTTGGAGTTTTACAAAACTTTGGTGAGTCCACAGCTGGATTACTGTGTGTAGTTCTGTTTACAGCACGACACCAAGGAATTTTGTTTTAAGTGGAGGGAGTTTGTAGAAGATTAAGCAGCGCTGGAGAGCTCTAAATATTAACAGATGCTTTGTTCATCCTGGTTGTTTTCTTTACAACAGAGAAAACAGATGGGGGAACGTGATTTAGATGTACATGACTACAAATGGCCAGGGTAGATGGGAAACTATTGTTTCCTTTAATTAGGTGTTCAGTAAGGAAGGAACATAATGGAAAATGATGGGTCGGTGTATCAGAATGAATTTTATGAAGTATTTGTTCAGCCAGACGGTACTGGGCATCTGCAAGGCAATGCCTCGGAGGGTAGTAGAAGTGAGAAAAAGAACTTTTTAATATTTAAATGTTTACGTGGATGACCACTTCAAGAATTCTAACATACAACTCAAATGCTGGAATGTGCGATTAGAATAGTTAGATCGGCACAACTCTGCAGAAATTGCGTTTGTGCGTTCTGTGACTGTATTAATCCACCACCAAGTCAAACAATCTTTCTGCATGATGTCGAGGATTTGGTATTGGACTGGGGTGGATAAAGCTAAAAATCACACTTCACAGGAGCAGTGCTCTGAAAACTCGCGGTTCCAAATGCAAATGGTGGGCTAGAATCTGGTTTTATAAGATATATTTTTTAAAAATATTTCTGCAACTATCCTGTAAAGATCTGGAAGAATCCTGCATGTTACAAATAAAGTCGCCTCTCATGCTTTTCCTATAAATTAACTTGGATCTGTCACTAGTTAATCTGATTCATTAATTAATCTGAACTAAACTAATCTAAACTAAACTAATTAGTTAATCTGATTCATTAACTAATATTTTCCTCATTCGTTCATGGAGATGCAGAATTATTTGAAACAATTTGTGCTGAACTTCTTTCGATGTATTTTTTTTACCTTTATACTCTCGGGTCTCAATATATTTCACCGTGTCTAGCTTATTACCACCAAGTATGAACTGCCTTTTTTTAAAAAAAAAACGTTTTCTACACTTTTATGAGCAGACACTACGAGTGAAGCATTATTTCAATGACTGACATATTTTGGTTCCTAAATCTCGGATTTTTTTTTTAAAATGTGTGCTTGCATTCCTCTATGCAATCATCCCATGAGGACGTTTATTCAAGACGGCAGTTAATCACTCAAGATCAATTTGAAGAGAATTAATGATTTTTTTGAGTAATAGCTCTGCGTTATTATGTGCAGATTAGCATGATTTCATCTATGAAAGCCGAATGTAACACAGCTATTAAAATGTGTTATTACCTTAAGCACAGTTACAAATGTGCTGTACAGCGTACTGAGAATAAACAGGACGACAAACGTCATAATGGATAATGAACTGTTGGCATCTCCATCGAAATGTTCTTGTTCATTTTCTTCGATGTCATAGTCTACCGGGTCCTCTTTTATTTCAGGAATACCTGCAATTACTGGAAAAAATTTTTTGAAAAATTAGTCACGTCGACAAAAAATAATCCCGGTAAATTTTCTCTAATATCAAGGCACTGGCAATTGTGTGATATTTAATACATTCTTTGTCAGACTGAGTAAAATTCAGTAAAGAAATTAATGTTCTATCATGGAGCTTCCATGACAAAGTAGACTATATAGTTGTGAGAACAGGCAATAGAGGGCAGAGAATAGTAAATATGACTTTCTCAGAGGGATGTCATGCCTAACAAATTTGTTGGAAATTTTTGAAAATGCAATAAAATGTGTGGACAACAGGAGATCAGATGATGTAGTTTATATGTGGATTGCATCAAAGCTTTTGAAAGACCTCTTCCTGTACATTATTAGAGACAGTTAAAGCACATGGACCTGAGCAAAAACGTTCACGCCAGATCAGAAACTGGCTCTGTAATAGAACCCAAAGACAATGATAGAAGACTGTTTGGATCACTGGAGCCTTGTGTGAAACGGTACACCACTCCGAGCAGTTTAAGGACCCTTATTGTTCGTTAGATACACAAAAAATTCAGATAAAAATGTGGGGGGAGGAGGAATATGAAGCAAACTTGCAGAAGATACCACATTTGGAAGAGTAGTAAATAGTGAAAATCCCATTGGGTGATTGGAGACCTAAGACAGATGATAATAAACCCTGATAAGTGCGAGATAATATGCTTTGGAAGAAGAAACAAGGTGAAGTAGTGTTAGGGCACACTTGTTTTCATCTGTTGTGCTATAGAGCATAAAGAAGTAATTTTGGACTTGTACAAAGCTTCAGTCAGGCCAGGTTTGGAGTACGATGTCCAGTTCTGATCTTGTCATGGCAGGAAGGATGTGATAGGATCAGAGGGGAGAGAGGGAAGGTTCACCAGGATGTTGCCTGGGACGGAGAAAATGAGCTATGCTATGACCCTAGATAGGTTTGGATCATTTTCTTCAAAACAGAGTAGACAGAAGGGGTAATGATTTACGTGTATACGATTACGAGAGGTATGGAAAGTTTTAATAGAGAACACCTGCTCCCCTTGGTTGGGGAGTCAATCACGACAGGGGCATGAGGTTCAGAGTGTCATTCAACACGTCAAGAGAATTTGGAATGCACAGATTGGCGAGGTAACATAGAACATAGAACATCGAACATAGAACGTTAAAGCGCAGTGCAGACCCTTCGGGCTTCAATGCTTTACCGACCTGCGAAAATGCTCTGATGCCCTTCAAACCTACACCACTCCATTATTATCTATACGTATTCCCATTACCCATTTAAATGCTCTTAACTTGGGCGAGTCTACTACTGCAGGCAGGCTATTTCACGCCTCTAGCAACCTCTGAGTGAAGAAACTACCCCGAATACCTGTTCTAAATCTAACAGCCCTCGGTATAAGCTCAGTCCCCTCATGTTAGCTATCACCATCCGAGGAAAAAGGCTCTCACTGCTATCTAACCATGTTATGATCTGATATATTTTGATTAAGACACCTCTCAGCTTTCTTCTCTCCCACGGAAACAGCCTCAGTTCCCTCAGCGTTTCTTCAAAAGACCTTATTTCCATGCCAGGCAACATCCTAGTAAATGTCCTCTGAACCCTTTCAAAAGCATCAACGTCCTTCTGATAGTGTGGTGACCAGAACTGCATGCGATATTCCAGGTGCGGCCTTACCAGTATCTTGGACAACTGAAGCATGATCTTGTGGCTATGAAACTCAATTCCCCTACCAATAAAGGCGAATACACCATATGCCTTCTTAATAACCCTATCAAACTGGGTGGCATTTTTCAGGGATTTATGCACCTGGACACCGAGATCGGTCTGTTCATCTACACTGCCAAACATTTTACCTTAAGCCCAGTACACTGCGTACCCGTTACTTCTTTGAAGTGAACCACCTCACACTTTTTCCACATTAATCTCCATTTCCCACTTCTCAGCCCAGCTCTGCATCTTAACTGTGTCCCTCTGTAGCCCACAGCATCCTTTGGCACGAACCATAACTCTGCCTACCTTAGTGTCATCCACAAATTTACTAATTCAACCTTTAACGCCCACATCCAGATCATTTATAAAAATGTCAAACAGCAGTGCCCCCAGAACAGACCCTTGCGGCATGCCACTGATAACCAAGAACCAGGATGAACATTTCCCATCGAACACCATCCTCTATTTTCTTTAAGCTGGCCGATTTCTGATCCAAACCGTTAAATCACCTTCAATCCCGAAATTCCATATTATGTACAGTAGACTACCACGTGGAATCCTATCAAACGCCTTACTGAAGTCCAAATCCGTCACATCAACCTCTTGACCTTCATCCATCTTCTTTGTCACCTTCTCGAAGAACTTAATAAGGCGAGTGAGACACGACCCACACTTCGCAAAAAAGTGTTGACTATCCCTAATCAAATCATTCCTTTCCAGATGATCATAAAGCTCTTATAACCCACTGTAAGGCTCACTGGCCTATAATTATCAGGGTTGTCCCCACTCTCCTTCTTAACCAAGGGAACAACATTTGTTATCATCCAGTTTTCTGGCACTACTCTTGTCAGGAATGGTGACATAATGATCGAAGCAATGGGCTCTGCAACCTGTTCACTGGCTTCACCGAGCATTCAAGGATAAACCCCACCTGGCCAAGGGGTCTTAACTATTTTCAGATCTTGCAAAATTGCTAAAACCTCCACTTTGTCAAGCGTAATCCCATCAATTCTTATAGTCTGCATCTCTGCATTCTCACAAACATTTCCCTTTTCCAAAGTGAAAACTGACGAAAAGTATTCATTAAGCGCTTCAGTTATGTCCTCAGATTCCACACACAACTTTCCAAAGCCATCTTTGATTGGCCTAATCTTACTCCAGTCATTCTTGCATTCCTGATATACCTGTAGAAGGTCTTCAAGTTTCCCTTGTTCCTAACTGTCAACAACTTCTCACGTTGGCTGGAAACCTTGCAAAGTTTAAAGAAATGGAAATATTCTTCAAATATCACAATATTCAAGGATATGGGACAAGTGCAGGAAATTGCAATTAGTGCACGTTTAGTTCACGTTGGAGCAGAAACGATTGAGCAAAGAGTCTTTTCTGTGCTGTTATGAATCTGTGCATCTACGGATCTGTAAAGTGTATTAATATCCCATACAATTGCGCTTTTCACGTTCGGAGAAAAAAGTGAGGATGACAACAGCATCTGGTGACCACCAACTCATCTCTTGCCTTTTGATACCAACAACAATTAAAGAAAATCCATCTAAAATAATTACACTTGACATCACTCAGTGCAGAACATTCGTAGGCATTAAGTGGAATCAGATGCTAAATAGGTATTAAAGATTACATGAAATAGGCAACGATTGGGACTGGGGAAGAGAACGCCAGTTCTCATAAAAAGATTTAACCAGTGGCCTGTTCAGTACAGATCACTATATATGTTTTCTCAATTCGGAAATGTATTCTGTGACTTTACAATTGTAGAAAAGTATTGATTCTCTTCCTCTTGCAATTTCAGGCCAGCATTTCAAAGTTGTTACCTCGTCAAAATACCAATCAATTATTTGACCACCTTTTTTCCCTGTTTTGAATCATGGCTTCATTTCTGTAATTAATGCACATTTCTCCAACTGACTGATACCTTGATCCAAAATGATTCATTCTAAATTCAAAACATCTCCCACTAATAAAGTTCCATTGACAGGTTTGCAGAGATCAATTTAGCGATCACGTTATGAATGAAAGTGCACAGAACTATAGAACCACACAACATTACCTGAAGGACACACCACCCCAGTTTTACATCCAAACTGCTTCCAAATAACTTGAGGATTTCTGTCTCAACCATCAAACCAGGAAGCAAATCGCAGACAGCCCCCAACATCGGATGAAAATGCTTTTCTCTCCCTTACTTCCCATGTCGTCCTAAGAGGTACCCTCTGGTTAAACGATGATCAGTTATTTTGTTCTAATTACAGAATGTGACTGTAAAAAAAATTACTTTACTTGTCTAAAATGTATTAATGTATTTTTAATACATTTCCCCGCAATAATACCATGACGTCGCTGCCCATACTATATAAACCCCTCATTATTTTGTATTGTTCAATGTAGTTAGGACTCTGCCGCCTGTCTTGGGAGGAAAACAACAATGGTACATCCATTTAAAATTTCTCACAACACTCTTGTATAACATGTTGTCCTCTATCCTGAACAATTTTGCCTTTCCACGAACGTGGTGACTTGGACTCGACACAAAACTGCTGCATTTGCTTCAATACACAAACCACAAGAGTTCGAGCATTGAATATATTATGTGGTCAACATTCCATCAAAAGCAGGAAAACATATCAATGGTTCACACATGCCTTTTTTTGAAAAACCACTTCAGCACCTGTACTTCAGCAATCATGGACCAGTGGACGTATGCTGTAAAGTTTCTGACATCCTCTTCACTTCATATATTCTCACTTACAGACTGAATTCAAATTATCATATTTCACCGGCAGAACTGAACCAGTCATATAGAGCTGCATTTGACAGCCATTATCATTAATGTAAATGACGCCACTGCCTCTGTATCATCAACGAAATCCAAATCAAAACTTTCACATTAAACTGCAAATCATGAATGTACACCTCCAATTCCGAGCGATAAAACACTAAGTCGTGTCATACAACACTGGAGATGGTCAAAAACAAAGGAACACATTCTCCAGTGTTAAACATTGCTTCCTGTCGGTGACACAATTTTGTAATCAAACTTGGCATTCTCTTGTATTTCATGGCCTTTATTTTTCTGTCAAGTTTTCTACGTTGGAACTCGGCAAGTGCCTCACGAAATCCATTTAGACATTACCGAAATGCTATCCCTAAGAGTCCCCTTGATGCTATTGCACCAAAAGAAATCGCTCAACTTCAAAACACACGATGTTCACTTCACAAATTCATTCTGACTTTCCATGATTAGTCCATCTCTTTCTTAGTACCATTCCACCTAAACCTCTCATAATTGGTTATCGTAAATTGCGCTCCATGGAGTACAGACTAACTGGTCTTTAACTTTCTGGTCGACCATCAAGACATTTTCGAGGCTGGAATAGTTGGAGACTTACAATTATAATCGTCTGCTACCTCACATACATTTCGTGAGAACTGTCAAATGATCCTTTGAGCATCTATTATTACCTCACTGGGTTCCTTTTACCACGAAATATATATGCACTTTCCAGGAGGTTTGACTCTACAATACTTTCATTCTCATTATTATTTAATGTAAAATTTTACTGGAATCCTTTTTAAATTACACTCGTTGCATTAATTCCCTCCTTAGTGAAGACAAAGAATTCTGTCAGAAACAGTTACAATGGCCACTCCTGTTCGCCCCAATGCTTTCATTATTCACCTTCTTCCCTGAAATAGCTCAATGAAAGAATACTTAGGAATGCCTTAACTTTTCCATCATTTTATTCATTCTCTCGTTGATTTGCTACTGTCCTTTTTGCTTTAATTATCTTCGATTCTGTAGCTTGCTGCTGTTGAGATGACAGGAATATGGAAGCATGGAGTAGACCGTTCCACTCCTTGATGCTGACTCACCATTCTAGAGAGAATTGGATCGCCTACCTCGGGTAATGTTTCCATACATCCACATTGCCACTCATGTCATTAACATCAAACACCAACGGTACACTGTCATGCACATGCTCGGTCAATCTCTCATTATTCGATTAGCTCAGACTATTAGTGCAGTCTCTTCAAAGTCGTTTCATGGGTTGGTCTGACAATCTCACAAATTTGTCATCTGGATGTCCATCACAATTCATTTGAAAGGAAATTGCAACCTAATTTAAGTGAAGGTAATAGATTTTGCACTATGTCTCGGTCCAATTTTAGCAATGCTACAAATTTGAAGCAATATGTGCATTCATGTTTAAATTTACGTGCGATTGAACTCCTTAAAACATAGTTGCTGTTCATTGCTTTCTAACAACTTTGATTTGATTGGAATTATTATTGACACATACCGAGGTGCAGTGCAGGCAGATCATATCAAACAAAGTATATAGGGTCCTCGGACAGAGCGAACATAAAACGTTACAGCTGCAGATAAGAGGAACACAGCGAGATCAACATGAAATATAATATTTGAGAGTTCCATTCAGGAATCTAATAGCAGCAGGGAAGAAGCTATTCTTGAATCTGTTTGCTGATGTGCACAAGCTTTTATGTCTTCTGTCTCAGAGAAGAGGCTGCAAGAAAACGTAGCAGCAGTGAAAGTAGTCTTTGATGCAATTAGTTGGTTTCCCAAGACAATGGAAAATCAACACGTCTTCTATGGCTGGAAGGCTGAGTTATGTAATGGACGGGGCTGTGTTCATGACTCTTGTAGTTTCTTGTGGTAATGGGAGAAGCTGTTACCAAATCACACTATGATGTATGCACAGAGAAGGCTGTCTATGGTGCATTTGTGAAAATTGATAAGAGTGCTTGTGGACATATCAAATTTCCTTCAGCCTCCTGAGGAAGTAGAGGTGATCTTTTGTTCCCTTGAACGTTGAAACGACATGGGTAGACCAGACAGGTTGTTGGTCGTAATCACTTCCAGAGCCTTGACACTGTGGATGAACCCCATCTCAGCCCTATTCATGCAGACAAGGGCATGCCATCAGCTTCACTTCCACAAGGCAATGCTCGACTCCTTCGTTTTATCGATTGCTGTTGTTACACCAACCCTCTTAGCATTCCATCTCTTTCTTGCATTTGTTAGATTTCAATAACTAATATAGTCAGACTCACAATTCCCTTTTAGCATTAACATTTCCCATTCTCCTGGCTTTTCAGAGATACTCCTCATTGAGGGCCGTTATTCCAAAGAGGATAAACTTGTAATTAATCTACAAAATAATCCATCTGATCTCTGTCCATATCAGTTTGGATCCTCCTTGCTTTCTTATCACGAACCACGTAGTTAATTGCCACTGACAATGCTGGAAATCTTGCATGGTGTCCTCATAATCATTGATACAGCTTAGGAATAACGAGTGCACAAATGTTGTTCCTTACACTACTTCACTTGTAACAATCGTCCAACAATAGAATGATAGTTTATGTATCCCATTTCGACTGACGCAATGTTTTCTTCAAATTAATGAAACCTTAATTAATGCCAATATAATGTCTGTCATCAAGAAATCTTGAATTCACACCAGTATAGTTGATGCGAAGAAATTAGTGCTCATAATGTATTCAGGCAGTTGGACGTTTAATCCAAAACAATCACGATCGCAGAAGTCTCGTACTTGTCACAGAATATACTGTTTCACAGAATGCATTCAAAGCTCACGTCCGGGGTTTTAGTCTATCAATGCCATTTCGGTATGAACTGACCTGCTGTGTGCTCTCAGCAACAGCTGCAACTGGCATCGATCGCATCCCAAAAGCAAATCAGTTTAATTTACGCATATGCAATTGATAACAAGACTTCAGTGGAGCTGGGTGAGTTGGTATCGAGTTACTGAGGAGAGAACAATTAGAATGACGAGTTAAGATGGCAAGCAGATATTTTGGCACAGTGGATCTCGACTGCGAAATTGAGAAGTGGATAGAAGGCAGTTCGAAAACTTTATTTCAGTTCTGTCTATCCAAAACGTATGCTTCAAACAGCTGATATAGAATGGTGGCTTATGCGTTTCAACTAACCAACACGTAATGTCATGGAACCCTCAGGAAATGAGGTTTTTTTTTATCATGAACAGATACCACATAAAAAGCTTCACCGTTTGTCTTGTCATCATGTTACATAAGATTGTACATGTACAGATTCTATGTTAGCAGCAGCATCATTCTTCAATTCAAACGAAATTTCCGACATGGATAGATACCCCATTACATGACCTGAGGAATCTGCTCTAGTTACTGACATCCCCACCAGTACAGTATAACTGGACAGTATACATCACGGTATTTCTAATATACAACAAAACAGCCACTGAAGAACCAGATACCACAAAGAACACAGAACTTAGAAGATTATAGTGCAGTACAGGCCCATCGATGTAGCACCGACCTGTGAAATCAATCTGAAGTATATCTAACCTACATTATTCAATTCTCGTCCATCTGCCTAGCCAATAACAATTTAAGTGTCATTAAGTTGGCGAGTCTGCTATTCTTGCAGGCAGTGCGTTCAATCCCCTATTACTTTCTGAGTAAAGCAACTACCTCAGACATCTGTCCTATAACTATCGTCCCGCAATTTAAAGCTATGTCCTCTCGAGTGAGCCATTGTGATCCGAGGAAAAACGATCTCACTGTCCACCTTATCGAACTCTCTGATTATCTTGTATGTCTCAATTAAGTCACCTCCAACCTTCATCTCTCTCATGAAAACAGCCTCAAGTCAGTCAGACTTTGCTCATAAGGTCTTATTTCCATGCCGGGCAAAATCATAGTAAATATCGTTTGAATCCTTTCCAAAGCTTCCACATCCTTCCTATAATGCAGTGACTAGAACTGTATAAAATACTCCAAGTGCGGCCACACCAGAGTTTTGCACAGCTACAGCATGACCGTGTGACTCCGAAACTCAATCCCTCTAACAAATAAAGATAACACACTGTATGCCTTATAACAACACTATCAACCTGGGTGGCAACTTTCAAGCATCTATGTACATGGACACTGAGAGCTCTCTGTTCCTCTCCACAATCAAGAATCTTACTATAAGCCCAGTGCTCTTTATTCCTGCTATTCTTTCCAAAGTCAATCACGTCACACCTTTCCACATTAAACTCCATTTGTCGCATCTGAGCACAGCTCTATAGTTTAGCTATGTCTCTCTGTAATCCACAGGATCCTTCGGCAACATCCACAAGTCTACCGACCTTAGTGTCAGCCACAAATTTACTAAGCCATCCTTCTATGCCGCATCTAAATTATTTATAAGAATGACATACAGCAGTGGATCCCAAACCTATCCTTGCAGTACACCACTAGTAACTGAACTCCACGAAGAATATTTCCCATCAAACACCACCTTCTTCGTTCAGCTAGCCAATTTTTGATCCAAACCGTGAAAGCACACTGAATCCCATGCCTCAGTATTTTGTACAATTGCCGACCACGGGGAAACTCATCAAAAGCAAAACTTGTTTCGAAATTTTACCACTCAGAGACAGCCTCATGTACGGATACACAGAACAGACAATTGAAAATGAACTCTCCAATCACCAATCCAGCACGAACAGTTGTCACATCACGTTGAACAGATCTATCCACGCAGAGATATGCCTTTCAAAATGGAATTATGTCACATCGAAAAGCAAAGCAGAGTGTCACATGCGGAGATGCAATCTACTGAGAATAAGTATCTCATGTCATGAAACTGCGAAAACTACTGAATGTCAAAACATTTCATCACATTCATGAACAGCTGTTCAGACATGTATGTTTACCAAAGCAGGTTACCTGAGCGTGCTATCTTACACCTGATCAATGGTGTAGGCTTTCGTGGTCATGTATACATTTCAGAACCACAATCCTTTGCATTCCTCCCTCATAAACTAATCAGAACACTTCACCTCACGAAAAACATCGAATCAGAATAGCCAATGTGAAATTTGTGCCTTGCAGATTCGGAATGTTGCAAATGCTTTGCTAAACACTGTTTCCTCCCATGTTAAAATGTAGTTTATTGGGGGAAATGAGGCATCGTAGATGCAGTTGAAACCAGACACAAATCTACCAAACAACTCCCCAGATTGCTGCATTGGTTTCAGCTTACTGTGTGCGATATTTCAGCCATGACACTTTAAATTAAAAAAGGAAAAGAAATCTGTTGATCTTGTAAATCAGAAACTAAAGCAAAGATTGCTTGAAAGACTCACAACATACAGTCATAGAGTCATAGAGATGTACAGCACGGAATCAGACCCGTCGGTCCAACACGTCCCTGCCAACCAGATATCCCAACCCAATCTCGTCCCACCTGCCAGCACTTGACACATATCTTCTAAATCCTTCCTATTTATATACCAATGCAACTGACAGCATCGGTGGAGAAAACTCAGAGTTAAGGTTTCGTTTCGAGTGACCCTTCCTCGTTGGTTTTAATGAAGGTCACTTGAACAAAATGATAATGCTTTCTCTCCGCAGATGCTGGGAGACCTACTGATACATGGAAAATGGTCTGTTTGGTGCACAGGTTGGAAATGACATAATGCTATCACACCAACGATAGGATCAGCTAATTGATAATGGATTTGCATCCGCATATTATACTTCAAATGGATGCTTTAATTGTCCAGGTGAATTCTGATTTCGCCTGCTAATAGTCAGGGTTAGTGTGGAGATTCGACATGGGTGACGTTCGAAGCAGCGATTTTTGCACTGATGCAGGAATGACGCTGTAAGAGTGCAATTCGTCATAATGTATCAGAATTATAACCGTATTATAACTACAAATTAATGGGTGATAGATTTAAGATTGATGTCAGAGGCAAGTTCTTTACACAGGGAGTGGTAAGGGCCTGGAATTCACTACCTGCTAAGATCGTCAACTCATCCACATTAGGGAGACTTAAACAATCCTTAGATAAGCTCATGGATGATTTTGGGATAGTCTGGGGGGGGTGGGGGGCGAGCTGAGAAAAGTCCATAGGTCGGTGCAACATCGAGGGCCGAAAGGCCTGTTCTGTACTGTATTGTTCTAAGTTCTATGGAAGATATGGAAAGACTGGATAAGTGAATGTAACGGTATCCAAACACGAATTTGACTCACTGAATGTCATTTCGATAAGTGAGGAAGCGTTTTGCAAGGGAAGCATTAATAGACATGGTTGAAAAGTTCAGTAGTGATGGGTAAATGGGAAATTCTGCGAATTCATATGCCTGGTAATTAAGTTTTGTGCAAATGTAAGACGATAGAGAGTGAAAGATATATAGCAGACAACGAATGGGTGAAACAGTCAGTTTGAATCATATGATTTTGGTGAAAGCAGACAAACCAGAAATATGGCAGCCTTCTGTTGGGTTGATTGATGGGCTTAGATATTCCATTTATGTCGAATTTCTAGTCAGAAAAGAAAACAACTGTCACCACAGGAAATGGACAAATGCTGAATGATGAAAATGAGTGACGAACCTGAGTTGCCGACAGAACAGAGGACAATGATTTTGGATTCTGCATTATTTGATGTTATGTCATGTCTTAGGATGTATTGGACATACACAGAGGAAAAATAGAGAGAGAGAATTATGTGATATCAGTGACGAAGTGGAGTCTGAGCTTGCTCGCATGATATCTGTGATGGAATGCGTGTAGCCTGCTCTGGATGAGGGCTCAAGCATGGATCCTTGTGAAAATGCAACACAAATACGACAGACTATGACTGGACGTCACGACTGGGCGTAGAGTACTTGGCAAGACTGGCTACATGAAGGTAAGGCCAATTTGGAGAAGTGATTCGTACACTAAACAAGTTGACACCACGATATCTTCAATCATTTTATTTTACCACGTGATACCCCATGGGCTCTGCATGATGGAGGGGTGCAGCCAAAAATGGTGAGGATAAATGTGATTTACTCAGAGTGAAGCCGAGTAGCTCTAAAGGTCTGCACGTGTAAACAAGCTGCAGTGCTGGTGTCTCACAAGTGGGTATCACACACATTTCAATCAAGGTCAAAATCATCTTTCTGGAAGTCCTATACATGCAAACCAAGAATAAGTAAGTCAAAATATTTCCATTCTGCATTTATTACAATCATCGGAGCCACATACAGACTTAAACACGGTTTATTTTTTCCTGCAGTAGCGCGGTGGAACGTTTCAAGTGATCTTCAGAACGATCAGACTTACAAGACAGGCTTTCCTTGCATTTCAGAGTCTAAGCTTAATTATCTTTTACCGACAGATGCAATTTGGAATAGTGGCTACTTTCTTTTTTTACAAAAGTGATCACTGATCTTAAATGTGACTGATGCGTGCAATGAATTGAAAATGCTTAAACGGTAACTTAAACAGTTATTACCAAAGTAACATTAAACTATCTATGGAAAACAGTTAGTCAATCACTGCAAGTTATGTGCAGGTTTTAACAACATCGCTTAGTACGACTGAAACATTGACTGCTGTCGGTTTACCATGAGATTTATTTGTACTTCTGATTAACTCCCGGCTGAGGGATGGGTGTCCCACTAAGCAGGAGTAAGTGGTGTCATTGTTCCATTCCGCCGCCGTGACTCTCAACCTGCTGGTCACGAAGTTGGAACCAATCCCCGCCTGGCTATCCACTTGGGTTCGGTACCCGGTATCCAAAAGGGTGTCATTGGCCATCCAGCCAATGTAGATCTCAGCTGGGTAAAAGCTGGTGACGAGACACATCAGAGTCGCTGAATTCTCAGCGTCAATCTCGTCTGTCGATGGCTGCAGGAGGTAAACTTGAGGAGGACGCATTTGGTCGTCTGCAAAGAGACAGATGTTTGTTTAGCTGAGACCATTTTACATCTGCATTAGAATTTCATTGCTAGTAATGCATATAGTTTATAAAATATTTCCTATCTCTCAGACTATGCAAATATTTCTGAATGCTACAGTATTTTATGTCCCTTACTTTGCTGGTTTAAATCTTGGAGTCAATCATACATTTTGCAAAGATTGCTGTTCGTGTGGTGCAAATCCACTTACAGTTCTTCACGTTCATTTTCAGAAAAGAAGAAGCCACGGCTATTGGCTTTCCATGATTTTCTCATAGCGTTTTAACAAGCCATTCGGCCCAACAAGTCCATACCCATACGCTAAAAGGCATCCCTCCAAGACCCACTCCCGACAAAAGCACATTCCCCATTGCCATTCCATCTAACATGCACATATTTGGACTGTCGACGAGAACTGGAGCCCGCTTTGGAAGCCCACGTGAACATGGGAACCCTCTACACCGAGTTGGAATTGAACCTGTTCCCTGAGGCAGCAGTGCAAACCAGTGAGCCACTTGCTGCTGCTGACTTGGGGCCATTTACTGTAACGCATTAATGGTTTGCAGGATTTTTTTTTACATTGAACTAGTGTATGAGTCAGGCTTATATCAAAGTATCATAAATTAATATTTTTAGGAAGATACATACTGGACTGGAAACGTTTACCCTATTTTTCTCTCCACAGATTCTGCCACTCCTGTTCTGTTTCTTCGAAACATTTTTTTTTTGTCATTTCAGACTTCCGAAATCAATTCAATTTTGTTGTTATTGCAATACTATCCGACTTACCAATTTTTTTCTTGAGAGAAGCTTTCTGTGGTGTTGGTAATTCACTGTCTTCCACCAAGCAAACATATTCGGCACCGCTGTCCCACTCTGACGCAATGACTTTAAGTTTGCTCACAATGGTGAATTTACTTCCGTTCCAATCAGGATTTTCTGTCTTGACTCCTTTTGTTCTTTCAGCCCCATTCACCTGCCAGAAAACGTTGATGTTTTCTAAGTTGCTATAAACGATTTCACACACAATGGTCGCTGTCTTTTGTGTCCAAATCTCTTCGAACGGAGGTTTCAGTAGATTGACAGAAATATCTGTCTGATGGCATTCACCTGGAATCAGAAAAAAAATGCATGTTTTCAGGCTGCGATATCGAAATCAATTCCAAAACACGACTAGAGGTGGAAATAGTTTTACTTACTGTGATCTGTTATCTGTTTTCTGAGATCGTTTAGGCTTAATTAATCAGATGCTGTGTCCTCCTTTTCGTATTGGTTGCATTCACTCTGAATATTATGGATAAGCCTGCAGTCATATTTCCGATATAACCTTGATCAATTTGGAAACTGCTCTGCCTTGGGTAGACTGTGGCCTAATGACTCCACTCGAGTGCTACACATTTTCACCTATTGCAGTTACCAGTGTCAGAAGACAGTTGCTGCCACATGAACTGCATTTATCGGAATCCAATCCCAGACGAGCAAACACGTATCATATGTGTCCCCTGTTCATGAGCTAACATTATTTGCTCTGTGTCAGAAAAACTCATGGAGAAGTTGACGTGGCATCAAACTGCATTTTTATTGATTGCATCCTTTCAACTGACTTTGCTACCTATTTCCTCGGCAGGCATTTATTTGAAAATAATAGGTACTTGCTGCATGATTCAGTTCCAGTCAAGGGCCCATTCAACAGATGTTTTTCATATTACTCTTCTTTCAAGAGTGTTAAGTGAGGAAATCTAAAATATTGCGAGCACATGTCTTTCAGTTCTCAACTCTGGTGTTGGGAATAGCCAAAACTAACAGTTATTCAGAATCGTGATAACTTTAAAGGAATTCATAACGTAGGGGAAAGCATGCTTTTAGATTGCTAAAGGAAAAATGGTTGCTTTTAGTACAATAACAGTTACTTCTTAGTGCATAACGTAAAGTACAAATGAAAAGAAGGTTCTTGAATGTTCTGCTTGTATTGTTACCTTGAATTTTCGTACAGTTACAAAATTCACAGAACGGGTTATCTCTGAAAGTTTCAATAATACTTGTGAGGAACGATGCTCCATGTCTATTCTGCAGTTCAAACGGCATAATTTTATTTTGTGCGCATACTGTAAAGCTTATGCAGTTCCTCTGTTATGTTATTGTCTCTGTCAGGTTGTCTGGGCGGGAGAATATTGCAAAACCTACTCCCTTGTTGATTAATATTACTGTCTCGCTTTCCAAACTCTTAAGTATAAATACTTGCTTTTCCTCTGGCTGTCCTGAGTTCGTCTCTTCCACTGCATCTCTGTTCAACCGAGCAGACTGTTAACATGAATTTGTCGATTCGCAACCTGAGTTCAGTCGCGCTCTATTACCATTTCTTCCTCAATAGGTGGTTCATATTTTACGTTCCATGACCAGTCCCATTCAAATAGTCTTGCTTTTTCAAAACCTTTCAGCTAATACAATTAAGTGATAGAGGCGGGAATGGAATTGTGAAAAAAAAACTGATCAGAATGAAATTAATCATCTCGAACATGGAACATGTAACATTACAACGCAGTACGAGACCTTCGGCCCTCGATGCTTCCCCGACCTGTAACACTACTCTGAAGCCAATCTAACCTACCCTCTGCCATTCTTGTCCATATCCATATCCAATGACCATGTCGATGCCCTTCAAGTTTGCGAGTCAAGTCCTGCAGCAGGCAGTGCGTTCCATGCCCCTACTACTCTGTGAGTGAAGGAACTATCTCAGACCTCTGTCTATATCTATCACATTTAATTTAAAGCTACATCCCTGCGTGCTATCCATTGCCATTCAAAGACAAAGGCTCTCATTGTCCACCCTATCTAAGCCTCTGGTTATCTTATATATTTCAATGAAGTCACATCCCAAACTTCTTCAATCTGACGAAAACATTCTCAAGTCCACCAGCATTTCCTCATAAGAACTTGCCTCTGGATCGGGCAGCATCCTAGCAAATCTCCTTTGAACCCTTTCCAAAACTTCCAAATCCTTCCTATCATGTGGTGACGAGAACTGGACGCAATACTCCAAGTGTGGCCGCACCAGAGTTTTTCACAGAGGCAATATGCACTCATGGTTCCGAAACTCAATCCCTCTACCAATCAAAACTAAAACAGCGCATGCCTTCTTAATAACTCCATCAACATGGATGGCAACTTCGAAGGATCTCTGCACATGGACATTGAGATCCCTCTGCTCATCTGCACCACCAAAGATCTTATCATTCGCTCCTGTACTCTTGACTCATTATCTCTTTCCATAGTGAACCACCTCACACCTTTCCGCATTAAACTCCACTTGGCACCCTCAATCCATCTTACAGTTTCCAGTGGGGGAGTTATCTCTTACCTCTGTCCCTTGGTAACCTACAACATCCTTTGTCACTATCCTCCATGTGACCTCCATGGTCGGAGGGCTGAACAATATAATCCTTCAAATGCACAAGTTAATTCATGTGCATCAGTTCTACTCGTCGAGAAATGTTTGCATTTCTAAGTACCTTTCAGTTGACTGTCAGCAACCGCTCGAGCTGGTATCAAAGGAGGAGCATGAAGCAGTGACCGAAGCAAGCAAAACACAAAATCATTTCGACACAAACATCCTCTCAACAAATTTCATTGTTCTCAAAAGACAACACGTCTTCAAGCATTAATCTTGTGGTTAAGCCCTTTCTCTTAATATAAGTCTTGAGTTAACCTATTTTTCTCGTCAACCTGTTCAGATAACTCAACACACAACTCTGGAGGAGGTGGCAAGTAAACACTGGCATCTTGGTCCAGGATGCAACAAGAGGGCAATGCGCCACAAGAAGTTCCTTCCATTTGTTTAGATCAGCAGTCTTCACACTACTTGAGACCATGTGCCTGTTGGATGTTATTGCTTCTCCTGTTCACCTCATAGCCATGTACAGTGTGCTAAAGTTGTTTCATTCCAAGAGATCTTGTGCATTTTAAAATTACTGGAACCTTAGAATGTTTGGTTAAGATTTCATGTTCTGTCGATATTCAGTACAATGTGTTAATGTTGAAAATGTTTGCTAGAACACTGTCCTTACCTTTCGGGCTCCTGATTTCCCTTTTCACAGTGGACTGTGAAGGTGGATGCGAGGCAGTACAGGTGTATTTTGCGCCGCTCTTCCATTCCGCTGCAGGTAAAATGAGGACGCTCCGTGTGCTGTAGGTCAGGTCCTGTTCCAGAGCAGTGGGGAAATTGGTGATGTTCACGTTGACAGAAGCTCCGTCTTTCTCCCAGGAAACGCGTATTTTGTCAGGATAGAACCCTCTTAGCAAACATGTGAGCGTAGCAGTGCTGCTGTTCTTAATTTCTTCTGGTGATGGAGGCAGGAGGCGGATATATGGCTTCATTGATTTGACTGTAATAGAATTATATACAATTTTAGTATTTCCTCGTTACTAAAATGACATGTACAAATGCATATTTCTTGTCACCAACCTCTTGCCATTCTTGTTCGTTTTGATATTGCGGGTGATGATTGATCCTGTTTTGCGGAACATGTGTATTCCACCCCACTCTGCCACTCGTCCACGGTGCTAGTCAAGCGGCTGATTGTCACATATTGGTTTATGTTCGCTGCTTCAATTTGAACGTCTTCATTCCGCACCTTTCCATCCACCATCCAAGAGATAACTACCCCACTGGAAACTGTAGAAAGCACTTCGCAAACCAGAATGGCGCTTTTATTGATCCAGATTTCTTCAACCAATGGATCCCTCAATAATACAGTTATCTCTGTGAGAGAGAAATCAGAGATTCAGATTCTGGTCCCTGTTCCAATAATGTAATCAGGAATGCAACAAGAATGTCAAAATCAATGAACAAGGAAGGGATGAAGCATGCAACCGTCTCTCTCCCTCTTTCCCTCTCTCTCGTGTGTCCTGTGTTGTTTGTGTGTGCGGGAAAAGAACTGACAGGAATAAAAGAGAGTTCTAGAGCAAGGTAGACAGGTAGAGACACAGAAAGTTTACCACATCGTGACGGTCGATGCATTTTAAGCACAGAAGTTCATTGAGATCGTTATCAACAATGGGTGTTTTAAAGTCCTGTCTAAAAACTGATCTATATAATGAATGTTCAAAATAAGCATATTGGCGCATGCCTTTTGTTTCTGTCAAACCCCTTGCAATAACAAATTTTTATCTCTGTTCCACCAGACACCTTATCTCTCCCCTTAGCTACTCTGAACATTGTCATCCTTTCTACATCCTTTCTACATCCCAATACATCCTTTCTACGATTGCATTGCAACAATCAGCAACAGACAATACTAAATCCTCACTAGCGACAGCTTTAGAAATACGCATTGTTGAAAATGTTTCCTTTGTGATGAAGTGTGTGCATTGTCAAGGCTTTATTTTGCTACTCTGAATTGACTCGGAAAATAAGAAAAAGCGGGGGACTACCACGTTGTATAAATAATTTTTAATACCGAGATATCCAGAAACTCTGCCTAAACTTGTCAGTTAAGAGGTTTGCTCACTAATCTCACTCATTCAGTTGCTTTCTTCATAATGTCTCTATATCTGTCACCTTTCCTCTGTCTTCTTCCAAGAACTTTGGTTATTTCAGTCAGACCTATACAGAGCAAAGGGAAATAATTTCAGATGTTATTCTCCACTTTTCTTTTGAAAGAGCGGGTTTAGGTACCTGGTTCATTTCGACTCATTTTTGCTGTAACATTTCTCTGGACTACAAATTCCCATTGATATTACTCACTGCAACTAATTCAAGAATGCTTCGTCCGCAGTAATAAAACAACAAAATAATTTTCCATCTTGTCTAATATTTATTACAAAACTGATTATAGTAATGAATGTGAGCTTGTGAGGTTGTCTAGTTTTCTTACCCGATGTTGAACTAATTTCTTTTTTCTGGTTACTGTTGGTAGCAGAATGAGAAACTTGACAACTGTACACAGAGCCGCTGTTCCATTCCTTCAGGGGCACTTTAAGCAAACTTGTAGAGCTAAAATCATTGGTCACTGTTTTCGTTGGCGATGTAGTTGTAAAGCCAGAACTTATGGTATTGCCGTTCTTCTGCCAGGTCAATGCAATTCTTTCAGGATAGTATCCGCTAATTAGACAAATCAGCTGCAGAAATTTGTTTGCCCTCTGTTCTTCAGTTGCAGAGTAGTGGAGACTGATGACTGGTGGAGAAGGCTGTATGCCTAAAATTACAAATTAAGACTTACTCTCTTGCGTATAGATGACTGCATTGTTTCAGTGATGTCATGTACAATCGATTACTCTCAAATAATACCCAGAAAATAATATTATTGTATCAGACTATCATGTTGCTATAAGAGGTTCCTCGTAACGTTGGCGTCATATTTAACCTTGAGGTGAGCTCCACACTTGTTTGGCTGATGGAGTCCAAGGAGCAGAAAGAAACATATCAGTCAAATTCGTCCACACTGACCAGTTTTTCTAAATTGAACATGTGCCATTTGGGTCATAGTATCATTGATAACAAAGAAACAAACGCTTTGGTCAAACCCGCCCATGCCGACCAGACATCTGAAATTCTGTCTTGTCCCATTTGCCAGCACATGCCCGATATCCTTCTAAACCCTTCTTATTCATGTATCCATTCAAATGCGATTTAAATGTTGGAATTTTGCAAACCTCCAACTGGTAGATCAATCCATAAACGCACCATCCTCAGTGAGAGAAAAATATCATTTAGAAGTCTTTCTTATCTTCCGCTCTCACCTTAATCCTTCACCCTCCATCTTTGGACTCCCTCACACAGGGGAAAATGCATTGTCTATTTAAGTTCATGTTACCATTCATAATGTTATAAACTTCGATAAGGTCACAAATCAGCTTCTGACGCGGCAAGTGAAATAGTCCCAGCCAATTCAGCATCTCCTGTATCTCAAACCCTTCAACACTAGAAACATCCTTGTAAATCGTTTCTGAAGTTTCTCAAGTTTCAGAACGTCCTTCCCAAAGCAGGGAGACCAGCACTACAGACGATATTCTAAAAGCAGCCGAAGCAATATCCTGTCCAGCTGTCACATGACCTACCAACTCATACTCAGAGTACTGACCAATAACGGAAAGCATTCCAAGGGCCTTCTTCATTTACTGATACTTGGTGCATATTCTGCAAACATTTCCTCTTCATTTACCTTCCGAAAATCATTTAAATTTTATTACAGTACCACTTCTTCCACTTTCTCTGAAAGGTCATTTCATATACACACCACACTCTGTGCAAAAAAAAAACTGAACCACAGATTCCTTTAAATCTTTTCCGTCTCACATTAAACCTATCCATTCTAGATTCGGACTCCTATCCCTTCGGGAATATACTTTGATATTTACGTAATACATTGTTCTCATGATTTTATAAACCTCTAAATGGTCGCCACTCAACTTCCTCGTTAAGACTACCTATTTTTATATCTAACTTCACTGTCTGGTTTGACGGTGAGCTAATCTACTGCTCAAACATTAAGACAAATTTGTACAATCTAGAAAATGCATCCCTGGCCAAACTCCCACTTTCTAACTTTGGGTCTTCTAATCGCCTTCTGCCAATGTCTTAATCTCAGGCCAAGCACGTAGGACCGGCTCTCTGCTTTGTGATATAATGTTGCCATGTCAAGCAATCCCTCGATTTCAGCATTCTCTTCCTTGTCCTCAACCTCTCAATGGTTTCACTCAACTCTAACTCTAAAATTTCCTCGAGCTGAAATCGTGTGAGACATTTGTGTTGATGCACGAGCTTCTGAAGAATTCCTCATTTCAACTGTCCCAAAACGAATCAATGTACTTTCACCCTCCGAGAATCGACGTTCTGTATACGACTCCCTAAACCTTGTCCCATCTACTTATTAAAGCATTTCTTTCTGTTAAAACAAAAACCAAGTCTTGAAATATTAATGATTTATTACCAACAATCTGTTTTACATTTATTGCTAACGAGGCAATTTGATCTCATGTCATAATCAGGAAATAATTTTGAGCAAGCTTTTAATTTTGATATCATTGTGGTTTTGATAAGTCAACAGAAGTCAGTTTAAACAACAGAGACAAAAGGAATATGGAGGCCTTGTTCAAGTACTTGAGGGAGCAAAATTGTTCCTTACTCAAGGCCATTCAGACCTTCGAGCCTGCTCTGACATTCTTCATGATCCTACTCATCGTCCAAATCAATAGCCTAATCCTGCTTTCTCCCCACAACATTTTACCCTGTTCCCTCCAAGTGTTACGTCTCGCCGTCTGTTGTACACATTCAATATATTAGTGTCAACTACTTCTTGTGGTAATGAAATCCACACTCTCACCACTCTTTAGGTGAACAAATGTCTTCTCAAATTTCTCCCAAATGGTCCAGCTCGAATCCTCAAACTGTTTCCCCGGTTCTCACCAACACGTTATACAGGTTGGCAGCACACATAGATGAATTCCACATTGTCGAACTGTGATTTCTATCACAGTTGTCAGAATTTCATCAGGGAGTAGAAATGAACAGTTAACGCCTATTTTATAGCCGAAATCTTATTCTCAATTCCCATAACCTCATTTTTTTTCCTAAAAGTAACTTTCAAAATGTATCACGCCTTGCTGTTGTATAATGTACACACTGTTTCTGTGAACCTCCCTCCTTCTGGAGCCAAATTTCTTGAACCTTACATTTATCACGATCATAAAAGACATCGCTTAATATTTCCCTTAATTTAGACGGTTTTTTTATTTCAAAAATAATTCCCGGTGTTCTCAATATAGACAAATGGATTTCTTTCCATTCAATGTTTGATTGGACCTCGTAAATTTAAAGCATTCCTGTCAGGAAACGAGACCACATTTTCAGTTTATACAACATAGAATATGGAACATTACAGTGCAATACAGGCCCTTCATCCCTCGATGTTGCACCGACCTGTGAAACTGTTCTGAAGCCCATCTAAACTACATTTAAATGCCCTTAACATTGGCGATTCTACTACTGTGGCACGCAGGCCGTTTCATGCCCCTACTATTCTCTGAATAATGAAAATATCTCTGATATCTGTCCTTTACCTATCACTCCTCAATGTAAAGTTATGTCCCCTTGTGCTAGCGGTCACCATCCGAGGAAAACGGCTCTCACTATTCGCCCTATCTCACCCTCTGATTATCATATATGTCTTAATTAAGTCACCTCTCAACGTTCGTCTCTCGAACAAAAACAGCCTCAAGTCCCTCAGCCTTCCCTCGTAAGATCTTCCCTCCATACCAGGCAACATTCTAATAAATCTCCTCTGAACCCTTTCCATCCTTCCTAGAATGTAGTGACCATAACTCTGCACAGTACTCCAAGTGCGGCTGCACCAGAGTTTTACACAGCTGCAGCATAGTTTCATGGCTCCGAAACTCAATCCCTCCACTAATAAAATTTAATACACCGTATGCCTTCTTAACAAACCTATCAACCTGGTTGGTAACTTTCAGAGATGTACGGACATGGACACCGAGATCTCTCTGTGCTTCCACACTACCAAGAATATTACTATTAACACAGTGCTCTGCATTCCTGTCACTCCATCCAAAGTGAATCACCTCACGCTTTTCCGCATTATATTCCATTTTCCATCTCTCAGCCCAGCTCGGGCAGCTTATCTATGTCTCTATGTAATCCACAACATCCTTAATCACTATCCACAACTCTACCAACCTCAGTTTCATTCGCAAACTTACTAACCCATCCTTCTGCACGCTCGTCCAGGTCATTTATAAAAATGACAAACAGCACTGCCTCCAAAACAGATCCTCGTGATACACGACTATTAACTGAACTCCAACATGAAGATTTCTCATAACCACCAACCTCTATCTGTTTTCATCTGGTCAATTTCTTATGGAAACCACTGGATCACCATTAATCCCATGCTTCTGCATTTTCTGAAATAGCCTCCCGTGTGAAACTTATCAAGTACCTTACTGAAATCCAAAAACACCACATCAAACGCTTTACCCTCATCCACTTGTTTGGTCATCTTCACAAAGAGCACAGTAAGGTTTGTGAGACATGTCCTACCCTTCACAAAACCGTATCTACTGTCCCTAATGAACTTCATCCTCTCCAGATGAATATACATTCTATCTCTTATCATCTTTTCCAACACTTCACCCATAAACGAAGTAATGCTCACTGCTCTACAATTACCAGAATTGACTGTACTCACCTTCTTGAACAAGGGAACAACATTTGCTATTTTCCAGTCTTCTGGCACTATTCCTGTAGATAATTAAGACACCAGGGACAAGGCCAAAGGCTTTTCAATCCCCTCTCCGGCTTCCTAGGGAACCCGAGGATAAATCCCATCCGGCCCAGTGGACTTATCTATTTTCAAACTTTCCGGAATTGCAATAACCTCCTCTTTGTCAACCTCAATCCCATCTAGGCTAGTGGCCTGTATCTCAGTATTCTCCTCAACAACATAGTATTTTCCCTGTGTGAATACTGATGAAAAAGATTCATGTAGCCATTCCTCTATTTCCTCTGACTCCACGCACAACTTCTCACTACTACCTTTGATTGCCCTTAATCTTACTCGAGTCACTCTTTTAGTCCTGATATACTGAATGATAGCCTCAGGGTTTTCCTTGATTCCATCCGCTAATGACCTCTCATGTACCCTCCTGGTTCTTCTCAGCTCCCTCTTTATGTCTTTCCTGGCTAACTTGTAACTCTCAAGTATTCTAACTGAGACTTCACGTCTCATCCCAACATAAGCCTTCTTCTTTGTCTTGACAAGAGACTCAAATTCGTTACTAAACCACGGCTGCCTCGCCAGACAACTTCCATCCTGCCTGACATGTATATAATTAACAAGAACACACAGTAGCTGTTCCTTGAATAAGCTCCACATTTCAAGTGTGCTGGTCCTCTTCAATTTTCTTCCCCATCCTATGCGTCCTAAATCTTGCCTAATCTCATCAAAGTTGCTTCTCCCCCCGATATGACTCCTAGCCTATATACCTATCCCTTTCCATCGCTAACCTGAACAAATATGTTCAACACAAAAGTTGTAATCACCAATGCAAACAGCTGACCACACTGGTCACAAGTTGGTTTTTACTCGTGACCTTGTTATAGTCACCAGACCACTTAATACAGCCATCAGCAGGACCACCTGCTTGTTCCATCAAATCAACTACTCTCTCCAAAATACCTAATCTGACCTGTGACAAGAAATTCCACGCTCTTTAAAGGTATTCTAGATTATTCAGCAATTCTCAACTCTGGGATCCCATTTTCAAAATCTTTCAAGCAAATCTGATCTGAACTCTGCTGCCCAGATCATAAATTGCACTTCTTGTTCACCCATCAACGTTTTACCTCACAGTCAGAGAATACTTTTGAATGTCTTTTTCCTTCCATTTGTTCAAATTCAACGACAGCCATGGTTTTGCTATTACAAAGCCCGAGATAAACAATCGCTTAGCTTTATGAACTGGACTGTTGCTGACTTCTTATCAATCCCCAATGTCTCTCACTACTCAGCAATCACGTCATCAATAACACGAGAAAATATCGCATGTGAAATTTTATATTGAAATAATACACGAATGCAGCAACTATCAACCCGCGATTGAAATATTGAGTTGATTACATTGTTTGGACCTTTTACACATGACCACTGTTCCGTGCTCTCCAGCAAGCACACTGTCAACAAACTGCAGCATTTTGCTGTAAATTAAGATATCAAATACTATAAATAACATCCATGGCAATGACTATGTATATCAGTCTTGGGAACAACATACCCTACATAATAACTGATCCCACCTGCACACTGATATTCTCACGCATATGCGTATGTCTTCTCTGTCATGCAATGTGAAAGCATCAATTTGTGACACTTTCCAGCAAGTATCAGAGTTACACTAGTTTGAATTGACATTAGTGATGTCCATGCTGATATTCAGCACATACCGAGGCCAAAAGGTGATGAAACTACTCTAGGCCTTCAACATTATCCTTCCCGCAAGATGATATGGAGTGGATTCGTCCAGATGATGTAGAAAAGACTGGGAGGGGTGGGGTAGGATACCTATACAAGTGCTACAGTTCATTCATAGAGTCATATCAGACTGGAGACATATTCAGTCTCTTTCTCTCCACCAATGCTTCCAGGAAGGCTGAATTTCTTCAGAGTTTGCTGTTCTAGTTTTATGAAAGGGAGAGGGGTGACCCCATTTCAGAAAAGCAGCCCGTGGAATGGGTTTGAGTAAAGCTGAGAAATTACCATTTCAAGAAGTCATTTGTGGGAGTATTGTTTGGGTCACCATGTGTAACAATACAATAGGGAGAGCATAAAGGAAGACATTGCAACAGCTTGCCAGAAAATCACGAAAATCAGTATGCGAGCTATTATCTCGAAAAGAACTGTGAAAGTTAGATGTGCAAAGACAGCCCACGTGTGCAGCTCATAAAAATAGATCTTGCAATCATTCATTCGAATCGCAAGTTTTCAACCTATATTGAACATCCTGCAATAGTGGAATGAGATCGGATTAACTCATTATCTCATTGCAAAGGCGCCCTTCGGGATCAGCAACATTAACTCCATTGCATAATGCAATCAATTTGAGAGATAGGCAACTGTTCTTTTTTGAAATAAAAATCATTTCTGTGCGCACGAAATCAGAGCTGGCTGAAGTGAAATGGAAAATCAGATGGAGGAGATTTCGATCATGATAAAGTGGCAAACATGTAAGGAGACATTTCAGGTCACTTAAATAGGTACATTCCAAAGAGTAAGGGATATTGCAAGGTTCAGAACTGCTTTTTGTGGTTTAAGATAATATCTACATTAAGGAAAACGTATGTGATTGTGGATAAACTGATGGTTAGTGAGAAAATTAGACAGAATATTAAAATGTTCGGAAACGAAATGTCTGAAAATTAAGAAAAAAAGATTGAATAATCAGAATATGATAGGAAGCTAACCAGTGAGTTAAAAAAAAGAGAGAGGACGAGGTCCTGTAACTATTTCGAAAATAAAATAATTTACAAAGTGAAAGTTAGTCATGCAAGAAATGAATGTTCGACAAATCATGCTGTCAAACGCAGCAGAGAAGAAATAAATAGAACACTTATTTTCCAACAGTTTTCATGACAGAGAACACAAGCAGCATTCTAGAAACTGCAATTAATCGGCAAAGCAAAGGAAGGGCAAAAGCAGGGAAATGACATGCAACAGAGAAACGGTCCTGCCTTAATAGTTGCAGCTGCGGTCCGAGAGCTGCCTGTCCCCTCGTGACATTATCCCTGCGTCCAAAGTGAAAATGTCATTCAAATAACTGACCTTTTGTCTTGACTGTTGCAGATTATCTCCAATGCTGGGAAGGCCCTTTAGATTGCAACGCATCACATTTAACAAGTTTATCAAAACATTTTGAGACAGCGAGCAAGAAATGGCACAAGTCAGTTTGCAATATTAGAAGCTGTTTAAAATAAGGTGCAACTGGACAAGTTCAAAACAATCACGGCTTTATGAACGGGAAATCATGTTTAAGAAATCTACTGGATAAAAGGGGAATCGTCGGTTGCAGTGTGTGTTGATTTTCCGTTAATATTCAATAAAATTCCAAATCAAAGTTGATAGTGGATATTGAAAGACAGAGGACTGTACAATTCTGAAATGGACAGGAGAATAAGCTGAAAGTGACAGTAGGTGTGCAGGAGTAATCCTAAGGTTGGCAATTGATGTGCCAGAGGGACTGTTGGAGGAATTGCAACTGTTCGTAATTTATGTGTTGGATTAAGTGGGACATGCTCCATTTGCCCAACATAACGAACTCTCAAAAATAAAAAGAGGCATTAAGTCATCAGAGGGTCTAATTAAACTATAAGAATATCTTGACACGTGTGAATAAGAACACGGAAAATGACGTGCAATGTAGTAATTTGGTGAAAGGGGTGAATATCTAGCAAGAGGAATAGAAAAGAACAATCAAAATGATGACATTTTGTGCAGCTCTGAGTTGCAGAAAGTTGATGGTGTCCAAAAGGATGGATCACTTGACGTTAGCACATCTGGCCAGCAAATAATTAAGGAAACTAAAACAATGATATCATTTATCAAATTGGAAACTGGACGGGAATGTGCAGAAGCTTTTTTCCAGATAAACCAGGTACATAAAAGATTCCTCCTGGACTCCGTGGTGCGTCTGATTCGTCATCTCAGTCACATGAGATGTGAACACAGAGGCCGTTCAGGAAAGGATTACCTGACAATTCCATGGAATGAAAAATTGCCTTTGTCGGAATGGCTTTACAGCCCTCCTGACGGAATTGATATTGAATGCTGCATATGTACGTGGATATGCCATGATTAGGTCGATTAAAAAATAATGTAAATCATATGAAGTTAGGGTACAATTTCCCAGTAATATGAAAGACATTCAAGGAAAGGCAGAATTAATGAACCATGTGGAGCAGCAGGAGGTTGTAACTTTTTTTATATAAAACTGCATGTCGGACTGAACGATGTGTTTGGTACAACTTGCCAATAACTACAATAACATTGCGAAATCATAATGAAGAACATAGTCAGGTTTACACCATATTTTATAGGGTAAAGTGCATTGTACCCTGACTTTGTTGAAATGAAAAGAAAGCTGCCTCAGTTGGCGAAGCACATATCCCTTTTTTTAAAAAAATCTATTAAACAAATATGCTTTAGTCATGCAAGTTTCATAATAAAAGCAGAATTCCCAGAATTAATGGAAAGGAAAGGAATTTCCACGAAATAATGGATACTTCCCAGACAAACTGGTGCAGTGCAGTTTGGCAGAACTATAAAAATGACAGACATAGCAATGAAATAACAAGTTCGAACCAGTGACACTACTTAGCTATAAGATAGCCATTAATGTTGATATTAACTTCATACTGCTGGGAAACTTGGAATATTAAACATATTTTTATCAAGACAAAGCAACTGGCATAGAAGTATCCAATTTTTTTTAAAGTTTACAGTTTGAGGAAACATGTCAAAGTAAAACAGAAAATTTCTATCGTCTATTTAGGTTAAATACATTTGAACATCGGTTTTCATCATCTCAGCATTCCATGGAATGCCCAAAAAACACTACTAACTGAAAGAAATAAAGTTATTGGCTGAGACAGCATACTCTTACCAGACCACAGGGGCTGCTCTCTCATGAGAGGGAAATGACTGTTGGTGATTTAACCTGAGGGCCATCACATCTCAGGGGATGGAGGTGGCTGAGAAGGAGAGTCCTTCACGATAACCTCAAAGCAAAAATGGGAATTGAACCCATGCTGCTGGTACCACATTGCTCTACAAACCAACAATTGAGCCAACTGGTGTAATCCAATCCTCGAGGTAAAATAGCATGCATACAAAATTAAAACAGTCTTAGTGTTCTTCAAGCAGGAAGGAAAATAATTGTTTTTGGAGGATTTCAGGTGGGAACAAGTTTCCCAAGCCAAATAATTGTCTCACTGAGCCTTTCTCTGTCCTACTAGAACGTGTCCTATCTTCAATTGACTTTTCTGTATTGATGATGAAATTCTTGAAACTCCGAAACTTTTTTTCATAACCATATGCGTGCATTATTTTCCTTTATGCACAGAGTTCATCTGACCAGACTGAGTACCAAACTAATTCTTGGGTCAACAGGACTGATCTATTCATAGAGATTAAATTCATTCGGACCATATACACTGGAGAGAAAAAGCATGAGGGGACGCTCATAGATAGTCACAAAATTCTAATAAGATCATGAGAAATTTGTTCACCAAGAGACGGGTGAACTGAAGAGATTCGCTGTCAGAGAAAACTGTTGAGGTCAAACCATTAATGGTTTTTGAGACCAATTCAAAAATAGAATTAGGGGAAATGGATTAAACAGCTTCAGAGAAACCGGATACAAGATTGAGTTTACTGATTCATCATGGATGGACGGACAGACGGTCGGACGTCATCATGGCTCAGTAGTTAGCATTGTTGCCTCGCCATACCCAGGATAAAGATTTAGTTCCAGTCTTTGGCGACTGTCTGTGTGGCGTTTGTAAATTCGTCCCGTCTGGTTTGCTCTGGGTGCTCATCTTTACTGCCACGGTCTGACGATCTACAGGTTAGGTCAATTAGCTGCAGTAAATTGCCCATATAGTTCAGGGGTGTGTGGGTCAGGTGTAAATGTTGAGTGTTGGGTGGGTTACTCGTAAAAGGGTCAGTGTCAACTTTTTGGGCCGGATCCCCTGCTTACACACTGTAGTCATTTTATCTTAATTATGTTGGAGTAATTTCAAAAGGTCTGGTCTTCTGTGACGCCGATTTTCTGAATTTCCGTGTTTCATACTGATGGTTATTCTTCAGGTTAATATAATTTGGTAGTGTTCCCAGCTGATCTGTTGTCCCCAAAATTCACTGCATAATTTCCCTTACGGGAAGGTGGAGAACAGTTAATTTCTCAGATCGTCCCGTTCAGATTTGATTTTGGGTAAAACTTTTTCGCAATTTTGCTTTAACACATACTTTAGCGTTTTGCAGGCAAAATAACAGAGTCTGGTAGTTTTGGCCGAGAAGAAGTTTCCGAAGTAGAACAAGTGATCACTGTACTGGCAAACATAGTGTTATTAATGTATGAGTCAAAATAAATTTACACAGACTTGTATAATAGAAAACAAAACAATAAAATATGTGAAGTTTTTTTATGATTGCAGGGAAACGTGACATGGCATTTAAAAAAAACTTTTCATTGGCGCGAAAAGTATCAGGTAAAATAATTAAATTTGCATGGCGTAAACACACCCAATTCCACTTCATTAAAAGAGACAGAGCTATTTTCTGGAAACTTACCACGACACGAACAATATCACAGTGGAAAGTATTAATTCTTATCAGTTAAAATGACAGTACCTTCTGCCTGGGCAAACTATTCTACGCACCTTCTAGATGCACCAAAATCATTTTCTTTGTTCGCACATTAGTCTAACAATGCCCAAATTGCAGAAGTTGTTAAGTGCAGTGAATGCTTCCTGTTGTGGGATTGACACCACGGCAAAGCTGCATTTTTCTTTTAATGTGAGGGTGCCTGTGTTGAACTGGGTGGACAAGGTCAAAAGTCACACCACATCAGATTATAGTCAAACAGGTCTTCTTTTTAAATCACAAACTTTCTGATCTTCGCTCCTTTGTCAGGTGAAGCCTGATTTCTGACCTTTTTTTGTTAGTTGTTGTCAATTATGAACTACTGATTTGGGGTTCCCCTATTATCACCTGCAATCGTAAATACCTGTCCAAGAATACGACAGCAAGGTGACTGCATCGCAAAAGCAATGCTGTAGTGCACACATCGACTTATTGATCCTATTTCGTTAGGTATGATGTCCTGAGGATCCATGAGGGCAAGGCAAAGACTATTTAGCCAGGTTGCTTGATGTGGTTAAAAGAATTGAATCGGATAGCAATGAATATTATCAGTAAGGCAAAGAATATTCCACTCTAGGAATTAATATCGTACAGATGGGCTACATGATTTCCACTTTAATGTCAAGTAAACATTTTACACTAAAGCTATAGTGGGTTCAAAGTTCTCAAATATTTGACTCCCTCTGAAACACAACAAACTTCAATCCACAGATGGACATGCATCTGGGAGAGCATGTTTCAGATAATCTGGATTCGTGCTAAATTACTGTGAAATTACTCTCCGCTCGTTGTCTGAAATAGGGCTCTGGTAAAATCAGTGCACAATTATTCACCATTTTGTGGAACTGGAGCAGAAGAACTTAAGCTCCAATCAACCTTTACCAAGCCCACATTTGGTGAGCTGCAATTGTTCCAGTTTCAAAATTGGACGGTCCATTTGCTGATTTTGTGATAATGTTAATGTAATCGACATTATGTTAAATAATGAGGCTTGTCTTTTGAAACATTGATTTTGGACACAATCCAAAACATTAATGTTTGCAGAAAGTTTTCCTCAAACTAGACTTGCATTAGTTGTTCAGATTAGAAGTTTTGAATACCATTGACATACTGGCATGCCTTAGTACAGCCTCACATCGTGGGCAGTTTCCTGCGTAAACAGCTAAAGCCATCATCTGCGCAAATAAAATCTTATGTACTCTATGCCAAGCAAGTTAAACATTTAGATACTGTATTGGCTTGTTCTCAGCCAAATTTACGTCTATATTTGTATATTAGCATAAATTTGCTCAAACAAAATCTGCAAATGAATTTGAAATGGAAGACACAAATTATAGCACGCAAAATATGTCGATTAGTAAACGTTCTGAATCTCACGTTGTGCAGTTGAGCCTGTTTTAACGAGAAAACGTTTTAAAAAAATAATTAAACTGCAAAATCATAGCGATAAGTAGCAAGAGGGTCACTTACCAGGTTTCACAGTCAGAATGGTGCCGCCTCCTTCATAGTAATCATCACAGTCCATCAGCTCCCATTCAACGCCATGCAAAAAGTGTCAGTGAAGCAGAAGTCCTATAATCAATATGCCAAAACAAATCTTCTCCACTATTTTCCATATATATTCACAGCATGAACAAATCTTCATTTGTTAACAATTTAAATCCATTCATATACCGACTATCTGCAATGCCAGCTTGGGTGACATTGGAAACGTTATCAAACTGATCGATAATCAACGTGAAACTTGTATAAAATTCCAGAATGGAACGAATTGGAATTGATGTTAACTCTATGAAGCAGCATTCATGACAGAAAGTTGATTATGGAATCATGTTCATCAGAAGCAGAAAAAGGAATAACTGTCCGAGAGGTTTATGCTCTGGCTTGTGTCACTGTGCAATCCCAGCTACACATTGTTTCACACCAGCACAAGAAATCCATTGTGCAAACATAAGTGAAGATTCTTCAAATTCTACAGGATTTTGATTGATTGATCCAGCAAGTGTAACGTAAATCACTCCCTTTATATATTGTATTCCCAGGCACGTTTATAATTCTCAGCCACTCTTCAAATCCTGAATACTTATCTATATTGCTTTGTGAATATGATTTTAACAGTCGCATAATAATCAGCTAAAGAAGTATGAAAATCGGTCTATGGCAGTTGCCAGGCACTAAAAGTTGCAAGAAATATTTCAGTATGAGGTACTTAAGCATGCAGATAATAATTTATGTGAGCAGTAGATTCACATGTGGCACGAGGTTTCTGTATTGCGGGAATCACAGATTAGTCATTGTGGTAGTACAGTAACACAGTCACACACAGCAATGCCAAAACTTGTCATTATCATTCATACAAAAAAACCAAGTCGATGCACAAACTGCAATCTGGATTCCTACCAATGTGCACCTTCTCACATTTATTTCAGAAAACCAAATTTGATATCCATCCAAACTCCAGAATAGCTGGCCATCCTGTTAACCAATAAATCAAAGTGTTTGAGGTTCTGGTAACAATGTGTGCTGGTAGTTTCTGTATTACAGACGTCGAGTTCTCGATTGCTGTGGTAATCACAGCTGTCACAGTGATACATCCCAGTGCAAAAACAAATGCTCGCACATTACTGTAAGTTCAACAACTGCACTGAATATCCAAGTGCACCTTCTCTGAATTTCCCTGCTGAATTGTGTTAACTATCTTTTAGAACTTGACTCCTGCTATTCTGTATCCTGAACAGTGGCCTCAAAGTGCATGTTGAGCGTTGACAAGACAAAACAAGGCAAATTTGCTTCACGGAAGATCTGAAGGTGTTTTTGTATTGGTGGAAGATCAGGTTTATCACTGTGATCACTGCACGCTTGACAGTGATATGTACCACTGTCTTCAACTCTTAGGTCACTAATTCGCAAAGAAAAGGACTTTGATCCCTTGTTCATTGTTTTCGAGTATCGTCCACCAGTTGATAAGCTCTTCTTTGATGCGCCCTTTTTTGTGAAATACCAGCCCGTGTTACACAATGCAAACCTGGAATCTCGAAGGACGCAATTGATGGTCAGTGATTCGCCTGCCTCCTTTGTTGCCGTTCTCGGTGTTTGTTCAACCCATTCAGTAAAGACATCTGTGCGGAGAAAAATATATTTAATACATGACATTTATTTCTCATCGGGAGAGTTTCAGACAAGGACATATCAATAATAAAAACACGGTCTCCATGCGAGTAACATCTATAAGAAACCGTACTTACTTGGCAACCAGGCTAAAAGGCACGAAAACAAGAAAATATTCATTGTTTCTGCACCAACAAACAAAACTTCATACGCAGCCAATACTGGAATTAAAACCTGTTCTGTGTAACAATGTGTGTCGGAGCACCGACCTTATAAACCACGGGAGACTCTGCTCATTTGCATCATGTGGAGCGAGAAACCAATCACGTTGATTCTAACTCACGAAATGTGATGGGCTGAGCTTTGTGCAGACGAACCAACATCACATCATGGAAATCTGCATCAATTGAGAATTGAGAGATTAACAGCATGTGCTTATTTCCTTGTGTTTAACTTGGTGACATTTTGATTTCCTATCCGTGAACATTTGTCAAGTTCAGGCAGCGAATTCATGAACAAAGGGGGCACTTAAATAATTAAGACTGAAACCCACACATGGTGACCTCTGACAACCGAGTGGCCACGCGTCTTTTGTATGCATGCAATGCTCGTAGAACCATAAAATTAGAAACATCAGGTTTAATTGGCGTCTCTCGTTCCTTGAAAATTTCGCATGAAATGTGTGTCAATATTTGAAAGTCTTTGACTGTTAGTAGCTATGAAAGTAAGTGCAGATTTTGCTGAATTCAAAATTTGAAACTGGACTGTGAAGTCAATTCAAGAATTCAGAACAGAGAAAACACGAAAAATGAGACGAAATTCAGCCTGTTTAAAAATGGATAGAAGCTTCTCGTCACGTTGACATAATCCATTTGGGTATAATCTTCGAGATGGTGCTGCTGAAACTTGAATGTTCTGTTCAACTGCAAATATGGCTCGCAATTCACAAGATCAAAGCGATGTTGATAGATTGGTGTGATTAAGTTTAAAAGCAGCAGACAGAACTCAGGAGCAAGTGCAAAATGTTTTTGGCATTTGTTAATCAAAAGAGGATTCGATATGCGTTAAATTGTTAAAAGTGTCTTGTTTCATTGAGGAAGGCTTCTTTTTGAGCATAACGTTAGAGCTTGGTAGGATTTCACAAAGAATCAAATGAAATTCCAGGTCATGCTTGTTAAATCAATTCAAAATGGTGCAAATGATAAATCCTAACACTATAATCACAGATCAGCTTTTGACCCCACCAAAGAGTTTGTATGCTGTGATTTCAAAGCTTGCACCAACAGTTATGCAGAATGTTGACTGACGTGGAAATATAATATGATGATTACATGGAAAACGAGCTTTCTTTGTTCAAAGAACTGCAATTGTTGGCCCACATAATATGTGGAACAGGAGGAAAATGTTTGCATCGAGAAAGAGAACTTCGAGAGATTGCATAAGCTGGAAACAGGAGCCGTGTATATACGTTTAAATGTAAAATCTTTGTCGGGGGAAGCAGGCACACCCTCGCAGACAGCGTTATGATGCTGTGAAAACTTTTACCAGGGTTGTAGTTTCATATCATGATATTTCATCAGATGGGCTCCGATTAAAACACATGGCGTGAAGTTTTAACTTTGTTCTGCTCTTCTCAGAGACTGCAAACGTTGTTTAGCATTTTCAGTGTATTCTATTTGCCCGGTTTTAATGCAAAACGTTCAGCATCATCGCATGCTGTTTTCCATGTGGAGGTGGAGTGGAGGGAATCGGAGTTCTTGTGGCTGCTTGGCTGAAACTGAGTAATATCTAATTTCTCCCTGATTATTATCCGTCTTTTTCTTCAGAAGAGGCAACAAGAATGCCCCCCACCCCAACCCCCGCATTTCTAGCCCTGCTACAGCATTCAAGAAGATGATGGCTGATCTGAAATTAACCTCAACTCCACATTCCTGCATACTGAATAATGTTTCATCCCCAAGAAATCAAGAATTCATTTACCTTTCCATATAAATATTTAATACCATTCTGGTTACTCTACTTTGTGGAAGAGCATTCCAAAGACTCACAAATATATAAGCAATTATTTCCCTTTCATGTCTGTCGGAAGTGGGCAAGTCTTTGTGTTAAAACTATGATTTTTTTTCTCTATTCCCCCAAAAAAGGAAACAATCATTCATCATCGACCCCGCCTATTTTCCTCAGCACTCCATATGTTTCAATCAACTGACCTCTGTCTCTGCTTAACTCCAGAATGTACACACCTCGCCTCTCTCCCCTATTTTCTCTTCTTTCTCATTAACCTTTCCATAAGCACAGTGACCAACACTATCCAAAATATATCTGATTTTTATCTTACCAATGCCCTGTATAACAGAAGCTGTTATACTGTTGCAGCGCACTGCTGTCACAAAAACACATAAGTTTCATTTAACTTTCTTGATTAATGTCCATTCTGAAAGCCAGATCTCTCTGCATGTGAGAACGTTGCACTTTATTAACGTCATGATAATAGGATTTATTATTGATTAGTGTGTCTTATCTTTTATCCTGGATCGCAATGATTCATTTTATTGTAGTCACTCATTATTTGCTGAGTTTTCCTCAATAACAGCGTCTTAATTAAACCAGGGCTGAAACTCAGCCTTCTATCGAATTTAGTCTGATCCGTTGTTTCCAATGTTTCAGGAGAATATTCTGAAACGACACAAGGCACTTGATAGCCAGCGTAGAAATGAAAAATAGGCAGGATGAACACGTGGCTTGAGGGTTGGTGTAGGAGGGAGGAGATTCAGATTTGTTGGACATTGGGACCGGTTCTGGGGATGGTGGGACTATTACAAAATGGACGGTCTACATCTGAAACAGACTGGAACCAATGTCCTTGGGGGAGTTTTTGCTACTTGTTGGGGAGGTGTTAAACTAATGTGGCAGGGGTAGTGGGAACCAGAAGAGAAGAGAATTAGACAGTGATATGTATATTAGAGATGTAAGAATCATAAAGATAGCATTAATAAGTGGAAGAGTAGGCAGATCAGATGGATGCAAAAGAATTGGTGACCTGAAGTGTATCTACATTAATGCATAGGAGTATAGTGTGTAAGATAGATAAACTTAGGACTTGGATTGGTGCCTGTGAGTATGACGTATTGCAATCATAGAGACTTGGTTGAAAGAAGGTCATGATTGGCAATTAAATATTCCAGGGTATAGGATACTTTAGACAGGGTGCAGGGAAGTTCTACGAGGATGCTGCCTGGTATGGTTCTAGCTCTGAAGAGAGGTTGAAAACGTTAGGATTGTTTTCATGAGAAAAAAGGAGATTGAGGGGTACCTGATTGAGGTATACAAAGTCATGAAGTGTATAGACAGGGTGGATGGAGGCAAGCTTTTCCCCAGGGTGAAGGATTCAATAACGAGAGGTCATGCTTTCAAGGTGAGAGGTGAAATGTTTAAGATGGCTACACGCGGCAAGTACTTCATACAGAGGGCAGTGGGTGTCTGGAACGTGCTGCCGGCAGCGGTAATAGAGGCAGGCATGGTAGCTTCATTTAAGATATGTCTGGACAGATGCGTGAGTAGGTGGGGAGCAGGGGGATACAGATGCTTAGGAATTGGCCGATAGGTTTAGACAATAGATTTGGATCAGCTCAGGATTGGAGAGCTGAAGGGCCTGTTCCTGGACTGTAAGCTTTCTTTGTTCTTTGTTCTAATTAAAGCCATAATGGCTTTGTCATTTTATATTGCTTCTCTAAGAAAGCTTATCTAAGAAAGAGAGAAATGGTATTCTATTAATGTCCGGTCTCTTGCAACGAATTAGTTAACTCAAAAGCTGTGACATTTAGGCTGGTTAGCCTAACCTCGGTCGTTGGTAAGATTTTCGTGTCCATTATTCAACGTGAGATTGCAGAACACTTGCGTGTGATTGGTAAAATAGGGTTGTTCAATGGGAAGCCATGCCTCACAAATCTGAAAGAATTATTTGACGAGGCAACCAGCAATTAAGACAAAGGAGACCCAGTAAACACGAGGTATTTTGATTTTGACAAGCACAGAGCCCTGATAATTAAGATAAGAGCCATAGTGTTTGGCATAACTCACTGACATAACTGGAGAATTGGCTGACTGGCAGAAGATAAAACGTGGGGATAAAGAGGTCATTTTCAGGATGGTAGCCAGTGACGACTGGATTTCTGCAGGGTCAGTGTTGGGACCACAACTGTTCACTTTATTCATAAATGATCTAAATGAAGAAACTAAGGGCATTATTGCCAGCGTCACAGATTATACAATGATAGTTTGAGGGATAAGAAATGCTGAGGAAACGGATTGTGCTGAAGGATTTCGACTGTCGGGGGGATTAGCAAAGAAGAGGTAGATGGAACATCATGTGGGGAAGTGTAAGGTTACGAATTTTGGTTGGAAGGATCAAGATGAGGAATATTTCCTAAATGGGGAATGACTTCTGAAACCTGAAGCATGACGGGAGTTGGAAGTCCAACTGTATAAGGGTCCATTAGGAGCACATTTGGAATATTGTGAGCAGTTTTGGACTCCTGTCTAACGAAGGACGTGTGGCATTGGAGGGAGTCCACAGAGGCTTTGCATAAATGATCCACTGGATACCAGGCTTATTTTTTGAAGATCAGTTGAAGATTCTGCCTTTGAGCGCAATGCAGTTTAGAAATATAAGGGTGGAGTGTCAGTGAATCATACCGAATACTGAGAAACCTGTATACAGCGGATGAGCAGAAGATAATTTCCCTCGCACTACAGACTTCGACCCGAGGGCATAGCCTCAGAGTGAAGGAACGATCTTTCAAAATTGAGATGGAGAGGAATTTATTCAACAAAATGGTATAACTCCATGTCACAGATGTCTGTGGAGTCTAAATCATTGAGTGCATTTAATACAGATTTAGTTTCTTGATTAGGAAGGGAATCAAGGGTTATGGAGAGAAGGCAGAAGAATGGGGTTGAGAGGCATGTCAGCAATGCTCGAATGACGGAGCAGATCTAGTATTCTAAATGAACGTATTAATACAACACATATGAAGGTTTTACAGTTTAATATTGACACATTTTGCAGAGTCTTTTACAGTATTGTGAATGCAGTCAGTTGGGGGTTCTCAACTCTCCGTAAATTTCCTCGATCTTCTACGAGAACTTATTCATACTGTTACAAAGCACACACATAACTCTAAAGTTACATTAGTCCACAAAACATGTTGAAGCAGAAGAAGTGTCACATTTTCGCCAGAATGCACATAAATTGGTCTCTACTCAGAATCCACACCAGGTTGTTTTGATGTTTATATACTAACGCTTAGAATTCCTCATAATGCTAGAGCAATTTTGAATGCAACATGAAGTCTGGGTGGTGCTGGAAGAATATTAAAAATGGAATGCATAAACAAATGTATCAGGAAATTATATTTAAAATTAGTTGTCGAGACTAAAACAATGTAACTGCAGTCCCGACGAGAATACACGTTGTTTGTGAAGCTGTGTAGTCGGCACGAAACAGGGAAACACTGAAATAAATGCAAGCTCTGTTGCATATTTAATGGCCATCATTACATCATGCACACAACTTGATATATTTTATGTGAGACCGCAATTAAACAAACCAAACAACTGCAGTCCACTAGATGCATGAACACAGTTTCAAATGTTTAACTTTTCTATACATAAGTAATAACTGCAGTTCAGCCAATCAATAAATGCAGTGTTCACCGCAACATACAGTCGGGTTCGCCCCGATGCCACAAATGGCCCAATATTTCTGTATCATAATAGAACTAAAAGAAGGAACTAGCTCGTTTCTTGTCTCTTCTTGCCTCCACCTTCCTGCTCCCGTAAAATCAATAACTAATGTTCCTCACATCAGGTACCCTCCAGAACAATATTTTTAATTTATAACAACTGGGAATTTGCCACAAATCAATACCTAATGGGGGAATGCACCTCAGTTATCACGAGCTACACATGGGCTACGTAACTTCTTTTAGATCGAGTAATAAGCGTTTTCCTTTCATTGATAATGCAACTCGACATTTATAAAAGAGTGAGAACTGTCCGTCCTGTTTTGGCTACAGTTCCAAATTACTCCTGAGAAGATAATGGACTGACAGCTTCTTGAATCACTTCATACTATAAGGAGAAGCTCCCACATTTCTGTCAGAAAGTTCCAATGCTGCTTCTTAAAATTCGTGAGAGAACATAATATTAGTCAAAGCTCGGAAGGAAACTTGCAGCTTTTTTTTAGATTAGATTAGATTACTTACAGTGTGGAAACAGGCCCTTTGGCCCAACAAGTCCACACCGCCCCGCCGAAGCGTAACCCACCCATACCCCGACATCTACATTTAACCCTTACCTAACACTATGGGCAATTTAGCATGGCCAATTCACCTGGCCTGCGGGAGAAAACCGGAGCACCCGGAGGAAACCCACGCAGACACGAGGAGAACGTGCAAACTCCACACAGCCAGTCGCCTGAGGCGGGATTTGAACCCGGGTCTCAGTTGCTGTGAGGCAGCAGCGCTAACCACTGTGCCACCGTGCCGCTTATTGCTATCCCAACCACACCTTGTCTATTTCTGTCAAAGTAAATATGTGCATTGAAAATTGAAGCACTGCTATTTCATAACTGATTAATTCATGGGATATGTATAACAGGGTTGGGTTAGCACTTATTGTTCATTCCTTCTTGCCATTCAGAAGGTGGTCAGTTATCTTCTTAAATTTCTGTTCTGGCAGAGGCCACAGAAATCGAACATGCCAGTCTTCAGTTTCGATTCATTCTTGATCATAGCATCAAATATCTGGAGGCTCCGGATAATTCAATGAGGACTTACAACGTTCCTCCAAATTTACTCAATTTTGCAAAACCTGTTGTCCCACGAGCCAAGTTGTTCTGGTAAAGCTGCAATAATGCTATCTAAACAGCAATGATGAACATTGCCTCGTTATTTCCTTATCCATTCCGAACAATTATTACCCAATCAGTAAACTCTTCATCACTGGAAATGTGATGGTACAGCTCCTCAGCAGAGTTAAAAAGAACCAATTGCTTTGCAGTAAGTATGACTTCTGCCAAGGCTGCTTAGATACTGACGTCAGTCAGTCTTGGTTCAACTATGGACAAATGAGCCGAATTCCAGAGATGAAGCAGATGAGTGAATTCTTCATATCAAGGCCACGTTTAATCGCGTGTAGAATGAAGAAGCCCTCACAAAACTGAAATAGATCAGAATCAAAACTCTCCACTGGTTCCAATCATTCCTATTGAAAAGGAGGGATCGCTGTGGCTATTGGATGTCAGATATTTCGGCTCCAGAACATCTTTGTTGGAAATACTCAAAGTAATGTCATATATTCAACCATCTTCAGCTACTTCATTTATCATCTTCAGATCAGAAGTGTGATGTTTTCTGAAGAAGACACAATGTTCAATACAATTCACAACTCCTCAGAAACGAAAGGCACACGTTGCCAAATGCAGTAAGACCTGGAAAATGCCCAGGTTTAGGCTCAGAAATGACAAATATTAGCACCTCACATGGTCATCCAGTAACCATCTGCAACAAGAAAGGATCTTGCCATCACCACTTGATACCATTACACTCACTGAATTCCCCCGTATCACTGAGATTGCCCTCCTTTTGTTTATAATGACTAACAGCAGTCAAATACTGTGCTATTTTCTGTTTTTGTTATTGCCCTATATTCCTGGGCAGGATGTATGTGGGAAGGGTTCTGTGTTGCTAGAAGTTGACAGCAATGTAGTTGTACTGGAAGCGCTTGTACTGGAAAGATATGGAGCATTTAAATTTGTAACTATTACATGGAATTTGGCAGCAAAAATAGCCTTTGCTGTGTCCAGTACTTTCAAATATTTCGTGACGCCACGAAGTTTTTGTGTATTATGTCCCTCGCAACTGAGTTCACTTTAAGTCAATTGCAATCTGGTTGACAGTTATTTGTTGCAGATACAGCTGAGAAATCAAGTTGCACGAGACTCCACTGATTCAGATTGCAGCTCAGTGTCTCAGCCAGAATTTGCTCTCAAAGCAATTAGTTGTTGAATCAAGTAAATTAGGAAATGCATTAGAAATCTGCTTGATAGGCATCTCAGTTCTGCCATACCTTCCTGTAAAACAGATGTTTAAAACAAAAAAAATCAGTGATGTGTTTCGGAGTTCAACCAAAATCAACATCATTCAGTCATTGTGTAAGTGTACAAGCATTATCTTTAGGAGAATTATGGCAATGAATATTATTCTTGACAAATTCCTAAAAGTATTACAAGTAAAAGGCACTGCAAAACATTGAATTTAAATATGAAATATTAATCAGCACAATAACGTGCATTATGCAAATACATGTTACAATTTATTGAAACATCACAGATGGCTGACCCGAGCTCATCGTGTCAGAAATTGGTCAGTATTTTGCAGTCTCGAAGCTTGACGATGTTTTGCAACAACCAGGTTTCTATGATAAAATACAGGTTCTCAACAGTTGCCTGTCTTTAGAGATACAAATATTATTGACAGATTAACAACTGTTCCTCCCTGTTGAACAAAGAATGACAATTCAACCGCACGAATGGAAGTACTCATCTGCATCAGGCAATCGAACTTTTGAGGCGTCTATACAAATTGAATATTATTTCTTTACAATCCAAAAAGTAAAAAGCACAGCATAAAGCAGGTTCCAGACTCTTGATGAAAATAGATGTCTCTGGTCAAGGTTGTGCCCAACCATGTAAAATTGGAATGTGTGGACTGAGATAAACAACGTACAGGAAATAACGAAAGGTGCAAAGTATCGATATCGTGTTTGATATCTCCAGATGGTCTGAAATGGCTGATCAGGCCAACGCCTCGATGTAACATGAAGGAAGTTTTCTTTTCCTGGAATGTTATGTATCAAATTGACAATGTCAGGGGATTTTTTTTTCTGACGGCTCAAAGAAAATGAAACCAAGGATTTCACAGACATAAAAATTAAAATATTCAGAAAAGGTCAAAAGAATATTAATCACGCACACAAACATTTGATCTGGTTCTTGGAGGCATGAAGTAAAATCGCCCGCGAGCTTATGGTAATTCATGTTAAAACAATGATCAGGTAATAGCAAATTGAAAATGTCCTGGGAAAATGAGAGATTACCCACTCTTATGGAAAGAAACCATGTGCTTACTATTTGTCAAACTATGAAAGGTTGTAAAAGAAGAGGAACAGAAGGCTTTGGGTGCCCTTCCCAATTATGGACTGAAGGCTAACATCCGCTTGCAGCAAGCAATTAGAAAGGTTGATCGAATTTCAGATTTCATCACAAGAGGGTTTGAATGCAGGAGTAGTGAAGTGTGGCCTCATTTGTAAAGCAGCTTTGTTAGACCTCACCTGGAGCATTGTGTGAATTTTTGAGTCCTTATTGCTGAAAATATGTTGGAGCTATTGAGGGAGAGCAACGGTGGATAAACCACACTTCAGCCCAAGATGGAGGGACTGGACTTTTACTATTTTGTAGGCCTCGATGTCTCTATTTCAGCATAAGACAATGGATCTAAGGTACAGACCAAACAGGGTCTGAAGTAGACAGAAGTGAGGAGAATAGTCAGGGACAGGATGTACAGGTATTCGGAAAGGCAAGGACTGATTAGGGATAGTCAACATGGCTTTGTGCGTGGGAAATCATGTCTCATAAAACTTGATTGAGTATTTTGAAGAAGTAACAAAGAAGATTGATGAGGGCTGAGCAGTAGATGTGATCTATATGTACTTCAGTAAGGCATTCAACAAGGTTCCCGATAGGAGACTGATTAGAAAGGTTAGATCTCATGGAATACAGGGAGAACTAGCCATTTGGAGACAGAACTGGCTCAAAGGTAGAAGACAGAGGGTGGTGGTGGAGGGTTGTTTTTCAGACTGGAGGCCTGTGACCAGTGGAGTGCCGAAAGGATCGGTGCTGAGCCCTCTACTTTTTGTCATTTACATAAATGATTTGGATGCGAGCACAAGAGGTACAATGAGTAAGTTTGCAGATGACACCAAAGTTGGAGGTGTAATGGACAGCGAAGAGGGTTACCTCAGATTACAACAGGATCTGGACCAGATGGGCCAATGAGCTGAGAAGTGGCAGATGGAGTGTAATTCAGATAAATGTGGGGTGCTGCATCTTGGGAAAGCAAATCTTAGCAGGACTTATACACTTAATGGTAAGGTCTGAGGGAGTGTTGCTGAACAAAGAGACCTTGGAATGCAGGTTCATAGCTCCTTGAAAGTGGAGTCGCAGGTAGATAGGATAGTGAAGAAGGCGTTTGGTATGCTTTCCTTTATTGGTCAGAGTATTGAGTACAGGAGTTAGGAGGTCATGTTGTGGCTGTTCAGGACTTTGGTTAGGCCACTGTTGGAATGTTGCGTGCAATTCTGGTCTCCTTTCTATCGGAAAGATGTTGTGAAACTTGAAAAGGTTCAGAAAATATTTACAAGGATGTTGCCAGGGTTGGAAGATCTGAGCTGCAAGGAGTGGTTGAACAGGCTGGGGCTATTTTCCCTGGAGCGTCGGAGGCTGAGAGGTGACCTTGTAGAGGTTTACAACATTATGAAGGGCATGGAAAGGATAAATAGACAAATTCTTTTCCCTGGTGTCGGGGAGTCCAGAACTAGGGGGCATAGGTTTAAGGTGAGAGGGGAAATATATAAAAGAGACCTAAAGGGCAAGTTTTTCCCACAGAGGGTGGTACGTGTATGGAATTAGCTGCCAGAGGATGTGGTGGGTGCTGGTACAATTGCAACATTTAAGAGGCGTTTGGATGGGTATATGAATAGGAAGGGTTTGGAGGGATATGGGCCGGGTGCTGGCAGGCGGAAGTAGATTGGGTTGGGATGGACGGGTTGGACCGAAGGGTCTGGTTCCATGCTGTACATCTCTATGACTCTATGACTCTATATACACACACGCAGAGAGAAATGTACATACATATACATCAAATACTTGTATAAATGTATTCGTGTCTAAATTGCACCTCTGCCTCATTCAACACGGAATCAATTATCACAGGATATTTTCACCGAATTTGCTGGTACTTTTGGTGGATTTCAAATGCTCTGAGATCCATCCAATCATCATCGACACAACAAGACATCTAGCTGTTACCACTTCGGACCCAATGGTTTTTCAGTCACTGAATTATTCATCTGCCAACACCCTGTGAGTTACAATTAAACAGAAACTGAAATAGTCCGAAAGTGTGGTGCGGTAAAAGCGCAGCCGGTCAGGCAGAATTCGAGGAACAGGAGAGTCGACGTTTTGAGCATAAGCTCTTCTTCTGATTAAGTGCTCATTTTCGAAAAATCTACTCTCTTGCTTTTCTTATGCTGCTGGACTGGCTGTGCTTTTCCAGCACCACACTTCTCGACCCTGAATCTCCAGCATCTGATAAGACGAACCAGTGAAGATGTAGCAGGTTCAGATACCACCGACCTAACCTGCTGCAGAATCCATTCTAATTCCTCAGAAATCCAAAGCTGCACCTTCTCTTCAAAACGTTTTGAACCAATCACTTCTTCTGTTCTTTTACCCATTGATACGTGGCAGAGAGAAATCCTAAGATTGCTGCCTTTGAGAATCTGTCTTCCAATTTCATTTTTAACTCGCTGAAATCTGTCTTCAGGACTTCAGTCTTCTTCATGCCTGTGTTGTTAGCACCAATACGGACAGTGACATCTGAGTGTGCCATCTTCCCGAGATGGAATTCTGCACCCACATCATAATATCATTCCCTTCCAAGGAGGCAACGCACCATCCTATAGTTAGTGAATCAAACTTCTGACCACTGACCAGTTTTTAGTGTCACTGTACTTATATGACTAGAGAAGTTCAGGTTCTGGTCAATGGTGACAATCAGGTTGTCGATATTGCGTGACCCTGGAAAGTTAACATCACTGAATGTCTCCGGGTAATTTTATTGGTGATGATCAATGCCTGGTATTAGAGTGGCAGGAACTTTCACTAACAATTGTCAGCCCAAAACGTGCTATGGATCCAGATCGTGGTACATTTAGACATGGACTACATCAGTATTTGAGAGTTATGAATGGTGCTGATCGTTGTGCGGTCACCAGTAAACATCCCTGCTCCTGATCTTATGGTATAGGGGAGGTCATTGATGAAACGGATGAAAATAGTTCAGACAGGATCATTCCCCTGAAGAACTTCAGCACAGATGTCCTGGCGCTGAGATTACTGATCTCCGACAACTCCAAACATTTTCCATTGGCCAGGAATGGCGCAAAGCATTGATTTTTCACCTGATTCTCAGTGGCTCCAATTTTGGTCGAGATCATTGACTCTCTATTTGGTCAATTGCGATATTAGTATAAAGACCAATCGCTCTCACATTTGCTGGAATCCAGCTGAAATGATGACGGCATACATTATAATTAGCTCGTCGTTATTTTTAAGTAAGGCGTGGTGAATGACTAACTTCTCAATTCTTCTTTCCATAAGAAGGTCATTATGTAAATTGGGGACAAAACCTGTCTCACTTTAAAAGTATCGCCACCTGCAAATTTGGTCATCTTCCTTATGAGCTGTGGAAAGAGGCCATCTGAAACTCTCGAAGGCAATAATCAAAAACGGCTGGAAAGCCGTGAACAACTTTTGGTCCCGTTATCTATCGAAATATATTTTGACATTGGATGGAGTGCAGAAAAATTTCATTCTGTTAATCACGGATATGAAGGGTTTTTTTTAAATAAACATAATTATATGATTTGGCCTTGGATTTGAGAAGAATGAAAGGCGACCTTATCAAACCAATTGTAATCAGAAAGAGATTTGGAGAAACTGTTTCCTCTTGTGGGACTGTCTAGGACCACGGGACACAATCAGTGTCAGGATTCACCTATTTAACGTAGATGTGGTGAGGTACTTGTTCTATGAAATGATTGCGAATCTGTTGAATTTCATATCATAGAGGGCGGTCGATGCTGGGGTATTTAAAATATTCAAGGCAGTGACGGATAGATGTTTATTCAGTAAAGGAATCAATAGGTAACAGGAAAAGTCAGGAAATTGAAGCCCAGGTTCATCAGATTTGCCATGATCTCATTGAATAGCGGGACAGATTCGATAGACTGAATGGTCTATTTCTGCTCCAGGTTTCACATTCTAAACGAGAAGGTTGCTGAAGGAGGTGAACAGTGGAGAGCAGATGTCAATATGTGGTCTGTAACAAAATCATGGTTGATATATTCGAAAACATGTATGGTTTTCGAGACCAAGCTCAAGAAAACATACAAACATTGCTCTGCGACATGAAGGAAAGATTTATTTTTTGTTTCTTTTGCGAATAATTTGCAAAGGAATTTCAAAGATATGAACCTTGAGGTTTCCGAACAAATCTGAGAAGGGACAGGAGACTTTTCAATGCTATAGCTAAAACCCTTGGTCTGGTTATAAGGGGAAGTGAGAAAGTACATCATGAAGCCATGGTCATTCTTCACAAATCACTGAATCAGTCAGAGATCTGTTTTGTGCCAGTGCACAGCCTTTGCCATTATAAATCGTGCCCTTGATAGTGTCACTTTTATTGAAATTACCACAATTATGAACAATTGTAAATATTGAAAATGGTAGAAAATATATTACTGCAATGAACAATCCGACAGCAAAAGTTCTGGATTCGTGGAGAAGTACAGCACAGGAACAGACCCTTCAGCCCAATTTGTCAATGCTGACCAGATAACCTCAATGAATCTAGTGCTATGTGCCAACTTTATGCTCATATCTTTCTAAACGGTTCCTATTCATATACCAATCCAGATGCTCTTTAAATGGTGCAATTGTGCCAGCCTCCACCACTTCCTCTGGAGCTCAGTCCACAGAGGCACCACCAGTCTGAGGGAAACTGTTACCCCATTTGTTCCTTTCAAATCTTTCCCATCTGACCTTAAAAGTATGCCCTCCGTTTTTGGACTCATCCAACTCAGGGAATTACCTTGAGTGTTCACATTGTCCATGCCCCTCATGATTTTATAATCCTCTATATGTTCAGCCCTCAGCTTCCAATGTTCCAAGGAAAATAGCCCTAGTTTATTCAGACTCTCCCGATAGTTCAAACCCTCCAATCATGGCAGAATCCTTGTAAATCTTTGGTGAACACTTTCAGGTTGCACGACATCCTTCCAACAGCAGGGAGACCAAAATTGTGGATAGTCCTCCAGAACTAGATTAGGCAATGTTCTGTACAGCCGTAACATGACCTCTCAACCCAATACTCAATGGAGTGACCAATAAAGGCATGCATAGCAAACACCTTCTTCACTGACCTATCGACCTGCAACTCTAATTCCTCTTGTCGTATTTCTGTAGTTGCAGAGACTATTTAACTGATGGATTAAAGATTATAGGTTGGTTATGGGAATAAAGCATTTTCTCTGTCAGTGCTGTCAATAGCTAAGCATGAATGTAAGATAATTGCTTTAAAACAAGGGACAACAGAAAACACATTGAAAAAACAAGAGAATGGGTAGTTTACAACAGAATAATCAGTGTGCAAGTGATTTAAAGTGCTAAAAATTCGATGTCTCTTTCAAGGTAGCCAGCAAGTATTTACAACTGACAGATTCGTCTATCGATGTGTTGTATGGTGCTATGATTCTGTTCAACTGTCAATGGAGTGATTCGTATGGATTATTATTCATCCTCTCATGTCACTGATACGGGTGCAGCAACGCTAACTTTAAAACGGAGAATGTTTTCTTAATCAATATGTAGATGGATGTGCAGAGAAGTGGCATAAGTCGACTACTTCTTGGGAAATAAGTCAGGCAAGTGGATGAGAACGTTTGGACCAGTGACTATAATTTTATTCTCCTAAAATAGTAATGGAAAATGATACAACTAAGACACAAGTTTAATTCTAAATCATTGTAAGGCCAATTTTGATGTTATTACATAGAAACTGTCAACAGTTAACTGGGTAGGGCTTTTCGCAAGCAAAAGGACATCTGGCAAATTGAAAGCGTTCAAAAGGGAAAGAACAAGAGCTCAGAGACAACATGTTCCTGTGAGAGTGAAGGGCACAACTGACAGGAGTAGGGAACGCTGACTGAGGAGAGCTGTTAACGCTCTGGTCAAGAAAAAGCAAGGGGCATATTTCAGTTATGAACATCTGAGGTCAGTGAATCCTTTGAGAGTTAAGGGGGTTTAGGGGCATACTTAAGAGAAAAACGAGTACAGCATAAAGGAGATAGGAGATAGTTTTGGCAGTTTAGATTAAGGAGAATCCAAAATGATTTTACATGTATGTTAAGGGCGAAAAAGTAACTAGGGAGAGAATAGGGCCCCTTAAAGAAAGGGTCACATATATGTGTGAAACGACAAGAGATGGGCGAGGTCCCAAACGAATATTTTGTGTCAGAACGCAGGAAGACATGGAAGCGAGCAACTCAGCGAAATCAATATTCATCTCTTGAGAAGAGTCCACATCACTGACAAGGAGATACTGAAGGTCTTAAAATGCATAAAAGTAGATGAATCCCTGGGACATGCTTAGGTGTATCCTCGTGTACTGTGGGACTCTAGAAATTAAATTGAGGCCTCTGGCAGAAATATCTGTGACATGGACAACCACGGGTGAACTGCTGAAAGGCTGAAGTGTTCAAGTATTTTGTCATTGTTTAAGAAAGACTGTAAGGAAAAGCCTGGGAACGATATAACATTAAGCCTGACGTCAGTGGTCGACATGTTATTAGAGGGGAATCTGAGAGAAAAGATCCACGAGCATTTGGAACGGCAAGGATTAATGAGGGACACTCAGTATGACTTTGCACGTGGGAGATCGTGTCTCACTAATTTGACTGAGATCATTGGAGGGGTGACCAAGACGTTAGATTAAGACAGAATGGCGGACATTGTGCACATGGACATTGGCAAGGCCTTTACCAAGGTTCTGCATGGCAGAATGGATAATACCATGAGAACAAATGGGAAGAGCTAGCGAATTGGAAAATGTGGCTTTATGCTCATAGACAGAGGGTGGTGATAGAGGTTGTGGTTCAGACTGGAGCTTATGACCAGTGGTGTGCCTGAAGGGCTGGTGTTTGTTTCACTGTTATTCATCAGTTCAGTAAACGTATTAGTTAAGAAAATCTGAGGCATCGTTCATGAGTGTGTGAACAACTCCAAATTAAATACAAAGTCAAGAAGATTCCATACAAGGAGAACTGGGCCAATGATGTGAATAATGGCAGATGGAGTTTAAATTACTGAAATGCAAAGTGTTGCATTTTCTTAAGACAAACCAGAGCAGGACTTAATGGAAGAACCCAAGGGCATGTTGACATGCCTCAGGGCGCAGACACAAAATTCATTGAAAGTGGTGTCACAGGTCGACTGGTTGGTGAAGAAGGCCGTTTGTCACACTTGCCTTCATCTGTCAGAGCATTGATTACAGAAGTTTGGGATTTCATGTTATGGATGTTAACATAATTGGTGAGACCACATTTGCAGTGCTGTGTACAATTCCGGTCTGCCAACAGGAAAGATGGCATTAAAATGCTAGGGTGCAAAGAAGATATATGAGGATGCTCCCAAGGCAGGAGGGCTTGAGTTATGAGGAGACACTCGATAAACCCGGACTGTTCTTCCCTGTAGCGTCCGTGGCTGAAGGGTGACCTGAAAAATGTTCATAAACTTGGAGTCAAAAGTCACATGACTTCCAGTTGCAGTTAAACAGGTCTATTTGTCATCACAACCTTAAAGAGCACTACCTCTTCATCACTTCACGTGATGAAAGGGCAGAACTTTGAAAGCTTTTGATTTCAAATAATCCCGTTGGACTATAACTTTGTGTTGTGTGTCTTCTGAACATGTCCACCCTAGTCCAACACCAGTACCTCCATATCATAAAATCATGGGTGGCATTTAAAGGGTGAGCCGCCAGGGTCTTTTTTCCCCCACTGTACAGCAGTCCAAGAGTGCAGAAGTTTAGGGTGGGAGGAAAAATATGTAAAAGTGACCGAAGGGGCAACTTTTCCACACAAAGGGTGATGCTTAGATAGAATGAGCTAACAGAGGAAGTGGTAGATGCAGGTATAGTTCTAATATGTAAACGGAATTTGTACGGGTACATAGATTGCAAAGATTTGTAGACATATGGACAAATCGCAGGAAAATGGGAAAGTTTAGTTTAGGAACCCTTGATGGCATGTAACAGTTGGGCTGAAGGGGCAGTTTCCATGTTGCATGACTCTATGACTGCATGTCTCTAAATGATTGATGACCTCCGTATTTTTAACAGGACAAAATAAATCTTGTATTAATAAAGCAATACGGTTATGGTTAGAGTTATGAAGCCATAATACGGTTTACTGCTGATGGTCTATTCCAAACCATTCTGCGAGGTTTCAGCCCTTGCAAAATGTCAAATGTCATTGGAAATTCACATCCCAGTCGGTACCAAGTCAACAAAAAATGTTGGTTTTTACCCATATTCTGTACAAGTATTCTTTACTTTGCCTGTGACCATGCTTCCAATTGATGTTACTGGCATTTGGGTGCTTGCTGCACGCCCTTCCACGATCCTAAATAAAAGGCTCACATTTACAATCCTCCATTCCTGCTGTAAGGTCCTTCAAAACATTACACTTTGAACACTGTGGTCAGAATTTCTATCAACCTCACCTCACGTCCCTTCTTCTAAAATAGCATACATCCTGTCTTGGTAGTATAACTTCGATATGTCAAATGTCTTTCCTTTCAGTCCTCTTTTTTCGCTTTGTTCAGATCACCAGATTCTCCATTGTATCCTCCCTGACAGTAAATGCAAATTTACCAAGGGAATTCAACCAACGCTATTGCCCTCTGCATCAGAAACTAAACACTCAGCCAACCGATGTATCCAAACGCCGTACCTTACTGTAATATGTTGTGTCCTTTGTTCTCATTAAGACATGTTCCAATATATGGTTTACAAATGACCTCTTCAATTGAGAAGGATGGGGCAGTAGATGCATGGGAACACACATAAATTCAATGTATTTCCAAGCCCCTCACAGTCTTGACTTGGAGTTATATCGCAGCTCCAGCAGTGTTGCTCATTCCTGAGGGTACAGTCTTTGACCGACTTTCTCATCAGCACTGTCAGTGTCTCTGCAAGACCAGAGACTGCTGTGTATCAATGACACCATCTCAACTCCGGATGGGCGATAAAATGCTTGCATACTTACTGACTCTCACTGTCTCTTGAATGAATGAAAATAATACTTGATCGTTTTAGTCCTTCCAGCTGACAGTCGAAAATTAGACGACAGCTGGGCCTGTCTATAAACTGCGCCCTCTACTGATACAGCCAAATCAGCACATTTGTATCAAAGTGAGCAAGAACCCTGGAAACTGAGTGAAAAAGAATCTTTTCTCCACCATCATTTTTAATGAACCAATTAATCAGCGCAACTTTCTCCTTCGTATGATCTTAGGGAGTTTGCAACCATTTCGAGCTGCATATTTAATTTTGTGATCTTCAATTATGTGTAGACACTGAGGCAGTGATTCTTCCTGATTTGCCTTGTGCACATATTCAACAGTAATACCTTCACCCGCCATGCCTGTAATGTCACTGTAAAACTGACTGGATTTGTGTAATCCCAAGTAAGGCAATAAGAAATAGGAGCAGCGGTAGGCTATTTGCTCCTTTGAACCTGTTCTGCCATGTGATAAGACGACGGCTCATTTGATTCCAGCCTAACTCCAATTGCAGACTGCTCTCCCAAATCATGATTTCCTTTTTAATGCAAAAAAATATGCAATTGGCCAGCCTTCACTGCTCACTGAGGAAGACAATGAGTTAACACATTCAGTGGTTGAGCACCAGTTTGCAAATCTTAACTGAGAAAATTAATTGTCTTTATGGCCTGCTCCTCATTCCTTGCACTCACGAACCTATCTACAAGTTGCACCGGTCATGGAAAATGGAACTCTTGTCTTCATAGTAGGATTTCACTGGAAGCAAGTTCCTGGCTTTCCTTTTCAATTGTTCACAGGATAGGGGTACTGGCAGAAAAGCATGCGTTAATTCCCAAACAAAATTGTAGTTGCAGTGACTAGTCTTTTTTTTCAGAAAGGAAGAAGTTGGAGCGTGCAGTACTCAGTGTTTACCTCAAATGTTATTGCTGATTTTGACAGCGCTCATGTGTTTACAATACTGGGGGGAGCACTTCGCTAAATGGGAATTTGACATCGCTATCTGGATCCAGTGCTTAGTGCCCATCCTCGTTGCTCCTTGAGAAGGTGGAGGTGTGACAATGAGGTCACTTTAAAAAGATTATTTTGTCCTTGTTTTCTTTTGAAAGATTTTGTAAAGACAGACGTACCAAAATGCTTCGGAAAAGCTTAGTTTAATAATCGCAAGGGAGTTAACACTTCTCCAAGTTCAAGCTTTTTGAACTTCAATTTCACAGTAACAGACAGAAGCAGATGGAGTGGAACAGGGTTCCAAACTTCAGAAGATAATTTCAAGTTGACGTACCTCTCTGAAATCTCTGGAGGTTGTTCTCTCCAACTGGGAAGAACCTGTGTTTGAATTCCCCTTTTGCCAACGGGTGTGTTTATGGGCTGTTGCTTGATTGGAGAAGTTTCTTACTTAAGTTGCTGTGTTGGATTGGTTCTGTTTTCCAACAAGTTATTCTAAATTCTGCTTTCTTTTGTTTGTGTTTCAACTATAGTTTTAAAGAAAATATTGATTTACTTAAAGTGAAGTTGTTATGACCAGCTGAATCACACCTGGAATAGTCACTTCACATCTGCCTTTAACATAAACGGTTACGGTCCAGGTTACCTTTTGAAATCTTTTGAGGTGGTCATTTCCAGTCCATAAAGGAGAGGGGGAATGATGAACTACCATCTTGAATCATGCAGTCGATGTGTTGATGGTAGATATATAATGCCTTTCGGGAGAGAACACCAGGATATTGACTCTGCAATATTGAAGAAATAGCAACACATTTCCAAGTCAGAATAGTGAGTGGTTTGAATTAGAATTTCCAATTGGTAATGTTCCCAGTTGCAGATAGTCAGTTGCAGTCTCGTTCATGTAGTATCAGCTCGCAGCATTAAAACAACCACATTTATCTTTAATAAAAGATTACTCGATTGGAAATGTTAACTGACAGCATCTGAGGAGACAGAAGCAGAGGTAACATTTCAAATCCAGTATGACCCTTCTTCAGAACTCTAGGATGTGTCAGACTTGTTGATTTTCTGCATTATTTCAGTGTTTGTTCCTTTACAACTGGACAATGGGAACTTCTGGAATTGGGGTTCCAATCCGAGATTCGTGTAAAACTGTGATCTATTCCTCACTGAAAGTGGAGTTTCACGGTTTCGGATTCTGCACAAAACTGGTAGTCGTGTCAAACTTTTGAGTTAATAGTCATAAATGACATTTGAAAATGCTTGAATATGATTGTGTGAAAGACCCCTACTGCCGTTTTGTGTCATGTTAATTTTAACAAACCATGAAAGCCTTAAACCTGAGCTCATTTACTCGCAACAGAAGATACCAAGCATTCCCAACATTGTTAGATTCAGGGGAAAATAGTTGAATCAACAGGCACTATCCAAACAACGTAAAGTGGTAATTTGTATTTGAATAAATATGCAGTGAAGGCTTTTAATTCGAAGGGTGTCGAAGTACGCGGGGAAGGCCACTTGAGGCTGAGATGAGGAGAAATGTATTTCTCTCGAGACTGGTGAGCCGGCAGAACTCTCTGTCACAGTAAACAATTGAAGCTAAAATATTTAATGTTTTCGAGGAGCTAGATATGGCTCTTAAGGTTAAATGGATCAAAAGGGATGAAGAAAATGGGGTAAAGTTGTTGTGCTGAATGATCAGCCATGATCAACTGGAATGGTGGAGCAACCAAGGAGGGCTGAAGGGCTCACTCAACGACATTTGTGTCAGTTAAGGAAAAGGGTTTCGCAGTTCACAGGATGAGAACCGGAAAAAGACTGTTTAATTCAACCCACAGAATTGATAGGGAAGGGATTTTATTCTGTATCTGTATTTGGATTAATTGTACAGTGTTTGGAGGCAGATAGAAATTTACGATGCTATGTTTTGGATAGCTTAATATGTTTTCTTTTGTTTCATGCGTTTATACAATAAATTCCTGTCTTAGGAATGAGGCCAAATCTGCTGCTTTGTATGTTTGTAGTTCATGAAAGAGTATGACAATAATATATTTTTCTGAAAATCTGGGATCTGACTTCTCTGCTGGGAACATTAACGGGTATCATTTCACTATTTAATTTTTAAAGGAAGATTGTAAAATTCAGAGGTACGGTGGAATCTGAGAACTCTGATACAGGAACCACAAAACGTTAGCATACTGGTGTTGCAAGTGCTTAGCAAGGCAAGTGGCAACATGTGTCCTGCTGTTGCACAAAGGAAGTGCAAAAATAATTATGCCTCATACACAGCCTTGCGCAGAGCACAGTTCGAGTACTGTGTGTGCTTTTGGTGTCCTTGGTTGAAAATTGTATGTATTTGTGTCACTCACACTATTTTTGCGATGAAGGCTAAACTTAAGAAAAATGAAAATGAAACGAAGTATTAAAAAGTGGAATGAATGAGGAAACTGATTCACAAGCGCAAAACAGGTCAACAACCTGTTCCTAGTGTGAATTTACTGGTTTCAGCAGGTGGAATCAGTGAGTAAGTAAAGCAGGGCTGTGATGTAGCCAGCAGACGAATGATCCAGCTAAATGAGAACTGAGCACCAGTGAGCAATTTCGTGTGATCAGCAGGTGCGTCTGGATAGCGCTATTGATGGCGTCATACATCGGTGAACAGGAGAGGCTGCCCATTTGGCAATTGGGTGAGTTGGTTCTGCCCTTTTTTGTTTGGAAAGGATGTACATGGGCATTTCTTTCCACGTTTTTGTGTGTTAGCGTTGCAACTGCACTGGAGAAGCTCAACGAGGGTAGTGGGACTTCCAAAGAAAATGTCTTCAGTAGAACCATAGTACCATAGAATAACATAAGATAGAAACAGGCCCGTTGGTCGAGACAGGTTCATGCTGACTGTGGTGCCATTCAGCTCATTCTATTTGCCCGCGTTTAGTCCATATCTCTCTAAGCCCTTCTCAACCATATACCTATTTAAACACATATTTTTTTTTAGCTGTTGCACTTGTATCTGTCTAAGCCACTCTTTCTGGCAACCCTTTCCATATACACAGCACTCTGCGTGAAGACGTTGCCCCTCATGTCCTTCTTAAACTTTTCTCTTCTGACCTTAAAACTATGCCCTCTAGTTTTCAATTCCCCGTCCCTGGGAAAAACGACTATCTGCATTCATCCTATCTATGTCCCTCATGTTTGTATACACCTCAATCAGGTTACCCCTCATTCTCTTACGTTCCAAGGAATAAAATCCTATCATAGTAACTTCTGCCTATAGCTCAGGCCTACTAGTCCTGGTATCATCCTCAAAAATCGTCTTTGCACTATTTCCAGTTTAACTACGTCTTTCCTCTGACAGGTTTAACAAGCCTGTACACAATACACTATGTGCGGGCTCACCAACGACTTCTCCAACTGTAACATAATGCCCCAACTCCTGTACTCAGTCGCTCGACAATTGAAGGCCAACATGCTAAACGCCTTCTACACCATACTGTCTACCTGTGATGCCGGGTTCAATGGACTATGTACTGGTACTCCTCGGTCCCTCTGTTCCACAGAACTCCTCGGGACATTACCGTGTGCTGTATAAGACCTACTTTGGTTTCACTTTCCAAATTGCAACACCTCATACTTGTCTGGATTGAATTGCATTTGGCAATGCTCAGCCCACTTCTCCATCTGATCAATATCCGCCTGTAATTGTTGATTACCTTCCTCATTGTCAATGACACCTACTAATTGTGCAACATCTGCAAATTTACTGATCACGCCTTGTACATTCATGTCATTTATGTTAATAACAAATAACATATATCCCAGCACCGATTCTTGTGGCACACAACTGGTCACAGGCCTCCAGTCTGAGAAAAAAAACCTTCAACAATCACTCTTTGTTTCCTACTATTAAGCCAATTTTTGAATCCAATTAGCTAGCTCTCCCTGGATCCCATGTGACCTAACTTTAATTGACGAGCCTGCTGTGCAGGATCTTATCAAAGACTTTATGAAAGCCCATATAGAGAACAGACACTGCGCTACCCTCATCTATCCTCTTGGTTAATCTTCAAAAAACTCTAAAAGCCATGCCAGACATGAATTTTCATGTGCTGACTATCCGTAAACAGACCTGAACTATCCAAATGTTGATTGATCTTGTCCCTCAGTATCGTCTCCAACAATTTGCCTACCACTGATGGCAGGCTCACTGACCTGCAGTTCCCTGGCTTGTCTCCTTTCTTAAACAATGCAAGAGCATTAACCACTCTCCAGATTTCCAGAACTTCACCAGTGGCTAACGATGAAGCAGAAATCTCTGCAAAGGCCTTGGCAATTTCTTCCCTTGCCTCTTACGATGCCCGAGGATGGACTTGATCAGGCTCAGGGCATTAATCCACAATAATGCGCTTTAAGGTTGAAAATACCTTCTCTCTGGTAATATGCATGGTTTCCAAAACATCACCACTTGCTTCCCTTATTTCCTTACCATCCACGATTCTCTCCTCAATAAACACTGAGGACAGATATTCATTAAAAATCTCCCTCATCTCCTGTGGGGCCAATCATTGATGCCATGCTGATCTTTCAGAGAATCTATTCTCTCCCTAACCACCCTTTTACTCTTAATATAGCAATATAACCTCTTGTGAATATCTTTAATCCTACCTGCCAGATTAATCTCATATCCTCTTTTTTGTTCATCTGACTTCCCACTGAAGTGTACTCCTATCGTTTTTTATTGTCATCTGGGGATTCACTTGAGCATGAGAGTTTAAACCCTATCTATGTCTTCTTTTTTCCTGACCAGACCCTCAATATCCCTATCCCTGGACTCTTGATATCACACATTTAAAAGCTTCCAATTTGCCAGTCGCTACTTAACCTTCAAACAGACCCACGCAATCAACCTCTGCTAGATGGTGCCAAATGGCCCCAAAATTGGCCCTGCTCCAGTTTAGCACCTAAACCTCTGCATATCTCCTTTATTTTTCAGTATCTATGTTAAAACTGTGACGTGGAGGAGCCGATGTTGGACTAGGGTGGGCAAAGTTAAAAATCACACAATACCAGGTCATAGTCCAACAGATTTATTTGGAAGTACGAGCTTTCAGAGCGCTGCTCATCCATTGGGTAACCTAGTGGGGCAGGATCACAAGACGCAGAAGTCATAGCAAAAGATCACAGTGTCATGCACGGAAAACGATATATTGAGCAAACATTGATTGATGTTAAGTCTTCCAACTCTTAGAATGTGTTGCAGGTTTCGATTCATGAATATGGAGATCGCAGAACTTTTTTTAAGTCACATTCTCACGGTAGCTGAAGGTTTTATTTTAAAAAGTGGCATCTCAGCTCAGGGCAATGTATTAACCGTGAGAGGTTTGAGTGTGTCTGTATCCCAATCTTGCATTTGCAGAACTGTATTTGCGGAAGTTTACGTGGTGAATTTACATTTGCAGAATTGTATTTACGGATAACTTTCTATTTTTGCTCAAAAAACACACAACCTGCAGGAAATCAATGCAGCAGTCAATCCATGCGGCATTTTATCAATTCCTACTTTGGACATGGCACACGTCTCCGCTGGCTACATCTGTGGGAAGTATACCCAACTCCAGCGCCTTGAAAACCGTGTTAGGGAATTGGAGCTGGAGCTGGATGAACTACGGATCATTCGGGAGGCTGAGGGGATAATTGCGAGGAGTAACCGGGAGTTGGTCAGTCCTAAGGCACAGGACAAGGATAGATGGGTTTCAGTTAGGGAGAGGAAAGGGGACAGACAGACAGTGCAGAGATCCCCTGTGGACATTCCCCTCAACAATAAGTACACCGTTTTGGATACTGCTGGGGGGGGAGGGGGTGACCTACCAGAGGAAAGCCAGAGCAGTAAGTACTCTGGCACTGAGCCTGACACTGTGGCAAAGATGAGGGGGCAGAATAGAAAAGTACTCGTGGTAGGGGACTCAACAGTGAGGGAAATCGACAGGAGATTTTATGCTCAGGATCGTGATTGCCGGAAGGTATGTTGCCTTCCTGGTGCCAGGGTCTGTGACGTCTCCGATCGGGTGTATAAGGTTCTAAAAGGGGAGGGCGAACAGCCAGAAATCTTGTTACATATTGGCACTAATGATACAGCCAGGAAAAGAATCGAGGATATCAAAAGTGATTTCAGCGTGATAGGATGGAAGCTGCAAAGCAGGATGAACAGAGTAGTGTTCTCTAGTTTACTACTGGTGCCACGAGATTGTGAGACAAGAACAGGGAGAGGGCGCAGCTTAATACGTGGCTGTGCAGCTGGTGTAGGAGGGACGGCTTTAGATATGGAGATAATTGGGATGCCTTCTGGGGAAGGTGGGACCTGTACAAGAATGACGGGTTGCATCTGAACTGGAAGGGGACCAATGTCCTGGGTGGAAGTTCTGCACGAGTAGTTCGAGAGGGTTTAAACTAGTATGGCAGGGGGGTGGGAACCTGAGCTGTATAACGGAGATGAGAGTCGATGCAGATGAGGGAGGAGCAAGAGGTAGACCAACTCGTGGGAAGGATTTTTCTTGGCAAGGAATCACGGTATCATGTTCGGGTCTCCATTTCGGTTTAATTTTCATTTGCTTTAAATTGCAATTGAATGGATCCATTTTATTTTCTTTCAATATTTGTTTTGCCAGTGTTATTCGTTCATTTTCCTATGCTCCTAATTCAGGTTGCGACACTTACAGATGAATAGTCGCCATTTCTAATGATTCCAGTTGTATACTCGGGAAATTGTAGACGTTGCGTGGTTATCACAATCATCGCCCCTTTCCCCACAGACACTGACAAACCCAGTTCCAAGTCGTTTGCCAATTCTGAAAGCTTTGCCTCGCTCACTTTATGCAAAACACCGTAAGTGAACCTCCTCCAACCCTGGGAAACACTTGACGACTGAAAGAGCAATGATTACACAATGTCTATTTAAACGAACCGAAAACAACTTCGAAAATGAAAGATGCCAACACGCAAAACTTATTACCTTTCAGTCCAGAAATCCTAAATGGAATCTGGCGTTTAGGATTTTGATCCTGATAGCAGCCCCGAATTTGTAATGGACCACACCAAACCCTCTCAAATATACGTGGAGAAACTATTCGAGACGTGGATTTTTTACTCATTTTAAATGGATGTTTCAAGCACTCTACATAAAATTCAATTGGTCCAGCTAAACGATATTGAGTTTTACAGTACCGTTAATATGAAAACAAAATAAAAGTAAAATAAATAGTTCGCTAAACCGTGACTCTATTGACGTTTTTAACACAACAACAAATACATTAACCATTACTAGTTTACTGGACTAAAATCGTAGCATCTCAAAACCAAAACCTTGGCTCGGCCAAGTACACAGTAATCGAATTTCTCGAGGCAATTCTCCTTTTCAAGAAAGTAAACATCAAGAAAACTGTCGGAAAGAAGGAGTAGCAGGATGAGATGGACTGCAGGTTCCAAACCCAGCTTCAAGACCCCAGCAAGAATTTCTCCTGAAAAACTCAAACAAGGAAATCCTGGTTCTGTGGAAGCTTGTCCAAAAATATTCAGGCTACTTTTATTGTTCCAACCTTTATATATTATAGCCTTAAGGTTTCACAAGCCTTTAACCTGATAGACTTTGAAGCAGCCAGATGGCACCTCTGATCTCAACCTTGTTTCACAAAAAAGGGTCAAAATGTACCTATTAAATCTGTAGTATTGTTGTTCTAAGAAGGAAAAGAAGATGCGATTTTATACTGCATCTCAAATGACCTATTTCAAGATGACCTCGTTGCATCAAAACATATCTGTGTGGAAAGTAGGTCAACATGAATGATTTTTTCCAAAAAATGAATAGCATCCAGATGGCAGTCAGATTCTAATGGTGTAAAATCAGTTTAGTAGATGACATAAGATCAGATATATAGATGACATATGTTTTCAGATCCACAGTCATGCACAGCCTTTGCCATTATAAATCGTGCCCTTGATAGTGTCACTTTTATTGAAATTACCACAATTATGAAGAATTGTAAATATTGAAAATGGTAGAAAATACATGACTGCAATGAACAATCCGACAGCAAGAGTTATGGATTCGTGGAGAAGTACAGCACAGGAACAGACCCTTCAGCCCAACTTGTCAATGCTGACCAGATAACCTAAATGAATCTAGTGCTATGTGCCAACTTTATGCTCATATCTCTCTTAACGGTTACTATTCATATACCCATCCAGATGCTCTTTAAATGTTGCAATTGTGGCAGCCTCCACCACATCCGCTGGAGCTCAGTCCATAGAGGCACCACCTGTCTGTGTAAAACTGTTGCGCCATTTGTTCCTTTTATATCTTTCCCATCTGACCTTAAATGTATGCCTTCCGTTTTTGGACTCATCCAACTCAGGGAATTACCTTGAGTGTTCACATTGTCCATACCCCTCATGATTTTATAAACCTCTATAAGGTCAGCCCTCAGCTTCCAATGTTCCAAGGAAAATAGCCCTAGTTTATTCAGACTCTCCCGATAGCTCAAACCCTCCAATCATGGCGAAATCCTTGTAAATCTTTGGTGAACACTTTCAGGTTTCCTGAAATCCTTCCTTCAGCAGGGAGAACAAAATTGTGGATAGTCCTCCAGAACTAGATTAGCCAATGTTCTGTACCGCCGTAACATGACCTCTCAACTCAATACTCAATGGAGTGACCAATAAATGCAAGCATAGCAAACACCTTCTTCACTGACCTATCGACCTGCAACTCCACTTTCTCTTGTCGTATTTCTGTAGTTGCAGAGAATATTTAATTGATGGATTAAACATTATAGGTTAGTTATGGGAATAAAGCATTTCCTCTGTCAGTGCTGTCAATAGCTAAGCATGAATGTAAGATAATTGCTTTAAAACAAGGGACAACAGAAAACACATTGAATAAACAAGAGAATGGGTAGTTTACAAACAAAATAATCAGTGCGAAAGTGATTTAAAGTGCTACAAATTCGATGTCTCTTTCAAGGTAGCCAGCACGCATTTACAACTGACAGATTAGTCTATCGATGTGTTGTTTCGTGCTATGATTCTGTTCAACTGTCAATGGAGTGATTCGTATGGATTATTATTCATCCTCTCATGTCACTGATACGGGTGCAGCAACGCTAACTTTAAAACGGAGAATGTTTTCTTAATCAATATGTAGATGGATGTACAGAGAAGTGGCACAAGTCGACTACTTCTTGGGAAATAAGTCAGGCAAGTGGATGAGAACGTTTGGACCAGTGACTGGAATTTTATTCTCCTAAAATAGAAATGGAAAATGATACAACGAATCACAAGTTTAATTCTAAATCAGGGTAAGGCCAATTTTGATGTTATTCCATAGAAACTGTCAACAGTTGACTGGGTAGGGCTTTTCGCAAGCAAAAGGACATCTGGCAAATTGGAAGCGTTCAAAAGGGCCAGAACAAGAGTTCAGAGACAACATGTTCCTGTGAGAGTGAAGGACACAGCTGACAGGAGTAGGGAACGCTGACTGAGGAGAGCTGTTAACGCTCTGGTCAAGAAAAAGCAAGAGGCATATTTCAGTTATGAACGTCTGAGATCAGTGAATCCTTTGAGAGTAAAGGGGGTTTAGGGGCATACTTAGGAGGAAAATGAGTACAGCATAAAGGAGATAGGAGATAGTTTTGGCAGTTTAGATTAAGGAGAATCCAAAATGATTTTACATGTATGTTAAGAGCGAAAAAGTAACGAGGGAGAGAATAGGGCCCCTTAAAGAAAGGGTGACATATCTGTGTGAAACGACAGGAGATGAGCGTGGTCCAAAACGATTATTTTGTGTCAGAACGCAGGAAGACATGGGAGCGAGCAACTCAGCGAAATCAATATTCATCTCTTGAGAAGAGTCCACATCACTGACAAGGAGATACTGAAGGTCTTAAAATGCATAAAAGTAGACGAATCACTGGGACATGCTTAGGTGTATCCTAGTGTACTGTGGGACTCTCGAAATTCAATTGCGGCCTCTGGCAGAAATATCTGTGACATGGACAACCACGGGTGAACTGCTAAAAGCCTGAAGTGTTCAATTATTTTGTCATTGTTTAGGAAATACTGTAAGGAAAAGGCTGGGAACGATATAACAGTAAGCTTGACGTCAGTGGTGGACAAGTTATTAGAGAGGAATCTGAGAAAAAAGATTCACGTGCATTTGGAACAGCAAGGATTAATGAGGGACACTCAGCATGAATTTGCACGTGGGAGATCGTGTCTCTCTAATTTGACTGAGATCATTGGAGGGATGACCAAGACGGTAGATTAAGACAGAATGGCGGACATTGTGCACATGGACATTGGCAAGGCCTTTACTAAGGTTCTGCATGGCAGACTGGATAATACCATGAGAACAAATGGGAAGAGCTAGCGAATTGGAAAATTTGGCTTTATGCTCATAGACAGAGGGTGGTGATAGAGGTTGTGGTTCAGACTGGAGGTTATGACCAATGGTGTGCCTCAAGGACTGCTGTTTGTTTCACTGTTATTCATCAGTTATGTAAACGTTTTAGTTAACAAAATCTGAGGCATCGTTCATGAGTGTGTGAACAACTCCAAATTAAATACAAAGTCAAGAAGATTCCATACAAGGAGAACTGGGCCAATGACGTCAAGAATGGCAGATGGAGTTTAAATTACTGAAATGCAAAGTGTTGCATTTTCTTAAGACAATCCAGTGCAGGACTTAAAGAAAGAACCCAAGGCGATGTTGACATGCCTCAGGGCGCAGATGCACAGTTCATTGAAAGTGGTGTCACAGGTAGACTGGTTGGTGAAGAAGGCCGTTTGTCACACTTGCCTTCATCTGTCAGAGCATTGATTACAGGAGTTTGGGATTTCATGTTATGGATGTTAACATAATTGTTGAGACCAAATTTGCAGTACTGCCTACAATTCCGGTCAGCTGACAGGAAAGATGTCATTAAAATGGTAGGGTGCAAAGACGATTTATAAGGATGCTCCCAAGGCAGGAGGGCTTGAGTTATGAGGAACACTCAATAAACTCGGACTGTTATTCCCTGGAGCATACGCGGCTGAAGGGTGACCTTATAAATGTTCATAACGTCATAGTCAAACGTCACATGACTTCCAGTTGTAGTTAAACAGGTCTATTTGTCATTACAACCTTCAAGAGCACTACCTCTTCATCACTTCAGGTGATGAAAGGGCAGCACTTTGAAAGCTTTTGATTTCAAATAATCCCGTTGGACTATAACTTTGTGTTGTGTGACTTCTGAACATGTCCACCCGAGTCCAACACCAGTACCTCCATATCATAATATCAAGAGTGGCATTTAAAGGGTGAGCCGCCAGGGTCTTTTTTCCCCCACTGTACAGCAGTCCAAGAGGGCAGAAATTTAGGGTGGGAGGAAAACAAATGTAAAAGTGACCAGACGGGCAACTTTTCCACACAGAGGGTGATGCTTAGATACAATGAGCTAACAGAGGAAGTGATAGATGCAGGAAAATTTCTAATATGTAAACGGAATTTGGACGGGTACATAGATTGCAATGATTTATAGACATATGGACAAATCGCAGGAAAATGGGAAAGTTCAGTTTAGGAACCCTTGATGGCATGTAAAAGTTGGGCTGAAGGGGCAGATTCCATGTTGCATGACTCTATGACTGCATGTCTCTAAATGATTGATGTCCTCCGTGTTTTTAACAGGACAAAATAAATCTTGTATTAATAAAGCAATACGGTTATGGTTAGAGTTATGAAGCCATAATACGGTTTACTGCTGATGGTCTATTCCAACCCATTCTGCGAGGTTTCAGCCTTGCAAAATGTCAAATGTCATTGGAAATTCACATCCCGGTTGGTACCAAGTCAACAACAAATGTTGGTTTTTACCCATATTCTGTACAAGTATTCTTTACTTTGCCTGTGACCATGCTTCCAATTGATGTTACAGGCATTTGGGTGCTTGCTGCACGCCCCTTCCACGATCCTAAATAAAAGGCTCACATTTACAATCCTCCATTCCTGCTGTAAGGTCCTTCAAAACATTACACTTGGAACACTGTGGTCAGAATTTCCATCAACCTCACCTCACGTCCCTTCTTCTCAAATAGCATACATCCTGTCTTGGTTGTATAACTTCGATATGTCAAATGTCTTTCCTTTCAGTCCTCTTTTTTTGCTTCGTTCAGACCACCAGATTCTCGATTGTATCCTCTCTGACAGTAAATGCAAATTTACCAAGGGAATTCAACCAACGCTATTGACCTCTGCATCAGAAACTAAACACTCAGCCAAGCGAGGTAACCAAACCCCGTACCTTACCGTAATATGTTGTGTCCTTTGTTCTCATTAAGACATGTTACAATATATAGTTTACAAATGACCTCTGCAATTGAGAAGGATGGGGCAGTAGATGCATGGGAACACACATAAATTCAATGTATTTCCAAGCCCCTCACAGTTTTGACTTGGAGTTATATCGCAGCTCCAGCAGTGTTGCTCATTCCTGAGGGTACAGTCTTTGACTGACTTTCTCAACACCACTGTCAGTGTCTCTGCAAGACCAGAGACTGCTGTGTATCGTTGACACCATCTCAGCTCCGGATGGGCGATAAAATGCTTGCATACTTACTGACTCTCACTGTCTCTTGAATGGATGAAAATAATACTTGCTCGTTTTAGTCCTTCCAGCTGACAGTCGAAAATTAGACGACAGCTTAAACTGCGCCCTCTACTGATACTGCCAAATCACAACATTTGTATCAAATTGAGCAAGAACCCTGGAAACTGAGTGAAAAAGAATCTTTTCTCCACCATCATTTTTAATGAACCAATTAATCAGCGCAACCTTCTCCTTCGTATGTTCTTAGGGAGTTAGCAACGATTTCGAGCTGCATATTTAATTTTGTGATCTTCAATTATGTGTAGACACCGAGGCAGTGATTCTTCCTGTTTTGCCTTGTACACACATTCAACAGTAATACCTTCACCCATCATGCCTGTAACGTTACTGTAAAACTGACTGGATTTGTGTAATCCCAAGTAAGGCAATAAGAAATAGGAGCAGCGGTAGGCTATTTGCTCCTTTGAACCTGTTCTGCCATGTGGGAAGACGACGGCTCATTTGATTTCAGGCGAACTCCAATTGCAGACTGCTCTCCCAAAATCATGATTTCCTTTTTAATGCAAAAAATATGCAATTGGCCAGCCTTCACTGCTCACTGGGGAAGACAATGAGTTAACACATTCAGTGGTTGAGCACCAGTTTGCAAATCTTAACTGAGAAAATTAATTGTCTTTATGGCCTGCTCCTCATTCCTTGCACTCAATAATCTATCTACAAGTTGCACCGTTCATGGAAAATGGAACTCTTGTCTTCATAGTAGGATTTCATTGGAAGCAAGTTCCTGGCATTTCTTTTCAATTGTTCACAGGATAGGGGTACTGGCAGAAAGGCATGCGTTAATTTCCAAACACAATTGTAGATGCAATGACTCGTCTTTTTTGTCGGAAAGGAAGAAGTTGGAGAGTGCAGTACTCAGTGTTTACCTCAAATGTTATTGCTGATTTTGACAGTGCTCATGTGCTTACAATACTGGGGGGAGAACTTCACTATATGGGAATTTGACATCGCTATCTGGATCCAGTGCTTAGTGCCCATCCTCGTTGCTCCTTGAGAAGGTGGAGGTGTGACAATGAGGTCGCTTTAAAAAGATTATTTTGTCCTTGTTTTCTTTTGAAAGATTTTGTAAAGACAGACGTACCAAAATGCTTCGGAAAAGCTTAGTTTAACAATCGCAAGGGAGTTAAGACTTCTCCAAGTTCAAGCTTTTTGAACTTCAATTTCACAGTAACAGACAGAAGCAGATGGAGTGGAACAGGGTTCCAAACTTCAGAAGATGATTTCAAGTTGACGCACCTCTCTGAAATCTCTGGAGGTTGTTCTCTCCAACTGGGAAGAACCTGTGTTTGAATTCCCCTTTTGCCAACGGGTGTGTTTATGGGCTGTTGCTTGATTGGAGAAGTTTCTTACTTAAGTTGCTGTGTTGGATTGGTTCTGTTTTCCAACAAGTTATTCTAAATTCTGCTTTCTTTTGTTTGTGTTTCAACTATAGTTTTAAAGAAAATATTGATTTACTTAAAGTGAAGTTGTTATGACCAGCTGAATCACACCTGGAACAGTCACTTCACATCTGCCTTTAACATAAATGGTTACGGTCCAGGTTACCTTTGGAAATCGTTTGAGATGGTCATTTCCAGTCCATAAAGGAGAGGGGGAATGATGAACTACCATCTTGAATCATGCAGTCAATGTGTTGACGGTAGATATATAATGCCGTTAGGGAGAGAACACCAGGATATTGACTCTGCAATATTGAAGAAATAGCAACACATTTCCAAGTCGGAATAGTGTGTGGTTTGAATTAGAATTTCCAATTGGTAATGTTCCCAGTTGCAGATAGTCAGTTGCAGTCTCGTTCATGTAGTATCAGCTCTCAGCATTAAAACCACCACATTTCTCTTTAATAAAAGATTACTCGATTGGAAATGTTAACTGACCGCATCTGAGGAGACAGAAGCAGAGGTAACATTTCAAATCCAGTATGACCCTTCTTCAGAACTCGAGGATGTGTCAGACTTATTGATTTTCTGCATTTTTTCAGTGTTTGTTCCTTTACAACTGGACAATGGGAAATTCTGGAATTGGGGTTCCAATCCGAGATTCGTGTAAAACTGTGATCTATTCCTAACTGAAAGTGAAGTTTCACGGTATCGGATTCTGCACAAAACTGGTAGTGGTGTCAAACTTTTGAGTTAATATTAATAAATGACATTTGAAAATGCTTGAATATGATTGTGTGAAAGACCCCTACTGCCGTTTTGTGTCATGTTAATTTTAACAAACCATGAAAGCCTTAAACCTGAGCTCATTTACTCAGAACAGAAGCTGCCAAGCATTCCCAACATTGTTAGTTTCAGGGGAAAATAGTTGAATCAACAGGCACTATCCAAACAACGTAAAGTGGTAATTTGTATTTGAACAAATAATGCAGTGAAGGCTTTTAATTCTAAGGGTGTTGAAGTACGCGGGGAAGGCCACTTGAGGTTGAGATGAGGAGCAATGTATTTCTCTCGAGACTGGTGAGCCGACAGAACTCTCTGTCACAGTAAACAATTGAAGCTAAAATGTTTAATGTTTTCGAGGAGCTAAATATGGCTCTTAAGGTTAAATGGATCAAAAGGGATGAAGAAAATGGGGTAAAGTTGTTGTTCTGAATGATCAGCCATGATCAACTGGAATGGTGGATCAACCTAGGAGGGCTGAAGGGCTCACTCAACGACAGTTGTGTGAGTTAAGGAAAAGGGTTTCGCAGTTCACCGGATGAGAACCGGAAAAAGACTGTTTAATTCAACCCACAGAATTGATAGGGAAGGGATTTTGTTCTGTACCTGTATTTGGATTAATTGTACAGTGTTTGGAGGCAGATAGAAACTTACTATGCTATGTTTTGGATAGCTTAGTTTGTTTTCTTTTGTTTCATGCGTTCATACAATAAATTCTTGTCTTAGTAATGAGGCCAAATCTGCTGCTTTGTATATTTGTAATTCATGAAAGACTGTGAAAATAATATATTTTTCTGAAAATCTGGGAACATTAACGGGCATAATTTCAGTATTTAATTTTTAAAGGAATATTGTGAAATTCAGAGGTACGGTGGAATCTGAGAACTCTGATACAGGAACCACAAAACGTTAGCATACTGGTGTTGCAAGTGCTTAGCAAGGCAAGTGGCAACATGTGTCCGACTGTTGCACAATAAAAGTGCAGAAATAATTATGCCTCAACACGGCCTTGGGCAGAGAACAGGTCGAGCACTGTATGTGGTTTTGGTGTCCTTGGTTGAAAATTATATGTATTTGTGTCACTCACACTATTTTTGCGATGAAGGCTAAACTCAAGAAAAATGAAAATTAAACGAAGTATTAAAAAGTGGATTGAATGAGGAAACTTATTCACAAGCGCAAAACAGGTCAACAACCTGTTCTAGTGTGAATTTACTGGATTCAGCAGGTGGAATCAGTGAGTCAGTAAAGCAGGGCTGTGATGTCGCCAGCAGACGAATGATCCTAGCTAAATGAGAACTGAGCACCAGTGAGCAATTTAGTGTGATCAGCAGGTGCGTCTGGATAGCGCTGTTGATGACGTCATACATCAGTGAACAGGAGAGACTGACCATTTGGCAATTGGGTGAGTTGGTTCTGCCTTTTCTTTTGGAAAGAACGTACATGGGCATTTTTTTCCACGTTTTTGGGTGTTATCATTGCCACTGCACTGGAGAAGCTCAACGAGGGTAGTGAGATTTCCAAAGAAACTGTCTTCAGTAGAACCATAGAACCATAGAAAAACGTAGGATAGAAACAGGCCCGTTGGTCCAGACAGGTTCATGCTGACTGTGGTGCCCATTCAGCTCATTCTATTTGCCCGCATTTAGTCCATATCTCTCTAAGCCCTTCCCAACCATATACCTATTTAAACACTTTTTTTTAACTGTTGCAATTGTATCTGTCTAAGCCACTCTCTCTGGCAACCCTTTCCATATACACAGCACTCTGCGTGAAGACGTTGCCCGTCATGTCCTTCTTAAACTTTTCTCTTTTGACCTTAAAACTGTGCCCTCTAGTTTTCAAGTCCCCGTCCCTGGGAAAAACGACTATCTGCATTCATCCTATCTATGTCCCTCATGATTGTATACCCCTCATACTCTTACATTCCAAGGAATAAAATCCTATCATGGCAACTTCTGCCTACAGCTCAGGCCTACTAGTCCTTGTATCATCCTCAAAAATCGTCTTTGCACTATTTCCAGTTTAACTACGTCTTTTCTATGACAGGGTTAACAAACCTGTACACAATACTCCATGCGCGGGCTCACCAATGACTTCTCCAACTGTAACATAATGTCACAACTCCTATACACAGTGCCTCGACAGATGAACGCCAACATGCTAAACGCCTTCTTCACCACACTGTCTGCCTGTGATGCCGTGTTCAATGGACTATGTACTGGTACTCCTGGGTCCCTTTGTTCCACAAAACTCCTCGGGACATTACCGTGTGCTGTATAACACCTACTTTGGTTTCATTTTCCAAATTGTAACCCCTCATACTTATCTCGATTGAATTGCATTTGCCAATGCTCAGCCCACTTCCCTATCTGATCAAGATCCGCCTGTAATTTTAGATTACCTTCCTCATTGTCAATGAACCTCCTAATTGTGCTACGTCTGCAAACTTACTGATCAAGCCTTGTACATTCATGTCATTTATGTTAATAACAAATGACATATATCCCAGCACCGATTCTTGTGGCGCACAACTGGTCACAGGCCTCCAGTCTGAGAAAAAAAACCTTCAACAATCACTCTTTGTTTCCTACTATTAAGCCAATTTTTGAATCCAATTAGGTAGCTCTCCCTGAATCCCATACGACCTAACTTTAATGACGAGCCTGCTGTGCAGGCCTTGTCAAAGACTTAAAGAAAGCCAATATAGAGAACAGCTACTGCGCTACCCTCATCTATCCTCTTGGTTACTCTTCAACAAACTATAAAAGCTATGCCAGACATGAATTGTCATGTGCAAGTCCATGCTGACTATCTCTAACAGACCTGGACTATCCAAATGTTGATTGATCTAGTCCCTCAGTATCGTCTCCAACAATTTGCCTCCCACTGATCCAGGCTCACTGACCTGTCGTTCACTGGCTTGTCTCCTTTCTTTAACAATGCAAGAGCATTAACCACTCTCCAGATTTCCAGAACTTCACCAGTGGCTAATGATGAAGCAAAAATCTCTGCAAAGGCCTTGGCAATTTCTTCCCTTGCCTCTTACGATGCCCGAGGATGGACTTGATCAGGCTCACGGCATTAATCCACAACCATGCGCTTTAAGGTTGCAAACACCTTAACTCTTGTAATATGCATGGTTTCCAAAACATCACAACTTGCTTCCCTTATTTCCTTACCATCCACAATTCTCTCCTCAATAAACACTGAGGACAGATATTCATTAAAAAATCTCCCCCATCTCCTGTGGGGCCACACATTGATGCCATGCTGATCTTTAAGAGAATCTATTCTCTCCCTAACCACCCTTTTACTCTTAATATAGCAATATAACCTCTTGTTAATATCTTTAATCCTATCTGCCAGATCCATCTCATATCTTCTTTTTTGTTCATCTGACTTCCCACTGAAGTGTACTCCTATAGTTTTTTTATCGTCATCTGGGGATTCACTTGAGCGTGAGAGTTTAAACCCTATCTCTGTCTTCTTTTTACCTGACCAGAGCCTCAATATCCCTATCCCTGGACTGTTGATATCACACATTTAAAAGCTTCCAATTTGCCAGTCGCTACTTATCCTTCAAACAGACCCACGCAATCAACCTCTGCTAGATCGTGCCTAATGGCCCCAAAATTGGCCCTGCTCCAGTTTAGCACCTAAACCTCTGCATATCTCCTTTATTTTTCAGTATCTTTGTTAAACCTGTGACGTGGAGGAGCCGATGTTGGACGAGGGTGGACAAAGTTAAAAATCACACAATACCAGGTCAGAGTCCAACAGATTTGTTTGGAAGGACGAGCTTTCAGAGCGCTGCTCATCCATTGGGTAACCTCGTGGGGCAGGATCACAAGACGCAGAAGTCTCAGCAAAAGATCATCGTGTCATGCAATGAAAACGATATATTGAGCAAACATTGATTGTTGTTAAGTCTTCCAACTTTTAGAATGTGTTGCAGGTTTCGATTCATGAATATGGAGATCACAGAACTTCTTTTAAGTCGCATTCTCATGGTAGCTTAAGGTTTTATTTTTAAAAGTGGCATCTCAGCTCAGGGCAATGTATTAAACGTGAGAGGTTTGAGTCTGTCTGTATCCCAATCTTGCATTTGCAGAACTGTTTGTGCGGAGGTTTATGTGGTGAATTTACATTTGCAGAACTGTATTTACGGATAACTTTCTATTTTTGCTCAAAAAGCACAAAACCTGCAGGAAATCAATGCAGCAGTCAATCCATGTGGCATTTCATCAATTCCTACTTTGGACATGGCACATGTCAACGCTGGCTACATCTGTGGGAAGTGCACCCAACTCCAGCTCCTTGAAAACCGTGTTAGGGAATTGGAGCTGGAGCTGGATGAACTAAGGATCATTCGGGAGGCTGAGGGGGTAATTGGGAGGAGTTACCGGGAGTTGGTCACTCCTAAGGCTCAGGACAAGGATAAATGGGTTACAGTTAGGGGGAGGAAAGGGGACAGACAGACAGTGCAGAGATCCCCTGTGGCCATTCCCCTCAGCAATAAGTACACCGTTTTGGATACTGCTGGGGGGGGGGGGGTGACCTACCAGAGGAAATCCATAGCAGTCAGTTCTCTGGCACTGAGACTGACACTGTGGCAAAGGGGAGGGGGCAGAATAGAAAAGTATTCGTGGTAGGGGACTCGATAGTGAGGGAAATCGACAGGAGATTTTGTGGTCAGGATCGGGATTCCCGGAAGGAATGTTGCCTCCCTGGTGCCAGGGTCCGGGACGTCTCCGATCGGGTGTATAAGGTTCTAAAATGGGACGGCGAACCGCCAGAAATTTTGATACATATTGGCACGAATGATATAGCCAGGAAAAGGATCGAGGATATAAAAAGTGATTTCAGCGAGTTGGGATGGAAGCTGCAAAGCAGGATGAACAGAGTAGTGTTCTGTAGTTTACTACCGGTGCCACGAGATAGCGAGGCAAGGAACAGGGAGAGGGCGCAGCTTAATACGTGGCTGTGCTGCTGGTGTAGGAGGGACGGCTTCAGATATGTAGATAATTTGGATGACTTCTGGGGATGGTGGCACCTGTACAAGTTGGACGGGTTGCATCTGAACTGGAAGGGGACCAATGTCCTGGGTGGAAGTTCTGCACGAGTAGTTCGAGACGGTTTAAAGTCGTAAGGCAGGGGGGTGGGAACCTGAGCTGTATAACGGAGATGAGAGTCGATGCAGATGAGGCAGTAGCAAGAGGTAGACCAGCTAGTGGGAAGGATTTTCCTGGCAAGGAACCAAGGTATCATGTTACAGCCTCCATTTCGGTTTAATTTTCATTTGCTTTAAATTGCAATTGAATGGATACATTTTATTTTCTTTCAATTTTTGTTGTGCCAGTGTTATTCGTTCATTTTCCTTTGCTTCATTTCTAACAATTGCAGTGTATTCTCTGGCAATTGTAGACGTTGCGCAGTTATCACAATGATTGCTCCTTTCCCCACAGACACTGGCAAACCCAGTTCCAAGTCGTTTGCCAATTCTGAAAGCTTTGACTCGCTCACTTTATGCAAAACACCTTAAGTGAACCTCCTCCACCCCTGGGAAACACTTGACGACTGAAAGAGCAATGATTACACAAGGTCTATTTAAACCAACCGAAAGCAACTTCGAAAATGAAAGATGCCAACACGCAAAACTTATTACCTTTCAGTCCAGCAATCCTAAATGGAATCTGGCGTTTGAGATTTTGATCCAGATAGCAGCCCCAAATTTGTAATGGACCACACCAAACTCTCTCAAATATACGTGGAGAATATGTTCGAGACGTGGATTATTTTTCTCGTTTTAAATGGATGTTTCAAGCACTCTAGATATAATTCAATTGGTCCTGCTAAACGATATTGAGTTTTACAGTACCGTTAACATGAAAACAAAATAAAAGTAAAATAAATAATTCGCTTAACTGTGACTCTACTGAAGTTTTTAACACAACAACAAATACACTAGCCATTTCTAGTTTACTGGACCAAAATCGTAGAATCCCAAATCCAAAACCTTGGCTCGGCCAAGTACACAGCAATCGAATTTCTCGAGGCAATTCTCCATTTCAAGAAAGTAAACATCAAGAAAAATGTCTGAAAGAAAGAGTAGCAGGATGAGATGTCCTGCAGGTTCCAAACCCAGCTTCAAGACTCCAGCAAGAATTTCTCCTGAAAAACTCAAACAAGAAAATCCTGTTTCTGTGGAAGCTTGTCCAAAAATATTCAGGCTACTTTTATTGTTCCAACCTTCATATAATATAGTCTTAACGTTTCACAAGCCTTGAACCTGATAGACTTTGAAGCAGTCAGATGGCACCTCTGATCTCAACCTTGTTTCACAAAAAAGGGTCAAAATGTACCTGTTAAATCTGTAGTATTGTTGTTCTAAGTAGGAAAAGAAGATGCGATTTTATACTGCATCTCAAATGACCTATTTCAAGATGACCTCGTTGCATCAAAACATATCTGTGTGGAAAGGAGGTCAACATGAATGATTTTTTTTAAAAAAGAAAAGCATCCAGATGGCAGTCAGATTCTAATGGTGTAAAATCTTTTTAGTAGATGACATAAGATCAGATATATAGATGACATATGTTTTCAGATGCACTGTCATGCATTTAATGCTTATATTGTATAGATACCTGCAAAGGAAATGGACCCTCTAAGAACGAAAATGTAGAAATGTATTAGTAGCGGCAATGAGTTGGTGTCAAATTGAAATAATTGTAGAACGGAGAATTACAGAATTAGTTAGAAGGCAAGAAATTGTCAGGTTGACAATTGAAAGGGAAACACGTCACTCGTCACAACTTCAGTCTCATCGTTGAATATCAGTGGTGTAAAAGTACTTAAAACCAATAATTGGAGAAAATAAAACAAACACACCGTAGATTAGCTTTAAATGCGAATTGCAATTCAGGTTTGCAAAAGGCAGACAATGCTTGAGAAACTATTCTTGATTTCATTTTGATGAAGAAATACAGGAAGCTCATGAAGGGAACATAGAGTTGTGTGCTCTGAATTGGTTTTACGAAGTGACTTTCTTATAATAGAAAGGTTCATTTTTCAAGGTGAAAGGTCAGATTATCGGAATAAAAGTAACCAATCCCCGTGGGAAAATAACACACCGATCATAGAAAAGGAGGGCATGCCAATTTTTCAGATTGGTCGAAGTGTTGCGTTTTTAGGTGTACACAAAAGTCAGACTAGCTAGTGTTAAGTAAAAGCTTGTGTCTTGCTGAAAAAGAAAAAAAAAAAGCAACTGTTCTACCGCATTTTTTACGAACTGGACAGTTCAGATACAGAAATATGAAATTTCAAGCGATTGCACAAAAGTGGAACTGTAAGAAATGATTTTGACCTTTGATTTTTTTAAAGATGATTGAGATATAGTCTAAGCTTTGCAACGCGCGTTTGCAAATTTGTAGGACGTCTTAAAGTGTCATGATTTCGCTCACATTTCTTCACAATCGATTAAGCTGAGAACCTGAATTAGTTTTGACTTGCGTGGGGTACGATATATTAATGTACAAAGATAGATTCCTTGCAAAGAAGGGAGGATATCATGCCGGCATGTCTTTGGTGATTACCTAGGAATATGACAAGAGTGTAGCTAGTCGTTGTTTTTGAATGGCAATGCATCGTCGGATGAAGTTGAATTTCCAAGAAAGCAGCACATTTTTCACACTCATAAATAGGCTGTGTCTGGTTGATGGGTTCAGATTCTACATACAGGATATTTTTTGTGTCGGCGTAATTACCTAACTTATGGTCTTCTTGGCTATTACAATAAGTTTACAAAAGGAAAACGAGTGCTTTCAAACAAGGTGCAGAGAAAGAAAGTGGCACTTTTGAAAACTTGGCAGATGTAGTTCCAAACCAGAATGCATGAATGAGCCCCCTTCAAATCAGGAAAAGTACATTCAGAATACTTTTGTTGAAACAAAGGACGAGAACGTATGAAGGGGGAAACGAGACAAAAGATGAACTTGGATACAAGCCAAAAACAACCAGTCAGCAAACCTACCAAACAATCGATAAGCTGTTTTAGGGTCAGTTGGGCTGACATACAAAGAATAGAATGAGAAGTCTAAGTTTAGAAAATTTTGCTCAGATTGTAATATTGCGTTTGTAGTTTCCAACTACATTTATATGAGTAGAGTTAGAGTCGTTGAGTCAGAGAGTCAGACAGCATGGAAACAGACCCTTCATTCCAATCAGTCCACAAAAACATGATCCCACTCTGAACGAGCTGACTTACTCGTGCGCGACCCGTATCCCTCCAAGCATTTCTTGTTCGTATACGTATCTAAATGCCTTAGAAACATCATTCATCACTTCCTCTTGATTTTCATCACACACGTGAACAAGTCTTCGTGTAAATGAGTTTCTTTTCATATCTTTTTAGTACCTTTAATTTCTCAACTTAAAAAAATGTCCTCTAGTCTGGAAATCCACCACACAAGAGAAAATACATCTGCTGTTAACCTTATCCATATCCCTCATGTTTTTGTACACCTCTTTCAGTGCACCTTTCAAGCCCTTGGGGGAGAAAAAGGCCCCAGCGTATCCTGCCTCTTCTTCGAATGCAAACATTGCATTCCAGGCAACGTCTGGTTAATCTCTTTTGAATCATCCCCAGCATAATTTCTTCTGCAGGGAGATCAGAAGTGGACACATTTATCCAGGTGAAACCTCACCAATGTCATAGTATTCTTAACGAAATGTCCCGATCATGTACACATAAGGTCTGAGCAATGAAGACAAACATGACAAACGTCTTCTTGGCAACCCTATCTATATGTGATGCAGACTTAAAGAATTATGCACGTAAAACCTAACTGTCAGACCTGTATGTGTATGATTCACAGGTTTCGCCTGAAATCCTTTGTTTTAAAAAGGCAAAACATCATTTACTCTTCAGTCATTCGGTAACTGAACTGTATTTATAGCCAAAACAAATATTTCTGCAGGGGTCCCCGCCGTTTCCTGCCTAACGTCCCGCTGCAGTGTGTGGTGGCTCGTTGGAATATTGTTCTGATACAGCTTCGTTTGTGTGTATTGGGATGGTTGCTGGTGCAGTTAAGTATTTGGTTCAGTCTTTGTCGGTTTTCTGTATACGCAGCTTTGTAGTTCTCCGTTGTCCTTTCTTTCGACTGTGACCAGCAACCATCCCAACACACACAAACGAAGCTGTATCAGAACACTATTCCAAGGATCCACCACACACTGCAGCACAGACGAACAAAACAGAGGAGAACCACCTATACAACGTATTCAACAAGAACGGATACTCAAAAAATACAGTGCGCAGATTCCTCAAGAACAACCACGACAAGCAGACCAAACACAGCCAGAAACCCTAACCACCTTACCATACATCAAACAAATTTCAGAAATGACAGCCAGACTACTAAGACCCCTCGGAATCCTAATAGCACACAAATCCACCAACACTCTCAAACAAAAACTAACAAACTTCAAAGACGCAGTATATCCCATGGACAAAACCAACGTCATCTACAAAATTCCATGGAAGGACTGCCACAAACACTGCATAGGACAAACAGGAAGAAAGTTAGCCACCAGGATACACGAACACCAGCTAGCCACAAAAAGACACGATCCTCTCTCCCTCGTAACCCTTCACACGGATGAAAAAAAAACATTTCGACTGGGACAACACATCTTTCCTGGGACAGGCTAAGCAAAGGCATACCAGAGAATTCCTCGAGGCCTGGAACTCTAACCTCAACGCCATAAACAAACACATAGATCTCGATGCCATCTATCAACCCCTCAGAAAATGAACAGGAAATGACATCACCACAATCCCATACAGAAGAAATATATAAATAGAAAGCAGGAGACAACAGCTTCACTTCACTTGGAGGTCACAACTGATGTTGTTACCTAGTCAGGTAATGAAACGCGTGGATATCAAACCTACAGCTCAGCGAGTAAACCTACACCCTGAATTATTCAGAGTTTTATTCATTCATTGACTTGCTCTTCTCTGTGTCCTGTCAACAATTTATTCTTTCCAGAATCACAACCGTCCTCATCTACGTTTCTATTTAGTCTGCTATTTTGTCTTCCTTCACCCCTTTTCTTTCGTAGTTTGCAGGATCCCTTAATATAATTGACAAATCTTCCCGCAAGGATATTCATTCCTTTCCAGTACGAATAAACCCATTCTACTTGAGCAGGTCTTTTCTGCCCTAAAAGAGAAGCCAAGGGTCTAAGAACCTAAACCCCTGAACATGACACCCTCTACAGACATTGACTTATCTCCTTTATCATTTGGTATTATTCCCATTGTTTGAGTAAACCAGAGAATCCTACTTATGGTGTGTTTTTTTTAACCTTCTACCTAACCTGTTACATTAACTCTGTGAAGCCTTAAATATGTTATTCTTACAAATACGTGCAATAACTTACGATTTCTCACTCTCCTCTTTTACAATATGCTTCAAACATTTCGAGATCTCCTGATTCCTCACATTAGGAAAACATCCTTCGATCCTAAATTCACCGTAATAATCGTAGAATAACCTGTCTGTGCTTTTGACGGGACAATCCCTTAATACTGATTGCTTTAAATTTTCTCAAACCCTGCCCAACATAAGACACATTCATTGTGTCCAAAGTTTGACTGTCTCATGAATTTTTCTAGTGGAGACCATAACTAAGAATATGATTGTGAGGGTAACAATCACAAAAGACTTCCAAAGTGACTTCTTACCTTTCGTGACAGTCACCCATCTCTCTGAGTATCCTGCGCCTTAATCACTTCTCCAAATCAATTAGCCTGGCATCTCTGTGTGTTGATTAATAATAATTAATGCTATGTTTTAACGTTCTGGAAGAAAAGACCCACAGCACTGTTGTTTTATTTGCAGATCATAAAAAGGCAAGGGAGGGACAGTTTGATCAGGGAGGAGAGTGAGCAAAGAATTGGCAGATGTAATAAATGTGGAAAAGTAAGTTTATGAACTTTAGCAGGAAGAATAGAGGCACAGACTGTTTTCTAAATGATTTGGAAATCAGAAACACAAGGAGTACTGGTTCAGGATTGTGTTAAGTTTCGATGCAGATTTCGTTGTCAGTTTAAAAGGCAATTGCAAAATTAGCGGTCATTTTAATAGAAATAGACTGCAAGTGCAGGGATGTAGTTCTTAGATTAGAGTCGGCTGTGGTCAGACATGCATTTGAAATTTTGTGATCTGTTTTCGGTGCTGTACCTGAAAAATGGATGCACCGCTCTTGAAGGTGTTCCACAGGAGGTTCACAAGAATAATCAGGGAGTGCAGGGCTTGTCAGGTGAGAAGCATTTGAGGATTCTCAGTCCAGACTCAATGAGGTTTAGAAGGATGAGGGGCGATGAATCTGAATGAAACTTACAGAATGCTGAGACGTTTTGCAGAGCGGACGTGTAAAGGATGTTTTCAGTGGGAAGAGAGGCGAGGATCACTGGTCGTAAATTAAAAATGAATGGAGGTGTTTCAAAAGCGAGAGTGTTGAATCTGCGGAATCCATTGCCAGAGAAAGCTGTGGACATCAAGTCCTTGACTGTATTAAAGACAGTGCAGATCCGTTGTTAATCTGTAAGGGGACCAAAGAATACAAAAAGCAGGCAGGACATTGAAAGGGAAAGAAATGAATCAATCACGATTGAATAATAGAGCTCTTGCTTGGCTAAATGACGTCATCCTGCTCTTTCTGTTAAGGGCTGATGATCGGATGATATTTCAAATGTTCATGAAAATACGTTTTGACTATTGTCAAGTTTTTGAGCTCTCCTAAACTTCCAAGATATGTGTTCCAGATAATTACCATGCTCTAGTCAATTTTTCTTTCCTGCATTCTCATCCAACTTGATGTCCTTAAATTTAATTGTAATTTAATTATATGCTTCCTTGTTAGTGAATCTTCAGACGAAGTGAAACGCTGCTCCTATCTACTTTACATTTGGCCATCATAATCTCTTACATCGCAATTTTCTTCCCCCCGCCCCCCACCCCAGTATCCTCTGTGTAAAGAATACAGTTGTCCTACATGTCTTCATAGGTAAAATACTTCAATTCCAAGCAACATACTGTGGCGTCTCCCTTCCAAATGTCATAAAGCTTTTCTAAAAGTGGTTCCTTTTCTCAAGGATATTGTGTCCTTTTTTTTGCAGAGGAGTCGTTAACAGCTTCAGGCTCAGATTAGATTGGTTTGGTACAGAGGTTAGAGGGTATTGAGAGGCCTTTTGTTTGTGCGTAAACAGATGAGACTTCAGGCCACATGTTCATGTTATAGAAATAACCTGCATAACCCAAGGGGACGTGCTCTAGCTCAATCTGCTCTAGCTGAACAGTTCAGTCCGGAGCTAGATTGTGAGTTCAGCTGTGGACTCTGTGAAGACATGCTGCTAAGCTTTTTCTCCTTTTCTACTTCTCACCTCCACCTGTAAGCTTTGTTTCATTTACTGTGTTGAAGAAATTTGTTTATTGGACTGAAGTGTCCATTCACAACATCATAATTAATGTAGCTTGGAGTGACTGGTTTCAGTAAACATTCTTTGTTCTGTTCTTTGTGTCTCATTCCTTAATTTTGGGAATAAATTTCTCTCTGTTTTAAAACCTTGTAGTCAACGTAGCTAACTTACTCCGGGTAAGTTTCACTGTCTATATATCGAAACAAATGGCATAGTCATGGTCTTTGCTGCCTGCTTACGAATGTTATGAGTGGTCTGGCCGAGTCCATAACACAAACACAAACAAAGTATGCTTGAAAATCTCAGCAAGTCTGGTCGTAAAGAAGTGTCACAGATTTCGAAACACGAAATCTGATTTCTGACCACAGATGCTGCCATACCTGGTGAAACGTTCGAGCTATTTCTACTTTTGTTTTGGATATCCAGCTTTCGCAGTTCTTTCATTTTTTTTTTGTCCATTGACTTTTACTCCATTCAATTGATAGTCTTACAGTCACGATTAGAATTCCTAATAATGCCAGAGTGGGAGTAAATTTGAATGCATTTGCAATTCTGGTAGTGCCTGTCGAATATGAAACATGGCATGCATAAGCAAATGTATCAGGCAATAATATTTAGAATTAGTTTTCAAGACTAAAACAATGTATCTATGATATATTTTTCACAGCAGTTCCTACAAGAATGCTCGTTGTTTGTGAAGCTCTGTAGCCAGCACGAGACAGGGGAACACTTAAATAAATGTAAGTTCTGTTGCAGGTTTAATGACCCTCATTATTTCGTGCACACGACTTGATATATTTTATGTGAGACCACAATTAAACAAAACAAATAACTGCAGTCTACCAAATACGTTGACACGGATTAAAATGTTTAGCTTTTCTAAACATAAACACTGACTTCAGTTCAGCCAATCAATAGTTGCAGTGTTCACCACAACACACTGTTGGGTTCGCCGCGATGCCACAAATGGCTCAATGTTTCTGTATCATAAGGAAACTAAAAGAAGGAGCTAGCTCATTTCTTGGTCTCTTATTGCCTTTAAATTCCCGCTCCCGTAAAATCAATAACTAAAGTTCCTTACATCAGTTACCGCCCAGAACAATCTTTTCATTTATAAAAACTTAGAATTTGCCACAAAACAACATCTAACTGGGAGAATGCACCTCAGTAATCACGAGCTGCACATGGGCAACGCAACCTATTTTAGATCAAGATTTTTTTTAATTGAAATTTGAACTCACAATTTGCAAAAGAGCCGAGAATGGTTCGTCCTGTTTTGGTTACAGTTCCAAATTATTCCTGAGAAGATAACAGGCAGGGGTCTTCTTGAATAACTCCATACTATAAGGAGAAACTCCCACATTTCTGTCAGAAAGTTCCATTGCAGCTTCTTAAAATGCGTGAGAGAACATGATATTACACCAAGTTTGGAAGGAAACTTATGATTTATTTCATCCCAAGCACACCCTATCTCTTTCTGTCAAAGTAAATACGTGCATTGAAAATTGGAATACTGCTTTTTTTTATCAAAAATGGTTACTTCATGGGATATGTATAGCACGCTTGAGCTAACACTTACTGCCCATTCCTTGTTGTACTTGAGAAGGTGGTCAGATTTCTTCTTATATTTCTGCTTCTGCCGAGGCACCAGAATTCAAAGATGTCAGTCTTCAGTTGCGATTCATTATTGGTCATACTATCAAATGTTTGGAGACTCCGGATAATTCAATGAGAATGACAAATTTCCTCCGAATGTACTCAATGTTTGTTTTGCAAAAGCTGTTGTCCATCGCGCCAAGTTGTCCTGGTAAAGCTGCAATCATGCCATCGAAACAGCAATGACGAACATTGCCTCGCTATTTCCACTCTGAACAATGTTTACACAACATTACATCTCGAGAACTCGCAAAGTGATGGGATGGCTTTTCAACAGTGTTATAAAGAACGAATTGCTTTGCAGTAAGTATGACACCTGCCAAGGCTGCTTAGATCTTGGCATCAGTGCCGTTTGAGTTCAAATGTGGACAAATGAGCTCAATTCCAGAGTTGCAGCAGAAGACTCAGTCCTTCTGCTCGAATCTCAGATGGCGATGAAACAGACTGCAGACCGAGGTGGAAGACCTGGAAAAATGGTGCCCTCAGAACAACCTCGCTCTCAATGATAGCAAAATCAAGGAACTCATTATTGACTATTGGCGGATGTTACGCATGCCCAGCTACACGTTAACAGCAGAGAGGTGGAACGAGTGGAGAGTGTCATGCTCCTGGGAGTGGTCATCAACAACAAGCTTTCTTGTGGATGCAATGGTTCCAAAGGCCCAACAACGTCTCTTCTTCCACAGGAAGCGGAAAAACTTTGACATGATGGCAAATGCCCTTGCCAACTTCTATAGGTACAACATGGGGAGCATTATGTCTGGATGTATCACTACCTGGTATGGCAACTGTACCGTTCAAGATTGGAGATGGTTATAGAGTGATGAACTCGGCCCAGCCAAACCAAAAGGCCAACCTCCCATCTATGAAATCCATCTCCCAGGCCCGCTGTCAAGGAAAAGCCCCAAGCATTCTTAAAGATCTATCCCACCCTGTCAATGTTTTTTCTACAACCTGTGTTATCGGGGAGAAGGTACAGAAGCCTGAACACTCACACCAACCGGTTTTGTAACACTTTCTACCCTACAGTTGTTAGGATACTGAATGGACTCACTAAACTTCGAACACTGGAAAGGTTTACCAATTATTTACTACCTATGCCACTTGACTCTGTGATCTCCCTGTATTGATCGCAAGGGAAAGCTTTTCACTGTGCCTCGGCATACGTGACAATAAATTAAATTCATATCAAGGCCACATTTGATCGCTTGTAGAGTGAAGAAGCCGTCACAAAACTGAAATCGATGGGAATCAAAACTCTTCACTGGCTTGAGTCATACTGATTACAAAGTAGGATGGTTGTAGCTATTGGAAATCAGATATTCCAATACATCTCTGCCGGAATTAATCAAAGTAATGTCATGTATTCAATCATCTTCCGCTGCTTCATTAATCATCTTCAGATCAGAAATGTGATGTTCGCTGAAGGAGGCACGACATTCAGTCCAATTCACAACTCCGCAGAAACTGAAGAAATGTGTGGGAAATGCAGCACGACCTAGATAATGCCCAGTTCTGCTCGAAAATGGAAAATAGTAGCACGTCACATGCTCAGCCAATAACCATCAGCAACACGAAAGGACCTTGCTATCACCACTTGGTAGCATTAGAATCACTAAATTCCCCCGTTACGAACAATCCTGGGAGATATACACAACGAGAAACTGAAATAGATGAGCCACATAGTTTCATATTTGAGGTACAATTGCAATGAAGTTGAGAGCTGAGATCCTGAGAGCATGATATTTTTAATTGCGGTATTTGATTGCCCTCTTTTTTAAAATTGTGGTGCTATTTTCTGTTTTTGTTTTTGCGATGTATCCCTGGACAGAGTACATCTGGGAAGGGTACTGTGTTGCTGGAAGCTGACAGCATTTTAGTTGTACTGGAGGCGCTCGTACCGGAAAGATAAGGAGCATTTAAATTTGTAACTGCAGTGTGGACAATGGCGGAAAAAAATAGCCTTTGCTGTATCCAGTACTTTCAAATATTTCATGATGCCACAAAGTTGTTTTATATTCTGTCCCTCGCACTAAGTTCATTTTAAGTTAATTGCAATCTGGTTGGCAGTTATTAGTTACAGATAATCCTTCAGAACTCCAGTTCCACCAGATTCCACTATTTCAGACTTCATCTCAGTGACTCAGCCAGATATTGCTCTCAAAGCAATGGATCGTTGACATCAAGTAAATTAAGAGATGTGTTAGAAACCTGCTTGATAGACATCTCAGTTCTGCTATGTTTTCCTATAAAACACACTTTGAAAACAAACAGAACTCAGCGAGGTGTTTCGGAGTTCAATCAAAATCAACATCATTCATTAATTGTGTAAGTGTACACGCGTCAGCTTTAGGAGATTGATGGCAATCAAAATTAATATTGACAATTCCTATAAGTATTAGAAATAAATGGCACGGCACAACATTGAATTTAAATTAAAAATACTAATCAACACAATAATCTGCATTATACAGATACATGTTACAATTTATCGAAACCTCACAGATGGATGATTGATGTTCATAGTGCAGAAATTGATTTGTATTCTGCATTCTTGAAGCTTGACAATGTTTTGCGAGGTTTCAATGATAACATACATATTCTCAATAGTTGCCTGTCTTCAGAGATGCAAACATTATCGACAGATTTACAGTTGTTCCTCGCTTTGAACAAAGAATTACTGCACTGCACTGATGGAATTACGCATCTGCGTCAGGTCATCATAGTTTTTAGGCATCTATACTTCTTGAATATTATTTCTTAAAAATCCAAAAGGAAAAACTATGGAAAATTAAGAGTGAACCCGTCGGCCTAAAGCAGGTTCCAGACTCTTGATTAAAGTAGTTGTCTCTAGTCAAGATTATGCTCAACCATGTACAATTGGAATGGGTAGACTGAGATAAACAGCGTACAGGAAATCGGGAAAGGTGCAAATTGTCGATATCACGCTGGTATCTCCACGAAGATGCAGATGGTCTGAAATAGCTAATCAGATCAACACCCCTATATTACATTAATGAAGTTTTCTTTTCCTGGAAGGTTATGCATCAAATTGACAATGTTAGGGGATTTTTTTTCTGTCAGCTCAAAGAACATGAAACCGAGAATTTCACAGAGATAGAAATGAAAATATCCAGAAAAGGTCAAAAGAACCATGCACACAAAACATTTGATCTGGTTCCTGGAAACATGAAGTAAAATCGCCCAAAAGTTAATGGTAATTCATGTTAAACCAATGATCAGATCCTGGCAGATTAAAAATATCCTGGGAAAATGAGAGATTACGCACTATTGTGGAAAGAAACTATGTACATAATATTTGCCAAAATATGAAAGCTTGGAAATGAAGAAAAGCAAAAGGCTTTGGGCGCCCTTCTCAATTCTCCATTGAAGGCTAACATCTGCTTACAGCAAACAATTAGAAAAATTGATAAAATTTTAGCTTCCATCACAAGAGGATTTGATTGCAGGTCGAATGAAATGTTGCCTCATTTGTAAAGCATCTTCGTTAGACCTCACCTGGAGCATTGTATGAATTGTTGAATCCTTATCACTGGAAAGATGTTATTGCCGTTGAGGGAGAGCAATGTTGGATAAGCCACAGTTGTTTCCAAGATGGAGGAACTGGACTTTTACTGTGCTGTTGGCCTCGATGAATCCATTTCAGCATAAGTCAATGGATTTAAGGTACCAACCAAACAGTCTCTGTAGTAGACTGAAGTGAGGAGATATACATATACATACACACATACATATATACATATATACAGAGAGAGAGAAATGCACATAGACATATATCACATACTTGTGACTGTGTCATATATATTGCGTTGTCTAAACATTTTTGTGTCTAAATTGCACCTCTGCTCATTCATCACTGAGTCAGTTATCACATGATATTTTCACTGAATTTGCTAAAACTGTTGGTCGACTTCAAATGCTCATAGATCCATACAATGATCGTCTGGCTATCACCACTTCACACCCAATGGTTTTGCAGTCACTGAATTATCCATCTGCCAACACTCTGAGAGTTACAATTACACAGAAACTGAAATATTCAGAAAGTGTGGTGCTGCAAATGAGCAGCTGGTCAGGCAGAATCCAGGGGCAGGAGAGTCTACGTTTTGAACTTCATCTGATTAAGAGCTCATATTCGAAAAACCGACCCTCCTGCTCCTCTGATGCTGCTGGACTGATTGTGCTTCTCCAGAACCACACTCCTCGACCCTGATCTCCAGCACCTGAGAAGACTGACCAGTGAAGATGGAGTAAATTCAGATATCACCGACCCAACCTGCTGCAGAACTGAATCTAAATCCTCAGAAATCCAATACGCCTTTTCCGACACCTGCTCTTCAAAGACATTTTAATACAATCAATCATTCTTTTCTTATACACACTGGTATGTGGCAGAGAGAAATCCTAAGATTACTGCCTTTGAGAATCTGTCTTTCAATTTCATTCTTAACTCGTGGAAATCTGTCCTGAGGACCCCATTATGTTTTCTGTCAATGTTGTTGGTACCAATGCGGACAGTGTCATCTTTTAGTGCCATCTTGCCGAGAAGGAATTCCGCAGCCATATCTTTCCTTCCAGGAGGCAACGCAACTTTCTATAGTGAGTGAATCAGATTTCTAGCCTCTGACCACTTTTTGTTGCGACTGTACTTATATGACCAGAGCAGTTCAGGTTCTGGTCAATGGTGACAATCAGGTTGTCGACACTGGAGGATCCTGTAAAGTTAATACCAATTCATATCTCCGGGCAATGTTGTTGGTGATAATCAATGCCTGGTATTAGAGTGGCAGGTATTTTCGCTGACAATTGTCAGTCGAAGACGTGCTATGGATCCAGATTGTGGTACATTTAGACATGGACTCCTTTAGTATTTGAAGAGTCATGAATGGTGCTCAACGTTGTGCAATCATCACTGAGTATCCCTGCTCCTGACCTTATGGTATAGGGAGGTCATTGATGAAACGGATAACGATAGCTCAGCCAAGATCATTCCCCGAAGATCTTCAGCAGAGATGTTTTGGCGCTGAGATTGCTGATCTCCAACAACTCCAAACATTTTCCATTTGCTAGTAATGCCGCGACCCAGCATGGATTTTTCACGTGATTCTCAGTGACGCCAGTTTTGGTCGAGATCATTGACTCCCCATTTGATCAATTGCTACATTAGCATAAATAACAACCACTCGCACATTATCTGGAATTCAGCTGAAATGATGACGGCATACATTATAATTAGTTAGTCGTTATTTTTAAGTAAGGCGTGTGAATGACTAACTTCTCAATTCTTCTTTCCTTAAGTCGGTCAATATGTATATTGGGAGCAAAACCTGTCTCACTTGAAAAGTTTCGATACCTCCAAATTAATTCACATATTTGGTCATCTTCCTTTTGAGCTGTGGAAGGAGGCCTTCTAAAGCCATAAAAGGAAATAATCAAATAATGGCTGGTAAACCGTGAACAGCGTTTGTCCCCTTCTCTCCAGAAAGGTGTTTTGCCATTGGATAGATCCCAGAGAAGCTTCATTCGGCTGATCTCGGATATGAAGTGTTTTTTAATAAATATAATGAAAAGATTGGGCCTGTCCTTATTGCAGTTGAGAAGAATGAGATGCCATCTTATCAAACCAATTGTAATCCGCAGGAGATGAGAACAGTTTGTTTTCCTTTGATCGCCTATTTAACGTCGATGTGGAGAGGTATTTGTTCTGTCAGAAGATTGTGAATCTGTGGAATTTCTAATCATACAGGGCATTCGATGCTGGGTTATTTACAATATACAAAGCAGTGATGGATAGATGTTTGCTCAGTAAAGAATCGATTGGTTAAAGGAAAAGTCAGGAAATTGAAGTCCAGTTTTATCAGATCAGCCATGATTTCATTGAGTAGCAAAACAGGGTAGAAAGGCTGAATGGCCTAACTCTGCTCCAGGTTTTACATTGTAAACGTGAAGGAGGTGAACGGTGGAGAGCAGATGTCAAGCTCTGCATCGTAACGAATCATGGTTGATATATTCGAAAACATATGTGTGGTCATCGAGAGCAAACTCAAGAAAACATACAAATATTGCTCTACGACACGAAGGACAGGTTGTTTTATTTTCTTTGCGATAATTTTGCAAACGAATTTCAAAGAATATGAATCTCGAGGTTTCATAAGCAAATCTGTGAAGGGACAGAACACTTCAATTTCTCTAAGTAAAATATGCAAGACCTTTGGCCTGGCTAAAAGGGAAACTGAGAAAAATGTATCATGAAGACATGGTCATTCTTCACAAATCACTGAATCAATCTTAGATCTGTTTTGTGTCAGTGCTCAGCCTTTGCCATTATAAAGCCTGTGATTGATAGAGTCACTTTTCTTAAAATTGTCACAGTTATGAAGGATTCTAAAATATTCAAGAAAGGAAGAAAAAACATAACTACATTGTACAATGCTACTGTTAGAATTATGGAATCATAGAGATGTACAGCACTGGAAGAGACCTTTCAGCCCAACTTGTCCGTCCTGACCAGATATCCTAAGTGAATCTTGTGCTCATTGCCAACATTATGCCCCTATCCCTCTAAACGCTTCCTATTCATATGCCTATCCAGATACCCTTTAAATGTTGCAATTGTGCAAGTCTCCAACACTTCCTCTGGAGCACATTCCACATGTGCACCACCCTTTGAGTGAACCTGTTTCCCATTTATTCCTTTCAAATCTTTCCTTTCTGACCTTAAAAGCATGCCCTCTACTTTTGGACACCCCAAACCTGGTAAAATACTTTGTCTATTCACCCTACCCATGCGCTTCACGATTTTATAAACCTCTATATTATCAGCCCTAAGCCTCTAATGTTCCAAGGGAAATAACCCCAGCTTATTCAGACTCTTCCGATAGCTCAAGCCCTCCATTCATTGCAAAATCCTTTTAAATCTTCGCTAAACGCTTTCAGGTTTCACAACATCCTTCCTACAGCATGGAGACCGGAATTGTGGATAGTCCTCCAGAACTCGATTAGTCAATGTTGTGCACATCCACAACATGAACTCTCAACTCAATACTCAATTGAATGACCAATAAAGGGAAGCATAGCAAACATCTTCTTCAATATCCTTCCTACCTGCAACTTCACTTTCTATTGTCTTATTTCTGTAGTTTCGGAGAATATTTAATTGACAGATTCAAAATTATAGGTTGGTTATGGGAAAAAGCAAGAGAATGTATTGCTTGAAAATCAAATAATCAGTGTGAAAGTGATTTAAAGTGGTACAAAATCGATGTCTCTTTCAAGGTAGACAGCACGCATATACAACTGACAGATTAGTATATCGATGTATTGTATGGTGCTATGAATCTGTTCAACTGTCAATGGAGTGATTCGTATGGATTATTATTCATCCTCTCATGTCACTGAAACGGGTGCAGCAACGCTAACTTTAAAAGGTAGAATGTTTTCTTAATCATGTGTAGATGGATGTACAGAGAAGTGGCATAAGTCGACAACTTCTTGGGAAATAAATCAGGCATGTTACTGACAGATTATTGGATGAGTACTCTTGGACCAGTGACTATAATTCTATTCTCCTAAAATAATAATGGAAAATGATAGAACTAATACACAAGCTTAATTCTAAATGAAGGCAAGGCCAATTTTGAAGTTATGATACAGAAACTTTCAATAGTTGATTGGGTGGAGCTCCTCACAAGCAAAAGGACGTCTGGCAAATTGGAAGCTTTCAAAAGTGACAGAACGAGAGTTCAGAGACAACATGCTCCTGTGAGAGTGAAGGGCACAGCTGACAGGAGTCGGGAACGCTGCCTGAAGAGGGATGTAGACGCTCTGGTCAAGAAAAAAGCAAGAGGCATATTTCACTGAGATCAGTGAATCCTTTCAGTGTAGAGAGTTGTAGGGTCATACTTAAGAAGAAAATGAGCACAGCATAAAGAAGACAGGAGATAGTTTTGGCACTTTACATTAAGGAGAATCCAAAGAGACTTTACACGTATATTAAAGTCGAAAGATTAACTGGAGAGGAAATAGGGCCTCTTAAAGAAAGGGTCAAATGTATGTGTGAAACGACATGTGTGAAATGTATTATGTGAGATGCCAAACGAATATTTTGAGTCAGAACGCAGGAAGAAATGGAAGCGAGCAACTCAGGGAAATTAATACTGATCTCTTGAGAAGAGCCCACATCACTGACGAGGAGATACTGAAGGCCTTAAAAAGTATAAATGTAGTCGAACCCCCGGGACATGCTTTGGTATATTGTGGGAGACTCGGAATGAAATTCTTTCAGGAAGGGCTCATGCCCAAAACGTCGATTCTCCTGCTCCTTGGATGCTGCCTAACCTGCTGCGTTTTTCCAGCAATACATTTTCAGCTCTGATCTCCAGCATCTGCAGTCCTCACTTTCTCCCAGATGCTTGGACAGCAAAGGTTTCAAAAGGATATGGGCCAAACGCCGGAAAATGGGACTAGCTCAGTTCAGGAAGCCTTGTTAGCATGTAACAATTGGGCTGAAGTTTCCATGTTACATGACTCTATGACTGCCTGTCTCTAAATGATTGCTGTCCTCTGTGTTTTTGACAGGACAAAATAAATTTGTATTAGTAAAGCGACAGAGTTAGGTTTAGAGTTATGATACCACAATAAGCATTTCTGCAAATGGTCCATTCCAACTCATATTGCGAGGTTCCAGCCCTTGCAAAATGTCAAATGTCGTTGGAAAATCAGATCCCGGTCATTACCGAGTCAACAACGAATGTTCGTTGTTAACTATTCACTATACAAATGTTCTTTGTATTGTCTGTGACCACGCTTCCAGTTGGTGTCACTGGCTTTTTAGCGTTTGCTGCACGCCACTTCCACGATGCTAAGTAAGCGGCTCACATTTAGAATTCTCTGTCCCAACTGGAAGCTCCCTCAAAACGTTCAACTTGGAACGCTGTGGTGAGAATTTCCATAAACCTCACCTTATATCCCTTGTCCACAAATAACATACATCCTGTCTTGGTTGTGTAACTACTATATTTCAAATGTCTTTCCTTTCAGTTCTCTGTTTTTTCTTCGTTCAGACCACCAGATTCTCGATTGTCGTCAGTAGATGAATGAGCCTGTCTAACCCTAAACTAAGCACAAGTGAGCAGTTATTGATCAGTAAGTGCGGCTTGATAGCACCACTGATCGTCTCCTATATCAAATTACTGATGATCAATATGTTGCTTGATCAGTTGGCAATTGTATGATTTGGTATTTTTCTGTTTTGATTGAAAAGGACGTACATAGAATTCTTCCATATTGTTGCATGGATGTTAGCGCTGCAATTGACGTTGTCTAGATTGACTGGGGTAGTGGCAATTCCTCTTGAAAATGTGCTTAGGGATATTTGTCAAAATTCTTTGAGGGTGCACGACAAATTTCACAGGGTGTTTAACAATTCCGAAGTGGGACATAGATGGTTTATGTGAGTGGGAAAAGGAAAAATGTGTACCATTTTGGAAAACTCCGAGATTGCCCAATTGACAAGAAGAAAAACATAGAAATATATCATCCAAATGCTCAGAGATTGCAAAGCTTTGATATGCAGGAGTATCTATCTGGCCCAGTGTATGAATCAGAAAAGGTTACCATGTAACCACAACAACCAAATTTAAAAAAAACTAATAGAATTTGTCGTGAATGGAATTGAATTCAAGAGAAGAAAAGTTGTTTATTTCTACAGTGCATTGATGAGAGCAAATCCTTAACACTGTCAAAATGCTGGATGTCCTCCTTTAAAATGTTGTGTGTCTCTGGAAAGCAAATGAATGACAATGGTTCAAGAAGGCTGACCACCAGGATATTCTCAAGGGACAATCATGAATGGACAATAAATGCTGGCCCCGACAGCGTCACCGATGTATCATAAATTGATAACATGGTTTTCTGATGATGAAATCGTAAAAAGAAAGTAAATTGCGCTTTCACCATGCATATGGAAGGGGGGAGATGTACTGGAAGCAGTTCGGAGAACGTTAATCAGATTAGCAGCTGGAATAAGAGATATGTAGATGTAAAATGTAGATGCAAGGCTTTTATCTTCTTGAATTTAAAAGAGGAAAAGGTGACCTGTTGGAACATAAAAGATCCTGAATTAAATGCGGGAAGAACATTTTCTCTTCTGGACGAATCGTGAACGAGGAGTCATAATTTCAAAATGAGCTCTTGGACGTGGCAAGATGGCGATATTCTGTAGGATTGATGTTGACAGCTCTGCCTAATAGCGAAGGCATACCGGTGTTTTTGCCATCTCTGGCCACTTATGTGGTGGAAACATTAGTTTCAAACCTTGCAGAATCCATATTTGTTAATATTTGGGAGTGGGAAGGATGCCAAAGGGAAAAGGAGCAAGTAAACAGCAGCGGGGAGGACAGCCCCCTGCAGCACCTGTAACCCCAGAGACTGCAGCAGCAGTAGCCTCTCTTGAACCCTTCGGGGACCTGACAGACTCACAGGAATTGGCTGCAGCGATGGAGAGACTTACCTTGAAAGTTGCAGCTGCGATTGAGGAAATCCGTGGGGAGATTCGTGCCCAGGTGCAACCTATCCCATCCATACTGCAGAAGCACGAGCAGGAGATTGAGGGCCTCGGGGAGAGTCTGGAGGAGGTGGGGGGCGGAACTAAGGTCTCGAAAGCTGCGATGGAGTCCTCATCCAAGCAGATCCAGGTGCTGGAGCGAGACGTGCGGGCCTCGGAAAACCATATCGACGACCTCGAAAATCGTGGTCGGAGGATAAATCTCCGCCCAGTACTTGTGCACTTCCACTCATATAAGGACAAGCAAAACGTCATAGAAGTTTCCAGATCCCTGGGAAAAGATCCGCAGGCGCTTCTGTACAAGGGGTCAAAAATCATGTCCTTCGATGAAGTTAAAAAGAGGCTGAGGAACCTGGGCATCCAGTACTCCATGAGATTCCCCGCAGTACTTCGTTTCAGCCACGAGGACTCAGTTTCTACATTTGACTTGGCGGATAAGGCTAAAAACTTTGCAGACACTTTAAAATAGACAGTGTGGCCTGAAGAATATGGTTAATGTTTGTTCCCTTTTCTATTATTCCCCATGTTTCCCCTTCCTTTTTTAAATTCCTTTCTTTATCCCAGATAATTTCCTTTTTGCAAAGGGGAAAAGACTTTGGAACAAGTTGGTCCTTTTTTTTGATAACTGGATTTTCTGATGGGAAATTTTGTGGATGTTCTTTGTTGTCTGTCTCCGTTTTTTTGTTTGTTCTGCTTCTCTTTTAGTCACAAGTGGGAGTGTCATAAAGCCAGGGATGGGTGGAGTGCTCATCCTGACTTTGCCTTTTCGATTAAGGATCGTCTCCTTTTTTTCTTCGTAAGGCTGGGGCACAGTTCAGGTTTGAAGGAGCTGTGAAGGAGGGGATAGGTAGGGTGAGAGCCCCTTATGGACGGGGAAAGAGTCTTCAATTCAAGGTTCTATAATTGGATTTACTTTTAGTATTTTTTGGGAGGCCTCCTTCACTGCCGCTCCCTCACCACCAGACGCCAAGAGGAAGAACGCCTCATCTTCCTCCTTGGAACACTTCAACCCCAGGGCATCAATGTGGACTTCAACAGTTTCCTCATTTCCCCTTCCCCCACCTCACCCCAGTTCCAAACTTCCAGCTCAGCAATGTCCCCATGACTTGTCCTGACTTGTCCTACCTGCCTGTCTTCTTTTCCACCTGTCAAGTCCACCCTCCCCCCCGACCTATCATCTTCATCCCCCACCCCGATTCACCTATTGTACTCTATGCCTCTTTCTCCCCACCTCCACCTCCTCTCACTTATCTCTCCACCCTTCAGGCTCTCTGCCAATATTCATGGTGAAGGGCTTTTGCCCGAAACGCCGATTTTACTGCTCCTCGGATGCTGCCTGAACTGCTGTGCTCTTCCAGCACCACTAATCCCGAATATGGGGATAGGCCAGAGAAGTATTTAGCATAACTGAGTAGGAAAAAGGGTGCTCCCCAAACCATTATTGCAATCAGAGACAGCTCTGCGGTCCTTACTTACGATGCTAAAAAGATTAATGAGGCTTTTCGGAGCTTTTACTCTGAATTTTATCAGACTGAAGGTTGCGAAGACAGGAGTGCTAAAATGGAGACTTTTTTTAAAAAAAACTGGACCTCACAGGGGTAACCTTGTGACAGGCCTCTCTCCTTAATGTTCCCTTAACAGTTCAGGAAATACAGGAGTCAGCTCGGCAACTTCAGAGTGGGAAAGCGCTTCGCCCTGGGGTTTTCCGGGCGAGTTTTATAAGGGCTTTATAGGGATTCTGTCAGGGCCATTGTTTGAGATGTACAGTCACTCCTATGTGCATGAATGCCTACCACCATCCTTAAGAGAAGCTGATATTTCCTTTAATCTAAAGAAGGGGAATATTCCTGCGGATTGTGCCTCCTACACGCCCATCTCCCTGTTAAATTCAGACTTCAAGATTCTGTCCAAGATCCTGGCTCTGGGATTGTAAAGGGTGTTGCCCCATATTATTGAAGAGGACCAGACGGGTTTTATAAGGGGCTGTGGGTCCTCTAATAATATTAGAAGGTTGCTGAATGTGGTCCACGTTTGTCAGCAACGATCGATTCAGGGGTTGGTGATTTCCTTAGATGCAGAGAAAGCATTTGACCGGGAGGAATGGCCGTATCTTTTTTATATCTTAGAACAGTTCGGGTTGGGTGGAGTCATGCTAGGTGGGTGGAGGTTTTATATCGCCCCCCTGTGGCGGCGGTCATCACCAATGTGGTGAAGTCTGTGAATTTCACAATTGGTCTGGGTAGTCGGCAAGGCTGCGCCCTCTTGCCGTTGTTGTTTACGTTGGTGATAGAGCCGTTGGGAGAGGTTATTTGTCAGACCGTCCACATAACTGCTCCATAAGTGAGATCGAGGGCACACAAGATTACATTGTACGCAGATGATGTCCTTTTGTTTTTATCGAACCTGATCACCTCCTAACCCATTTCATACAATGTATCAATTCATTTGGGTCTATTTCAGGATATAAGAATAACATTGCAAAATCGGAGGCTGTGCCTTCGGGAACCTTAAGGATGTGCCAGAAGTTGAAGGTGGCTTTAAGTTCCCTTTTAAGCGGTCACGGACAGCATTCAGTAACCTAGACATTTTTATTACCCCCAAGTTTGATCTGTTATTTTGGAATAACTTCGCTCATTTGCGCGACAATATTAGGTGAGATCTCCAGAGATGGGAGGCTCTTCTCATTTCATGGCTGGGCCGAATATCTCTCATTAAGATGAATGTTCTTCTTCGTTTTCTTTATCCCATGTGTATTCTCCCTATAATGTTTCCCAGGTCAATACTGCGGAAGCTTATGGGGTGGTTTGATTCCTTTGTCTGGCATCGTGGGCGGCCCCTCATCAAACTTACTAAATTGCAATTGCAGCTGGATATTGAGGCCTCCCAAGCAAAGTGCCCTCTTATTAACCTATTGTTCATGGATAAGATGAGGACAGTTATAGACCACTGCCGGAACCCCATTGTCATTAGGACAGTCAGGGTATGGAGGGTTGTTTATACAAGACTTCGCCACTTACACCTATAGTTGGCATGCCAGGGTTCGGACCAGGGATGATGGACTCAGAGTTCAAAAAATGGGCAGGGAGAGGAGTTTCTAGTTTGGGAGACTTGTTTGAGGACGAGGTTATAATGCCTTTTCAGCAACTGAGCCGCAAATACGGGTTTCTTTTTCAGGTTAGGGATTTCATCCAGAAGAAGTCTACCCTTCTCACTAAGCCCTATTAGCCCGATACAGAGAGGATGTTGCTACCTCCACAAACACCCTTTCGGTCATTGCCCTCTATTGCCTGCTGAGTGACAGGGCCTGGCAGGATATTAGCCAGTTATGTGAGGTCTGGGAGCAAGAGCTGGGAGTGGAGATCTCTTCTGAAACATGGGAGAACATACGGGAGAATACTCAAAAGATCCTATTTGTAACAGGACATTCGCAATACAGTTAAAAGTTTAGCAGAGGGCTCATCAGGCACTAGACCGTCTGGTGAAGCTTTAAAAAGGGGCATCTTCAGTTTGCCCCAAATGTAAAATAAGTGTAGGTACTCTTACCCATTGCTTCTGAACATGCCACAGTCTCCGTGTTTTTTGGAGCATTGTGGCGGGAGAGGTAGGGCGCGTATTGAGGACTCAAGTCAAAGTAGACCCGATATCTCTCCTCTTGGGTCTACCGAATTTGCCATCTTTAGACGGGCATGGGAAGAAATTATTTAATATTCCTGCACACTGTGTGGGGAAGAATATTCAGATGAATTGGGTGTCTGAGAACCCGCCGGACTTGCTGGGATGGCAGAAATTAATTATGGAGCACATTCCCTTGGACTTTTTCACAACCATGGTGCCCAACACAACACACAATTTTATAAGACATGGCAGCCCTACTTCAGTTATTTGGAAATAGATTTATCAGTTATCCTAACTATGGCGTTTGTTTAACCAGGATGATTAGATTTGTCAAGCCCTGGGCCCTGGATGGGGTCTCCCGAGTTAATACAGTTATGTATACAATGCTCCCGTTCCTTTGTGTGGGAGCCTTGCACCGAGAATAGCTGTTCTGTAATTTGTGGGGGGGGGGGGGGGGGGGGGATTGTTCTCCTTTTCTTGCTTTTCTTTCTTTTTTTGCGGGGGTTGCTTCGCACAGTGTTAGGATTTGCTTTGCATTATAGAGTAGATTAGTAAATAGTAGTTGTATTATAATTTGCGTCTTTTTTCTTTTTATTGTACTGATATTTGTGTTCGATTATTTTTTCAATAATTTTACATGTTTGTAAAGTTTAAAAATTTGCTAATAGATGCATTAACAAAAAAATCGGATTTTAACCATTTAATGGAGGGATAAGGCGATTTTCTCTCTCTTTGTCTTGTTCTCTCTCCATATCCCTCTTTCCATTTCTCTGTCTCCCTCTCTACCTATCTATATATATTCCTTTCCCTCTTCAAACCTCTCTCTGTCTCTGTCTCTCTCTCTCTCTCTCTCTCGCTCACAGAGCTTTGTGAATCCTGAGAAGTCTCGTTTTGAAAAATTGATAGCAGCAAGTTTCTTTGATCTCTTTTCATGTCAGAGTTTGATAGATTCAGGAAGTGAAAGGGGGAAAGGCAAATAAATGCAAATTTCAGGTTAAAATCAGATCAGCCATGATCTTATTGAAGGGAAAATCATGACTGTAGAGCGAAATGGATGACTTCCTCTCCTTGTTCGTCTGTTCATGTTGTACCTAGTGCAAAGGACAACATGCTGAAATCCACGCAAAATAACTAATTGAAGAAATTTGAAATTTCTGGATATTGTATTGATCTTCATACAGAAACATTGTATCACTTGGAATGACGTTTAACTCGAATTTTGTAACTTGAAAAGCAATGATAGTTAAACATTCAACACACATAAAATATTTAACGGTAACGGAAAACAATGCTATCCTTTGCAGTATCGAGAACATAAAGTCAAAATCATTTCCCCATGCGTTTTTTGTTTTGAGAATTTTCCAACAGCCATCAATTCATTGTGATTGTCAAGTGACTGTGCATATGGCTTAAAGTGGAGAACTCGCGAGTTGTCATACACAGTTACTCCGAGATTGCTTCATGGTGACATAATCACCCAATTTATAGTGAGCATTTACCACAATATTGCCGCATGGTTTTGACCACTGATAATTATGTCTGCAGGAAGTGTGTTTGGCTACAAATGCTATCAGATGACATAGATCAGTTGGAGTGGCAGTTCGAGGCAATGAAGAATTAACAGGAGACTGAGGATGTGAGGAATGGCAGTTTCAGTATGTAGGAAAAATGCAGAGAGTCGTGTGGATGGGTTACCTCTAGAAAATGTTGGAGTAGTAGGCAGCGAGCATCGGTGCCTCCTGTGGCGATCCCCATTTCAAATAAGTATGCAGTTTAGGAAAATGTAAGGGGTGATGGACTGTCACGATGACGTAGCACTGACAGTCAACCGAGACTGATTCGATTGCAATGAACGGTATGCCAGTTTCCAAGTAATTGTGGCAAGGGACTTATTAATCAGGGGCAGAAAATGACAGTTTTGCAGCCGATAGCAAGGCATCAGAATGCGTAATGCCTCCTTGGAGCCAGGGTCCACAATCCCTCAGACATGGTGCAAAACATTTTCACAGCGGAGAGGGAACAGCGGGAGGTCGCTATAAACGGCAACATGGAAGCGAACGGAACGCCATTCTGGAGGGAGAATTTAAGGAACCTCGGAAAAAGTTTAAAAAGTAAATTCACAAGAGGAGGAACATCTGAATTACTTCCGGTTTCACATGCTAGTGACAGAATGAATGGAAGGATAGAGCAGAAGAATGCATGACTGAGGAGTTGTTGCAGAGGGCAGGGTTTCGTATTTTTTGATCAAAAGGATCACTCTGGGGAAGAATGACCTTTATAAAAGGACGGTATTTAAAAAGAGACAATATTCTGGTGAGGAAGTGCTGCTCCTGAGGCGTTATTCTAGTCAGGAGGTGGGGCAATTCGATGGTACCAAAAGAGATAGTGAGCAAAGATAAGTCTGAGGCTGGTGCAGTTGAGAACACGAGCAACTTTAATATTAAAATCAGACGAAAGCAAGGACGATAACGAGCGAAGAGTGATAAATTAAGCTTCAATTGTTCCAACGCAGGAGGCCTGAAAGTTAAGTTAGATGAACTGAGATCAAGATTGAGAGTATGGGACAGGAATATCAATGTGGACCAGTGAATGGCTGTACTGGTAGCTTCATCTTCTGTGGTGTGGATGCGAGGGGAAGGACAGGAGGAGTGAGAAGAGGAGCCGAGAAGCGTTTATTGTTAAGGAAAATATTACAGCTGTATTTGGGGGGGATATTCTGACGAACAAGCAATGACTGTCTTTGGGTGGAACTGAGAAATAAGAATGGGATTGTCTTCTTCTTATGATGGTACTTTATACCTATAATGAGAAACGAGAAATTGAGAATTGATATTTTTTTCAGGAGATATCAGATATCTATAAAATAATAGCATCGTAATGGGATACTTTAACTTTCCAAACATGAACAATGAAGTCTACTGTGTGTAGGTCTTAGATAGTGATGCATTTGCTAAGACAATTCAAGAAACGTTTTTTATTCAGTACGTGAAATAACCTACTAGGGAAGGAACAATAGTTGACCCAGTGTTGGGAAATAAGGCAGGGCAAGTGATTGAGGCATCAATAGGAAGCACTTTGGAACTGGTAATCATAACTCTGTTGGATTTTAAATAGCTTTGGAAAACTATGTGGTGTGGTGCTGGAAAAGCGCAGCAGATCAGTCAGCATCGGAAGCGTTCAATATTGAAGGTTTTGGACCTAAATCCTTCATCAATCCTGAAGAATGGCTCATGGCCAAAACATAGATTATCCTCCTTTCCGATGCTGCCTGGCTAGTTGCGATTTTCCTGTGGCAGACGTTTCGACTCTGACTATCCAATATCTTCAGTCCTCAGTTTCATCGAGATGCGAAATTATCGACCTGATTTAAAGCAATGGAAACAGAATTATGGCCGATTTTAATGGTTTTAGGCAAGAATAATCAAAAACCGATTAGAAGAGGTTATTCCCAGTAAAGGGCGTTAGAAAAGTGGATGACAAACAAAAAACGAGGTAAATTGAATCCATGTTCCTAATAATGCGAAGGGCAAGGCTGGTACGCATAGGGAGCACTGGATGACTGGAAAATTGATGCTCAAATGAAGAAAAAGAAGAAAGTATATGGAAGGTACTGACAACTGATATCGAGTGAACCCTTTGAGTAGTGTACGCTCGGTCGGACTATACTGAAGAGAGAAATGAGGGGACAAAAGGGGACATGGAATAGCTTAGACCAATACGCTTAAGGAGAATCCAAAAAGACTGTGCAAATTAATTAAGGCGAAATGAGTATGTAGCGAGAGAATAGGGCGACTTCAAGATCAACTCGACTGTCTAGGTGTGGAATTGTCGGAGATGCGAGAGATACTGAATGAGTATTTCATCTCATTACTTACTTGGAAAACGACAGAGGCATAGAGTCCCAGAGGAATGCAGTATTGAAACAGACACCTCTGTCCTACTGTCCATGCTAAACAGGTATCCTGAAAACCTCTATTCCCATTTCCCAGCATATGGCCAAAGTCCCTCTAACCCTTTCTTTATCATATAACAATCTGGATGCCTTGTGAACGTTGTGGTTGTTACAGACTCCACCACTTCTCTGGCAGATCATTCTATCCATGCAATACCTTCTGAGTGAAAATGTTGCTCCTCCAGTCTCTTTTAAATCTTCCCCCTTTCAGGTTAAACTGATGCCATCTGGTTTTGAACTCCCCGAATCCAGGAAAAAGGCCTAGTCTGTTCACCCTTCACCCTGTTCTCCCTTTATGGTTTTATAAACATCTATAAGGTCACACCTCAGCCTCTGGTGCTCCAGGGAAGATAGCCCTCAGCCTCTCCCAAGATAACACACGCTCTAACCCTGGCGACATACTGATGATTTATTTTTGAACCCTTTCAAGATTCAAAGCATCTTTCCTCGAATTGCATACAGCATTCCATATGTGCTCTCAATAATGCCCTCTCCATCTGCATAATGGCATCACAACCTCGATAATCAGTACACTAACCCATAAAAGCAAACAAACCAAAGGCCTTCTTCACAATCCTACCATGGAATTCATTTTCAAGGAACTGTGAAACTGTAATCCAAGGTCTCTTTGTTGTGCAGCACTCCCCAAAATCGTGCGGTTAATAACTTACCTTTCCAAAATGCAGCACCTCACATTTAACCAAAATAAACTCTGTCAGCCGTGCCTCGGTTCATTGGGCCAGCAGACTAAACTGCGCTTATACGCTAAGGTAAACTTCTTCAGTGTACACAACACTTCCAATTTTGATGGCAATTGCAATTTAAATATCCACATCTCCCATACTTACATCCATTTATTTTTACAAATGACCAAAAGTGTTGGATCCGGCGAAAATTCTTATGGTGTACCGCTTGTCACAGATCTCTCGGCTGAAAAGCAAACGTCCACCACCACCCTGTTTCTTGTACCTTCGAGTAGTTCTGCATCCAACCGGCTGTTCTATCTGTTTTACGTGTGATCTAACAATGCTAATACTTTACCGGGAGGAACCTCGTCGAACGTGTTAGTGAAATCCAGAAAGATCGCATTCGCTTCTCTTCCCACATCAATCTTCTTCGTTACTTACTCAAAAAACTTAATCAATTCGTGAGACACGTTATCCCACGCAGAAAGTCATGTTCACCCTCCCTCGTCAGTCTCTACCTTTCTAAATAAAATGTAAATCCTGTCCCTCGGGATTCCCGAGAACAAATTATCTACCACCAATGACTGGCTCACTGGTATATATTTTCCTGGTTTTTCCTTATCATCTTTCTTAAATAGTAGTATCACATTTAGCGATCTGCGACCTTTTGGCACCACATCTGTGGCTATCAATAATATAAATAACTCACTAATGGACAGAGCAATCTCTTCCCGAAATTCTGACAGTGTTTAAGCATATCAGGTCGAGAGGAATTATCCACTTCCATGCCTTTTGAGATATCCAACACCTCTTCCTCTGTGATGTAGACATTTTTCAAGACGGCGCTATTCATTTCCCCTCGTTCTTTCTCTGCCCTTTCCTTCTCCACGGTAAACACTAATTCAAAATGTTCGTTTACTTCCTCCCCCGTCTCCTATTTTTCCACACGTTGGCAGCTTTTCTGATGTTTAAGGAGTTCTGTTCTTTCCCTTACTAATCTTTCGTACTTAAACATTTGCAGCATCTCTTTGGATTCCACATAACAGTGAATTCTGTTTAGCCAGAATTGCCAAACCTATCTCATGCCCCCTTGTTCCCCTCCTGATTTCCATCTTAAGTATACTCCGGTTGTCTTTATACTCTTCGAGGGATTAACTCGATCGATGTTGTCCATACCTGAAATATGTATTCTTCTGTTTCTCGAACAAAACCACAATTTCTCTCGTCGTCCAGCATTCCCTGCACATATCAGTCTTGCATTTCACACTAACAGGAGCACACTGTCTCTGGAATCCCATTTTTGAAAGCTTCTAATTTTCCGGTCATTCCTTTACCTGCGAATATCGACGTCAATCAACTTTCGACTCTTCTTGACAAACCTCATTGAAATTGGCCTTCCTACAATATAGAACATTAACGTTTAGATCCGGTCTGTCCTTCTCCATCACGATTTTAAAAGTAAGCGAATGATGGTCACTTTTCCCAAAGTACTGCTCCAGTGACACCTCAGACACCTGCATTGCATTATTTCCAAGTCTTTAGTCACGTTTTGCATCTTCTCTAGTATGTACATCCACATTCTGAATATGAACATTTTCATGAACGCACTTAACTAAATTCTGGAAATCCACGCCCTTAACACGGTGGCTGTCCCAATCTAGTTTGAAAAGTCAAAATCCACTACCATAACCACCCTGTTATTCTTACAGAAAACCGATTTCTTACTGAATGTTGATGTATCTGTTGTACAGTCCAAACAAGATGATTGCCCCTTCCTTATTTCTCAAATTTTCCCTGAAATAAACCCTGGATATTTTCCGGGGAATATCTTCCAGAAGCACTGCGTAAATGTTATCTTTAATCAAAAAACTCCACTCCCCGTCTCTCTTGCCCACCTTAAAATCATTTTGAGAGGATATGTACTTTGGAATATTAAGCTGCCAGTCCTGTCCATTCCTGTAACCGTGATAGCTCAGCCTCCTGTTCCCAGTCATGCTCTAAGTTCATCTGCCTTACCAATTAGGCTTCTTGCATTAAAGTGAATTCGGTTTATTCACCAGTCCTATCTCATTCTCTGCTTGTTCATGCCTACTCTGACTGTTTGACATGCTCCTTATCCGAGCTGAACCGGTTTCAGATTTATTTCTTTCCTCACTATCTCCATGCCCTCGGCCACACTCAAACCTTGTCTGTTTAAATCCTCGTGAGCAGTTCCAGCAAATGGCCTTCAACAAGGCGTTCTGCCTGCTTCTGCATAGTAGTTTTGGTTATAAATGTTAAAATACGTGGAATCCATACAAGATAGCTGTTGGATGCAAAACTGGCTTCTGAGTGGCGGGCAGAGCGTAATGTTGAAGGATTGGCTTATGGACTAAGACTTGTGATACGTGGTGTGTCGCAATGCTTCATGCAGCGTCCAGTATTTTCTGTCATCGAAATAAATGTTTTAAATGTGCATATAGCAGAATTCATTATTGGGTTTACAGGTGGCACCAAAATTGCTGATGTCGTGGAGAGTGAAGTAGGTTATTTCACAGCATAATGCGACCCTGATCAGATGGGCCAATGGGCCGCGAAGCGGGATGGAAATTAATTTACACAAATATACCTTCATACATTTTGGAAAGGCAAATCAGGGCTGGACATTTGTATATAATGGTGAAGTCCTCGGGAGATATCAGAGTTCAGTTTCATACTTCCTCGTAGGTTGAGTTACAAGTTGACAGGGTAGTGAAGAATGCGTTTGTTTGACGTTGAGTTACAGTTTGACAGGGTAGTGAAGAATGCGTTTGTTTGGCTTGCCTTCATTGGTCAGTGCATTGATTTATGGCTTTGGGATGTCATGATACAGCTGTACAGGACATTGGTTTTGACATTTTCGGAAAATGAGTTCAATGCTTGTCTCCCTGCTTTTGGAAAAAAAATTGTTAACCTTAAACGAATGTCGCAAACATTGACACGGATGTTGCTGGGATTGAAAGTTTAGAGCTCCGGGGAGAGGGTGAATAGTGCAGGATTAGTTTCCCTCGGACTTCGACACCATATGGGTGACCTTATCGAGGTTTCTAAAATCAGGATGTGCATGTCTATGTTAAATTGTCGAGGTCTTTTTTTTCGGGTAGAGGAGGCCAAAACTAGAGTTCATTGGTTAAAGCTGAGAGCGGAGACATTTAATAGGTACGTTAGGCCCAACCTTTTTCACCCAAAGGGTGGTATAAATATGAAATTAGCTGCCAGAGGAAGTTGTGGAGGCTGGTACAATTACCACATTTAAAAAGTGTCTCGATTGTTGTATGAGTAATAAGGGTGAAGAAGAATATGGTCCAAATGTTGAAATCTTAATCTAGATCAATTTACCATATCTGCATGGAATAGATTTGGGCTTACATGTTTGTTTCCTGATGTGCAGCACTATGACTTTAATTTAGACGAAACTATGACAAGCCTTCACTCAATTGCTTGCGAACATTGGACTTCCTCTCACGGGATAACTCTGATACTGTGTCACTGAATGCATTCAAAACAGAAGTCAATATATTTTGAATTCTGTGAGAAGAAAGAAATATGTGGATGATGCAAAATGTCGATGTTGAAATACCAGATCAGGAATTGGTATGCTTATTAGTGGAGAATGTTTGAGGGGTTGAGTGATCCACTACTGTCCCTATTTCCTGTTCCATGTTTTCTTAATTAAAGGTTTTTCAGATGAATCTTGCAGGAAGTCATGTTGAATTTATCTCTTTGGAATTCTGTGGAACATGCTGAAGTTGACATGAATTTAGGAAACCTCATCATAATATCATCTGGTGATAAACTGCCATAAAGAATTTACACTAAAATCTCGAGCCCAAAGATACCTGACACAACAGGGATAGCATGAGTGAATTGAAAACAAGTCTGACATGAGAGAATTGAAATGAATCATTTGGAGGCAAAACAGTATGTACAATCTGGAAGTCCTTCAAAGAGGATATTTTTTCAGCTCAACAAAAGAACTTGGAAAGGGAGAGCTACAAATCTGGCAATCACCAGATGGCAAAAAGAATGACAAAGTAAAATATAAAAAGAAAGTAATGCAGAAAATACAACGCTGTTTGCAGTAGGGAATGGAACTGAATGAAGAAAAGAAGTGCCAATCTTCAAATGTTTCACTAACCCCAAAATAATAATATGACAGGACAGAATCAGACATCTGAATAAACACTATTAAATGTTATTGAAGGACAACAGGAAATGTCGCGATTCAAGTTGAAGGGGAAAGCCAACACTTGTAATGAGTGAAGGGAGAATACTGATTTTTTGGCACATATCGTTGGTGGATGCAGTGAAGACACACTTTGATACTGATTGACAATTAAAGACAAGGCTTTGCTAATTTTCAAACCAGACCAGTTGACACGGATCATTGAGACCATTGCCCTCAACAATGAACGAGCAAACGACTGTCACTTTTGTCGAATTAAAACGCATTCAGTTCATCAGATGACCTTTTTGTCAGCAAAAAATTGCCTCCTGTCTGTTATTATTCATGTTTACAGCACGCTCGTGTGTAGCAGACTGCGAACCTAGTTGATCCTAAATTATTTCTCAACGCAATTCCTCATACGTTTAGATGTCGCTCCAGCTGTTTATGATGAAGCAAGGAGATGTATCCTACCAGACCGTGCTTGTGAAACTCGAAATACTTTTGCTGAGATCAGACGTTATTCTGCAATTTCAGAGCATTTTCTGGATAACCCAGAATGTGTGACGAATTACATTGACAAGCAATTTGGGATTCAAATATATGAAACGAAAAGGACAGCGCCAGAATTGTCATTGAATTGGCTAAAAGAACAGAAAAAAAGCCATGATCATCTAAAGAAACAGAAAGTGCTGCACAAGCTCAATAGGTGTGCTGTAACTGTGGTAGAAAATAATTGAATGTTTCTAATATAAGGTGAAAACGTGATGGCGTTTATGCAAAAACGGTGATGCGCATTCTTAAAAATATAGAAGCTAACTGAAAGGTTATTGTGTGCATGAACTTAGAGCTCGAAGGTGACATAAACAAAGGGCAAAAGAAATGATAATAGTTGTAGCTAAGGGAGGACTACTGATAGAGCTTTGGTGTTAATAGCTGATTCTTCACACCTCTTCATCCCTCCCACAGCACCATTAACATTCCACTCGTCCTCACATTTCACAGCTGGCATCTTCTTTTGAATCATTAAAATTCATCATTCCCATTACCTCCAACTGGATGCTACCAGTGCTCACATATTCCCACCCACTTCTTTGTACAAAACTTTCACTCTTGGACATTCTGATCCAATCATCTTCCAACTAACATATCCTACAATACACATGGCATCGTCCTCTGTAATCGCAGAAGGTGCAACATTTATTAATATATCTCCATGCTCCTTAATATCCAAGGCTCCAGGCAAACCTTCCAAGGAAACGAGTGAATTACCTTTACTTCACGGGAACCAGGCAACTGTTTTCACCTGTTTACAATGACGTCTGTGTATCACTGGCAAGATAAAACAGAGAGCAAAAACAAACTAAATGGATCAGCTGGTTGTAGCTACAAAAGGATCTACCAGTCCATTGATTAAGGTACACCAGAGCAGGCAGTGCCAGGCGTTCATGCATGTATTATGTAAGGACAAATATTACTGACCGTAATATTTTTTTTAAAAAGTATTCGCTATGTCGGAATCATTAGCCCACGAAAGTTTCTCTGCAATTTAATACATCGTGCCTGATTCAATGCTCAAAGCCACAGTGTTCCAATAACGTGTAACAATATTGGCCAGCAGAAATCCGTCAATGCTTAATTTAAATACTCCAGAAAACTGAAATTCCTTTTCCAGCCGTAGTATTAATTTCCAAAGGTTCATGACCATTGAAGGGAGCAAATGATAGGTCTCATTTTGTCCCAAAGTCGCATCTCCCTTATTTGCAAATTGTGTGTCAGATTCGAAACTCCACAACTGGGGGTGGGGGTGGTGAAAGAGAACACATCACCTGCACTGACCCTGTCGATTGCTTTAAGTATTTTGTCAGATTCAATCAGATCACCTCTCATTCAGTATTTCGAGTTTCACAACAGATAATCGAAGTCCAGTTTCGTTACCTTTCCAAAATGTACACTAGCGCCAACCCGGGAACAAATTTCTGCTTTCTTTCTACTACTGAGACCTGTTGTTTGTTTGGTTCCTCATACTTTTGTGTAATATTTTATATCGACCACATTTTGTGTGCTTTAACTGCGATTGCCCACTTTGTTCTTTTCACTATTCTGCATGCCAAAGTGCCAACGTTATATATCTTTTTCCTTGTTAACATTTTCATCGTCAGCCTTCACACAGAACACCGATGACAGGAATTTATATTCCTTAAGGGAATGTGAGGCAGTATTGTATTTTGGATCCAATTGTGTTTTGCTTCATCTTTGTTGAAAGTGAAGTGGAGAGATGTGGGACGAAGCAAAGATGAAAACACAGCTATGTTGAGAGACCAGAAAGTAGCTTTATTGCCAAATAAAGGTTAACAATCCTGCAGAGTTATAGGGCAGAGTGAGGATCTGCATTTAGTACAATGATGTTTCAGGCCAGTTGGGAAAAGGAATGGTGGAATCGAAACGAAACTCTGCAATGGAGTGCTAAGTTGTTGGTATACTCTATGCTTTGAATGTCACAGTGCAACGAGAATGGAGGGACAAATTATCTGTTTGAGAATGATACAGGCTCAAAGGCTTCTCACGTTTGTGTTCGATGTTTGGGTTTGATACAAGACAAACGGAAGAGAGGAATTATATATGGCGATACTGGAGAGAAGGAACTCTGCACATTTGAGTTAGTTTCAATTGATGAAGGCTAATGAATGGAGACATTGTCATTTTGTCAGGAAAGATACAGGGATGTGAACAGATATCTGTCTGGATATTGTGCATCAATGGGATCGGTTGCAGAGTTACATTGGCAGGGAGCTTGAAACACCTCAACTCTTTCCTGACTGAACAGTCATAACAAATTCCACCATTGCTTTTCCAGAACTTAACCATCGTTGCACCATAATAAAATGATCGTTCTCAAAGTGTTTCCTGGTATTATGCTTCTTTCAGTAGTATGTTACGATATGAGAACAAAAACAAAACTCCTGGGACAATACGAACATATTCTTAACATGAAGGAGAAATATTTTATGCAAGTTTATAAATGAAAGGAAGGTTTGCAGATCCCATAAAAATTGACTTTAATAAGGCATTTGATAAGGCTCCCCATGGTAAACAAATGGAGAAAGTGAAGTTGCACGCTGTGCAGGGCGTTCTTGATAAGTGGATAAAGAACTGGTTGAACAACTGGAAACAGAGAGTAGTAGTTGAAGGGGATTTCTCGAAAGTGAGACAGGTGACCAGTGTTGTTCCACAGTAATCAGTGCTTGGGCCACTATTGTTTGTGATATACATAAATGATCTGGAAGAGAGCTTTGTTAGTCTCCTCAGTAAGTTTGCATAAGATGCAAAGATTGGTAGGGCAGCAGAACGAATTGGGAGTGTCCAGGAATACAGGAGAATATCGATAGACTGGAGAGATGGGCGCAGAAATGGCAGATGGAGTTCAATCTGGGCAAATGCGAGGCGATGCATTTTGAAGGTTTAATTCTGGAGCGAATTATACTGTAAACAGAGGAGTCTTGGGAAAAGTTTCAAAATTACTTACCTGTAGCGGGCAGCGGAAGTGAGGTTGGAGCGCATAGCTGGGCGGGAAGGTAAGTGATTAGTATTTGAGTGGGTGTGTTCTAGACCCCAGGTCCTACTTTCGTAGGGCCTCCCTCCCACCCTCCTCCTCTAACCTAACTTTAAAGTCCACAGGTTATTGACTCAGTGTTCTTGTTTTTGGAGACAGTGTACAGTCATGGCAGCACAGGCGGTGGAATGTTCCTCCTGCAGGATGTTTGAGGTAGGGGTGACCACCGATACTCCTGCCGACTTCGTGTGCAGGAAATGCAGTCAGATCCTGATCCTCACCGAACGAGTTAGGGAACTGGAACTGGAACTGGATGAGCTGAGGATTATTCGAGAGGCTGAGAGGGTGATCGATAGAAGCTACAGGGACATAGTTACGCCAGAGAACAGAGGTAGCTGGGTAACAGTTAGAGGTGGGAAGGGGAAGAAACAGGCAGTGCAGGGTTCCCCTGTAGTCGTTCCCCTAAAAAATAAGTATGCAGCTTTGGAATCTGTTGGGGGGGACAGCCTTGCAGGTGTAAGCTGCAGTGAAGGGGTCTGTGGCTCTGAGATTCAGAAGGGAAAGGGGGAGAAGAAGAGAGCGCTAGTTATAGGGGACTCTCTAGTTAGAGGGACGGACAGGCGGTTCTGTGGACATGGGCGAGACTCTCGGATGGTTTGTTGCCTCCCGGGTGCTAGGGTCCGAGACGTCTCGGACCGTGTCTTCAGAATCCTTAAGGGGGAGGGTGTGCAGCCAGAAGTCGTGGTACACATTGGCACCAACGACATAGGTAGGAAGAGGGGCGGGGAGGTCATTCAAGAGCTCAAGGAGTTAGGCTGGAAGCTAAAAGCTAGGACAGACAGAGTCGTCATCTCTGGGTTGTTGCCGGTGCCACGTGACAGAGAGGCAAAGAATAGGGAGAGAGTGCAGTTGAACACGTGGCTGCAAGGATGGTGTAGGAGGGAGGGCTTCAGATATTTGGACAATTGGACTGCATTCTGGGGAAGGTGGGACCTGTATAAACAGGACGGGTTGCACCTGAACCAGAAGGGCACCAATATCCTGGGGGGTAGGTTTGCTAGCACTCTTCGGGGGGGTTTAAACTAATTTGGCAGGGGGATGGGATCCGGACTTGTAGTCCAGCAAGTAAGCTAGCTGTGTGTCAGGATGTCCAAGACTGTAGGGAGGCTGTGGAGAAGGTAGCACTGACAGGGACTACTTACGGACACAGAGATGGGCTCAAGTGCGTATACTTCAATGCAAGGAGTATCAGAAATAAGGTGGGTGAACTTAAGGCATGGATCGGTACCTGGGACTACGATGTTGTAGCCATCACGGAAACATGGATAGATGAGGGACAGGAATGGCTGTTGGAGGTTCCTGGTTACAGATGTTTCAGTAAGATCAGGGAGGGTGGTAAAAAAGGAGGGGGGGTGGCATTGCTAATTAGAAATGGTATAACGGCTGCAGAAAGGAAGTTTGAGGGAGATCTGCCTCTGGAGGTAGTATGGGCTGAAGTCAGAAATAGGAAAGGTGCAGTCACCTTGTTGGGTGTTTATTATAGGCCCCCCAATAGCAGCAGAGATGTGGAGAAACAGATTGGGAAACAGATTTTGGAAAGGTGCAGAAGCCACAGGGTCGTAGTCATGGGCGACTTCAACTTCCCAAATATTGATTGGAAGCTCTTTAGATCAAGGAGATAGGATGGGGCGGTGTTTGTGCAGTGTGTCCAGGAAGCTTTTCTAACGCAGTATGTAGATTGTCCAACCAGAGGGGAGGCCATATTGGATTTGGTACTCGGTAACGAACCGGGACAAGTGGTGGGCTTGTTAGTGGGTGAACATTTTGGTGATGGCGACCACAATTCTGTCACTTTCACCTTGGTTATGGAGAGGGATAGGTGCACACAACAAGGAAGTTTTTACAATTGGGGGAAGGGAAATTACGATGCTGTAAGACAGGATTTGAGGAGCATACGTTGGGAGCATAGGCTGTCAGGGAAGGATGTGGTGGAAATGTGGGACTTTTTCAAGGAGCAGATACGACGTGTCCTTGATATGTATGTACCGATCAGGCAGGAAAGAAATGGTCGTGTGAGGGAGCCTTGGTTGACGAGGGAGGTTGAATGTCTAGTAAAGAGGAAGAAGGAGGCTTACATAAGGTTGAGGAAACAAGGTTCAGACAGAGCAGTGGAGGGATACAGGATAGCCAGAAGGGACCTGAAGAAAGGGATTAGGAGAGCTAAGAGAGGGCATGAAAAATCCCTGGCGGATAGGATCAAGGATAACCCCAAGGCATTCTATGCGTATGTGAGAAACCTGAGAATGACGAGAACGAGGGTAGGTCCGATCAAGGACAGTGGTGGGAGACTGTGTATTGAGTCGGAAGAGATAGGAGAGGTCTTGAACAAGTACTTCTCTTCAGTATTTACGAACGAGAGGGACTGTATTGTTGAAGAGGAGAGTGTGAAACGGACTGATAAGCTAGAAGAGATATCTGTTAGGAAGGAAGATGTGTTGGACATTTTGAACAACTTGAGGATAGACAAGTCCCCCGGGCCTGACGGGATATATCCTAGGATTATGTGGGAAGCAAGAGAGGAAATTGCAGTACCGTTGGCAATGATCTTCTCGTCTTCACTGGCAACGGGGGTGGTACCAGGGGACTGGAGAGTAGCGAATGTTGTGCCCCTGTTCAAAAAAGGGAATAGGGATAACCCCGGGAATTACAGGCCAGTTAGTCTTACTTCTGTGGTAGGCAAAGTAATGGAAAGGGTACTGAGGGATAGGATTTACGAGTATCTGGAACGGCACTGCTTGATTAGGGACAGCCAGCACGGATTTGTGAAGGGTAGGTCTTGCCTTACAAGTCTTATTGAATTCTTCGAGGAGGTGACCAAGCATGTGGATGAGGGTAGAGCAGTGGATGTAGTGTACATGGATTTTAGTAAGGCATTTGATAAGGTTCCCCATGGTAGGCTTATGCGGAAAGTCAGGAGGCATGGGATAGAGGGAAATTTGGCCAATTGGATAGAAAACTGGCTAACCGGTCGAAGTCAGAGAGTGGTAGTAGATGGTAAATATTCAGCATGGAGTCCAGTTACAAGTGGAGTTCCGCAGGGATCAGTTCTGGGTCCTCTGCTGTTTGTAATTTTTATTAATGACTTAGATGAGGGAGTCGAAGGGTGGGTCAGCAAATTTGCAGATGATACAAAGATAGGTGGAGTTGTGGACAGTGAGGAGGGCTGTTGTCGGCTGCAGAGGGACTTAGATATGATGCAGAGCTGGGCTGAGGAGTGGCAGATGGAGTTCAACCCTGCCAAGTGTGAAGTTGTCCATTTTGGAAGAACAAATAAGAATGCGGAATACAGGGTTAATGGTAGGGCTCTTGGTCAGGTGGAGGAACAGAGGGATCTTGGGGTCTATGTACATAGATCTTTGAAGGTTGCCACTCAGGTGGATAGAGTTTGTAAGAAGGCCTATGGAGTATTATCGTTCATTAGCAGAGGGATTGAATTCAAGAGTCGTGAGGTGATGTTGCAGCTGTACAGGACTTTGGTTAGGCCACATTTGGAGTACTGTGTGCAGTTCTGGTCGCCTCACTTTAGGAAAGATGTGGAAGCTTTGGAGAGGGTGCAGAGAAGATTTACCAGGATGTTGCCTGGAATGGAGAGTAGGTCATACGAGGATAGGTTGAGAGTTCTCGGCCATTTCTCGTTGTAGCGGCGAAGGATGAGGGGTGACTTGATAGAGGTTTATAAGATGATCAGAGGAATAGATAGAGTAGACAGTCAGAAACTTTTTCCCCGGGTACAACAGAGTGTTACAAGGGGACATAAATTTAAGGTGAAGGGTGGAAGGTATAGGGGAGATGTCAGGGGTGGGTTCTTCACCCAGAGAGTGGTGGGGGCATGGAATGCGCTGCCCGTGGGAGTGGTAGAGTCAGAATCATTGGCGACCTTTAAGCGGCATTTGGATAGGTACATGGATGGGTGCTTAATCTAGGATAGAAGTTCGGCACAACATCGTGGGCCGAAGGGCCTGTTCTGTGCTGTATTGTTCTATGTTCTATGTTCTATGTTCTATGTTCTATAAGTTGATGAGCAGAGATATCTGGGATTTCAGTTGTCTAAAGGTGACTGCACAAGTGGATAGCGTGGTCAAGAACCCATAAGCTATGCTTGCCTTCAACGGACGTGATTTTGAGTATAAGAGATGGCAGGTCATGTTAATATTGTTCATGAACTTGGCACGGACGCATTTGGAATGCTGTGTACAGTCCTTGCCGCCATGTTACCAAAATGTTGTGGACGCTTTGGAGAGGGTGCAGAGAAGTTTTCCGAGGATGTCGTCTGGTATGGAAGGTGCACAGGCTTGGACAGACGAAGGGCATGTTCCTGGACTGTAAATTTGCTTTGTTCTTTGGTATTTGTTCTTTGTTCTCTGCCGAGTCTACCTGTGACTCCATTTCAGAGAGCCATGCACATGAATTCCAAGATCTCTCTGTTCCTCTACTCTGCTTCAGGCCCTAAAATTCACTATGAAAAGCCTACCTTCATTTGGCTTTTCAAAAGACAGAACATCACACTTATTTGCATTAAAATCTATATGCCATTCCTCAGACCACTTCCCCAGCTGATGAAGGTCTTACTGAAATTTCTGAGAACCTTTTGCACTGTTTACGATATCTCCTGTTTAGTTTTCTCTGCAATCTTGTTAATCATGCCATTTACATTCTCATCCATAGCATTAGCATAAATAATATACAGCAGTTCACCCAGCACGAATCCCTGAGACTTTCCACTCATCACAAGCCACGAGAAATAATAACAATTATTAAGAATTGGAGCTGGAAAGGAATCCATGGAGCCGATCAAGAGGAATATGATAAAGACCATAGGTAGAGACTTGGCTTTTCTGATCTTTTGCTTTGTTACTTATTACATCCCAGAAGTCTACCTATAGAGCAATGATCAGTTCTAGCTGTGATATCCAATTACTTTTTTTTTGCGCAATGCTTCGAATTCTGACTGCGTGCTCCAAATTAACAGGATCAGGATAGGGATAGCGAAAAATATAATTTCACAAAACAACTTCAAGAGTTCTTATTGTTGAAACACTAATCGACTGTAGTTGAATGAATTGTCTATGGCTATGTCTGCTTTCAATTCAGCAAATGCAACCAGAATTACAGTGAATACTGCCAAAATCATTATCTTAGACAAGATGATATAGTATCAATGCTTTCTACAGAATCAAATCCTTACTGGATGGACAACTGCGATATATTGCTCAATGGCAATACAGATCATAACTGGTGAGTTAACAAAATATCGATGAAACCTCAGAGAGTATAGCATTAAAGAGCGGTTCCACATCTCCCATTGCAGGATAAATCAAATAAAGCACAGTATCCAAGCCTGAATACCCAAAATGAGAGCAATACTTAACACAAGAAGGAGGCTTTTTTCGTAATTTTTATCATTTGCCACATTACAAATGAGTTCATAGCCATACCGAGACGATCTACAACAGTAAGGAAAGAAGGCAGGAGAATGCTTTGAGTTCTGTCCAAGATTTCAAAGCCTCTGTCAATAGAATTGTCAAGTGTTTCATTTCTAGAACGATTTATTTCCTGCCAGGGCCTGTATGCTTTTGGGGCCTCCCTCCTATAGGAAAAATGTTGTGAAATTTGAAAAGTATCATAAAAGGTTTATAATGATGCTGTCAGGTTTGAATTGCTGTAGGGAGAGGGTGAATAGGCTGAGACTGTTTTCCCTGTTTTCCCTGTTCCAATGTGTACGACTAGTCAGTCGTACAAATCAAATAGCTGTTGAATCTTTAGTTTATAACCTGTCACAGGAAAAAAAGGCGCATCCTCTGTCTGCCTGCCTACCTGCCTGCATGTCTGTCTATCCATTTCGACTTGAATAATTCACCCATGCTTTGTCATGTCAAACAAAGACACATGGTAATTACGATATCCCTGGATGTGAAAGCAGAACTCTGATAACAAACACACAGATTTAGAGCCCATTTATCAACCTCTCAGTAGTCGAACCGAACATGATGCCACCCACCACAACAAACCAAGGCACGTCAGAAGCAAGCGTCACAGAACAGCAATACTTCACTGGAGGCTCACTGATGATTCTACCCAGCAAGGCAATGAAATGTTTGAAAGCAAAACCATTAGCACAACGAGCAAACCGACAACCTGCTCCACAAGCGGAGCTGCAAATCTTGTCAAAAAATCTCAACGTGTCCGTGTCTTCAGCAAGTTTTGCTCAGGAATGTTGCACTCAATACCCCCACAAGTATTTGCGCATTCACAGAATATAGGCAGTTATATTTATACAGGCAATCACACCCAGACTTTCATAGTCTGCTGAGGATTTGTATTATTCTCCATGTCCACAAAATAATCTGTCAACTGATGCAAATTTGCAAACAATGTAGGTTTTGTTTTGTTTCTTCCTGATGTTATGTTATTTTAGGCATTTGTGAGCATGTAATCGAAATAAATGTTTATCATTCATCACATTTCGAAAAACAAACTGAAATAAAAGAGGGCCTTTTGTTCAACTGACTGTCGTTGAGCATTTGAATTCACTCTGTGCAAAATGATTCAATACTGCAAACCCTCGATGTGCACTGGGATGCTTCCTGATACTGGCAATGCGTGTCGCTGCAATGGCACGGCATAGAAGATTCACCATTTCCCATCAACCATGTGAATCCTTGCATCAATTGATTCAGGCTGGTACAATGCGTGGTTCGTGCGTTTGTCATTGGGACTTCAGACTGCCAGATGAGGAAATTCCCCCACACTTACCATCTTTGTGCAGTGTATTGGAAAGATGAGCAGATTGACAAAGAAGCGGTATGAAATAACTGCAGCAGTTTTTGGATTAAACTCAGCATATCTGGCAGTACCTGTGGAGAAAGAAACAAAGTTAATGTTTCAAGTCGACTGTGACTGTTCTTCACATCTCACCGGTATAGAAAGGTGTTTTTATGTAATGTTTCTGAAGTAGAGAAGGTGCGAAGAGAACAGGTAATGACGAGGCCTGGTACAAAAACAAACCATTTGTTAATAATGTTGAAAGAGAAATAGGGACGTTTAATGGGCGTTCATTGAGGTGTGAAGGGACAAAATGAATCATGGCTATGGAGTCCAGTGTTGAGTCTTGGAGTCTGCAAAGTGCCGAACAATGAAAATGACATAAACAAAACGGAAGCTCGAGGAAAGGTTTCGAGACTGGGGTGACAGAAGATCATATTGCACAATGGGACAAAAAAATAGAGTTGTTGGGGTTATTGCACAAACGAGACAAAACATTGTTCCACAGTGAATGAAAATGGGCAGTAAAAGGTTCAAATGACGTCAATCACTCTGAAAGAATTAAGAACACTCTGAGGAAAAATAAGCTTCGAAATTAATGACAATGTTCATCGTCTGAAGTTGTGAATCTGAATGCTGAGCAAAGAAGGCTGAACAAGTAGGTGGAAATTGAATCAGAATACTAATGATGTTCAATGTTTGTTTGGAATGTTCAGACACAATTATTTTTCAGTTATTGGGTGTCTTGTTGAAATCCTGTTTGGCGTAGTACAGGAGATGGTGAAATGCCAATTCATCAGACTGTGGCACGTCTTCACAGTTGAATCTGTGATGCTCACAACTTGCATAACTTGATTTTGTATTCCAATGTATATACACCCTGAAGAAGTGACATGCTGGAGTGCTTAAAATGTCACAAGTAAACGTTTATAGGATATTTCAAATGTTCTTAGCATTTCACAAGCAAATATAAGTGTAACTTGAAAGCTAACAATGTGAGCAATTAAATCAGTAAACATATTGTGTTCAAAGGATGTTATCCATTTCCAATTACCTCTCCACTCACCACTGCTAATAGCAGATGGAGACTTCAAGACAAATTGTGTCGATTTGAGTGATATCAAGTCAAAACGTATTCAGATCAGTCGATTACATAGAAAAACGTGTAGAAAGACCAGTATCATTTTCAATTGCAGTATAGGCTTCAGATGTAAATCGCCCTGCTATTCAAATGTTTTGTTCCGTGCCACATCATGTTAACGTGAATCCTTCCAAGAGGTGTTGTGCAATGATCAAATTCATTTGAAACTGCGTTTGGAAACGATAAAAATATATTTAAACACTGAATGGTCTTCCTCTGAGATGTCGGACAGTCAATGAAAGAGAGACAGATGATGAGAAATGATATATCTCCTTGGAGTTCTCGCTCCAGGCAGGTGTCTCCATGTGTTCAGGTGTATTATGTTTTCTCTAATTGTAGAAGCATAAAAATATTCTCAGCATTACTAATGTTATTTCGATGCACAGGCTGGAAACTGATTCGAATTATTTGAGAAGACTCCAATGATACAAAGTTCAGTGAATGCTTCGTCGCTGTAATATTGTCTGAGGCATGGTACTGACGTTGTAGGATCAGATCTCAACTGCCCAAAAGACGTGTCCAAACATGTCGAGCAGTTTAGTTGATATATTCCATTCTTTAAAAATAATAGTTTACGTGATAATGAGTGACATATTGTAAAGCAGGGATATCAAGGGCCCAAAAGTGGTTTCTGATGCAGCTAACATACATCAAATTTCTCCAGTTTAGATCTCAAACAAGGCTAAGTAAACATGACAGAATGAATTACGAAAGGAAAAGACAAAATTTAGGATACCACGTTAAAACATATCGCAGATGGTCGACTTGATAGGAATGAATATTCCACGCAAACGTTGCAACAACCTGTTGTTAAGCTTCGATCGACCCAAATATGCAGAGTTCGTTTTCTCCGTTAAATGTCAAGAATTGAAGACAATGATGAATGACTTCCTTTTTGACACTGACAGTTTTCAGCAAGCCAGCGAGCCTGTGCAGGAACGCTGCCTGCCACTGATTACTGTGTTGAACAGTGTCCATGGTTACACATGACTCATAGAAAAATATGAAAGTGACTGAGACAAGATGCATTATGGTCGCCATGTATCAAACAAAAACGTAGCGAATTTAACAATAATATGATAGCTTGCTATAGAAATAATCTCTGTACATTTTATTTGGACTCTGTCCACCCAATAACCCTCTAACAGTTTGCAACTAATCACTCTTCATTGCTCTCTCTGCGAAGACTTGTATTAACAGAAATCAAATTACCTGCCATTCTCCTTCATCCGATTAAAATTCACATTATTTCCAGAATCTCAGTCTTTAACCATGCGCCACTTTCTTTTCCAAAAGAAGTGCTGTGCATCTGTTAGCCTTGTATTAATCTGATAATGATGGAAAGCTTCCCCTTTCCTCCATAACCTTGCATAAATCTCTCATCATCACACTTTGTAATCATCATTGGGCAGGGGTATCGCTGACCAGGATACTATATATTTAAGTATTACCATTCCTAACTTACCATGTGGGGGTGGAGGGTGGGTACTTTGTTAACTTTCATCATTTCCTGTCAAGATACTGACAGGCATTGTTGGAAACGATACCAGGATTTGCAAATATCAACTATGAAAGGAATATTGGTCGAATTCTGTGTCAATATTGTGTATGGCTTAGAAGAGAATTTGCAGTTGGCAAAGTGAATATGCATCGGCATCCCTTGCGATCGTCGCTGTTTCAGTATCGCAGTTCGGAAATTAATGTCATCAAAAATCTTTGGAGGTAAATTTAGTTCATATTACACATTTTTGGAATTTTGTGGAACTGTCGTGCTCGTTGAAGGTGGTTGATGAGGGGTCAATGAAATGGATATGCTTTGTTTGGCTGGTGTCAGCTTCTGTCATGCTGATGAAGCTGCACTCATCTGAGCCAATGGAAAAGCTTTCATCACATATGGGAGTATTGATGTTTAGTTATAGCGAAAACATTGTGAAGTCAGGAGTTCAATTATGCAATGCTAAATTGCAACTTTCGGGTGTGTTCTGGCAGCAATGGTGTTTATGTGATTGATGCAGTCAGTTTTGGTTAAATACTAAACACTAAGATATGGATAACACATATTTGAGAACTGTTAATAACATTGAACGTGAAGAGGCAATGGTGAGATGTTTTCCTGATGATGATGATGAGTCAGTACTTATTTCCTGTGCTGCTTGGCACTTCAGTTCAAAGCCCCAATGCTGTCAAGGACTTTCTCTGTTTGTCTATGGACTTTTCAGAATCTGAGCAGGTAGGGCTTAACTTTGTAGAATAATAAGCAAACATTGCTCGTTCTCACCTTGTGATGCAAGGTTGGTGTTAATGAACCAGATGATGATAATAACGCCTGTGGCATTTCCCTGCTCTTCTTCAGCCCTGACCAATAACACCAGAGCTCAACTTCCTGTACATTTCCCTATATGCCTCTGCCTGTACTGCCTAATCACCCATCATACATTGTATCAATCCCGAAATAGTTTTACAATTCCCCAACTCTCCATCGGCTGTAAAAATGGCAGTGAACTACATCGCTCACTCGTCAGCCCTTGGTCCAATATCTTGGCTAAATTAACTCAAATGGTCTGCTTTCTCTCACAACCCTGTTTCGAAACTAAATTAAACTCAATGCCGACCTTTATTTGTAATGCGCTGTGACAGCTCAATGACGCTGCTTTCTCAGTAACCATTGCACAATATAAATCTGATTCCCCTCTCTCATCGTTTCCACATATAAATACAGGAGAACCCCTCAGATTCACGCAACCTTGAGAAGCACCTAAGGTCATAACCCATGCTGTATCTCATTCTTTATGCACAATTCTGAGTCGAATGAATGGAAGATTGCCCCTCGTTCTGTTTCAGTCTTATAGCGATTGAACACAGATTCCAATTTCAAACGTTTGGCTAATTGAGGCATATTTTCGTGCATTAATGACCAGATAAATTACATGCAGCATCTTCATACACTTTCAACTGTCGTTTTTTCACGACTATAACAAAATTCTCCGAGACGTTGTTGGTTAGAATTCTCTGCCGATGGAATAGAGGAAAATTATCTGAGGGCAGAATCCCTCTCAGGGCGATTTGACAGAATCAAAGTCAGCCCACTTTACGGTTTCATCATTTAACTGTCCTTTATATTCAATGGAAATGTTAAGGGATGTTTTACTGAGTCCCATTAAGTTAAGTGATTAAACCTATTTTCCTGGTAAATATGGTGGGCTTTCAATGTCATTCATTTGTGAACCTGGTGCTGACAGTTTTTACAACATATAAGGGCTCATTTCCTTTAATGAGCTAATAATTATTTTGATAGAAACGCTTCGCACATTAGAGCAAAAGATGAGGCTTATGCTTTTGCAACATCTTTAGCTAGGAGTACTGTGTGGATGATGTATCTTTGCCTACTCCAATGTTCCCCAGCATTGCAGATACAACTTCAGACAATTCGATTCACTCCACGTGATATCAAGAAGCGATAGGTTTAACTAGATACTGCAAATGCTACAGTCCCTGAAAACATTCCGGAAATCGTAGTGAAGACTAGTGCTCCACAACTTGCTCCTTCCGGAGCATTGCTGTTCCAGCACATGCACTACACTGGTGTCTATCCAACAATGGTCACACATTGCCCATGTATGTCCTGTACACAATAAGCTGGACAAATCAGTCCCATCGTCTCCTCTCGATCATCAATGTAGCAATGGAAGGTGCCACCAACAATGCTACAATAGCACATGCTCAGCAAAAACCTGTTCAGTCATGCTAAGTTTGGTACCCGCTAGGGCCACCCAGCTCCAAATCTCATTCCAGCTTTGATTCAAACATGGACAAAAGATCTGAATTCCAAAGGTGAGGAGAAGGTAACAGTCCTTGACATCGAGGCAGCATCCCACTACATTTGTCATCAATGAGTCCGAACAAAAATTGAATCAATTGCTATCAGGGCAAATCCCAACTAGTTGAAGGCATACTTAGAACATCGGGGAATTCTCGGGGCTGTGGAAGTTCAGTCATCTCAGGTCGAAGGCATTTCTGCAGGATTTCATCAGGCTATTGTCCTTGACCCAACCATCTTCAGCCACTTCATCAATAACCTTCATTCCATGATCAGGTCTGAAGTGGGAATATTCGGGATGATTGCAAAATGGTTTGCTTCATCCGTGACTCCTCACATACTGAAGCATTCTATCTTGAAATGCAACAAGATCTGAAAAAGACACTGGGCTAACCAGTGGGAAATAACATTCGTGGATTAGTGGCGCTGGAAAGCACAGCAGTTCAAGCAACATCCGGGGAGCAGGAAAATCGACGATTTGGGCAAAAGCCCTTTATCAGGAATACAGGCAGAGTGCGTGAAGGGTGGAGTGCGTGAAGGGTGGAGAAATAAATGAGAGGAGGGTGGCCTTCAGGCACTCTTCCTGTTTTCCTGATGAAGGGCGTTTGCACAAAACGTCGATTTTCCCTCTCCTTGGATGCTGCCTGAACTGCTGTGCTTTTCCATCGCCACTAATCGATGAATGTTATTTCCAGCATCTGCAGTCATTGTTTTTACCTAGGAAATAAAACTCGTGTCAAATATATGGCACGCTATGAACAGCACCAAAAAGAGGCAATCTAATCACCAACCATTGACATTCAATGGTGTTGCTGTCACTGTGTCTGCCATCATCAACATCACGGGGGTTGTCATTGACCAGAAACTCAACTGGATTCAACATAGGAACATAGATGCCACAAGAACAGGTCAAAGGCTAAAAATACTGCGGCAAGTAGCTCACTTCCTGACTCCTCAAAATCCACCCAGAATCTAAAGCTGCAGGTCAGGATTATCTTGGAATACCCTCCACTTGCCTTGTTGAGTGCAGCCCCAAAAACACTCAAGAAACATGACATCAACAGAAGCAAAGCAGCCCAATTGATTGGCACTGCATCCGGAAGCATCCACTCACTTTACTGCCGATGCTCAGTAGCAGGAGTGTATACTATTTACAAGATGCACTGTCGGAATTCGCCACACACCTTCAGACATCACTCTCCAAACCCAAAGAAAATTCGATCTGTAAATTTAAGGATATCGGAACAAATTTCAAATTACGTTCAAATTTCCTTCCCAGCCATTCATTGTCCTGACTTGGAAATATATATCCGTTCCTTCACTCTCGTTTGTTCAAAGTGCTGGAATTCCCTCCCTAATGGATTGTGTGTGAACTCCGTGCAAATTAACTGCAGTGTTTCAAGACAAGAGCTCATCAACGACTTCTGAAGGGCAATAGGGATGGGAAAAGTACTGATCAGCCAGCGACACGTATAGGAGCAAAATGGTTGGTTTTTGGGCCTTTCCAATCTTGTCTACGATTTAATGTGATCATTGGTCGTCATCCATCTCCTGCCTCACAAAACCAGGGACCTGGTTTCAATTCTGCATTCGGGTTCTGTCGGTGTTGAGATTACACCTTCTCCTCATGTCTGTATGGTTTTCCACCGCGTGCTCCAACTTCCTCCCACAATTTAGCTGCATTATTCTGGCTAAATTGCTCATAAATTTCAAGGGTGCGGAGGTGAGGTGCATTAATCCTGGGACTTGGAGTCTCACAAGGAATGGGTTGCGTGTGGGTATGGGTGGGGTTCTGTTCGGAAAGTCGACATAGACTTGCTGAACTGAATGGCCTGTTTCCACACTGTCACAATTTTAAAAACAATCTTCCTGTTCCAGCTTTTGTCTATACCCTCTTACTCCTATGTCCAGCAGAATAATATTGAACTAGCTCCTTAAAATATTCAAGGCTTGGCTTCATTCATTCTTTATTTTTCGAAACCGTGAATACAAACGGAATCATTCTAATCTTCCTTCATATATTAGCCCTGCCTTCCCAGTAATCAGAGTGTTGTACAGATAGTTTCGAGAAAGGAAAATAAATGCAAAGTTTTCCAGTCATTCTTCTTAATAGACCATCTTGGAGGCAGGGATTTTGAATGATTAATTTCAAGCGCCAAGATGCAACTATTCCAAAGGAAGATCTAATTGCATGTCAGATATTTCTTTTGCTAGATCTTGCATTTTCTATCTTCAATTTGCTCCCGAATGTCCTTATGGTCTCAGTTTATTTCTGTATTAGTTAATATATCGCACCGTTTTGTAAAATATGCACATTTTCAAAATAAACGTCTATCTGTATCAAAATTCTATCTGTAGCGCACACTTTCTGATCAGGGCCAGCACTTACAGACAAAAATCAAACTTCTTATTTTCATTTGAGACGTAGAAATTGTTCCTTAACGTCAGAGAGCGAAAAAAATTTAATGTAAACCAAAGGAGTCGGACTGGCTGCCTTGAGGCATGATCTGTTGCTTTTTATATAAAGTTACAGAAACAATGAAGGCAAGCGCAGTTTCTGCATATGCATCTCCCTCATTACTTGGCTGTTTAACAAACAGAACTGGACATAAAAAAAAGTGAACTTGCAGTCATTATTTATTTGACGATTGTGTACTGGCTGGCGGTAGCTTACACGGTGGAGTTGTGAGAAATATTTTTATGTTCGAGAAAAAAAATCAGATTGCTAAATCCTTTAACGTTTTCTACATGTTTCATCAATGAAAAAATCATTGACTTGTCTGAGGTTTTGTGAGAAAGGCAGTATCATGATATGTCAACTTTTTTGTGCATGTTTAAACGCAAATTGTGCTCTGTCAGCGAGTCGGAAGAAATTGCATAATCGTCATGTTCAACTTAATTCACTTGTCTCGAGCCTTTTAATCAAACGTTTTCTGTGGTTATGAATCTGAAGAATGATGAAGAAGACAAATTGCAAAGAAAGATGGAAGCAAGTAGATTGTTGGAGAGCGATAGGGACACAGTTTGTGAGTGGGCCTGAAGCTACGAAATGCGGAATAATTCGGACTTACTGACTGAGGCAGATACTTTTGATGACTTTGTGATTGGAAATAGTGAGGTTTGCAAGCAGAATGGGTCATTTTTTTCTGAAAAGATCTGTGATGATCTCACCTGCCCATCCCTGAGAAAATGAATATTGTCCTGTACTAATGTTGCTGTAATTAAGAAATGTGCGAACCAGTTCCGAGGCACAACGTGTTGTGTAGCATTCAGCGAAATAAAGAAAGAGAGACAGATTAAGATCATAGATTTAAAAAGACCACAGATTTAGTAGAGGTGCAAAAGTACAAAGGCCATTTGTTTCTCGGTTGTTAAGTGTCACTTCAATGGCGGCTCAGAGGATGGCACTCCTGCCAAAGAGCACTGAAGACAAGCATTCGACTTCAACCTTGGGAGATTGTCTGTGTGGAGTTTGTGCATTCTCCCCTCTTCACTTGTAATCTTTGGTTCCTCTCACAGTTAAATAAAGTATATATGTATTTGTCATGAGAAATGTAGGCTTGCAGGGATATCAGAGTGTTGGTCGGCGGGTTACTTTCAGACAGTCGTTTGTGGGCTCCATTGGCCGAATGCTCAGCTTCCACATGGTCGGGACTGTATGATGAATGGCAGGCGAGAAGAACAATGAGTAAAAATGGACTGATTATACAGAGCACGTGATATTTTGCTTTGGAGAATTTCGCCAATGTTGCATTATTTCTGGTCACTGCCCTTCCACTGTCATTGGATGTACAATCCAAAAATTTAAGGAAAAATAATTCTTATAATTAGACTTAAATTTTGACAGTCGGTTCCAGAGATAATTCATGTCTTCTGTAAATCATAGAATGGGGAGGAGCTGCTTAACCCAACCTGTCAATAGGGCAACAACTTGAGAATAGATTTTTGCGTAATCATGTCATCTTGATGTCTGATTTTGAATTTGCCTAGAGCATTCTCGAGTCGAGGTTTTTTCGCAATGAAAACAATTCAAAATCTGGAGATATCTCTCTCAAAATTGAATACATTACTAGAATGATAACAACGAAGTTGTCGAGATATTTGCAAGGTAGCGTTATACCATATCCTTCCAAATTGCCTGAATTTATACAAGATTCAACTTAAACATGATCTGAATTCATGGAGGAACGGAACAAAGAATTTGATCAGCTATTATCAGTTCCTTGGCTCCCATATTACTTGACATACGCTCATTAATCACGAGATGGCACAAGATGCTGTACCTCAGATAAAATCTGAATGCATCAGTTAACCACAGAACACCAACTGCAACCTGCTGGCGCCACAACATATCAGACTTTCTGCTAGATTACGAGTTATTTTGCTTTAATGAATCCTGATAGAAATATTTTGAACATTCTGAGCTAAAGACTTAAAGCAGACCACCTGATTTTTTTTTACTCGGAACCATGTATTTAGCCCTCGAAACTAGAAAAAGTATTATACTTTGGGAATTTCTTGGCCGTTTTCCAAGTTCATCTGAATAGTAAAAAGCACGTCATTGAAACAATCTGATTCTCGCATCCATAATATGACCATAGCATTTAACCTCTTGTTTATTGTCTTCTTTGAATTAATTTCAGAATACTTTATCGTAACTTTGCATTATTGTTTGTTCAAACTAACTCGATTGACTTTGAGCTAAACAAACTGTTCAGCGTTCTTATGATTCCCTTTTTAGGTAAAGTGAGGACATATTAAATTTTAACAGGAAAGTGCTTCCATAACTATCGCACTTCATGAAGTTTTCTCTGAAACGGTTCCAGATTTTGAAAGAAGTAAATTTCGCTTTCTATGAGAAGAGCTAACGAAGTAACTGCTGTTATGTAGGACTAGTTTCAATCAGTTTCCTGTTCTGTAGATTTTAAAAATAAACTGCACTGAAATTAGCGGACATTACACACTGAAGTTTCATTTTGTTTGCTGATGTCAGTTTTTACATTAAAAGTAACGCTGCATTAACAATACTTCTGGAGGAGTAATAAAAAAGTAAAAGTATTATTTTTCAAATGACACCATGCTGAAAGTTGACATTCCGTTAAAGCATCCAGGAAAAATGTGAAGTAATTACTGCCAAGTAATATTTGCATAAGGAATACTTCTGATCATTTTAGGAATGTAGCTCTCAAAGTTTTCAAATGGCATCATTGCACGAATGTTTTCAATTTTTTGAGACTCGTTTCAGCAGCAATTTTCTTAATTTCAATAACAAAACCAGTAGAACCATCACTGTATCCCATTCCTTGACCTTTGGGCAGTAAGGGGAATCACTTAGGTAAAAACAATGACGCAGATGCTGGAATTGAGATTCTGGATTCGTGGTGCTGGAAGAGCACAGCAGTTCAGGCAGCATCCAAAGAGCTTCGAAATAGACGTTTCGGGCAAAAGCCCTTCCTCGTCGATTTTGAAGCTCCTTGGATGCTGCCTGAACTGCTGTGGTCTTCCAGCACCACTACTCCAGAAAGGGGAATCACTTACCCATCACAGAAGCTTTCTTCTCTGAGCTCTTTGTTTTTAGCCTAAAGCTGATTACTGAATATGAATCTCTGTACTCTCAACAACAAGTCGACTTTTTCTGCACAGCGACTGAGTTTCTCCGACTTCCAGATTTGCAGAATCGACAGTTTTTGGCTTCTGGTAAAATGACAGCACCAGATAAATCTGTGGAAAAAATCATCAAAAATTGTTGATAGAATGATTCATCCACTCAGGTGTTCCTTTCGAAACCTTGCAGTTCTTTTGCAGTATTCACTCAAGTGTTAGATATTCAGTTTGTAATGCATTACCTGGAACTATAGATTGGATTTTGCTGTGCATGAAATTCTGCTACACTCACTCAGTGCTTTTCTGAGCCTCTCCATTTTAAGATAATTTAAATCATTAAGCGCTTTCATTTCAAACCAATGAACTGTGTAGTCTGGAACTAAAAGGAAATAATACGCAAGGGAACACGAACAGAGGGAAGATCGCATACAAGTCACTGTTATGGAAAACTATCCTCAATTGTCAGTGAATCAATAACTTGAAAATTCCGTCCAGAAGCAGTTGCATGTGCAGCAACAAGACATAAATTTCAAAAGTTCCACTAATGAACTCATTTGCAGTTTCTCAAAGGCAAATAATTCTGCATACTTTTTGATCATAACAATGTCTCACACACTCCCCAAGAGCGAAGTCAAATTTCAAATCAATTGACAGCTCTTCAAACTTCCCTAGATGAAGGGATTCCATTTCTTTGATTGCATTTAAAACCTATATGTATTTATTTATGTGTGGCGTCTTGGTATGACAATACAGTTCGAATTTTACCAGCTTAACCCGTTGACAGAAATACAAAGCTGTAAAAATGTTCTAAATGTATTCGTTGGATTAGGCAACAGCACTTCAATGATAAAAGAAATAAAATTTCCATCATATTTGGAGTCATAGAGTCAAAATAACATACAGCATGGAAACAGACCTTTCATTTCAACTCGTCCATGCCAACCAGATATCCAAACCTTATCTAGTCCTATTTGCCAGCACTTGGCACATGTCCCTCGAAGCATTTTATATTCATTTATCTATCCAGAAAACTTTTAATGCTGTAATTTCATCAGCCTCCTCCACTTCCACGGGCAGTTAATTCCATACAGGCATGACCAACTGAGTGAAGATGTTACCCATTAGGTCCCATTTTAATATTTGGCCCCATATGCGCTAATTCTATGTCCTTGTTCTGGACTCACCACAAGAGGGAAAAGCCCTTGTGTATTTTGCTGACGCTTGTCAAAAATGATTTTATAAACCCCTTTTATGATCTTATACACCTCAGCCTCCAACCCGCCAGGGAAAAGCACCCCAGGTTATGCAACTTCTCCCGAAAGCTCAAATTCTCCAAATCTGGTAGCATACTTGTAAAACCTTTCTTTACCCTTATCTATTATAATCCAGCGTATTATGTTGAAGAAATTTTACACTGCGCTGATTGACAAAGAATTTTGATTTCAAGAGAGAAGATGAGAAACGTACTAAGTGAAGATAAATAAAAACCTAGCATGCGATGCAAATGAATTGAGCAGACTTAGCAAGACGACAGACGTTTTAATTCTTTGCGACTCTTCCTTTAACTAAATCACTCCAAATAGAGCCTTATCTGCAAATCTCATGAAACTATATTATAAGGAAGATAGAGAACAAATTTTAAGGTCCAATGCAAAACATGCATTTCAATAATGGCTAAGGTGGCACAAGACTTTTTTTTTCTGTCCTGAAAGCTGCCCATTTTAAAACAATGTCGCTTCTGACACTCTGGTTTAAATCAATTCACGTTGTAACTTTGGTGGATATCAGTTTTCAAAGATTACATTGTATTGACATAACGGATATAATTCATATTTTAACTACAAGTCAAGATATTTTGCAAGTGGCAATGTAAGTTGTTTGTTGTCTGGTGTTTCTCGGAATGTCAGTGGCTCATCGAAAAATATTTTTCCATGGGCCTTAGAATTTTTTTTTGAATTATGTTCAAGTTAGCGATACCTACCAGGAAAATAAATACCCCAAATAATGCTTATCCAAGCTTTGAAGCATTAATCCAGTTTTGGCAGTTTCGCTCCAGAGCAGCCATGATCATCTTGAGACCATTTCTAGGTTTAGGAATTTGAAACGCTCTTGCGACTGACTAAATCAAAGTGCATGTTATGTCCATTGCATTGTAAAGGGTAAATTCACAAAGTTAGCTTTCTTGTGAATGTATATCTTTCTATGCAAAGGCTATCTTGAAGATTTCTGATTTGAATCACGAATGTATTTGGCAGCAACCATTGGCATCGATGATTTCTTCCGTCCACAGAATACTATGAAGAGGGAATCTATAGTGATGTGAACTAAAGACCAAATGAATGTTTATTTCCGGATTTAATGTTTGTGTTGGACTGTTCTGCTATCTATTTTGTAGCTTACTTATATATATTTTTTGTTCCATAGAGACGCCTGAACGCTGTGTCACAAAGAAATTCAAGATTTCTGGGAAGACTGACATTCTGAGATTCGTATTGATGAGATCAAGGATGTGGTAGGAATGCTTTTCGTGTTTCATTTCGTGGAAATGTTGATAATTAATAATGGCCAGGAAGTGAAACCATAGCGCTCTCGTAATATCCAGCCTAATCATAAGACCAGTCAATCATTTATTCTCAATTTATTTCGATTTATGTTTTGCAATTTCGCCAGTTCATTGGTTTGTTGCATTTCGGTGGAATTCTGATTAACAGTACAGTGAAAGATGGAGAATTGAATATGCAAGATAAGAGAAGCAGTTAAGCAAGCAGTTTAAATCGCTGTTTTGAGATTGTATCTTGATACAGGTTGTGGTTTCTGATAGTGTCACTGGTCGATGGTGGTCAATGCCACATGTTCCTACACTCGTATTGAACACAAACCGGAAGTAAACGTTTCATGATTGTCCAAAACGATGTGTCATTCACAAAAAGTAACAAACTTAGAATGAGAGGCTAATCGGAAGGAGGAAATGACTGTCTGTGATCACATTTAATAACGAAAGAATAAATCAATATTATTAAACCTCGTCACTAAATGTGAAATTATTTCAGGTTAACTGTTCTTGACTAACGTAAATTTATTCATTGCCTTCCATGGAAGTTTATAGGACCGTTTTATCAAGAAGAATAACATCCTATTTCAATGGTATGCATCAGTCCTTAACATTTATGGAACGCTTGAATAGACTGGATCTTTGTGAAACAGTGTGTAACAGCATTGAACAAAATAATTTGAATCCAGGTGTCATCTTCATTTATGTTGAGTGGATCCTGCATTTAGGTGAAAAGAAAACGCTTGTTTCCAGCACAAATAGTTTGACTTCAAGAGAACTTAAAGTTATTTAAATGAATTTCTTTCTGCTCTTTTGACTAAGTTACATAAATTGTTATCGATAATCTTTGGAATATTTTGCTTTGGAATAATACCAAACTTTAATTATTTTAAGCTGGCTTTCTCTCCCACTTACTTCGGCGATCTATAAATTTGAAGCAGAAATAAGGAACATTAGGATGGAAGGCAATATGTTTTCCATTGTTAATCAAAGAATGTGCGTGCAAATGTCTCAGGACAATCAAAGAGGAAAACCAAATATTATATTTTAGTGTTATAGCATATATATTGAAAAATATAGCGTTTATTTTCCTCTCTGATTGCCCTGAGAAATATGATCGACTTTTAACTGCATTTTGAAATGGCCTCACAAAATGTTCAGTTGCACCAAATCCTCGAAAGTTCTCAGCTGAAACCAGACAGGCAAGTGTCATTAAATAAGACGGAGGAAACGGAAACAGCAAACCCCTCTCCGTCGAACATGCATAGCCGAGTGTCTGACGATTAGAGCTAGATTGAAGAAACTGATACACAGTTGAGTGAGAGATGAACCTGACATTGTCATATGCACAGAATCAATTTCCCAAACACCCCCATTACTACGTCGTAGCTACTTATGTCCCGTTTATATGGCATAGACAGCAGAGTGGGTGACCAGCAGTGGAAAACCAGTCAGGAGCGACATTGACTCTACAGTTCATGAATTCTCATGATATCAGGTCAACAATATGCAGGGGAATAACGTCAGTCCAAACAAACAGTACTCTCCCATGTTCAGCACGAATTGAAAGAAGAACTGGAGTGTAGTAACATATAGAACAGGTGGTGGGGTGACCGATAAGAGGAAAAAGATACTTGACCTCATCTTCATTAATATATCTGCTCCTATTGCACCTTGCTATGACAGTGTTGGTAAGAGTGACCAGTGCACAGGCATGTCGTTATAGCACAAAGCATTGCCATAGTGACCATAGCTGCATTTGTGTTGATTACAATTGTCCTCTTGCTAAGTGTGATAGCAAATCAAAACGGAGCATCAAAGCAGCGGCATGTTGAATCATCAGCAGAAAATTGTCCTCCAACGAACTTGCAACCTCATAATTTGGCATAGCCGATCTACAAGAACCATCATCAAAGGGGTTCGGCACTTGTTCAATTACACATGCATGAAGGAATATTCGGAGTAGCGCAGGGTGTTTTTATGTTTCCTATTTACTCTTTAATACCAAACCGTTTTTTATTATATAACAGATATTTATGTATCTGGAAATTGATGTTTTGTACCTAAGATGCTGAGAGAATATGGCGACTTGTAAACTTGTAATTATACACATACACGCACATGTGAAACTAAAGCAATTTCAGTTCAATTAAATGCATTTCGTTTGCAGGATTACTAACTGGGTCAGATTTCAGCCCTTGGTGATTTTCTGTGGAGAGTTTGCAAGTTATCCTTGTGTTACTGTAGGTTCCCCAACATTCCATAGATGTGAAGATTCGTTGATTTGCCACGGCGAAATGTGCCACTTGGTGTCTACAGATGTGTATGCTGTGGGATTCGCTGTGGCAAAACCCCACAGCAGGATTACAAAGGTGTGGTAAACAGTGGACTGGCCTCTTACTGAACGGTCAGGATTGTGTCATTGTGTGAAGCGCCTCGTGCATGACTACAATTAGCCTCCTACAGATTATTCTTGATTTCCCTGTATCAGTCAACTCTGACAGTCCTCCAGCAGATTGACACCATCCAGGACAATACAGGTCACTTTATCAGCAAAAAAGTTACAACGATTCACTGCTTTCTTTCATGATACTCAGTAATTACAATATACAAACCGCATGTAACAAATTCATTAAGAGTCTTTAAATAGTAAATTCCTTCCTATGTCGACGTCAATGGAGGATGACAATGGCATCAGCTGCACGTACACGTCACCGACTGCAATTCCCCTTCTATGGCACTCATCGTCGAATACTATAAATAATTCACCATTGCTCTGATGTGGAAGAGGGAAAATCCTGGAGCATGCTCCTTAAAGACATTGTGGTGTATCTTCACCAAATGGAATGCAACAATTGAAGAAAGTTGTTCACCACCACTTTCTTCACCGCAACGAGAGATGAGAAATAAATGCCAGTGACGACCACATCCTATGAATGAAAAAAAGCGACAGGAGACAGAGGATAATGAAAAGGCTATGGCCTCTGATAATGTCACGACACTCAGAGAGAATAATGGAGGTCGATAATTTCTAAGCTCCAAGTCAAACTGATCCAGTACAACTAAAACATCTGTATCTACTCGGAAAACTCATCATTTGCAGGGTTATGTCATGCACAGAAAAGGCAGAACAAATCAATCCTCAAATTACTGCTTGATCATTCCACCCCAGATGATCTGAAGTGAAAAAAAAGACATCAGCAGTGTTGTCAAATAAGATTTGCCTCGGAATAATTTGCTTATTGAGAGTCAGTTTCGGTTTAGCCAGGCGGAGTCAGCTCTAGACCTTATCACAACGTTACCCCAAATTTGGGATTAAAATCTGAGTACCAGAGATAAGGTGGAATTGACTGCCCGGCATGTCAAGGAAGTATTTGAAGGATGGAGGGTGGCGTCGTGTAGCCCTCGCAAAATTGATCCCAGTGGACGTCATGCTGAGAGTGAACAGGGTGACGAAAATGATCGTGATTCATGCAGTGACTATATCATCATGCATAAATGTCAAAACATGCAAACTCAAAAATTAAAACAGAAAACTTGAAAACTTTTCCCTCAAACTAGATTAATCCCAAAAGTTAAATAGTCACACAACACAGAAAATACACTATGGCCCACTGCGTTGGCACTTCGCTATCTCCAGTAATCCCTCTTCTAAGCACTTGGCTCTTTCTTTTCAGATGTCAGTTGTTCACAAGTGGAGTCCTAGAGGTATCAGGATTTGTACGACAACGATTCATTTTATATATCAACGAAACGGACGAATGCATTGATGGGGCATTTTTATTGAGTTTGCATGTGACACAATGATTGCTGGGGGGACAGGTAGATTTGAAAAACTGAGAAGGCATCAGAACGACTTGAACAGGATGGGAGAGTGCGCAAACAAGCAGCAGATGGAGTGCAATGTGAAAAACTGAATTTATGCATTTTGGTAGGAAGAATAGAGTAGTCGGCCATTTTCCAAATGGGGAAATTCTTCCGAAATACAAAGTACAACGAATCCTCGTTATCGATTGTCTAATGATTTGATGCAGGTTTGGTTGGCATTTAGGAAGTCAAACGTAACGTTATCATTCATTTTTGAAGATTTGGAATACAGGAGTACTGATGTACCTCTGAGGTTGTCTGAGACTGTGATCAGGCATGCATTCGAACGTTTTCACCTCCGCTACTGTACCAGTCTCAAAAGTGTCTGATTGGCACTCACTGCTGCTCAGAAAGGTACAGTGCAAGGGGAAAATGATTAAGGTAATGTTATGCAGTGGTAGCTGCATGAGAATCAAGCAATGAAGGAATGGCGATGAAGCACAGAGACTGTGCAAAAGATCTTCAGCAGCAAATGATTAGGAAAATGACTTCGACTGGGGAGATTGAATTCTGCAGTAAATCTAAGGAACTGGCTTGTGGATTAATTAGCTGAAAGAGTAATGCCTTGATGATTTCAACGTGCAGCAGTTTATTGAACGGGAATATTTTGCAGTTGAGTGGAGGCAGCAAGGTAAAATAAACCAACTGTACATGGATAATTATTAACCAAGATAACAGCCATTCACAGAAGTAAACGAATGAAATAAAAGGGGAAGTCTTAATTGATAAAGCAAATAAAGTGTTCGTGAACTGGAAAGAAAAGTTACTTCAGGTTTCAGAAACAGATTCTACATTGTTAAAATGTGGGAATGTTCATGGAGATACTACATTGTTGCCTGTGTCCAAAAACCAAGCCATTACCATTACATTTTCATGCACACTGTCTCTTTTGTACAATAGCACTGGTTTCCCTTTCAGCCTCCATGATATGTTTTCACAGTTTCCCTCTGCCTCTCTCCACCTCTTTTTTCATTGCTTAGCTTTCTCGAACTCAGCTCTCTCATTTCCATATGATTTTCAGACCTCCCAGTGCCCATCGCGACCTATGTCTTTCTCTCTCCTACTCTCGCTCTCCCCCTCGCTCTCTCATCCCCTTTATCTCTCATTCTGTCGCTTTCTGTCTCGTACACTTTCTATATTAAACAAGCACGCATTCTTAGAGCAGACAGTTCATTCCGTCCAAATTTCTATGTATGGGAATATTACAATATGGCAGCCAGAAGTGCCCAAGAATAGAATTGTTTTTTTCATCTGGATAAGGTCTGACTACGAGCACCAGCACGTCACTTCTTTTAAATTAGAAGAACCACGTTCGAGGCAACTGACCTTACTGGCTTCCTATGGAGTATTAACTGGGACCCTTCCACGCATTGCCAAAGAAACAGTGAAGAGTGAGGGTTCTTGGGGTGAAATGCCATTTAAAGTACGTTTGAACCGGGAGGCTCTGAAACGAAATCCAATTTGTTCAATGGTGTGTCATGATGTCACTGAATGGTTTAATGAGAAAATTCCTATGACAATGCAAAGAGGCATTTCTAAACCAGCAGGTCGTACTTCCCTGATCCCTGGAATGGTAGGCCTAACATATGAGGAACAGCTGAGGATCTTGGGATTGTATTCATTGGAGTTTAGAAGATTAAGGGGAAACTGAAGAGAGACGTACAAGATAATACATGGCTTGGAAAGGGTGGATGCTAGGAAATTGTTTCCGTTCGGTGAGGAGACTAGGACCCGTGGACACAGCCTTAGAATTAGAGGGGGTAAATTCAGAACAGAAATGCGGAGACATTTCAAAAGCCAGAGAGTGGTGCGCCTGTGGAATTCATTGCCGCAGAGTGCAGTGGAGGCCGGGACGCGAAATGTCTTCAAGGCAGAGATTGATAGATTCTTGTTGTCTCGGGGAATTAAGGGCTACGGGGAGAAAGCGGGTAGGTGGAGTTGAAGTGCCCAGCAGCCATGATTGAATGGCGGAGTGGACTCGAAGGGGCGAATGGCCTTACTTCCACTCCTGTGTCTTATGGTCTTATGGTCTTATGGTCTTATGGAAGTCCCATCAGCTCCAGCAGTATATAGTGGCATCTATGAATAGCTTGATTGAAAAATTAAAATGAAAATGTAAAATGCTCCGCACTGGTGGTACCAAAGGTGTGGGTTCAAATCGATTCAAATCCTCGGTTCAAATCCCACCTGCCGGGTGTGTAATGATGTCTCTGCAGATTTAAACAAATTAATTTAAACAGGTATCTCTGAACCAGCAGGATCGAGTGTAAAACATACCTGCTCCTGGTGTGTGCAATGGCATAACGAAATAGGCTGTTGAGAAAACAAAGAAAAAAGATGTAAAAGATTTTGAAGTACAGTGATAGTGTGCCTTTCTCTGGGCTGTCGATGCCTGGATTCACGCTCCATCTGCTCCACTGGTGTGTACTGTCATCTCTGAACTTAATTAAATAAAACAATGTGAAGCGAGATTTGCTTATGGGAAAAGATAACTGTTCAGTTGGCTGTAAAAGCACCTTCGGTTAGGAATGGTACAGCTTCGGATTACTCTGAAGCTGCAGTGCTCAGTGACTTGCCTTGAACGTTACCGACGGCCTTTTTATTATTTACAATAATCTGTATGAGGATTTGTATCAATGCTGGGACCTTTGTTGTTTGATATGTAGTTTAACGACTTGAACGTGAATGCAGAAGCACTGCTTAGAATGTTTTTGGATGACTCGACAATTGGTGGTATTGTTGGTAGTGAGCAGGTTTTTTCTCTGAACAGAGTGTGATATTGATCATCTGTTCAATTGGGCAGAGCACTGGCAGATAGAATTTAGTTCTGTATAACATGAAGTGACGCACCTAGGGAGATTCTGCAATGGAAAGACACCTAAGACGAATCGTACAACCTTGGGTAAAACTGAAGAACAAAACGAACTTGGTATATACGCTGACAGAAACCTAACGTTGTCTGCAGAGGTGGAGTGGTAAACAAGGCATGTGGGATGTTTGTCCTCATAAGCCAAGGCGTAGAATGTGGAAGAAAATAAGTCTTGCTGCAACTTTAGAAACCAAACAGTTTAGATTACAGAGAGAATATTGTGTACAGTGCTGGTTGCCATACCACATGGATGATGTGACGAGAGTTGAGAGGAGGTCGACGAGATTCGCCAGGATGTTATCTGAGATGAAAATAATAAGGGAAGACCGGACAGCTAGGTTTATTTTCACTGCAGCAGAGGAGGCTGATGGGTTGGGAGTAGATGGGATTGAGGTGCACAAAATTATAAGATGCAGAAGAAGAGGAGATTGTGAGATTTTATTGCCCCTACGGTTCACGTCAATAACAGCGTATGGCACAAATGCAAGGTGTGGAATAAGTGGCTTAAAGTTGGTCTGACGAAAATTTATTTGATACAGGCTGTGTGCAAATATCGAAAATGCTGCCTGTCTAATAACATTTAAGATGCATCTGGTTGAATAATTAATCTGAGGAAACTGTGTCCAGCAGGCTAAGATAAAAGCGAGGGAGAAGGGACTTGGGGGAAGGGGCGTTGGAAATGCGATAGGTGGAAGGAGGTCAAGGTGAGGGTGATAGGCCGGAGTGGGGGTGGGGGCGGAGAAATCAGGAAGAAGATTCAGGTTAGGAAGGCGGTGCTGAGTTCTAGGGATTTGACTGAGACAAGGTGGGGTGAGGAGAAGTGAGGAAACTGGAGAAATCTGAGTTCATCCCTTGTAGTTGGAGGGTTCCTAGGCGGAAGATGAGGCGCTCTTCTTACAACCATCGTGTTGCTATGATCTGGCGATGGAGGAGTCCAAGGACCTGCATGTCCTTGTTGGAGTGGGAGGGTGAGTTGAAGTGTTGAGCCACGGGGTGGTTGGGTTGGTTGGTCCGGGTGTCCCAGAGGTCTTCTCTGAAATGTTCCGCAAGTAGGTGGCCTGTCTCCCCAATATAGAGGAGGCCTCATCGGGTGCAGCGATGCAATAAATAATCTGTGTGGAGGTGCAGGTGAATTTGTGGCGGATATGGAAGGATCCCTTGGGGCCTTGGAGGGACGTAAGGACGGAGGTGTGGGCGCAAGTTTTGCATTTCTTGCAGTTGCAGGGGAAGGTGCCGGGAGTGGAGGTTGGGTTGGTGGGGGGTGTGGACGGACGAGGGAGTCACGGATGGAGTAGTCTTTTCAGAAAGCTGATGGGGAGGGGAGGGAAATATATCCCTGGTGGTGGGGTCCGTTTGGAGGTGGCGGAAATGACGACAGATGATACGATGTATATGGAGGTTGGTGGGGTTGCAGGTGAGGACAAGTGGGGTTCTGTTCTGGTGGCGATTGGAGGGGCGGGGCTCAAGGGCAGAGGAGCAGGAAGTGGAGGAGATGTGGTGGAGGGCCTCGCTAATCACGTCTGGGGGGAAATTGTGGTCTTTGAAGAAGGAGGCCACCTGGGTTGTTACGGTATTGGAACTGGTCCTCCTGGGAGAAGATGAGGCGGAGACAAAGGAATTGGGAATATGGGATGGCGTTTTTACAGGGGACAGGGTGTGATGAGGTGTAGTCCAGGTAGCTGTGGGAGTTGGTCGGTTTATAGTAAATGTCCGTGTTGATTCAGTCACCCGAGATAGAAATGGAAAGGTCTAGGAAGGGGAGGGAGGCGTCTGAGACGGTCCAGGTGAATTTGAGGTCGGGTTGAAAGGTGTTGGTAAAGTTGATGAACTGTTCAACCTCCTTGTGGGAGCACGAGGCAGCGCCGATACAGTCATCGATGTAGCGGAGGAAAAGGTGGGGGGTTGTGCCAGTGTAGCTGCGGAAGATGCACTGTTCCACATATCCTACGAAGAGGCAGGCATAGCTGGGGCCCATGCGGGTGCCCATGGCTACTCAGATGAACTCAGATGTCTCCAGTTTCCTCATTTCCCCTCCCTCCACCTTGTCTCAGTCAAATCCCTCGAACTTCGCACCACATTCCTAACCTGCAATCTTCTTCCTGACCTCTCCACCCCCACCCCACTTCGGCCTATCACCCTCACCTTGACCTCCTTCCACCTATCCCATTTCCAACGCCCCTCCCCCAAGTCCCTCCTCCCTACCTTTTATCTTAGCCTGCTGGACACACTTTCCTCATTCCTGAAGAAGGGCTCATGCACGAAACGTCGATTCTTCTGCTTCTTGGATGCTGCCTGACCTGCTGCGCTTTTCCAGCAACATATTTTCAGCTCTGATCTCCAGCACCTGCAGTCCGCACTTTCTCCCTGAATAATTAACATGTCAGGGCACTGGAGGTTATGCAACAAGTACAGTTCAAAGCGATAAGTGCAGTTTAATGTTTGTCTAGTATCTTTCATAACTTTTTTTTATTTTCAAGATAAATGTTGCGTGTGGCATTCCGGAGACAATTTGATTGGTAGAACAACACAAATTAAAATCCAACATACACAAATTAAAATCCAACTGTCGTTAAATAGAAGTAAACATAAAGGTGGCATTGCAATATAATTGTTCAAAGAAAAACTTAACATAATCGTAGACATAATAAATATTACTGATGGACTTTTCCCATGAACACTCCCCTGGCAAAATACAAATTCAGAACACAAATTGTCTAACATGCAAATTCAGTAGCCCAAGAGGAAAGTGTCATAAAAGAAAATTCTAAAAGTCTCTAGCGACTGGGAGAGATTTGCTGCAGCTTCCAATCCTGCTGAGATACCAGCAGCAGCTGTTGAAACTCAAAACTGGAAGTTAAAACCTCTGGTCTGCTCGAGCTTGTTTCTCTTGTCCCAACTTCAATAAAGAAACACTCAAGGCTTCACAAGTTGTTTATCTGCTTGTCACATGTCCGCAGATCAGAATCTAAAAGAATGCACGAACAAACACAACTCTTAAATTCGTGGTGTCACCATACCTCCCTCCATTTCAAAATGAAATATGAATGCAAAATGATGCCTTCATTTTTTGAAACGCTTGTGTCTTACATTATTAGGTCATAAATTTCACATACACTGCATTAACTCTAAGCCAACAATCATTAAACATTTAGTGCGAACGTTTATTTAAATAGTTTTTATTCCCGTCTCCATCCGTAGTCATCAAAGTCGCAACAATGTGTCAGCAATTATGTTCTCTCGTCCTGCCACGTGTATAGTTTTCGAAATGAAGGGCTATAATAATACACTCCATCGAATAAGTCTGTAATTTTTGTGCTTAAGTGTCTCCATAATCTTTAAGGGGTTCTAATTGGCACCATACAATTGTCTCAGAATATTATTGACAATATAAATTTCGAAAACAAAAATTACAAAGCCAATACAAGCTGAAGCTCTCCCTTCTCAGATCTGGTATAGTTCTGTTCCCGGTTTTTCAATTCTCTGGAAAAATCCCAATGCATTGTTTTTGGCTGCATTGTCTCCTTGCAAGAATACAGCACCGACGGCCATATCACTTTTATAAATACCCATTTTGAACGGTTTCACTTGTACTGGAGCGGGCTTTAACACAGCTTTCAAGCTGTCAATGCCTTCTGAATGTCCTCTTGTCCATTCAAATTTTCTGCACTTATTCAATAAGTAAGTCAATGAGACATTCACACTCCGAACATTTGGTACGCACATCCTATAAAATACGCACTCAAACCTAGAAATCATACGACTGCTTTCTTCAACGATGGCAGAGGAAACTCCCCAATAACCTTGTCTTCATTACTTTTCTTATACCTCTCTACGTTCGTCATTTAAGTCACTTTGAGATTAGAGTTCGAAAAACAAAAGTTAAAACCCTTTTTTCTCTCTTTCTTCACTTTCATTCCTCATTTCCTCTCTCTCTGTCTCTCTGTCTCTCTATCTCTCTCTTTCTACCTTTCTTATGTCAGGGCCTCCATTTCGGTTAAATTTTCATTTGCTTTAAATTGCAATTGAATGGATCCATTTTATTTTCTTTCAATTTTTGTTTTGCCAGTGTTATTCGTTCATTTTCCTTTGCTCCTAATTCAGGTTGCGACACTTACAATTGAACAGTCGCCATTTCTAAAGATATCAGTTGTGTTCTCTGGCAATTGTAGACGTTGCGTGGTTGTCACAATCATCACCCCTTTCCCCACAGACACTGACAAACCCAGTTCCAAGTCGTTTGCCAATTCTGAAAGCTTTGCCTCGCTCACTTTATGCAAAACACCGTAAGTGAACCTCCTCCACCCCTGGGAAACACTTGACGACTGAAAGAGCAATGATTACACAAGGTCTATTTAAACCAACCGAAAGCAACTTCGAAAATGAAAGATGCCAACACGCAAAACTTATTACCTTTCAGTCCAGCAATCCTAAATGGAATCTGGCGTTTGAGATTTTGATCCCGATAGCAGCCCGAATTTGTCATGGACCACACCAAACCCTCTCAAATATACGTGGAGAAGATATTCGATACGTGGATTTTTTACTCATTTTAAATGGATGTTTCAAGCATTCTATATCAAATTCAATTGGTCCATCTAAACGATATTGAGTTTTACAGTACCGTTAAAATGAAAACAAAATAAACGCAAAATAAATAATTCGCTTAACTGTGACTCTATTGAAGATACACTGTCATGCATTTAATGTTTTTATTGTATAGATACCTGCGAAGGAAATGGACCCTCTAAGAACGAAAATGTAGAAATGTATTAGTAGCGACAATGAGTAGGTGTCAAATTAAAATAATTGTAGAACGGAGAATTACAGAATTAGTTAGAAGGCAAGAAATTGGCAGGTTGACAATTGAAAGGGAAACACGTCACTCGTCACAACTTCAGGGTCATCGTTGAATATCAGTGGTGCAAAAATACTTAAAACCAATAATTGGAGAAAATAAAACAAACACACCGTAGATTAGCTTTAAATGCAAATTGCATTTATGGTTTGCAAAAGGCAGACAATGCTTGAGAAACTATTCTTGATTTCATTTTGATGAAGTAATACAGGAAGCTCATGAAGGGAGAATAGATTTGTGTGCTCTGAATTGATTTTACGAAGTGGCTTTCATAGTATAGAAAGGTTCATATTTCAAGGGAAAAGGTCAGATTATCGGAATAAAAATAACCATTCCCCATGGGAAAATAACACACCGATCATAGAAAAGGAAGGCATGCCAATTTTTCAGATTGGTCGAAGTGTTGAGTTTTTTGGTGTACACAAAAGTTAGACTAGCTAGTGTTAAGCAGGTATCTATACAATATAAGCATTAAATGCATGACAGTGCATCTGAAAACATATGTCATCTATATATCTGATCTTATGTCATCTCCTAAACTGATTTTATACCATTAGAATCTGATTGCAATCTGGATGCTTTCCTTTTTAAAAAAAAAATCATTCGTGTTGATCTACTTTCGACACAGATATTTGTCGATTTGAGATGCAGTATAAAAGCTTGAGTCTTGCTGAAAAAGAAAAAGAAAGAAATTGTTCTGCCGCATTTTATTACGCACTGAACAGGTCAGATACAGAAATATGAAATTTCAAGCGATTGCACAAAAGTGGAACTGTAAGAAATGATTTTGACATTTGAGTTTTTTAAAGATGATTGAGATATAGTCTAAGCTTTGCAACTCGCGTTTGCAAATTTGTAGAACTTCTTAAAGTGTCATGATTACGCTCACATTTCTTCACAATCGATTGAGCTATAAACCTGAATTAGTTTTGACTTGCGTGGGGTACGATATATCAATGTACAAAGATAGATTCTTGCAAAGAAGGGACGATATCATGCCGGCATGTCTTTGGTGATTACCCAGGAATATGACAAGAATGTAGATAGTCGTTGTTTTTGAATGGCAATGCATCGGCGGATGAAGTTGAATTTCCAAGAAAGCAGCACATTTTTCACACTCGTAAATAGGCTGTGTATGGTTGATGGGTTCAGATTCGATATACAGGATATTTTTTGTGTCGGCGTAATTACCTAACTTATGGTTTGAAACGAGTGCTTTCAAGCAAGGTGCAGAGAAAGAAAGTGGCACTTTTGAAAACTTGGCAGATGTAGTTCCAAACCAGAATGCATGAACGAGCCCCCTTCAAATCAGGAAAAGTACATTCAGAATACTTTTGTTGAAACAAAGGACGAGAAAGTATGAAGGAGAAAACGAGACAAAAGATGAACTTGGATACAAGCCAAAAACAACCAGTCAGCAAACCTACCAAACAATCCATAAGCTGTTTTCGGGTCACTTGGGCTGCCATACAAAGAATAGAATGAGAAGTCTAAGTTTAGAAAATTTTGCTCAGATTGTAATATTGCGTCTGTAGTTTCCCAGTACATTTATATTAGTAGAGTCAGAGTCGTAGAGTCAGAGAGTCAGACAGCATGGAAACAGACCCTTCATTCCAATCAGTCCACAAGAACATAATCCCAATCTGAACGAGCCGACTTACCCGTGCGCGCCCCGTATCCCTCCAAGCATTTCTTGTTCGTATACGTATCAAAATGCCTTAGAAACATCATTCATCACTTCCTCTTGATTTTCATCACACACGTGAACAAGTCTTCGTGTAAATGAGTTTCTTTTCATATCTTTTTAGTACCTTTAATTTCTCAATTTAAAAAAATGTCCTCTAGTCTGGAAATCCACCTCACAAGGGAAAATACATCTGCTGTTAACCTTATCCATATCCCTCATGTTTTTTGTACACCTCTTTAATTTCACCTTTCAAGCCCTTGAGGGAGAAAAAGGCCCCAGCCTATCCTGCCTCTTCTTCCAACGCAAACATTGCATTCCAGGCAACATCTGGTTGATCTCTTTTGAATCATCCCCAGCATAATTTCTTCTGCAGGGAGATCAGAAGTGGACACATTTATCCTGGTGAAACCTCACCATCGTCATAGTATTCTTAACGAAATGTCCCGTCTCATGTACACAAAGGTCTGAGTAATGAAGGCAAACATGACAAACGTCTTCTTGGCAACCCTATCTATATGTGATGCAGACTTAAAGAATTATGCACCTAAAACCTAACTGTCAGACCTGTATGTGTATGATTCACAGGTTTCGCCTGAAATCCTTTGTTTTAAAAAGGCAAAGCATCATTTACTCTACAGTCATTCGGTAACTGTATTTATAGCCAAAACAAATATTTCTGCAAGGGTCCCCGCCGTTTCCTGCCTAACTTCCCGCAAGGTCCCTGGATAAAATAGATGAAATCCTGTCGATTTATCCAATTTGAAATTATCGAAGACGTCCAAGATTTTCTCTTCTGTTTTGTTAAATATTATTTTGTTGTGTTTCGAGGCTCCATTGATTACGTCTCCGGAAAAAACTGATGACTAACACTCATTTCATATCTGTCTCATCTCCTGAGGTTCCACATAAGGAAGACAGCATTAATGTTTAATGAGCTATACTTTCAGTCGAGCTGTTCTTTTGTTCGTTATGTACTTAAAGAATACCTTTGGATTACACTTAATCTTACTTTCTCACGATATCTCATATATTCTATTTGCCTTCCTGATCTCCCACCTTAGAATGGCCCGTCACTCTTTTCACTGTTCAAAAGGTTCATTAGAAAATGGTTGTTTGTATTAGATATATGTTTTTTTATTATTGACTCAATATGTTTTACATCCATTGTGTTCTCACCTAACGCAGTTATATTTCACTCTAATTGGAGCACAATGACTCTGGACTCTCGCCATCACAGTTTTGAATGTTTCCAATTTATCAGACGTCCCATCGCCAATGAACACTCGCCTCCAATCAATTTTTGAAATCTGAAAACCAAAACATGAAGCTTCCAGACCTGTCCATACATCGCCCAGAATTTTGTCATATGATGTCCCAGTCACCAGCATTACCTGTAAGACGCCTAACATTGAAATAAATTAAAATTAATTATTCAGAGATTGTTTGCAAGAGATTGAGGTTTAGGGTGGAGGTTTACTCGCTGAGCTGTAAGTTTGATATCCAGACGTTTCGTTACCTAGCTCGGTAACATCGTAAGTGACGACCTCCAAGTGAAGCAAAGCTGTTGTCGCCTGCTTTCTATTCATATCTTTCTTCTGGATGGGGTTCCTGGGTTTTGAGGTGATATCATTTCCTGTTCGTTTTCTGAGGGTTTGGTGGATGGCATCTAAATCTATATGTTTGATTTAGACGTTGAGGTTGGAATGCCAGGCCTCTAGGAATTCTCTGGCATGCCTGTGCTTAGTCTGTCCCAGGATAGACGTGTTGTCCCTGTCGAAATTGTGGCTATTTTCATCCGTGTATAAAGCTACGAGAGAAAGAGGATCGGGTGTTTTTGTAGCTAGCTGGTGTTCGTGTATCCTGGTGGCTAATATTCTTCCTGTTTGTCCTATGTAGTGTTTGTGGCAGTCCTTCCATGGAATTTTGTAGATGACGTTGGTTTTGTCCATGGGATATACTGGGTCTTTTAAGTTTGTTAGTTTTTATTTGTGAGTGTTGGTGGGTTTGTGTGCTATTAGGATTCCGAGGGGTCTTAATAGTCTGGCTGTCATTTCTGAAATTTGTTTGATGTATGGTAAGGTGGTTAGGATTTCTGGTTGCGTTTGGTCTGCTTGTCGTGGTTTGTTCTTGAGGAATCCTGCGCACTGTATTTTTTGAGTATCTGTTCTTCTTGAATACGTTGTAGAGGTGTTTCTCCTCTGTTTTGCGTAGTTCGTCTGTGCTGCAGTGTGTGGTGGCTCGTTAGGATATTGTTCTGATACAGCTTCGTTTGTGTGTGTTGGGATGGTTGCTGGTGTAGTCAAGTATTTGGTCAGTCTTTGTCAGTTTTCTGTATACGCAGTTTTGTAGTTCTCTGTTGTCCTTTCTTTCGACTGTGACCAGCAACCATCCCAACACACACAAACGAAGCTGTATCAGAACACTATTCCAACGAGCCACCACACACGGCAGCACAGACGAACTACGCAAAACAGAGGAGAAACACCTATACAACGTATTCAAGAAGAACGGGTACTCAAAAAACACAGTGCGCAGATTCCTCAAGAACAAACCATGACAAGCTGACCAAACACAGCCAGAAACCATAACCACCTTACCATACATCAAACAAATGTCAAAAATGACTGCCAGACTACTAAGACCCCTCGGAATCCTAATAGCACACAAACCCACCAACATTCTCAAACGAAAACTAACAAACTTAAAAGACCCAGTATATCCCATGGACAAAACCAAAGTCATCTACAAAATTCCATGGAAGGACTGCCACAAATACTACATAGGACAAACAGGAAGAAAGGTAGCCACCAGGATACACGAACACCAGCTAGCCACAAAAAGACACGATCCTCTCTCCCTCGTAACCCTTCACACGGATGAAAAAAAACACCATTTCGACAGGGACAACACATCTATCCTGGGACAGGCTAAGCAAAGGCATGCCAGAGAATTCCTCAAGGCCTGGCACTCTAACCTCAACGCCATAAACAAACACATAGATCTAGATGCCATCTATCAACCCCTCAGAAAACGAACAGGAAATGACATCACCACAAACCCCAGGAATCCCATCCAGGAGAAAGATATAAATAGAAAGCAGGACACAACAGCTTCACTTGGAGGTCACAACGAATGGTGTTACCTAGCCAGGTAGTGAAACGCCTGGATATCAAACCTACAGCTCAGCGAGTAAACCAACACCATAAATTATTCAGAGTTTTATTCATTCCTTGACTTGCTCTTCTCTGTGTCTCTGTCATCAATTTATTCTTTCCAGAATCACAACCGTCCTCATCTACGTTTCTATTTAGTCTGCTATTGTGTCTTCCTTCACCCCTTTTCTTTCGTAGTTTGCAGGATCCCTCGATAGACTTGACAAATCTTCCCGCAAGGATATTCATTCCTTTCCAGTACTAATAAACCCATTCTACTTGAGCAGGTCTTTTCTGCCCTAAAAGAGAAGCCAAGGGTCTAAGAACCTAAACCCCTGAACATGACACCCTCTACAGACATTGACTTATCTCCTTTATCCTTTGGTTTTTTTCCCATTGTTTGAGTAAACCAGGGAATCCTACTTATGGCGTGCTGTTTTTTTACCTTCTACCTAACCTGTCACATTCACTCTGTGAAACCTTAAATATGTTATTCTTACAAATACGTGCAATAACTTACGATTTCTCACTCTCCTCTTTTACGATATGCTTCAAACATTTCGAGATCTCCTGATTCCTCACATTAGGAAAACATCCTACGATCCTAAATTCACGGTTATAATCGCAGAATAACCTGTCTGTGCACTTGACGGGATAATCCCTTAATACTGATTGCTTTAAATTTTCTCAAACCCTGCCCAACATAAGAAACATTCATTGTGTCCAAAGTCTGACTGTCTCATCAATTTTTCTATTGGAGACCATAACTAAGAATGTGATTGTGAGGGGAACAATCACAAAAGACTTCTAAAGTGACTTCTTACCTTTCGTGACAGTCACCCATCTCTCTGAGTATCCTGTGCTTTAATCACTTCTCCAAATCAATTAGCCTGACATCTCTGTGTCTCTTGTATGAGCTGAACGTTATTAAGTCTAAAAAGAAGCAATTTGAAATGACACCTTAAACACAAAATAAACGGCTTTTCCGCACCAAAGAGTTAACATCGGGCATGCAGAAATTAAGAACTTTAAAAAATCAAGCGTTGGAATCTTAAATAAACTCAACCACCGAGTTAAAGGATTGAGTAAAACTTGCTCCTGCTCAAATGTTCCAGCAGACAGCTTTCAAACTTCTGATTTAAAAAGCAACTCACTGCAGATTTGCCAAAGCGTCGGCCTCTCCAAAAACTCAATAAACATTACACCACGTAAAACAAACTCGCCTCCACAATTTAAAGCAAATATCTTTAGCGATGATTAAATCAACATAAATTCTATGCATATAATTTTCCAGAAAAACAAACGAGCCGTCCACGTACAGATCTCTCCAAAATGTCTGACTTGAACGTCGATGCTCCAAATATAGTACAAGGGTAACAGTATTCAAATCCATAAATTATGGTAAAAGGTCTGTGTGTGCTCTTTTAAGATTAGATGGATTTGTAGTGATCTCTTATACATATTAGATTGATGAATATTTGTAAGCAGCAGATTTGACTTCGCTATATCAGTTCGTTTTCAGAACACATGTATAAGCTAGCAATAGTTTAAATTAGGCACAGGCCATACTAAAGTGAATTTGGAAACAATTGTCACACACATTGTGCATTAACTTTCAAACGGTGGCGGTTCCTGGGAAGTTCAAATCGATGAATGTGTGTTATCGAAGTTGTCAAGGTGCATAGAATTAAGGTCTTAAACGTTTTTTTGGCGTGGGACGTTGTTTGCGATCTAAATGAACAAAAGTCTTGTCTGTCCAATCTGAGATGTTGCTTCCGTTTCCTCGGACATGCGATAGCTAGCGTTATTCTCTCGGTGGCGTGAAATGCTGTTATATGAACCTATTCTTCTCTACAGAAGTGTACCAAGACAGAAAAATATACACTGATTTCTGATTGTGCTGCACTGTGTAATTTTCTACGGGAAATCCATTAAGTATAGTTTAGTTTCGAATTATAGAAAGGACATGGCTTCACGTTATCTCCTGAGATAAAAAGCTGAAAACTTTCAATTGAATTTCACTTCTGTCTTACGCAATTGAATTCGCCCGTATGACTGCGATAAGTGAGGGAAGAAGTTATGCATGGAAAACATGCTGGCAGGATTTCTTTTGTCTTGTATAATTCGTATGAAGCATATTGGGGAAACCAGACAAAGATTAGCATATTCTGACCATCACACAAATCAGGGACATAGTATGTGAGATTCAACCTCACTGTTACTTGAAACTTTTGCGTTGTTTTCAGGCTATTGAATTTAATGTTAACCATTCAATTGTTTTGCAAGTGTGTTCTTGGACTCTGTAAGGTATGAAAATCACTTCTCGAAATCCCAATGTTATGTCACTTGTGCCCATATTTTTCGACAATATGAAAGGGAGTGAAGCTATTTCATGTGTGTTGTTGACGATTTTGAACTGTTCCCACAACGTTGACGACGTTTGAATGAATGCATATCAATAACTATTGTAAATCATTGACACAAATTTGATTTTGTAGACGAATACCATTTTCAGCTCTCCTAATGCTTCCATACAAGAGCTTTTGAGGCATTTGCAATACTCAGGCAATGAATGAAATGACGCTGTTTTTACAAACTTTAGGACATTGAAAACATCTAATGTGAGGTCTGTCTTAAACGACAGATATGTGTTAGTAAGGGATTGCGTTAAGAATGATCTACGTAATGATGCCAAGCAATCTTGGGACTCTCGCCCTTGCTTGCTAATTCAAGATATGCCAGTGAAAATCGTCGATGTGTCTCAGGCCACTGACAATGGGCAATGCGGCTAATTGCAGTAACATTTTCGGGTGACATCTTAAAAGATTGTTTAAAAGACATTGTAAAAATAATTTTCAATATCGGCCCGAGATAGTGGTATCACAGTAAGGACAAAAATTATTGATCTGTACCTTCAACATTGGGAAATCAGGGATCATCCACTGCACAATGTAAAATCCCCTGCCTTCTTCAAATGATAAAGCCAATTGCATTCATAATCTGTATAATAATTATTTCAACTCTCGCTGGAATATCCAATGCTATGGTATCAAGATCTGCTAATTTTATTTTTCAATCATTGTTTTTTCTTACTGCATCGAGCTTCCAAGTCTATACAGATATATATATATACTTATTTCTGTCTTTCATGAACAATGAAGAACTGAAGACGATGATGCAGCTGATTGCTAAAAACCGCGACACTAATTCAATGACTTTCTATCCCTCTTCTTTGTTATGTGATGAATTCAGAGCCACGTTGCTCTACTGTCTTGAAGTACAAGGTCATTCGTTACCATGGGTTCAACCGAGGCTTGCCAATTCCCCTCGATTCATTTGCCATCCGGACATGATTTGTGCAGTCCCCTATGTAACGTAGATTGTAGCAGATCAAAAACAATAATCTCGCAAGGAGGAATTGTAGATGGGAATTAAGAGCTGGTCGTTTCAATGCTGCCTACTTCACAGGAGAGTTTCCATTCGATCTGACTTTCCTTCCGGCAGGAAACATTGAAAGTAAATGAATAGAGCTCTGAACACCGGTTGTTAAGTTAATACTTGATTTTTAAAATTTTATTTGCAAAAGGAACACCATTTATAAAGCGAACGTAGGCAATTATTGACGTAGTCATTAGAACGAACTGAATAACATTGAACTTCGAAAGCACATGTTAGTTTTTAGGCCAGAGTTTCAGCAAAACAAATGAATATCAATATGGAGCACAAAATAGCAAGCACATTTCACACCTCTACGTTGAAGAATATAAAAGCAGTAACGAAATGAAAACACAACAGGGACATTTATTGATGGCAGCATTTCATTTCCACAGTTCGCGGAATTGAGTGAAGGTTTCTACTGTTTCAGACACTACATTTTTCATTTCAAAATCACACGGATGACAGTCTTGTCAATGAAGTCAATCCAAAGTCTCAGAAACACGTGGGAATACAGTATAAGATACTGAGCAAGGAAATGACAAAGATGTTGCAAGGTTTGGAATGGCCCATTCATTTCAAGAATGAATCCCTGACCCACTAAAAACGAGATATATTCTCTTACAATTAATCATTTTCATTGCAACTTCTAAGGTTTTCAGTTGGATAAACAGCAGAGAAATCTTTCATTTGCATTCTAGCTATGATTATGCAGACCATCTTGTGTCGATTTGACTTTCTTTTGCCTTTGACAGTAGAGAGAGATAACGAATCGTTTTAAAATATTTTGGAAATAGCCCTTCGTCAATTTGCTTTCCAGCCGCTATTATAGCAACAATTTTGATGGAATGCGCAACAAGGGTTTGAAAAAGGAATCATACTTGGAACACTTTTCCACATATGTGTTGTTACTGACAGTAATGGCAGTGCACAGTACCCATTAGATTTCAACAAGAATGTGAAATCCTGGGACTGTGTTAAGGTGGAATACAATTGAATGCTACTCTCATGATTTTTTATTAAGTGCTGTCTGGGCTCTGTATCTTGAAATATCCTGAAGATATTTTCAAACATTGCCTTCGTTAGTTTAAGCAAACGAAACGATTGCTCACATTCAGCATTGATAGCCTTAGTATTTAGCAAATAAAAAGCCAAACAGAGGAATTCTTCATCTCGCGCTGGCAGATTATTAGTGAATAACAGAGGGGAGAAGAACGTTCAAGCTTGGAGGTTTGTTTTCAAGTCATCTCAAACACAATTTGTGGATGATGCATTTTTTCAATTCTATAATAATGATTTGAACTTCTGTGATCTATCTAATGCTCTTGGGTAAACATTCTATGCTTGACCGCATGTCTGTTCGGAAAGTTGCTCTTTACTTGTCACAAATATATATCGAAAATATCTCTAGCAGGCCAGTGACATTAGATACACATCACACTTTCAAAATGTTACCAACAATTGGCAACTTTCAAAGATTTGTCTTCAGCTTATTAAATTGGGGAAGTGCAATTTCCTCAGTCTGAAACAGTTACAAGGAAATTCCTTAACATCAATACTTAAAAAAGAAAGCGCGATGGAAAGCATTAATGATGAAAAATGTGCGAGCAGTTCCCTTTCCTTTGTTGAGAGTAAATAGGATTACACGTTGAAGTGATGCCGTGGAGCAGTCAAAACGGTTGAGAGCGAAAATCGATTCAATGCGATTTGCAATCAGCAGCGCATGGAGCTTCATTCACAAGCTTTCAATGAAATCAGATGTAATTATTTTCAATAGTGGAGGTCAGTTCACCTGTAGGGAGAACAAGCGCAATCATTACGAGAAGAAATGTATACAAACATTTAGAATTCTAAAGCATACACAAAAAGGCAAAAGCAGACGATAGTTATGAAGTCGGGACATCTGGAATATGATCTGGAAACTTATGACCAAAGATCATGCCGAGGTAACCTCAACTCTGCTTAGATATGTCCTCAAGTATGGAAAGAACACAGAGCAATTTAGACTAGGAAGAAAGACAAATGGAGCATAGATTCATGTTTTCAGAGAAAATTAAGTTCAGTTGCACAGGAGACAAATTCTCTGGTGATTTAGCAAATCACACGAGTACAAATAAAGGTAGATCATGGCCCCTGAGGGCAAATGTCAGGTTTGTTTTTCAGTTGATGAAGACAGATCAAGTTTGATTTCAAAACGTTAGCAAATTATATGTTCGCGCTATTAACTTAATTGAACTCATTTTCACTCTACATCATCATCCTGCCTGCAACTTGAAATGTTTTGTCAACAACATGCTTCAGAGGCCAGTTAAAGTAAAAATGTAAATGCACACCCTGAAGCATATAACGACAAACTGTTGAGAATCAAATTTCGAAAATTGCTCCAGGAAATTCCAGGATAATCTGTTTTCCATGCTCGAACAAACCTGAAAGAATTAACTGATGACACATTATGTCTGTGTGCTTTATTTTAAATACAAGAGATTAAAATTTAAAAATATTCTAAGGCTCTTGAATACTCCTTGAATATTTCCAAAAAAACCATGAAACCTCTTCTCTACTTTCATCTGGTGCCCTGTGAAATGAGGTTTTCACCTACATCCTCAGCAACCAACTGTCATGCAGGAATTCATTTTTTTTTTCTCAGGCAAAACATTTTCATCAATCAAAATAAAAATTAAACGTCTGTGGATACAGTAAATCAGAAACAAAAATGGGAATTGATGGAAAATCTCCGCGGGTCTGGGAACATCTGTAGAGAGGAAGTGGATTTGACGATGTTGGTGCAGTAAACTTTCTTCAGAACTTCTGTATTTGTATTTGTTTGATAGATTAAGGCAGTGTGTGGGACACAAGTATTTGGACATTGTGTTATTATTACATTGAATTCTTAACTTTGTGTTTGGCTGCAGAGGCCACACAGCAAGAAGGTATTCCAGACCCTTGCATTTCGCAGTATGCATTGTATCCATGTTAGACCAGGACGGTTATGTTGAAGCTGACCAAAATCTAGGTGAGACCACAGCTGAATTACTGTCTGCAGTCCTGTTAGAAAACTATATGAAGAATATTTCTGAACTGGAAGTAGTTTGGAGAAGATTAACCAGAAATGGAGAGCTCACGATGTGAACAGATACTCTATGCATCCTGATTGCTTTCTTCACAATACAAAAATCAGATTATGAACGTGATTGAGGTGTACGTCACTATAAGTTGCATGAACAGGGTAGATGTGAAAATCCTGTTTCCTATAGTTGAGGGTTCAGTAAGCAAGAAACATGTTGAAATTAAACGAAAAAGGGAGAGTTTGGAGGGAAAGTGGCAGATGGATTTCAATCCAGGAAAATGTGAGGTGATGCATTTGGGCAAGACCAATTCGAGAGCGAAATATACAATGAACTTCGAGAAAGGTTGTTGGGCAGAGAGATCTGCGAGCGCAGGTCGATTGTAGCCTGACGTTTGCTGCACAGGTGGGTAAAGTGTGAAGAAGGCATATAGTATGCTTGCCTTCATTGGACGGGGTATTGATTTGCAGAGCTGGCAAGTCATGTTAAAATTGTACAAGACATTGGTTCGGATGCATTTAGAAACATGTGCACAGTTCTGATCGCCAAGTTAGCAAAAGGATGTGGGCGCTTTGGAGAGGGTGCAGAGGAGGTTAGCGAGGATGTTGCCTGATAGGGAAGGTGCTAGGTGTGAAATAAGGTGGATTAGGTCAGGTTAATTTTCATTAGAAAGAAAGAGGTTGAGGAGGGACCGAATTGAGGTTTACAAAATCATGAAGGGGACAGACAGGGTGGAGAGACACAAGTTTTTTTCCGGGGGTGAATGATTCAGTAACGAGAGGTCACACTATAAAGGTAAGAGGTGGAAAGTTTAAGGGGGTCACACGCGGTAGGTACTTCACAAAGAGGGTGGTGGGCGTTTGGAAGACATTGCCAGCAGAGGTGGTGGAGGCAGGCACGGTAGATTCATTCAAGATGCGTCTGCACAAATGCATGAATAGATGGGGAGTAGAGGGATACAGATGATAATGAATTAGAAAGCAAATTTGGATTGGCTCAGGCTTGCAGGGTCGAAGGGTCTGTTCCTGGGCTGTAAATTTTCTTTGTTCGTTGTTCTTTGGAACGCGTGTTAGAATGAATTTTATGCAATATTTACTCGGGCAGTGGTGGACTTCTGGAGTGCACTGCCTCGGAGTGGACTAAAAGCGAGAAACGTTATTATATTTAACTGTGAATGTGGATGATCACTTCAAGTGTCATCTCATTCAACACAAATGACTGAACGTACGATTAGAGTGGTTAGGTCGGTGCAGACTCAAAGTCTTGAAGTTCCTCTTGTGTGTTCTGTGTATGTATTTCTCTACCATCAGGACAAACAAGCTTTCTGCATTATGTGAAGGAGCCGATGTTGGATTGAGTGTAAAAAGTTAAAAATCACACAAGATTAGTTTATAGTCCACCAGGTACATTTGGAAATACAAGCTTTCAAAACAATGCTCCTTCATAAGGGCAGCGGTCCGAAAGCTAATGCTTCCAACTAAACTTCTTGGGCTTCAACCTGGTGTGGTGTGAGTTTTCAACCTTTCTGCTCCTATCCTGTAAAGTCATCAGCGAATGTTGCATTTTATACGTAAAGCCGCCAATCATGTCTATGTTTTTATTCCGATCTTTTCACGGTGATCTGTTATTGTTCCATCATTAAATAATGGTTTCCCCATTCCTTCACGGAGATTCTGAATTACTTGAAACAGCTTTGGAAACTGTTGGGGGGGACAGCCTTGCAGGTGTAAGCTGCAGTGAAGGGGTCGGTGGCTCTGAGACTCAGAAGGGAAAGGGGGAGAAGAGGAGAGCGCTAGTTATAGGGGACTCTCTAGTTAGAGGGACGGACAGGCGGTTCTGTGGACATGGGCGAGACTCTCGGATGGTTTGTTGCCTCCCGGGTGCTAGGGTCCGAGATGTCTCGGACCGTGTCTTCAGAATCCTTAAGGGGGAGGGTGTGCAGCCAGAAGTCGTGGTACACATTGGCACCAACGACATAGGTAGGAAGAGGGGTGGGGATGACATTCAAGAGCTCAAGGAGTTAGGCTGGATGCTAAAAGCTAGGACAGACAGAGTCGTCATCTCTGGGTTGTTGCCGGTGCCACGTAACAGAGAGGCAAAGAATAGGGAGAGACTGCAGTTGAACACGTAGCTGCAAGGATGGTGTAGGAGGGAGGGCTTCAGATATTTGGACAATTGGACTGCATTCTGGGGAAGGTGGGACCTGTATAAACAGGACGGGTTGCACCTGAACCAGAAGGGCACCAATATCCTGGGGGGGTAGGTTTGCTAGCACTCTTCGGGGGGGTTTAAACTAATTTGGCAGGGGGATGGGATCCGGACTTGTAGTCCAGCAAGTAAGCTAGCTGTGTGTCAGGATGCCCAAGACTGTTGGGAGGCTGTGGAGAAGGTAGCACTGACAGGGACTACTTGCGGACACAGAGATGGGCTCAAGTGCATATACTTCAAAGCAAGGAGTATCAGAAATAAGGTGGGTGAACTTAAGGCGTGGATCAGTACCTGGGACTACGATGTTGTGGCCATCACGGAAACATGGATAGATGAGGGACAGGAATGGCTGTTGGAGGTTCCTGGTTACAGATGTTTCAGTAAGATGAGGGATGGTGGTAAAAAAGGAGGGGGGTGGCATTGCTAATTAGAAATGGTATAACGGCTGCAGAAAGGAAGTTTGAGGTGGATCTGCCTCTGGAGGTAGTATGGGCTGAAGTCAGAAATAGGAAAGGTGCAGTCACCTTGTTGGGTGTTTATTATAGGCCCCCCAATAGCAGCAGAGATGTGGAGAAACAGATTGGGAAACAGATTTTGGAAAGGTGCAGAAGCCACAGGGTCGTAGTCATGGGCGACTTCAACTTCCCAAATATTGATTGGAAGCTCTTTAGATCAAGTAGATTGGATGGGGCGGTGTTTGTGCAGTGTGTCCAGGAAGCTTTTCTAACGCAGTATGTAGAGCGTCCAACCAGAGGGGAGGCCATATTGGATTTGGTATTCGGTAATGAACCGGGACAAGTGGTGGGCTTGTTAGTGGGTGAACATTTTTTTGATGGCGACCACAATTCTGTGACTTTCACCTTGGTTATGGAGAGAGATAGGTGCGCACAACAAGTAAGATTTTACAATTGGGGGAAGGGAAATTACGATGCTGTAAGACAGGATTTGAGGAGCATACGTTGGGAGCATAGGCTGTCAGGGAAGGATGTGGTGGAAATGTGGAACTTTTTCAAGGAGCAGATACGACGTGTCCTTGATATGTATGTACCGATCAGGCAGGAAAGAAATGGTCGTGTGAGGGAGCCTTGGTTGACGAGGGAGGTTGAATGTCTCGTAAAGAGGAAGAAGGAGGCTCACATAAGGTTGAGGAAACAGGGTTCAGACAGAGCAGTGGAGGGATACAGGATAACCAGAAGGGACCTGAAGAAAGGGATTAGGAGAGCTAAGAGAGGGCATGAAAAATCCTTGGCGGATAGGATCAAGGATAACCCCAAGACATTCTATGCGTATGTGAGAAACCTGAGAATGACGAGAACGAGGGTAGGTCCGATCAAGGACAGTCGTGGGAGACTGTGTATTGAGTCGGAAGAGATAGGAGAGGTCTTGAACAAGTACTTCTCTTCAGTATTTACGAACGAGAGGGACCATATTGTTGAAGAGGAGAGTGTTAAACGGACTGATAAGCTAGAGGAGATACCTGTTAGGAAGGAAGATGTGTTCGACATTTTGAACAACTTGAGGATAGACAAGTCCCCCGGGCCTGACGGGATATATCCTAGGATTATGTGGGAAGCAAGAGAGGAAATTGCAGTACCGTTGGCAATGATCTTCTCGTCTTCACTGGCAACGGGGGTGGTACCAGGGGACTGGAGAGTAGCGAATGTTGTGCCCCTGTTCAAAAAAGGGAATAGGGATAACCCCGGGAATTACAGGCCAGTTAGTCTTACTTCTGTGGTAGGCAAAGTAATGGAAAGGGTACTGAGGGATAGGATTTATGAGTATCTGGAAAGACACTGCTTGATTAGCGACAGCCAGCACGGATTTGTGAAGGGTAGGTCTTGCCTTACAAGTCTGATTGAATTCTTCGAGGAGGTGACCAAGCATGTGGATGAGGGTAGAGCAGTGGATGTAGTGTACATGGATTTTAGTAAGGCATTTGATAAGGTTCCCCATTGTAGGCTTATGCGGAAAGTCAGGAGGCATGGGATAGAGGGAAATTTGGCCAATTGGATAGAAAACTGGCTAACCGGTCGAAGGCAGAGAGTGGTGGTAGATGGTAAATATTCAGCCTGGAGCCCAGTTACAAGTGGAGTTCCAAGGGATCAGTTCTGGGTCCACTGCTGTTTGTAATTTTTATTAATGATTTAGATGAGGGAGTCGAAGGGTGGGTCAGTAAATTTGCAGATGATACGAAGATAGGTGGAGTTGTGGACAGTGAGGAGGGCTGTTGTCGGCTGCAGAGGGACTTAGATATGATGCAGAGCTGGGCTGAGGAGTGGCAGATGGAGTTCAACCCTGCCAAGTGTGAGGTTGTCCATTTTGGAAGAACAAATAAGAATGCGGAATACAGGGTTATTGGTAGGGTTCTTAGTCAGGTGGAGGAACAGAGGGATCTTGGGGTCTATGCACATAGATCTTTGAAGGTTGCCACTCAGGTGGATAGAGTTTGTAAGAAGGCCTATGGAGTATTATCGTTCATTAGCAGAGGGATTGAATTCAAGAGTCGTGAAGTGATGTTGCAGCTGTACAGGACTTTGGTTAGGCCACAGTTGGAGTACTGTGTGCAGTTCTGGTCGCCTCACTTTAGGAAAGATGTGGAAGCTTTGGAGAGGGTGCAGAGAAGATTTACCAGGATGTTGCCTGGAATGGAGAGTAGGTCGTACGAGGATAGGTTGAGAGTTCTCGGCCTTTTCTCATTGGAACGGCGAAGGATGAGGGGTGACTTGATAGAGGTTTATAAGATGATCAGTGGAATAGATAGAGTAGACAGTCAGAAACTTTTTCTCCGGGTACAACAGAGTGTTACAAGGGGACATAAATTTAAGGTGAAGGGTGGAAGGTATAGGGGAGATGTCAGGGGTGGGTTCTTTACCCAGAGAGTGGTGGGGGCATGGAATGAGCTGCCCGTGGGAGTGGTAGCGTCAGAATCATTGGCGACCTTTAAGCGGCATTTGGATAGGTACATGGATGGGTGCTTAATCTAGGTTAGAAGTTCGGCACAACATCGTGGGCCGAAGGGCCTGTTCTGTGCTGTATTGTTCTATGTTCTATGTTCTAATTATTTGTGAGCTTCTTTCCATCTATTCAGTTACCTTTATAACCACAGGTGTCAATATATTTCACCATATCCAGCTTAGTACAAATAAATACAAACTCCTTTCTTATAAACCGTTGTCTGTCGTTTTATGAGTCGACATTAACTTTTAAGCATTATTTGATTACTGACATATTTTTGGTCTTCAAGTCCACATTTTATCCTGTGTGTCTGCATTCCTCTGTGCAAAAGTCCTAATAAGGTCATTTATTCAAAATGGCAGTTAATCACCCAAGTCCAGTAGCATTCATTATACAGGATAAGCTATTTGTTTGAAATGTATATACATTATTATGTGCTGCTAAACCGCATCTCAGCTATGAATGTAGTAGATTTGCTGAATGACATTCTGCTGTAAAAATGCATCATTACCTTAAGCACAGTTACAAATGTGCTGTATAGCATACTGAAAATAAACAGGATGACGAAAGTCATGATGGATAAGGAGCTGTTGGCATCTCCATCGACACTTTCTAGTTCGTTTTCTTCGATGCCATAGTCTCCTGGGTATTCCATTATTTCTGGGTTATCTGCAATTAATGGAGGAATATTGAAGCAAAATTAGTCACGTTGAGTAAAACTTTCAGGTCAATTATCTGTAATATCATGGCACTGGAAATCGTGAGATATTTAGCACATTTGTCATCAGACTGAGTGAATTCAAATAAAGGAATTAATGGCCTATCATCGGGCTGTCATCACAGAATAGATTGCATAGTTGTCAGAACAAGCAAAAGAGGGCAGAGAATAGCAAGCATGGTTTTGTCAGAGAGACGTCATGCCTATCATATTGGTTAGAATGTTTTGAAAGCGCAATAAAGTGTGTGGACAGGGAGAGATTAGTTGATGTAACTTATGCATGGATTGTAGCAAAGTTTTTGAAAGACCCCTTACTGGAGATTGATTGAGATGGTTAAAGGATGTAGACTTGAGAGAAATTTGGCGTGCTCGTACAGAAACTACCTCAGCAATCGGACGCAAAGTGCAATGGTAGAAGGCTGTTTTAATAATTAAAGGCTTGAGTGCAACGATGTATCACGAGGATCAGTACGAGGACCCTTATTGTTCGTTATATACATAAACAATTTAGATTTTAAAAAAAGTTGGGGTGATATGAATCAAATGTACAGAAGACACCGTGTGTGTTTGAATGGCCAATAGTGAAGATCCTTGTGGGTTATTTGAAAATATAGATAAGATATTCAAATGGGCAGACCTGCGGCAGATGGCAATTATCACTGATAAGTGCATGATGGTGCACTTTGGTAGAAGAAATAAGATGAAGGAGTATCATGAGACACTTACTTTCATCTATCGTGGTATGGACTATAAGAAAGTAATGTTGGACTTGTACATGATGTTAGTCTGGCAAGAATTGGAGTATGATGTGCAGTTCTCGTCACGTCACGACAGGAATGATGTGATAGGACTAGAGGGGATACAGAGAAGATTCACCAGGATGTTGACTGGACAGAGAAATTGAGCGAAATAGAGACCCTAGATAGAGTTGAATCGTTCTAGTTAAAGCAGAGAAGACTGAAGGGGCCATGATTGATGTGTATAAGATTATGAAAGGTATGGCAAGGTCTAATAGGGAGCACCAGTTCAATAACAACAGGGAGTAATTTTATGGGAAGGGGCAGAGGGTTCAGAGTGAATTTAGCAGAAACACTTTAGTCACTCAGCATGTGGTGCGAATCTGCAATGCGCCACCTGGGAAGGTAACGGAGTCTGGAAACATAACAAAAGTTGGAAAAAGAAATTGGATAAGTATTTCAAATATCACAACATTCAAGGATGTGGGATAAGTGAAGGCAGTTGTGATTAGCGTACATTTAATGGTAGTTACGTTGGTGCAGATTTGATGGAGCAAAGGGTCTTTTCTGTGCTATTCTGAATCTGTGAATCTATGTACCTTCAAATGCATTAATGTTCCATACAAATGTACTTTTCACGTTCGGGGGAAAATGCTTTATGAGGCTGACAACAGCATTGGGTGATCAGCAACTAATATCTTGCGTCTTTATACCAATAACAATTAAATAAAATCCAACTAAAAGAATTACACTTTACATTGTTCTGTCCAGAAAAGTCAAAGGCATTAAATGGCTAACTGTTGCGGAATCAGATGCTAACTTTCTACTAAAGATTTCATGAAAAAGGCAACGCAAGGGGATAGGAGATAAAACGTCAATTCTCGTTTAAATACTTGACATTTGAAATACTTATCCAATTTCTTTTTTCAAAGTTTGTAATGTTTCCAGCCTCCGTTACCTTCCCAGGTGATGCATTGCAGATTCGCACCACACGCTGAATTTAAAGATTTAAGGCCTGTTCACGACAGCTGACTATGTATGTTTCTCAATTCAGAAGGACACAGTATTCTCTGTCATTTGACATTTGTATAACTCCTTGTGATGTTTTACAATTTTCTATGTGTTTCATAAGTTTATACGCAAAGAGAAATATTGTTTCTCTTCCTCTTGCGATTTCAAGTCAGCGACTCAACAAGATAACACACATGGACTCACTTTGTTACCGAGTCAAAAGAGAAATCACGCCACATGAACTCATTTTTCCTGTTTTGAATCATGACTTCATTCCTGTAAGTAATTCACATATCTCCAATTGGCTTTCAACTTTATCCAAAATGATACATTTTAATTACAAACCATATCCCGATGACAAAGTTCCATTGACTGGTTTGAAGACACCTACATAGACAATATGTTACGGTCAAGCATGAATGAAACCTTGCAGAACCATAGAAACATTCAAAATTACTGCAGGTTATAGCATCTCAGGTGCACATCCAAACTGGATGCAATTAACTTGGGGATTTTTGTCACAACCACCAAACCAGGAAACAAAACTCAGACAGCTCCGAGCATCTGGGAGAAATGTTTTTCTTTCTCTTGATTCCCCTGTCGTACTTACAGGTACCCACTGGTTGAATTCGGTCAGTTATCGTTTTCTAATTAGAGAATGCGGCTACAACGAATTTACTTTAATCGTCTCTCATGCAGAAATGTAACTCCCTCTGGATTCACCAGAAAAATAACATGACTTCTCTGCCCATACTATATAAACGCCTCATTGTTTCGCAATTTTCAATTTAGTTGGACTCAGGCACCTCCCTTGTAAGGTAAACAACAATGACACCTTCACTGAAAAGTCCTGATAACATTCTTGTTGTACTTGTTGTGCTCTACCTGGAACAGCTTTGCCTTTCCAGGGATATGGTGGCTTGAACTCGATACAAAACTGCTGAAACGATTTTTCAAGCAACCCAAATATTTCCAGCATTACACCTATTTTGTATTGTACATTTCATCAAAACAAGGAAAACGCCTCAATAGTTTACACATGCATTTTTTCTAACCAGTTTATCTCCTGTTCCTCAGCAATCACAGACCTCTGGACATAAAATCCAAACTCTCTAACGTCCTCTGCACTTCATAAATTCTCACTGAGAGACTAAATTCAAATTGTCATATTTCAACGACCGAATTGAACCATTAATGTAAAGCTGCCTTCGACAGCCGATATCAAACGTATAAATAACACCATCAACTTTGTATCACCAGCGAAATCCAGTTCAAATCTTTCGCATTAAACTCTAAATCGCTAAATCACACATAAAATTGTGAGGGATACAATACGAAGTCGTGTCAGAAAATACTGGAGATGGTCAACAAGAAAGACAGTCTGCACTTTTAAATTTGGCTTCCAGCAGTGAATTAGTTTTGCATCCGAACTTGTCACATTCTCTTGTATTCCATGGGTTCTATCTTTCTGGCCAATCTTCCACTTTGGACTTCGTCAAATTCCTCACCATATCCATTTAGGCAGTACCCACACTACTATCCCCATGAATCCCCTTGGTGTTATTGCACCAAACAATAGCAATTAACTTCGTAACACACGATGTTCACTTCACAAATTCATACCGACTTTTCCTGATTAGTCCATTCCTATCTTGGTAGCATTCCATCTGATCTCTAATTATTGGTTCTTGTAAATTTCACTGCACGGAGTACAGACTAACTGGCCAAAACCTATATGGTCCACTATCAAAGCATTTTCCAGGCTGAAACATTTGTAGACTTATAATTACACGTCTCTGGTGCCTCACATGCATCTCATTAGAACTGGAAAATGATCCTTTCAGCATCTATTATTTCCTCACTGGCTTCTTTTTATCACGAGATACTCATGCAATTTCATGGAGGTTTGTCTCTGTATTACTTTCATTATCATTATTATTCTTTTCTAATATCTTACTGGACTCTTTTTTTAAAACTACATTGTCTGCATTAACTCCCTTCTTCGTGAAGAGAAAGCATTCTGTATGAAATAGTGACGATGCCCATGGCTCTTCGGCCCAACAATTTCATTATTCACCATCTTGCCTGAAAAAGCACGAAGAAAGTATTTTAAGTTTTCATTAAATTTCCATTGTTTTCATCCTCTCGTTGCTTTCCAAATCTTTTTTTTTTTGCTTTAATTGGCTTGAAATCTGCAGTTTTATGCTCTTGTTTCCATAGGAACTTGGAAAGATACGGGCAAGATCAGATAATTCAACCCCTTGAGACTGATTCACCATTCTAGATAGTATCAGATCATCTACTTCGGGCTATTTTGCCATACATCCACATTTCCTCTGATGTTATTAGCATCTACAAATCAAACGTAGAATCACATGCACATTCTGGATAAGTCTTTCATTATTTGATTACCTGAGATTATCAGTGCCTTACCTCGTTAATTCATTTTTCTAAACCTCGTCCTTTTCTCTTTCAATGTCTTTAGTTCCAATGTGTCTAACTACCTCCTGCTAGTCCCTCTCCCTTTTTGTGAATATACTGTGACCTCATAGATATTCTTAATCCTGAGACCAGGGAGGCCAGAAAACACTATCCTGCTGTGTCGTTCTCGGCCTCAGGAAAATCTGACTACACAGTGGCCTATCATAATGTCATGAAGATGTGGGTGCGCTGTAACTTAAAGAGAGTTAAAGGCCAGCAGATCTTCCTGTCCACACTAAGAGTTCTGACAAAAAGATACGATGCAACATTTCGTTGAAAACTCAACTATTTGGTTGCCTGGAGACGACAAAAATAAATTCGAATTAGGCCAAACCGTTTAAATCGCACCCACAAAATAACTCCAATCACGTTTGAATTCATTGCACTGACAATCATAAAAGCCAAAGACACAATCCGATGCTTTGGGCGTACTATTAAACAGTTGAAAGAAGTGCCAAACCAACGATATTTGAAGACTGCCCAGAAAATAGCTGTCTTAAATGTACCTCTATCGACAGGTGACCACTGAAGCAGAAATCCCAAAGAAGAAAGAAAAGGAGGTTCGAAATCTGGCTGGTCCTTGGAAAGTTGAATTTTGGTAATTCTTAATCGTTTGTTTTATGGGACTAGCATTTTTTTAGATTACTTACAGTGTGGAAACAGGCCCTTGAGCCAAACAAGTCCACACCGACAGGCCGAAGCGCACCCACCCAGACCCATTCCCCTCCAATTACCCCTATATCTCACACTACGGCCAGACTTAGCAAGGCCAATTCACCTAACCTGCACATTTTTGGACTGTGGGAGGAAACCAGAGCATCCGGAGGAAACGCATACAGACACAGGGAGAATGTGCAAACTCCACACAGTCAGTCGCCTGAGGCGGGAATTGAATCCGGGTCTCTGGCGCTGTGGGGCAGCGGTGCTAACCACTGTATTGTAAAAGAAGAAGGTAAAAGATCGATTAGAGGAAGGAGTTTTAAATAGTTGTTATTGAATAATTCTCTTCTATACTTCAAGAAAAAACGTTGTCAATTTTTACTTTAAAAAGTTCTTGGCTTCTCGAATTTTCACAGATTATATCATGGGATAAATCTTTTCTGTGTTGCTGGTTGAAATGAAGAAGGAGGGTTTACTCCGTGTTGTGACAATAATCATTTGCTGAGAACATTATGTACCCCTAGTTGCATTAGAGTGGACCTGGAGAAATAAATAGAGACACCTTGACAAGAGTGTCCTTAGTACAGAGGAAGAGATGCCAGACAGGTGGATAAATCCGCTGCAATGGATCAAGTAACTTTCAGAAGGTTTGGGAAGCAAGAGAAAATATTTCTGAGTCCCTTGCTGATGTATTTGTACCAGCGATAGCCATGGGTGATGAACCAGAAGCCTGGGCATGGCTAATGTGGCCCTATTATTCAGAAACGTCATACGTAAAAGTTAGGGAACTTTACAGCGGTGAGCCTGACGTCAGTGGCGGAAGGTCGATGGAGGGGATTATGAGAGACAGGACTTTGGTGTATATTTAGAAAGGCAAAGACTTATTAGGGATAGTCAAAATGGCTTTGTGCGTGGGCAATCGTATCTCATTAAAGTTATTGAGTATTTTGAAGAGATGAAAACGAGACTGATGAAAGCAAAGTGGGGGAAGTTGTATATATGGAATTCAACAAGACGTTCTAAGAAACTGCATTGTAGATTGGTTAAAAAAAGGTTTAAACACATGGATTCCAGAGAAAGCTATCTGTTGGACACAAAACTGGCTTTAGAGTGTGGACAGAGCATGATGTTGGGGGATTGGTTTATGGACTGAGACCTGTGACCAGTCGTGTGTCACATGGGTTCATTAAGGTCCAGTACTTTCGATCATTGAAATCAATGATTTGGATGTGCATGTAGCAGGAAAGGTTATTAAGTTTACAGGTTGCAACAAAATTGCTGATGCCGTGAACAGTGAAGTAGGTTATCTCACAGTACAATGTGAACTTGATCACGTCGGCCAATGGGCCGAGAAGTGAGGTAGAGATTAATTTACTTAAATACAATTATATATATTTTTGAAATGCAAATTAGAGCAGGACATTTGCACATAATGGCGACGTCCTCAGGAGTGTTGCCGAACAAAGAGATCTCGGAGTTCAGTTTCATACTTCCTCGAAAGTGGATTTACATGTTGACAGGGTCGTAAAGAATGCATTTGTTTGGCTTGCCTTTTTTGCTCAGTGCATTGATCAGAGATGTTGGGATGTCACGTTACTGCTGTACAGAACATTGTTTTTCGCATTTATGGAAAACATGATAATGCTTGTCTCCTTGCTTTTGGAAAGATGTTGTTAAACCTGAACGAATGCAAAAAACATTGACACGGATGTTGCTGGGATTGAAGGGTTGGAGCTATAGGGAGAGGGTGAACAGTGTGGTATTGATTTCATTCGGAAGTAGGCACCTTATAGGTGACCTCTCAGCTGTTGAAACATTCATGATGGACATGTTTAGGTTGAATGCACAATGGATTTTAACTCGGGTAGAAGAGTCCAAACCTGAATTCATAGTTCAAAGCTGAGAGGGGAAAGATTTGAAAGCTACATGAGGCCCACCGTTTTTCATGCAGAGGGCGGTACATATATGAAATTAGTTTCCACGGGAAGTTGTAGAGGCTGGTACAATTACGACATTTAAAAAGAGTCTCGATCGTTGTATGAGTAATAAAGACTAAGAAGAATATGATACAAATGTTGAAAAATTAGTCTAGATTAATTTACGTTACCTGTGTGGAATACATTTAGACCGAAGTGTCTGTTTCCTCATGTGCAAAACAATGACTCTATTATAGATGGAACGAAGACAAGCCTTTGCACAATCGTTCGGGAACATTGGAATTTCCCCACACGAGATAACTCTGATACTCTGTCATTGAGAACATTCAAAACAGAAGTCAACATATTTTCAGTTCTGTGAGAAAATGAAAAATGTGGATGATGCAAACAAATCAGAGATTGGTGTACTTCATGGTCGAGAATGTTCGAGGGATTGAATGATCCACTACTGTCCCTTTCCCTGTTTCATATTTTCTGAATTAAAGGTTTTCCAGATGAATCATGGAGGAACTCATGCTGAATTTATGTCTATGGAATTATGTGGAACATGCTGAAGTTGACCAGAATTTAGAAACCCTCATCACAATAACATCTCGTGCTAAAGTGCCATAAAGTATATGCACGAAAAGCTCAAGCCTTAAGATCCCTAACACAACAGGGCAAGCATCAGTGAATTGAAAATAAGACTTATCTAAGAAAATTGGAATGAATCATTTGGAGGCAAAAACGTAAGTACAATATGGAAGGCCTTCAAACAGGATATTTTTCAGCTCAACATCAGAAATAGGAAAGGGAGAGCTCCCAATTCTGGCAATCACCAGATGGCAAAAAGACTGGCAAAGTAAATAGAAAACAAAACTAATGCAGAAAATATAACGGTAAATACAGTCGGGAATGGAATTTAATGCAGAAAAGAAGTGCAGATCTTCAAATGTTTGACTAACTTGACTTTAATAATATGACTTGACAGAATCTGAGGTCTGACGAAACACAGATAAATTTTATTGAAGCAAATCAGGAAATGTCAGTTTCAAGTGGAAGGGAAAAGCCAACACTTCTACTGAATGAAGGGAAAATATTGATTGCTTGGCAAGTTTTGATTGGTGGATACAGAGAGGATACACATTGATAACGATTGACAAGTAAAGACAAGGCTTTGCTAAATTTCAAACCAGACCCGTTGACTCAGATCAATGAGGCCATTGCCCTCAGCAAGGAATAAGCAAACGGCTGTCACTTTTGTCGAATTAAAACACATGCAGTTCATGCAGATGACCTATCTGTCTGCAACGAATAGCCTTCTGATAAGAGGATTAGATAGGGTAGCCAGTGAAAGTCTTTTTCCTAGAATGATTACGTCAGCTTGTACGAGGGAGCATAACTACTATGCAGAGTTTCCAGCAAACTCGTGAGTTGCAGAGTGATACTGATCCTAACTTGTTTCTCAACGCAATTCAGATGTCCAAGCTGTTTATAATGAAGCAAGGTGTTGTATCCAACCAGAACTTGTTTGTGAATCTCGAAATACAGTTGCTGAGATCAGACATTTTGCTGCAATTTCACAGCATTTTCCGGATCGCCCAGAATGTGTGAAGTATTACATTGACAATCAATTTGGGATTCAAGTTCATGAAATGCAAAAGACAGTACCAGAATTGTCACTAATTTGGGTAAAAGAACGGAAAACAAAAGTTGTGTTTATCTAAAGAAACAGCAAGTGCTACACAAGCTCAATAGGCGTGTTGTAACTGTAGGAGCAAAATAAAATTAATGTTTCAAACACAAAGTGGAAACGTGATGGTGTTTACGCTGAAATGGTGGTATGCATGTGGAACAAAGTGGAAGATAAAGGAAAAGTTAATGAGTGCATGAAGTTACAGCTCAAGGGTGACATAAACCAAGTGCAAAGGACCATGATAATAGTTGGACACAATGGGCAACTACTGATAGAGAGCAGTGTTTAATAACCGATTCCTCACACCTCCTCATCCCTCCAATAACGTTCCACTCGTCCTCACGTTCCACACACTGGCATTCACATTGGAATCATCAAAACTCATCTTTTCCATTACCTCCAACTGGATGCTACCATTACTCACATATTCCTACCACATCCCTTGCACGAATATTTCACTCTTGGACATTCTATTCCAATCATCTTCCAAATAACATCTCCTACAATCCGCATGGCGTCGTCCTCTGCAATCTCAGAAGGTGCAACATTTACGGATTTATCTCCACACTCCTTCATACCCAAAGTTCCAGACATAGCTTCCAAGGGACCGATTGAATTATCTGTACGAAGAACATAGAACATATAACAATACAGCGCAGAACAGGCTCTTTGGTCCTCAGTGTTTCGCCGATCTGTGAACTATTCTCAGCCCGTCCCCCTACACTATCCCATCATCATCTATGTGCTTACCCAAGGATTGCTTATATCTCCTGAATGTGATTGAGTTAACTTCTTTGGCAGGTAGGGCATTCCACGCCCTAACCAATCTCTGAGTAAAGAACCTGCCTCTGACGTCTGTCTTAAATCTATCACCCCTACATTTGTAGTTTTGCCCCTCTTACAAGGTAACGTCATCGTTACAGGAAAAAGACTTTCTCTGTCTACCCTATGTAATCCTCTGGTCATCTTGTATATCTCTATGAAATCCCCTCTTGGCCTTATTCTTTCCAATGAAAGCAGACCCAGACCTCTCAGCCTTTCCTCACACGACCATCCTTCCAGACCATGCAATATCCTGGTAAATCTCCTATTCACCTTTTCCAATGCTTCCACAAAAGGCGACCAATAACTGTGCACAATATTCCTGTTGCAACCTGTAAACCTAGTAACTGTGCAGCATGATATTGCAGGTCCGGACCTCAATCCCACTGACAATGAAACCTAACACATCGTATGCTTTCTTACCGGCACTATCAACAGTAGTCCATTCGAATCAGTTCACTGTTTTCACCTGTTTACGATATGGTCTGCGTCACATTGGGCAGATTAAACAGAAAGCAAATACAGACAAAATTAGTCAGTTTGTTGTCGCCACAAATGCATCAACCAGCCCATAGATTAAGCTCCTGCAGAGCAGGCACGCCATTGGTCATGCATGTACCGTGTGAGGACAAATAGTACTTCCATTCTTAAACGTTTCATTTTTTAGAAGAACGCCTTCGCTCTGTGGAGAATCGTTAACCCACTGAAGATTCTCTGCAATTTAATACAATCGTGCCTGATAGAATGCTCAAAGCTACAGTGCTCCAATAACGCATAACACCATTGGCAATCAGAAAATGATCAATGCTTAGTTTAAATGCTCTAAAAAACTGAAATTGCTTTTCAGGCTGTAGGATGGATTTCCAAAAGTTCACGACTATTGAAGGGAGAAAATGATTCGTATCGTTTTTTTTCTCAAAGGTCGCAGCTCCCTTATTTGTCGATTGTTCGTCAGATTCTTAACTCGACAACTGCGGGTGGAGGTGGTGGGGGAACAACACTTGACCTGCATCGACCCTGTCTATTGCTTTAAGTATTTTGTAAGTCTCGACATAGTCAGCTCTCATTCGTCAAAACTCCAGACTATCCAGGCCCAGTTTCCAAGTTGCACTGTAACGCCAATCCAGGATCAAATTCCGAACTGTTTTCTCTCTGCTGCTGAGACCTGTTGCTTTTTCGGTTCCACATCCTTTTATGTTATGTTTTATGTTGACCACTTTTTGTGTGCTTTAACTGCGATTGCCATTCTGTTCTTGTCGCCATTCAGCATGACAAAGTAGGAAGGTTCTGTCTCTTTTTACCTTGTTAACATGTTCATCTTCAGTTTTTACACAAAGCAGCAATGATTGGATTTAATATTATTTAAGAGAATGTGCAGCAATGTTATAAATTCGATCCAATTGTGTTTTTGGTTCATCTTTGTTGATACTGAAGCGGAGAGATGTGGGACGAGCTGAAGATGGATACACAGCTATGTTGAGAGAGCAGAAACTAGTTTTATTACTAAATAAAGGTTAACATTCCTGCAGAGTTATAGGCAAATGTGAGTTTCTGCAATTAGTACAATCATGATGCAGGCCTGTGGGAAAAGGAATCATAGCATCGAAACGAAACTCTGCAATGGGGTGAGAAATTGCTGATATGATATGCTTTGAATGCGACAGTGCAATGAGAAAGGAGGGACAAATGAAATCTTTGAGAATGTTACAGGCTGAAAGGCGTCTCGTGTCGATGCTTGGGTTCGATGTTTGGGTTCAATGCAAGATAAAGGGAAGAAAGGAATTATAAGTGATAATACTCGATAGTAGGATCGCTGCACGTTTGAGTTAGTTTAAAGTGACAAAGGCTAATGAAAGGAGACATTGTTATTTTGTCAGGAAAGATGCAGGGATGTGAAAAGAAAAAAACACTGTGACTTAAATTTCTGAATTATGTAGTCCATTCGGGAGACAGGGCTTTCATGGAGTTGCTTTGCAACTGATACAGGGCTGCTTGGATATTGTGTATCAATGGGATCAGTTGCAGAGTGACGTTGCCAGGGAGAGAGAAAAACATCATAGCCAAGTGTTTTTCTTAACAGTAGTTATTGGCATAAGTAACATTTACTTTGCAACTCCCTTGAATATTACATATTTAAACACGTACGGTTGTTAAATTTGCGCCATACATTCATTTCCTATGTAGATGGGCAAGCTACCACAGATTCCCATGCCGCATCTCATACGTTGACATATTGATTCATATTTCATTCTTGTTCCCTTCTAATTCTCTGTGTCGACAAAACATGGCTTAGAGCCAAAAGCAGGAGGTTGAAATTTATTCCCTAATCTTTACAAAACATGGTTTGGATCCAATGCAGGAGGTTGAAATCTATTTTTCGGCTACTGTTTTGCACAGCAAATAATTTCTTCTTGGAAATCTCACACTTCTGCCTTTTCTGTTCAATGCATTAATCACCACATACTCTAATGCTGAAAGTACTGAAAGCACTAAGGCAGAGCTGTCAGAAATTCGAGAGTATTCATGGTATACAAATTCATACGCTGCCATTATCTTGAAACACATTTACTCTTTCCTGACTGAACAGTCGTGACAAATTTCATCCATTTTTTTCTAGCTCTTAAGCATCTTAACCATCGCTACACCACAACAAAATGGTTGGACTGAAAATATTGTGTAATTTTATGATTCTTTCAGTAGTGCATCATCAGATGAGCACACAGAACTCCTGGGACAATATGAGAATATTCCTAACGTGAGGGAGTAATATTTTATTCTTACTAATCATAAATCGAGATGATCGTTTCTTTTTTTTGGCATGTCATTTACTTCCCAGTATCCATAATCAGGTACCAGATCGGTTCCGCCACGTATAATACGGGATGGAAAATCTTTGGTTGCTATGCACAATTTATACATTAATTCCACCTGCTGGTGTCATTACATGCATTCATTTGGTGAACAGAATGGCTAGATTCTGGTGGATGAAGTGCTAGCTGGGTGGGGAAAGGGTGGTAGTGGACTTGGTCATTAACATTTAGCGTCTTAAGAATTGTCCTTTCTGAAATTAGCATTAAATAAGCGTTAATATGTTATATGAATGCAAAAACTTGCATTTTATTCAATATTCTCATACTTAGACACAATAGAGAAGAGGCAACTGTTGTTCCCCAACTCTCTTGCGAACAAAGATTGACTGTTTTGACGAAGTAACAAACTTGACGATGTTCAACATCAGCAGTCGACGTCTAAAATTCAGGAAAAAAAAACTGTATGGAATCCAGGTTTGGGCAGACAAGCAGTAAGCTAGATTCTTGCCACTTGTCAGACAATGACCATTTCTAGGAAGAGACATCACAAGCATCATCCAGAGACAATCCATGTCAATTCTATCACCGTCAACCATGTGTGTGTGTGTGTGTGTGTGTGTGTGTGTGTGTGTGTGTCTGTGTGTGTGTGTGTCTGTGTGTATGCACGCCTCAGTGTAGAGATCCCACTGATCAATTCATCGAAATTCCTGAATAAAGAGAATTCTATTTTTGTAGGGTGAAACAAAGTTCCTACATTTAAGACAGAAAATCGACACTTCTCTTGACAAAAGATATAAGACTGGAGGGAGGCGTAATAGCACAGAAAACGAAAGGGCAATCCGTATAGATAGTTTAAAGCGATATCACAGCATTGCATAAATTGATGTCAAGATTTAAGGGGTCTACACAATAAAGAACGACAGAAATCAGGACGCAGAGGGAGGTTTATGTTGCTTTGAAATAGAAACTGGTATAAAGAAAATTGAACAGTAATTGAAATGATGAAGGATAGTGTGAAACAGTCGATTAATGTGTGTGTTGCCTTTCAAGCTGACAACAAGGTAAATATTGAATGTGAACAGAGGTTCATGGAAACCGAACTGTGTCCTGGCAGTAACTTCGTGATGAGTCTGGGCTTGAGATCATGAAATAAAGGGCTGGAGTTTGAGACACAGGTGAACATTTCCATGTGCCATGATACCTGATCTGCTACATTGCAAGAATAAAGACGAGAGTCCGTTACTAAATGTTCCTGTCTGAATATTTAGACATGTTAAACTCCAGAATTGTGCTGAGGCGTGCTCGACAGACACTAGGGTCAGAGTTTATAAGAATATATTTCCAGAATATTGAGGTATCTTCCACTAAATAGTGACAAGTGCATTCAAGTACGTCATGTCAGGGTTAGTTTTTGGCTGACACGTGCCAACGATGGGCGTTCACATGTTATGCAGTACAACGCACAATCGTTCCTGATGAAGAGCTAATGGTGGAAGCCTCGACTCTTCTATTCCTCGGATGCTGCCTGAGCAGCTCTGTTTTTCCAGCACCATACTTTTTGACTCTGATCTCCAGCATCTGCAGTCCTCACGTTCTCTACGGTCCTTCAGCAGAGAGAAGAGAACTTCATTTCCAATCGCACTGCATATGTGAAAACACAGTTATAGCGTTTAAAAGACAATTTGATAAGGATGTGTTTGGCATGTGCAAATTGGACTGAAGTGCCTGTTTCCATGCTGTATGAATCTTTGACTCCATATTCGAGCCTTGTTCCTATATGATCAATGAATAAATCCAACTTACTTTCCAAGACTAACGCCATTGGTCAGAATTGAATTCAGTCACTGATCATAGGTTAGAGTAAGCCACAAAGTAGTACAGGAAATATTTTTGAACACACAAAGGGTACCATATCTAATGGTCTTTGGGAAATTCCTCAGGACTAACAGAATGGACGAGCAGAAAGCTGTCGCCATGGCTTACAGGGAAATTGAAAAGGTAGTAGTCTACAGCTGCTCCAGAGCACAACAACATCACAGATGCCAGTTTCCAATCAGAGCTGTTCACTCCATATCTTAACAAGAACATCTGGTGGTCACTGCATGCATCAAAGGCTGTGGCTCCTAAAAACGTTCCAACATTAGCAGTGAAGACTTCTTCTCCAGAATTTTCCACACCCCGAACCCAACTGTTTCAATGCAGCCACAACTCTGGCAATTACCTGACAATTTGGAAAATCACGTGTACACACAAAGCAGACCTCGACCAGTTACCACTGCACCAATCTACACTGAAGCATCGGTACAATGTAAGAAAGTGTCATGAGCATCGCTGAAACACAGCATCACACTCAGAGCTAAGCTGCTCATTAATGTCCAGTTTAAGTTCCGCCAGTGCCACACAATTCCTGACTTCCTGCTCATGGAAAAGATCCAAGAGTATCCTTAGTGTAGTAATAGCTTCAAGGGGTATCTTGGTAAAAATACAGACATCAGAATGCGGATATCTCTGTGAGGTAGAAAGATAGTGAGTCATGAGTCAGGGTGCCCATCCGTCCCTACAGACGTCAAACGAACGCTACAATCTAATGAGTAGTTTTTCAACAGAGGGGTAAAGCCTTTTTGTCAACATTCTTTATGCTCTTTTTTTTCAAGAACCGTAAGTATAAGGGAAGCAATTGGCCAACCGCAGATATTTCCAACGCAAAGACGACGCCTTATCATTTGATCGAGAAGTTTAAAGTGAGGACTAGAATAAGAAAGAACAGCCCGAAACTCATGGGTTTTTTTTTTGAAGAATGGCTTCATGTTTTGAAAACAAGTGACGTTCATTGTGAACACTGCTTATATGGCTGTGGCTCCCAAACAGAAACTGCAAACAAACAGCATCCCAGGAGTTGTTTGCATATGAAGCTGCCTGCTTTGTGAACCTGCAATGAGTTATTAATGACAAAGGTCATCGGCCTGACAAGAAATGTGCAATTGTCTTCGGGAAGTTAAACTGCCCGAGCTGTTAATAAAAGAGAGAGAAACTTTTACGAAACAAGAAAAGGAACTAACAGGACTACAGCACCATGAAGTCATTCTCTCAGCTCTCTTCACGAAGGTGTTTTAAATCTGAAGAAGGCATGTTATTGGGTCGGAGAAAGTGAGGGCTGCAGATGTTGGAGATCAGAGTCAAAAGAAAGTGTTCCTGGAAAAGCACAGCTAGTAATGTAGTATTCGAGGAGCAGGAGAGTCGACGTTGCGACCATATGCTCGTCACCATGAACGAATCAGATCCTTATCAGCTCTTATCCGGTCCTATGGTGACTCAATGGTCTGCACTGAGAAAGAAAAGCATCATCCAAATAGCGATGTAATAGCCTATTGAATGCATTTCCTGGCAATATGGGAGAAACAGGTTCAACTGAAGCATTCAAGAGGGCATTGGATACATTTTTTATTGGGTGGAAATGGTGTGCAGTCTTGTTTAAAAACGTAAGAAATTAGTACTGTTTAATAGATTATTTGGTCCTAATGGTCTCTTTCTGCACAGTAATATTTCTATGACATTGTGATTCATTACTTCCCACACAGTAATTCCACCTGCCATTATTATTTATCGGTCTGTGCAAGATTCAATCTAATTGATTTTTCAGACAGTGCTGTACAGCCCATGTGGTTTCATTCCCCAATGTTGAATCAGAATAGGATAGAAAAATTCAATACTCCCTGCATTCCAACAGTGGTCATATCCCAGCCTTCTATCTCATCGACTCTCATGCTGTTGTGTTAACAACAGTAGAAAAACAAAACAGCAAACGCCTTCATGAACACCTTAAACTTGGGAATGAATACAATACTTGCATATTCAACGTTTTAGCATTTTGAGTAGAGATATTGCCATTACAATAATTTAATGGCATATTTATTCTTTTGAGGATGTTCAGTTCCTGACCAAAATTGAATGGGCGGGAACATGGCTTGATATGTGAATTAAATGTTCATTTCGGTACAAGAATGTGAATGGAGAGCTATTGAGCATGGATACAGGCATTTTGGCCCAAACTGGCTGTTGCCATCCATGCTAACCCCATTTCCCTGCATTTGGCAGATGTCCTCCGATACCTTTCCTCGCTGTCTATTTGTCCAAATGCCTTTTAAATGTTTTTAATGAACCTGCCTCAAACACTTCCACTCGCAGTCTCATTTCACATGCATACCACGCTCTCTGCAAAAATATTTCCTCTCGGATTCTCTTTTATTCTTTCCCCTCAAACTTTAAACTAATCACCTCTAATCCTTGTTTCCACAACCACGAATACAACACTGAGTGCATTCACCCCATCCATGATCTTATGAACTTCCATATGATCCACCCTCAGTCTCACTGGCTCGAACGAAAATAAAGTCCCATTTTGTTAAACCTCCCCGATAACCCAGACCATTGAGGACATGCAACATGTTTGTAACATCCTTCTGCTTTCCTTCCTGTTTAATGACATCCTTCCTCGAGCAAGGTGACCAAAACTGAACACAATGCGCCAAGTGCGTCCTCAAAAAGGTCCTGTGCAAATGCAACATATCTTCCCAACTTGTACTCTCATTGCCCTGACTGATGTAGGTCAGTGTACCAAAAGTCTTCTTGCCTGTAACTCCACTTTCAGAGAACCGTACACCTGAACTCTAAGGTTACTCTGTTCTACTACACTCTTTGAGGCCCTGTCATTCACCATGAAACTCCTACCTTTATTTGAGTTTCTAAAATCTGAAACCTCACAGGTACCTATGTTAAACTGTATTTGCAATGTCTCAGCCCACTTCCTCAGCTGGTCAAGGTCCTGCTGCAATTTCTGATAACCTTCCTCGCAGTTCACAAACCGCTGATTTAGTGTCTTGTCAAAACTTGCTAATTATGTCATCGACGTTCTCGCCCAAATGATTGATATAGATAACGAACAACAATGGGCACAGCAGCGACTCCACGAGTCACAAGGCGCCAGTCTGAAAAGCATCCTTCCACTATTAAACTTTGCAAACTGCCATCGAGCCAATTGCATAACATGACACCAATCTAGCAAGTTTTTAATGCAGTCCTTCAGGTTATAAACCACTGGCCCTGGCCAGTTCTGCAAAATAAAACCTCATGTCCATCACCTCCATCTGAGACAGTGGAACGTCTATCATTTTTTTCTTCAAATATGGGGCATGCTTGAAAGCATTATTTGCTCCAGCTGTTGCTTCACAATATTTTTCATGGAAGATCAATTATCTACGCATTTCTTTCCACATTTACAACTTTTGCATCAAAACTGTGTGAAAATTAACCAGTCCCTTGCTCCCAATGAGATAGCGAGACACACAGTCAGCTGTCTTCTTCTGGAAGTTACTGCACACCGGATCGCCACTCAACATTTACGATAAGCGAATCTTTACATTTTTCAAACTGCATTTGTTGCCTGAACATCCCCCAAAGCCTCACATTAGTAAGCACCTGGGCACGACACAACTGCAAGCTAATGGGAAATCCTAATTTTGTCTGATAAGGATTAGTTGAGGAAATAGTTCAAAACTCGTTAAATTCAGGACACGAGTTCAAATGTTTGCCTAAGTGCATAAGTTTCCAAAAAGCTTTGGTACAGTTGAGCTGGTCACCAGGTTCTTTGCTATGTAATTGGAGAATCTTAAACTCTTCATCATACTGCAGTAAAACAGGTGTCAGAGCAACTCGTAAATGCTGAAAACAATTATTAATCCTGGAATAAATACTTTATACAATGTGACCGTATCCTCGAAATCTGGTTGAGGACTGTTGTTTAGAGAAGCAAGTCTGCTTCTGTTAACTGAAATGGTCTCCTTGCGATTCCAGCGTTCCAGTATTATGATCAGCATCAATTTAGCCTTTGACGCTCCAAAAGTCAATCATTTTAAGGGAAGCATTTCATTTGAATTTTTTTTCAAATTGAAGAACCAATTTCCACTCGTTCTCCTATCGTTACTTCAGCCCAAACTTCAGTGTGTCTCATGTCACATGAATATTTCTGGAATATTATATTTGCAGGTTGTCATCGAGAATGATGCAGTACAGTGACTATGGTATCAAAGTGGCTTTAACTGCATCACCATTTACATTATTGCAGCTCCTGATTCCCTCTTAGGTGACAAGACCTCATTGCACATTGAGATTTGCATTTCTGTTTTTCCTCTTTCATTGCATTATCGCAGATTCTGAGGACCTGCCTCGTAAAGTTATAGACCAGTTGACTATACAGACTGAGATTGCCATTCCTGTTTGCTATCTCCCATTATATCATTGCGCAATCATGTTTACAGACTTAACATGCATTAGATCAGATGTGAACAAACGATATGTAGTCCAGACCTTTATGGTGACACTGAAGCTTTTTCGTATTGAGAACATGAACTGCAAATAAATATGGATCTGGCAACCATCCTTTCAGCTATGAATACTTAAAATCTAGCATTAACTGATGACCACCTTTATTACATGGTCCACGCGTTCTTCGACTCTCTCTCTGTATTTATCTCTCTTTCTGCTTTCCCGTAGAGTCATAGAGTCCGACAGACGAAGATACGCTCTTTGGCCCAAACTCGTCCACACGACCAAAATGTCCACCCATGTTAATCCCATTTTCCTGCACTTGGCCTTTATCTCTTAAGAAGTTTCCTATCCATGTATTTTCCAAAAGTCCTTTTAAAAATTGTTAATGTTCATGCCTCAAATACTTCTGCCGGCAGCTCATCCATTTCAATAACACCATCAGTGTAAAAAACGTTCACCCTCAGGTTCCCTTTCATTCTTCCGCTCTAACCTTAAACTGATACACTCTCGTTCTTGATCCCACAACCCTGGTAAAAAGACTGCATGCATTCACTTTCTTCCATGCCTCTCATGATCTGACACCCTTCTGTAATTTCCCTGCCTCAGTCTCCTCTGCTACAAAATAAAAAAAAACCTCCTACATTTTCCAAGCTCTACCGAATGAAACTGACCTTTGAGTCCTAGCAGCAACATTTTAAAATCATTTTGCACTATGTCCAGTTTAGTAACATCCTTCCGAGATCCAGGTGACCAAAACTGAACACAATACTCCAAGTGCGGTCTCATCGACGTCCTGTAAAACCGCAACATAACTTCCCAAATTCTATCATCAACGCCCTGACTGATGAAGGCCATTGTGCCAAAAGCCTTCTTCACTGCCCTGCCTACCTGGGATTCTACTTTCGGAAAGCCGTGGATATGAACTCCAAGATCCCTCTGTTCCTCATCACTCTTTAAGGCCCTGATCCTGTTGGTTTGGTGTGCGCTGTCAAAATTCTTATCCTTGCACAAATTCAAAGATGAAAGTGCATAACCTAGCTACAACACATCATAGCTCTCAAGGTAAAGTTCTGGGACATGAGAAGGAGCAAAGGAAAAGAGAAGGAACTCATGAAACTTTTACCTCAATTTGGCTTTTCAAAATGCAGCCCCTCATCAACCCCAATGTGTCATTCATCAAACCACTTCCCCAGTTGATCAAGGTCCTGCTGCAATTTCAGATAAACATTCTCACTGCACACATTACCTGTGCGTTTTAATTTTGTCTGCAAGCTTGCTAATCACGTGTATGCATTCCCATCCAAAGCATTTATATAAATAATAAACAGCAATCGACCCAGCAAGGACTCCTAAGGCATTCCACAATTCACAAACCATAACAAAAAACCAACTCTTAAGAGTTGGAGCTAGAAAGTAAATCATGGATCTCATCAAGAGGAGTATGATAAAGACCATTCGTGGAATGTTGCCCTTTTTGCTCTTTTGCTTTGCTCCTTATCGTATCGCAGAAGTTTACCTTGAGAGCAATGACGTGTTATGGCTAGGTTTGACTTGTGCAAGTTTAAGAGTTTTGACTGTGCGCTCCTAAACAACAGGATCAGATTAGAGATAGTGAAAAATATAATTTCACAAAACAACTTCAACAATTATTAACGTCGAAACATTAAACGCTTATAACTGCATAAATTGTCATTATCTATGCCTATTTTTAATTCGGCAAGTACAAACAGAGTAACAATGAACATTGCCAAAGGTTTACATGAGCTAGGATGACATAGTGTGAATGTTTTCGACATTGTCAAATCCTCATTGGATGGAGAACAGAGATATATTAGTGAATGATCATGCATATCATAAAAGGTGTGTTAACAAAGTATGATGGAACATCAGGAGTACAGCATTAAACAGCGTTTCCAGATATTCCATTTCTCAATAAATGAAATGAAGTATTGAATGGAAGCCTGAATATCCAATGCGTGAGTGATACTTTAAACAAGAAGAAGGGCTGCAGTTCATGACATTTTCTTCATTTGTATGATATGCCATAGTACAATTCAGTTCATAGCCATTCCCAGACGAAGGAAAGAAGGATGCTTTGAGTCTGTCCGTGATGTCAAAGCCGCTGTCAGTAGATTTGTCAAGGTTTCCATTTCGAGAACGACTTACTTCCTGCCGGGACCTGGTGATTTAGAATACTGTGTGCATTCCTGGACTCCACCGCTCCTTCACCTCCCGCCCCCGCACATTCGCCATTGGAATGTTGTTGCGAAACATGGAAGGGTACAGAAATGATTTACAACGTTGTCGCCAGGTTTGAAGAGCTGTAGGGAGAGTGATAATAGGCTGGGCCCCTTTTCCCTGAAGCGTTGGAAGCTGAGGGTTGACAAACAGATGTTTATAAAGTCATGAGGGAAATGGATAGGATAAACCAAAACGACATTTTTGTTGGAGTCGGAGAGTGCAGAACTAGAGGGCAGAGAATGAGGTTGAGAGAGAAAAGTTTTAAATAGGGACATAAGCAGCAACTTTTTCCAGATAGAAGAGAGCGCATGTGTGGAATTGAACTGCCAGAGGAAATGGCAGTGACTGGTATAACTGTAGCATTTAAAACAGAAATGGATGGGTGTCGAAATAGAATGTTTTTATATAGATATGACACAACTGCTGGCAAATAAGACTAGATTAATTTATGATATCAGACCGGTTTGGATGAGTCAGACCGAAGGCTCTGTTTCAATACTGTACATCTCGATGACCTTTTAATTCTGTGGTTGCTGTGTTCCAGCGCTCAAACGTGCCTTTGATACTTTACCGAAACAACAAAGTGCACTCCATGAGCTATGTGGGAAAATTGAAAAATACATTCCGAAACAAACTGACCCTGTACTGTTTGAGTATTGGTTGTGATCATTCTCAATTATGCCACAAACATACTGATCCTCTCACTGAGACAGAAGGAGTGAAATGCTGCTGTCCATCGAAAAAAAGGACTTGAGATATTGTTACAATGTCAATATTCAAGATTGCGTTGATGAAGTGGGGGAGTTGCAGCAGGCGTTGGGAATGTCATGTGTCTTGGATATGACTAATTTCTCTCAATTGTGCTCTATCAGGAAGTTATTTTAACGTTTTCATTCTATTCTTAACTATTCCTGCTTTTCCAAAAGCCCGTCACTGTGTTTCGCTCCTGACCTCTGTATTCTATACTTTCATCCATACTTGGCCCCTTCCCCCATCTTCTACAATTTCCTGTCCCTAATGAATGATGCTATTCCATCATTGAGTTTCTCTGTCGTCTCCATATGCTCCCAAACTTTGCCAGCAATAGTTTCCTGCATCTGCATCATTACAGATTCGATTTAATTGCTGAAAATTTCATTCACCTTCAAAACCCTGTCATTTTTTGTCCGTTGTTGCCAGGCGATTTTATCAGTGTATTGGAAGCAGTAATTGCCTGTTTCAACTCATAGAGAAACCAAAGACAATTCTGCACAGTTTCGGAAAAGAGCACCAAACTTCGAGGCGAAGAAGGTTACCTCAGAGTACAACGGGATCTTGATTACATTTTAGATCAGATTACTTACAGTGTGGAAACAAGCCCTTCGGCCAAACAAGCCAACACCGACCCAGACCCATTCCCGTACACCTAACATATTAGCACGGCCAATTCACCTAACCTGCAGATGTTTGGACTGTGGGAGGAAAGTCGAGCAAACCCATGCAGACATAGGGAGAATGTGCAAACTCCACACAGACGGTCACCTGAGGGGGGAATTGAACCCAGGTCTCTAGCGCTGTGAGGCAACAGTGCTAACCACCGTGCCACCCATCTTTTGGCTGACGAACGGTAGATTGGAGGTTAATTTGGAAAAACGTGAGAATATTTTTTATTGGAAATACAAACCAAAGCGGGACATTTATATTTGAAGGAACGATCCTGGGGAGTGTTGCTGAACCTTGCTGTGCAGGTTCATATTTCCTTGAAAGTAGAGTCGCAGGTGGATCGGATAATCAAGAAGTGGTTGATAATACTTTCTATTATTAGGCAGAGCAATGAATATAGGAATTGGGATGTCGCATTACGGCTGTACAGGACGTTGCTTAAGCCACTTTTGGAATATTGAGTGCAATTCTAATCTCTTTCTTATCGAAATGATGTTGTGAAACTTAAAAGAGTGAGGAAAAACATAACAAGCATGTTGCCAGTGTTGGAGGATTTGACTTATAGGGCGAGCCTGAATCGGCTGGGACTGTTTTCTCTGGAACATGAGGCTAAGTATTAACCCTAGAGAAATTATGAGGGGCATTGATAGGAGAAAACAGACAAGTCTTTTCCCTGAGGTGGGGATGTCCAGAATTAAAGAGGATTTTTTTTTGTACAAGAGGGGAGAATATAAATGGTACCTAAGGGGCAGCCTTTGCACACAGAATGTGGTGCATATATGGAATGAGCTGCCAGAGAAAATGGTGGAGGATGGTGCAATCACAGCATTTGAAAGGCAGATGGATGGGTATATGAATAGAAAGGGTTGCGCAGGATATAGGCCAAGGGCTGGAAAATGGCACTAGATTAGCTTACAATATCTTTTTGTCAGGGACAACTTGGACGGAACGGTCTGCTTCTATGCTGTATATCTCGATGACTCGATGACTCTTTCACAGAAAATGCAAAGTCTGAAGATTTGGAGGCACCTTCATCCAATGTTCAGCACAGACATGCAACTACTGGGAGTCAAGACCATGTACAGTTCGTGGACTGTCGGTGTTGTAATAATTGAGGTCATGCATACTGTCGGAATTCCTGATCCTGCAAATAACAGAGTTGGAATTGCCTCTACGATCTGAAGCATTTCCCGATCGAGTCATTCCCTCTCATTCTTTGAAGCATGGGTTAAATGTATCGTCTGGTACAGGTAATGAATTTCTCTTCCCACACCTTGAATAATATTTGGGAAGTGAAGGTGACAGAAATCGTTTCGTGTTTTTTTAAAAAAAGAATCCTTTTTTGTCACATTTAAATACAATGCCAAATAAGTTGTTTATGCCTTTGGAAACTGAATCAAGAACAATCCCTTAATGGGGACAAGTTCTGTTCTTTCATATCGATGAATATCTCATCACATTTTAGAAACATCTTAAGGGATTTATATATATGAGATCTCAATGGACTTTCAGAGATCAGTTTCGAGGTAGCAAACCATCACGACATGCTATTAAAGTCTGAGTCCTGATGTCAGCTTTTAATTGGCTGAAGGTCGATGCATGGTACTTGTTAACCCAATTACATGGCACTCCCTCCAAATCAGCTATCTCTGCCTTCCCTACCTCTTTGACACTATTCAGCACTCCGATCTCTATTCACAACTTGCAGATGAGATGCAAATAGGAAAATGACATTTCCTTAGTTAGATCCTGATGTTCAGTCACATTCTCAACACAACAGGAAAACCAAAAGATGTCTGATTTAAAATCCATTTATTGTTTTACAAACTTACATGATAACTTAATGGTATTCTCACAGATCTCGTAGTGTTCGCTGGACCCCAAACAGAATTATAACACTATACATTTTGATATTTTATTTCCAAAACACTTTGGAAGCAAAAGTTTAATGATTGCATTCATACCTGGCTGAAAGGAAGCCATTTGCGAATTTTGGAGATCAGTCATCACTGTTCCACAACATCTCTGCAGGTGTTCCTCAGGCTGTTGTCCTGCCCAAACAATCTTTGGCTGCTTCATCAATGATGCTCACTTTATCATATCGAGAGATGGTCTCCGATAATTGCCCAACAGTTAGCACAATTAACTATGTAATGAAGCAGCCCACGTTCAAATGCACAAAGGCAAATGCAATACTCAGGCTTGGAATGGCAAGTGATAAGTAGCATTCATGGCACAAACATCTCAGACAATATGTATGACCAACAAGTTACATTATCAACATCGTGGGCATTGCCCTTGACCAGAAAGTGTACTCGAGAAGCTGTACAAACATAATTGCTGTGAATGCAGTTGAGAAGCTTGGAATACTGCGGCAATTAGCTCAACTCCTGACATTCTAAAGCCTTATACTATGTAGAATGCTTAAATCTGGAGTACAATGGACTACTAATCACCTGCCTGAATGAGCGTAGTTCAAAAGACAATGAGGAAGCTTGACAGGTTCACTCGCAATCCAGAAGAATATGGGAAGACATAGGTAAGTTATATTTGCAAATGAGCAATGTCGAGATATTAAACATAACCCAGTCCGATTTTGGATAGTAAAGGAAAAATAACGAAGACTGCCTGAGAATAGGAGCACTGACATCTGGACAGGGTCATGAAGAAAAACAAAATGCAAATTGGTCAATGTCCACTGGTAGAAAATACTTGCAGATCAAGTCGTCAGAACTCGAGGAGTCGTCAAGAAGAAAATAGCAGAAGTTCAGACCAAATATGTTCCCATAAAATCAAGCGATGACCTCAAAGTAAGGATAACATTTAATGCCAAGAGTTACAAACTTGAGGATTTTTTTAATAAAAATGAACAAATGCAGAGACCCAGGTCTGAATTCGACAGTGTACCCAGAGTCAGAGAAGTGCAGAGGAAGAATTTAGAAGGATAGTAGAAAATTGAAGAGAAATATATGGAGCATGGAAATAGCTTGGGAATCAGTAGGAGTGAACACAGAACATTGATACAATCTGTGCACGCAAATGCAAGTCATGAGCGCTATCCGCAATAAATATGTTGCATTAGTCTTAACAATTGAAACCGCTGAAATAAGTAGAGATATCAGGTTTGAGAAAATATCGTATCAATTTGAAGTGAAGCAAGCTAATAAGAATGACAAAAGCTCAGACTGTGTGAATGTCCAGGAAAGAGGGGAGAGAAGGAGACAGAAAACAGTTTACTGGGATAAAAAGCCTCCTATTTGGATAAAACCAGAAAGCTGAGGGAAGCTTATTTGAAGAAGTTGAAAGAGACCAGGGAAGAGATATCACAGGCGTTGCCAGCAGGGATCGAATCCTCTCTGGCCACCGGGGAAGTCTCAGGTGAATCGTGTACTTCCAAATTCGGCGGATCATTTGAAAATAAAATTAAGAAATGGATCACCAGAAAACCTACAGGACTATCGTCCACCATCAGTTTAATGAATTTATTCGAAAGGATCTGAGGTGAAAGAACATGTTTGTATTTGAAAAGTTATGGATTGATGACGGAGATTCAGCATGGATTTGTTAAACAAATGTTCACAGTTGAGATATTTAAAACGTCAATCAGGTTTCTGAACAAGATCTTGATACTTTTAGCTAAAATTTTGATGAGTTCATTAATGGCAGACATGTCAAGAGAGTAAGACACCATGGAGTCCATGGCCAATTGGTACGTTGCATCAAAATTCAAGACGGGGGAAGGAGAATCCTTCTGTGACTCGAATTCTGTTTCCATTGAGGTTTCACAATGCTGGGGTCCATGATGTGGTTAGTGTACATTAATTATTTATATATTTTTCAGTTTAACGAGAATGTGAATATTGAAAATATGAAGAGTAAGAGGCCATTCGGACATTTGAACCTACCCTACCGTTCACCACGATCACAGTAAAAGGGTTTAAAAGAACTTGACGTTATGCAGACCAACAGTAAATGGAATTCCATGGCGAAAATTGAAGTGTTATGCACTTGGGAATGGTGAACGAAGCAAGATATTATTCCATGAAAGTTATCACCATGGAAACTACAGAAAGGTAGACAATAATCAACTTGTTGTGCAAGTAAAATTCATAGTTAAGAAGGAATAACGAACATTTGCTTTTGTTGGTCGAGGAATCGGTTTCTTTGGAAATGTACAAATCATTGGTCAGACCACAGCTTGAGATCGGTATGAAGTGATAGTCACCAAGTTGTGGCAATATACTGATTGCTCGAGCAAAGTTGCTGAGGAGATTAATTAGCTTGCAGCCTGAGTTGATGGAAGTAAGCTGCAACAAAAGTTTGGAGATACTGCTGTTGCTTTCCTTAGATCAGCGAAGATTGGGAAATATCATTGTTGACTCGTCAAAGATTATGCGGGACAAGTATAGACTGGCTCACAAGGTACGTGTTTCTGTTCGTAGAAGAGGCAATAAACGGGTGGTACTGTTTCAAGGCAAAAGATGGAAAGCGAAAAGGAGATTTTCTTCAACACGAAAATATGACTCTTCTTCGTCAGAAGAGGTTTTGGAGAAGAGTGATATCGGCCTCAAAAACTTTAAGTCAATTTCTCTCCACAAATTATCGAAAACCTGCTCCTTTTCTCCAGCGTTTTCTGTATTTATTTCAGGTTTACAACATTCGTACCGTTTTGTTTTTCTATATATCTATATCTATCTATCGATCTATCTGTCCATCTATCTATCTATCTATCTATCTATCTATCTATCTATCTATCTATCTATCTATCTATCTATCTATCTATCTATCTATCTATCTATCTATCTATCTATCTATCTATCTATCTATCGATCTATCTGTCTGTCTATCTATCTATCTATCTATCTATCTATCTATCTATCTATCAATCAATCTATCTATCTATCTATCTATCTATCTATCTATCTATCTATCTATCTATCTATCTATCTATCTATCTATCTATCTATCTATCTATCGATCTATCTATCTATCGATCTATCTATCTATCTATCTATCTATCTTTCTGTCTATCTATCTATCTATCTATCTATCTATCTATCTATCTATCTATCTATCTATCTATCTATCTATTCATCCAACTGTACAATAATCAACTGTGAATCAGAATATTTCTGTATACTGACTCCTGACTTTCCCATTGACCTCTGTACACACCCCAGAATTCAGTTGTATTGACATTCGAATTGGCACGCTAATATTTCCATACCTCGCAAACATTGACTACTTTCCACATTTCTGCATATACTGCAAAGTTGACATTTTAAAAGCAGCTTTTCTCATTGTATACTATTTATTTTGTCCACCAGCATGTTATTTTTTTCAATTAGTTATTCATAATTTTGTATTCATCTTCAGCAAGAATTCAGACATTTCAATAATGGGCACCATGCGACAGCTTAAACCCTTTAACAGGATGAACATCTTGCTCTGTGAGGCTTTTGAATCTATATTAAATCCTGCATTTTGGAATGTTCCCAGGTGAGGTTCACATGTTGGACAAATGATCAGGAGCGCAAACCAAATAGTTGTGGAACCCTTAGTTTAAGACCTGTCACAGGAGAGTAATCAAATCCTCTGCCTGTCGATCTGTCCATCTGTCGATCTGTCTGTCTGTCGATATAACCACTTCGACTGGGGAAATGCATGCATCCTGTGTCAGTCCAAACAAAACTTACTTTTGCGAATTCCGTGAGAGCTGCCATTCAAAACAGAACTCCAATAAAAAAAACTTATAGATTTGGACTCCAGTTACCAACCTCTCAGAAGTTGAACTGAAAATGATAACATCCACCAAAATATACCAAGACACATCAGTAAAGAGCGACAGAGAACAACAATGCTTCGCTGAATGTTCACTAATGATGTTGCCGAGCATGGCAGCAAAACGTCTGAAAGCAAAACTCCCAGCTCAGCGAGCAAACCAGGAACCTGCCCCACAACCTGAGCAACAAATCATGCCGAAAATCTCAATTTATCAGTTTGTTCAGCAATGTTTGCTCAGGGATCTTGTGCTCAACGCACCCATAAATATTTGCGGCTTCACATAATATGGGCAGTTATGTTCATGCAAACAACCACACCAAGATAATTATAGTCTACTGAGGATTTGTGTTATTCGCCATGTCCACAGAATAATCTGCAAACAGATTCAAATTTCTACACAAGTCAGTTTTTTTTTCCCGCTTTCTTGTGTTATGTGATTTCAGGCATTTGTTCGTAAATAATCGAAATAAAGGTTTATCGTTCATTTTATTTAGAAAAAACAAACTGGAATAAAAGAGAACCTTTCGTTCAACTGACTGTCGTTGAACACTTGAATGCATTCTGTGCAAGTAGCTTCAATACTACCATACCTCAATGTACGCTAGGATGCTTCCTGACACTGTCAATATGTGTAACTGCAATGGAATCGCAGAGAGGATTCACCATTCTCCATCAGCTTTGTTAATCCTTGCATGGATTGATCCAGGCTGCGACAAAGGGTGCTGTGTGCGTTTGTCATTGGGTACTCCAGGGTGCCGAATGAGGAAATTCTCCCACACTTACCATTGGTCATGAAGTATATTGGAAGGATGAACAGACTGATGAAGAAGCGTTACGAAATAACTGAGGCACTTGATGGATTAAACTCAGCATTTCTGGCACCATCTGTGGAGAAAGAAACAAAGTTAATGTTTCAAGTCCAGTCTGACTGTTTTTGTGTCATCCTTCTGACAGAGGTGGAGAAGGTGTGAAGAGAACCCATAATGTGGAGGCCTGCTATAAAAACAAGCGATGTTAATTATGGTGAAAGTGAAATAAAGATGTATAACAGGTGTTCTTCGATGTGCGAAGGGACAAAAACAGGTCCTCTCCGCTGAGAGAAAAGTAAACAAAAGACAAATAAGTCAACGTCTGGGTGGGAGGGCAGGGAAGTAGCATGAGGAAAATGGATAACGGGTATCATGCAGTCGGTTCTGAGGCTATGGAATCAGTATTGATTCTTGGAGTCTGCAAAGTGCCTAATGGGAAAAGGAGATGAACAAAACGGAAGGTCCAGCAAACTTTTCAAGGCCAGTGTGATTGAAGATCACAATGTGCTATGAGACAAAAATTAAATGCATGCGGATTTTTCTACAAGTATCGGGTGTCTTGTTCAAATCATGTTTGGCGCAGTACAGGAGATTGTGATGTACAGATCATCAGACTGCGGCACATGTTTACAGTTAAATATATGATTGATCAAAACTTGCATAAGTTTGTTTTATATTTCAATGGATATAAACCCGTACGAAGTGGTATACTGGAGCGCTGAAAATGCCACAAGTGAACGTTTTGAGCATATTTCTGTAGTTCTTTGCTTTTCGCAGGCAAACATTTGTGTATCATTATAGCTAACAAACAGAGCAATGAAATCAGTAAAGATGTTGAGGTAAGCGAGGGTTATCCATTTTCAATTGTGTCTCATCTGGACACTGGTCATAACAGACTTCAAGAGATATTCTGTTGATTTCAGTGAGATGAAGTAAAAATCTGTTCTGTTCTGGGAGGTTCATAGTTTCGTGTTTAGAAGACCAGATTTAATTTCAATATCGGTGTAGGCTTCAGATGTAAATCAACCTCCCTTTCTAACGTTTTGTTCCATATCACGTTACGTTAATCTAAATCCTTCCATTTGGTCATGTGCAATGCTTCAATTTACTTAAAATTGAATTTGGAATTGAATGAAAAATAGTTTAAACATTGAATGATCTTCCTCTGGGATATAGGATAGTCAATGAAACAGAGTCCTATTTTGCATAATTGCATATGTTGCTTTGGAGTTCAAGCTCCAGGGAGGTGTCTCCATGTGATCTGTGATGGTCTATCTGTTTTTTCTCGAAAGATAGATACCAAAAAATTTCTCATTATTACTAATGTTTCACTAATTTGAAGATTGTAGAGTAAATAATCACACCTTAATGAGAACTGGTCATTATATTCTCGAGATTAGATTAGATTACTTACAGTGTGGAAACAGGCCCTTCGGCCCAACAAGTCCACACCGACCCGCCGAAGCGCACCCACCCAGCCCCATTCCCCTACATATACCCCTGCACCTAACACTACGGGCAATTTAGCATGGCCAATTCACCTGACCTGCACATCTTTGGACTGTGGGAGGAAACCGGAGCACCCGGAGGAAACCCACGCAGACACGGGGAGAATGTGCAAACTCCACACAGACAGTCACCTGAGGCTGGAATTGAACCCAGGTCTCTGGCGCTGTGAGGCAGCAGTGCTAACCACTGTGCCACCGTGCCGCCCAAATTCCAAATAAATTATAATTTATAAGAAAGAAAAGAACAAAATCAAATCGTGGCACTGCCTGGAAAATGATTCGAATGTTATGAGGGGAATCCAATGACAGACCGCTCAGTCTTTGCGTCGTCGCTGTAAAATCGTAAGAAGCATGGTACTGACGTTGAAGTGTCAAGGATCACCTGCCGCAAACGTGTGTCGAAATACGTCCAGCAGGTTGATTAACATGTTCTCTTACCTATAAAACATGGTTGATGTTATGAGAACTGACATAATGTGAAGCAGGGATATCAATGGGCACAAAGTTCTTTTCGACACGACTAATTTTCTCCAGTTTCGACCTCAACCAAGGCTAGGTAAACCTGACAGAATGACTTCTAAAAGCTAAAGACAAAAAGCAACACACCATGTGTAAACATATAGCAGGTGGCAAACTCCATAGAAATGAATATTCCACACAAGCATTACACAATCTGTAGTAACGTTTGGAATGACCCCAATACTCAGAGTTCATTTTCATCGTTTAAAGCTTGAAGGCAATGACGAATGACTTCCTTTTAAGCAGTGACAGCTTTTAGCAAGCCAGCGAGTCTGTGTCGGAAAACTGGCTGCCACTGATTGCTGTGGTGAACAGTTTCCATGGCTGCACATGCCTTACAGAAAAACAGGAAAGTGACTGGGAGAGATGAATTAGTGTTGCCATGTCCCAAACTAAATAGTACACATACTATTCAATGATATGACCCATTGCATTTTAATCGGACTCTGTTCACCCATTAATCTTCTTACATTTCGCATCTAATCACACTTCGCTCTCTGTACAGTCTTGTATATACTTCAAATCGAATGTATTACCATTCTCCCTCATCCGAATAAAACTCATAATATTTCCAGAATCACTTTCAAACCATGTGCTTCGCTCGTTTCCAAATGAACCTCTGTGCTTCTGTTAGTGCTGTACTAATTCATAAATGTTCAAAAGCTTCCACTTTCCTCCATTGCCCTGCATTATAAGGATAATTATCACACATTTTAACCCACATCGTTAGCGAGACCATTATACATTGATGTGTTACCAATTCCATATTTACAGGAGAAAGTGGTGGATTGCTGCCTTGTTGAATTGCATCAGTTCTGTGAAGATACCGAAAGGCATTGTTGGAAGCGATACCAGGATTTTCAAACACCAACTTTCAAAGGAATGATGAGAGCGAGCTATGTCCGGATTGTGTGCGGCTGAGAAAAGAATTCGCGGGTGGCAATGGTATTATGCATCTGCTTCCCTTGCCATTGTCGGTGTTTCTCGATCTCAGTTAGGAAATTAATTTCATAGCGAGTTTTGTCAGGTGAATTTTGTGCATGTCACACGCTATCAAAACTGTCGGGCTGTGTGACTGCCGTGGTTGTTGAAGGTGGTTGATGGAATGTCAATCAAATGGACATGCTTTGTTTGGTGGGTGTCAACTTCTATTATGCTGATGAAGCTGCACTCATTCGAGCCACTGGAAAAAAATGTTCATCACACTTGGAACGTCTGATATGTCGTTGCAGGAAAAATATTCTGGAAGCTGGAGTACAATTATGCAATGCTAAATTGCCAAATTTAGATGTATTCCGGCAGCAATAGTATTTAGATGATTGTTCTGGTCAATTTCGGTCAAGTGCTAAATACCAAACTATTGATCACACAGATTTGAGGATGGTTTACAACACTAAATGTAAAGAGACAATGGTGAGAATTTCAGTTGATGAACGTGAGTCATTATTTAATTCCTGTGCTGTTTGGCACTAAGTTCAAAGCCGGGATGCTCTATTTACCTGTGGACTCTTCACGATCTGAGGAGTCCCAGGTCTTGCTGAATTTTGTACAATAATAAGGAGGCATTGCTAGTTCTGACCTTCTCATGGAAGGATTGTCCTTGATGAAGCAGATTATGATAATTAAACCTGTGTCACATCCGGCTCTTCTTCAGACCTGAACAATAATACCAGAGCTCAACTCACTCTCCTTTACCCAATATCACTGAAAATAATCGCACTGCCTAATACCCCATCAGGCGTTGTAACAATCACAAAGTAGGCGTATAATTCCCTCACTTTTCTTTGGCTAGAAAAATGTCTGAGAACTACTATCTTGCTCAGTCGCCAGCCCACAGTCTGGCATCCTGGAAAAATTAACTCCAATCGTCTGCCTTCTCTCAAAATCCTCTATCAAAACTAAATTAAACTTAATGCCCACCTTTCCTTGTAATGCTCAGAAGAAATGTGAGCAAAATGCCATTGTTTTCTCAGTCTCCATTTCACAACGAGAATCCAATTCACCCCCCTCATCATTGCAACATACCCCAGATACAGCCGGTCCCCAACAGAATCAAGCAATCTTGGGAGTCAAATAAATTCATAGCTCATGCTATTATCTCATCCTGCACGCACAATTCTGTATTTAATAGACGGAAGATTGCCTCTCGTTTGCTTGTGGTATTTTCGCGGTATAAAATAGATTGCAGTCTCAATCATATAGCTCATGGAGACATAATTTCCTGCATTCATGAACAGATGAATTTCATGCAGCGTCTTTATAGCCTATGAGTTACTATTGTTTCACTGTTAAACTGAAAGTCTCTGCGCAATAGTTGATTAGAATTCCTTTTGTATGCAATGGAGGAAATTGCTTCAGGGCAGAATACCTGTCAAGGCGATTTAAACGTCCACAAAGTCAGCCTACTTTTCACTTCCTTCATTGAAACGATAAGGGATGTTTCATTGAGCCACAAAGTGATGAGAACTATTTTCCTGGTAATGATCGTGAGCTTTCAATGTCATTCCTTTGTGATCTCTGTGCCCACATTCAAACAAAATGTCAGTGCTCATTCCCTTTTATTAGCCACTAGCTATTTTGATATTAATATTTCGCACATCAGAGCAAAAGATAAGGCTAAAGTTTTCGCAATGCCTTCAGATAGTAGGGTTTTGCGGATGATTCATCTTGGCCTGTTCCAATGTTCCCCAGCCAATTCGATTCACTCCACGTCATATTAAGAAATGGTTGTAGACACTGGATACTGCAAAGGCTACAGGTCCTGAAAACATTCAGGCAATAGTATTGAAGACATCTGCTCCACAACTTGCCACTCCCGTAGCCTCGCTGCTCCGATACAGTTACAACACTGGCGTCTACTCGACATTGGCAGACATTGCCTACCTATGTCTTGTACACAATAAGCTAGAAAAAACTAATTCAGCCAATCATCCTCTCATCGGTGATCTATTGATCATTAGTAAAGTGATAGAATGTGCCACCAACCGTGCAATCAAGTAGCACATGATCAACAAAAACCTGCTCAATGATGCCCAGTTTGGGATAAGCCAGTGCCATTCAGCTCCTGATCTCATGCCGGCTTTGATTCAATAATGGGCAAAACAGCTTAATTTCAGAGTTAAGGTGAAAGTGACAGCCGGTGACTAAATGCAGCATTCGACTGGGTTTGTCATCAGTGAGAATTAGTAAACCTTCAATAAATCAGGGGAAAACTCTCCACTGGATAAAGTCATACAGAACACACAGGAAAATGCTCGTGGCTGTGAAATATCAGTCATCTCAAGATGAAGCAAGGTTTCTCAGGGTATTGTACTTTGGTCCAAACATCTTCAGCTGCTTCATCAATGACCTTCTCTCCATCACTAGGCCAGAAGTGGGGATGTTCGTAATGATTGCAACATCATTCGAACTATTCATGACTCTTCAAATACTGAAGCATTCCATCTTCAAATACAATACAATCTGGAAAAAATACAGTCTGAGCTGACAGTAGTGAAGAAACATTCGCATCACAGAAATGCAAGGCAATGACCATCACCAGTAAAAGACAATATAATCACCGCCTCTTGACATTCAATGCTGTTACCATCAATATATCTACCATCATTAATATTGTTGGGGTTATCATTGAACAGAAACTCAACTGGATTCACCCCATGAGCATAGCTGAAAAAACAGCGGGTCAAAGGCTAAGAATATTGCGGAAAGTCGCTCACCTCTGACTCCTCAAAGCCTATTCAGAATCTACAAGACGCAGGTCAGCAGTGTGATGGAGCACTCTACACATGCCTGATGAGGTACAGCCCCGACGACACTCAAGAAGCTGGGGATCATCCAGAACAAAGCAACCTGCTTGATTGGCACCAAAACCTGAAGCATCCACTCGCTTCACTACCAACACTCAGTACCAGCAGAGTATACTATCCTCAAGATGCACTGTGGAAATTCGCCAAAAATCTCCAGACAGAATCCTCCAAACCCACCACCACTTTGGTCTGGAAGGATAAGGATATGGGAAGACCACCACGTTCAAATCCCCTCACAGCCATTCATCAATCTGACTTGGAAGTATGTATCTGTTCCTTCACTGTTGTTGGTTCAAAATCCTGGAATTTCCTCCGCGTGGCATTGCGGGTAAACCTACAGTAGGTGCACAGCTGTGGGTCAAGAAGGCAGTTCACCAACAACTTCTAACGGGCAAAAGGCATTGGAAATAAACACTGGCCAGCCAGGAACACATATATTCAACAAATGAATGAATAAAAATTAAAATAGGAGAGTGGTTGGTCATTTGGCATTTCAAAATTTCTCCACTATTCAATGTGGTCATTATTCTTCATCCAACTGCTATCGCGCAGCACCAGGAGCCTGGTTTTATTTAAATGCTAGGGCAAGAGCCTGTGTTGAGCTTTCACATTCTCACCATGCCTGCTTCTGTTTCCATTGAGTTCTCTGGTTTCCTCAAACAATCGAAAGAGATACAGTTACCATATTGCTTCGAATAAATTGCTCATTGTGTTCATGGATGTGTAGGTTCGGTACATTCGTCATGGGACAAGTCGGCTTACAGCGAAAGGGCTGTGGGGGGGCGGGGTGCCTGTGTGGGGTACAGTTCGAAGGATCGGTACACACTTACAGGGCCGAATCGTCTGTTTCCGCCCTTGAGCAATTTTAAAAAAGAAACAAACTACCTGCCCCCTGCTTTCTCTCCACAGCGTCTGAACCCTTTAATCCTCAGAACAATATCGAACTCCTTCCTGAAAACATTCAACGCTTGGCCTCAAGTGCTTTCAGTGGCAGGATCTTTGACAAACTTCACCATGATTGGCAGAAAGCATTTTGAGTCATCTCAGTTTTCAACGTGTTCCCTGTACCACAAATCTCTGATTCCTGGTTCTAGATTCCCTGGCCATCGAGTACACCCTTCCTGCGTGTGCCTGACCTGCACATATCACAAATGCACAGATTTCTATGAGATCATTCTTCATTCTTCTAACCTCCAGTGAAAATAATCAAATCAGTCAAATCTTCCTTCATACGTCAGCCTTGGCATTTCAGGGATCAGAGTGGTGTCTAGATCGGTTAGAGAGAGGGAAAAGATGCAAAGTTTTACAATGTTCCTTCTTTATGATTATGATTCATAAAATTGATAATTCAGTACAGATGATCTTGGGGCCAGTGATTAGAGATAATTAATTTAAAACGCCAACATGTAACTATTGCAAAGGAAAATCCAATTGTTTGTCAGACGTCTATATTGCCAGATCTTGCAGTTACTATTTTCAATTTTCTCCCAAATGTTTTTGTGATCCTAGTTAGTTTCCGGATTAGTTAATATATCGCACGTTCAATTAATATGCACACATGTTCAAAAGCTACGTCCACAATTTCATGAACTTCAGGAGTCTATTTCATATTCTTTTACATTCTGTGCATCGCTGTTTTTCTGATAAGGGCCAGAGTTACAGAGACAAATCAAATGTTTCATTTTTTTTATTTGAGTTGAGATGTTTTAATTTTTCTCAAGATTTGGAGGATCCAATAATGTACTGGAGTGAACAAAGTTAGAAATGACACCACACCAGATTATAGACTAATAGGTCCAATTGGAAGCATTTGCTTTCGAAGCGCTGCTTCTTCATCAGGTAGATGTGGAGCAGACCCATAAGACACAGCATTTATCGCAAAACATTAGTGTCATGAGACTGAAATATATTAAACATATTTAGATTAAGTCTTTCATCTTTCAGAATTCTTTTTCGAGCTCCAGTCCGTTAATATGTAACTCCCAGAACTCCTTTTAAGACACATTCTCAACATAACTTTGGGTTTTCTTACAAAAGTTGTCATTTCAGCTCAGATAATGCATTAAAGGTGTAAGGTTAGAGTCTGGTTGTGTCCTTATGTTGAGGCAGACTGGTCATATTCCTGAAGTGGAATTTAGAGGATGTTACATTAATTGACTGTAGGTTATGCATTTTTGAGCGAAATAACGTACAATTATGCTAATACCAATTCACCTCATGAAATTGCATGCGTGTGCATGCAGGAGGGACAAAGTAAGTGTGTGGGTGTGAATGCATGTGAGAGAAGGTGTATTTGTGTGTAAGCTTGGTTAAGAATGTGGGTGAGTGTGATGGGGTGTAAGCCTGTGAGAGCGTGCGGCATGCATGGTTGTGAGTGTGGTATGTGCCTGTGCATGCAAATGAGCGAAAACTTGTGTATGATGGAGGGTCTGTGTTAGTGTGTGCGTATGCAGGACTGTGTGTGTGCTTGTGTGTGCATGTGGGTGCATGTGTGTATGCGTATGCGTAAGTGAAAGAGAGAGAGTGTAGTGCAGTGAGGTCATCTGTAGTGTCACATGAACACAAGATACTGGTTGTGGCCATCCTTATGTGTAATAAACTTGGCCATCATCCTCTGCTCAGTCACTTTCAATTATTGCTTGTTCAGGAGTCCAGATTGGAGGATGGTCGCCCGAACGTCCGAGGCCAAACGTCCCAGACGGCTGCCGTGACATGGTTGTATGGTGTTGTGTCCAACGTTGGCCTGAAGGTTGCGCGGTTTGCTGCGAATAATGATCTGTTTAAGGTTTGATGGTTGTTTAAACGCTTGAAGTTAAGCACCTAGCCAAGACCTTTCCCCCACCTTCACTTCTTGCCTTTAAGCAAATACCAAACTCTAAACAGTTCACAGCGGGCTGCCCAGCCTTCGGGACATCATCGACCACATCACTGTAAAACCCTCTGATGGCAACTGTTGCAAGACGTGTCAGAGTATCAACAAGCATACTACAAATACACAAGGCGATACACACAAGGCGACATGCATGTGGCAGTACTTCAAGGACTCGGCCAACGTTGCCTATCTCATACGCTGCAGGCAAAGATACCCTCAGATATGGTACATTGGTGAGATAGAGGAGACACTACAGCAACGGGTGAATGGACACCCACAGCAATCACCAAGCAAAGGTGTTCCCTCAGTGGGGGACAACTTCAGTGGTCCAAGATATTCGGCCTCGGACCTTAGGGTGACCATCCTCCAAACCGGACTCGGGAAATGCAACAATGCAAAGTACCAGAGCAGAGACTCATAGCCAATTTTGATACACATGAGGGTGGCCTCTGTCGCGACTTTTGGTTCATGGCACACTACAGCTTACCCCACTGCACTATACACTCTCTCTCGACCACGCACACACCAGAGTGCGCGCACACACGCAAACACACACACACACTCCCACATTCTCGCACACTAAGATAGTCTCTCTCTCATAAACCAGCTCTCTCTCAGACGCACACACACACTCACACCCAGAGACGCGCCGTCTCACAGGCTCATACCACTTCATAGTTGCACACAAGCTTACACATGCAAGCACACACTCTCTCACATGTTCTCACATCCACACACTCGCACTGGCTCTGCAGCACGCACGCACACATAAGTTTATGAGGTGAATTTTTATTTGCAGAACTGAATTTTATTTTGCTCAAGAAATGCAAAACCAACGGACAATCCGTGTAAGACTCTGCAAATCCCACTTGAGAATTAGAACCAGTCGGACTCAAGTTTAGTCCATAGAAAAACTTTTGCCTCACACCTTTAATTCATTGCCTGAGCTGCGATGACAACGTTTTTCAGAACAATTGAAATTATCTTGAGAATATGGCTTTAAAAAGGGTTTCTGGGATTTACATATTAACGAAACGAAGCTAGCAATTCTAATGCATGAAAGACGTAATCTAAGTTGGTATAACATATTTCAACTGCAATGCACTGACATATTTTGCTGTAAATTCTGTGTCTTCTGGAGATGCTCGACAACCACCTGAAGAAGAAGGAGCGCTTGGAAGGCTAATACTTCCAAATAGACCTGTTGGACAATAATCTTCTGTTCAGTAATTTTTGACTTTGTTCGTCAAGTTAATAAAGCAAAGAAAAATCTACATGTATTCAGAAGGGACTGGGTGGGCTGCCTTGAGGCATGATCAGTTATGGTTTATGTGTTCTTGTAAAAAGTTACAGAAGGAATCAAGGGAAAGCTAGTGACTAGTGACTGGCTGATTAACAAAGGGACATGGTCAGGAAACAGATGGAAGTGCAAACAAATGTTAACTTGCAGACATTAATTAAATGACGATGGTGAACTGACTGGTAGGGAGTAACTGACGGTGTGGAGTCGAGGGAAACATTTCTTTGGTAGAGAAAAATATCAGATTGGTAAACTTTTTTTTAAGCTTTTCATCGCTAAAACCATCCGTGTTACTTTCCTGGGGATATGTAAGCGAGGTAGTGTCGTGATATAACAATGGTTTTATTCATTTACATTCGTATATTGTGTTTGGTTGGCGAGTAGGCAGGGGTTGTGTAATCTTCTTGTGAAATTTAATTCACTTTTCTCAAGCTTTTTAATCCAACGTTTTCTGCGGTTGTGAATCTGAAGAATGATCAAGAAGGCAAATCATAAAGAGATACAAAAACAAGTATCAGGAGGAGAGAGATAGGGACATGGTTTGTGAGAGGGTCTGAAGCTATGAAATGCAGAATAACACGAACATACTAACTGAGGCACATACCTTTGATGACTTTGAGAATGGAAATCGTGAGATTTGGAAGCAGAATCTGTAAGTATTTATTTTTCCGAAAAAAATTGTGATGATCTCACATTCCTGGTCTTGAAATAACGAACGTTACACTTTACAAATGTTGTTGCCATTAAATAATGTATGAACCAGTTAGAAGGCACAGCATGTTGTTCAGCATTGAGCGACATGAAGGAACAGTGAAAGATAAAGATAATAGGTAAAAACGTTGAAGGTATAGTAAAAGTGCAAAGGGACGAAGGCTACTTTGTTTTTCAATTAATAAGTCGGCAACTCAGAGGATGGCAATCCTGCCAAACAACACGACAGACGAAGGTTCGATTCATATTTTGGATGACTGCTTGTGTGGAGCTTGCACATTTTTCTGTCTTCTGCAGGGGCTATGTTTCTTTCACTGTCAAAGCAAGTGCAAGTGGATTAGCCATGAGAAATGCAGTTTTGCAGGGATACAGTAGAGTGTAGGTCGGGTGGGATACTTTCAAACAGTTGGCTGTGGGCTCCATTGGCCAAGTGTTCGGTTTCCACAAGATAGGAACAGTATTATAAATGACAGATGGAGAGAGCAATGAGTCAAATGGACTGATATGCAGAGCAAGTAACTCGTTTGCATTAGATAACTTCATTAGTGTTGCATTATTTCTGGTCAATGTTCTTCCGTTGTCTTTGGCGGTGCTATCTAAAAATTTAAGGAAAACGTAATTCCCTGTGCTTTGACTTAAAGTAGAGCAAACAGTTTCCAGAGACAAGGCATACCTTCTGTAAAGTACAGAACGAAGAGGAGCTATTTAACCTCAACCTTCTAAATGGTTATATCTTATAAATATATTTTGCAGTAACTATCTCATCTTGCGGCCGTGATTCTAGAATTATATCGAGGGCATTCAGTAGTGAAGGTTTTATAAGGACGTATACCATTCAAAATCTGAAGTTACCTCTCTCAAAAAGGTAGTTGATTATGGGATTGCTAACAACTGAGTTCGCTAGATATTTGCGATATAGCTTTACACCATACACTGTAAAAGTTGTTGAATTTATTCAAGACTCAACTGAAACATGATTTTAAATCATGGAGGAACGGACCAAAGAATTTGAGCATATTTCATCAGTTCCTAAGCGCTCATATTACTTAACTTACATACATTAGTCACTAGGTGGCACAAGATACTGTTCCTCAGATCAAATCTGAACGCATCAATTAATCACAGAACACCAACTACACTCTGGTGACACCACAACACATCATGTTCTTTCTACTCGATAACAATTTATTTTCCTCAATGAATACTGAGAGAAAGATTCTGATCATGCTCAGCTAAAAGTGAAAGCAGTACACCAGAATTTATTTTATTTGAAACCATGTATTAAGCCCTCGAAATTATCGGAAGTGTTATGCATTAGCAATTTTCTGACAGTTTTCCAAGTTCATGTGAATAATAAAAAGCACGCCATTCAAATAGTGTCAAGGTGATGCATTCTGATTCTTGCATCCATAATACTTTCAGTGTATTTGACCCATTGTTTCTTGACTTCTTTGTATTATTTTCAGAATACTTAATCATTATTTTACATTATTTCTTGTTTTTGAGAAACTGAATTGTCTCTGAGCATGATAAACTGCTCAGAGTACTTGGGATTCCCCTTTAGTAACATGAGCATATATTAATTTTTAACAGGAAAGGACTCACAGAACGAGAACTCTGAAGCAAATTTTCTCTGAAATGTTCCAGACATGTAAGAAGGAAATTTCGCTTTCCAGACGAGGACACAACGAAGTTAGTATTGTCACATGGCAGAAGCATCAATCAGTTTCCTTTTCGGTAAGTTTTAAACATTAAACTTTAAACTGAAGTTATCAGACACTACATACTGAAGTTCCATTTTGTTTGTTGATGTCAGTTTTTATTGTAACATTGACGCTGCATTTACATTACTTCTGGAGGATTAAAATAAACCTGTGGAAGATTTATTTTAAAATGGTAGCATGCTGACAATTGGCAGTACCTTAACGCATGATGGAAAAATATGACATGTGAAACAATAAATAATTACAAATAATCTTTACACCATTACTCCGTCCGATCATATCAAGTGTGTGCCTCACGAAATTTTCGAAGCTTTATTGCATGAATGATTCAATATAATTTTCTATGACACTTGTGTCAACAGTTATTTTCTCAATTCATTATTGGGTTAATAACGTCACTTGTAGAATCATCAGTTTCTCCCCTTTACTTGGCCTTTTGGAAGTAAGGGGTTTACTTACCAATCATAGAAGTTTTCACCTCTGACCTCCTCTTTCAGCCAAAAGCTGGTGGCTGCATATGGATCTCTGGACTCGCAACATTACCTTAGCTTTCTTCTCCACAGAGGGTGTTCTGAGTTTCTCGGACTTCCAGACTTGCAGCACCCACAGCTTTTGGCTTTATGTTATCGTGATGAGGCTAGATAAATCTGTGGTCAAACGTAATCCCAAATTGTTGAGAGAATGATTCATGCATACAGGTTTTCATTTCGAAACTTAGCAGTTCTTTTGCGGAATTCACTCAAGAGTCAGTGAAATGAAGCATTCAATTCAATTCAATTCAATTCAATCGCTTCAGGTACTCAGTTTGTAGTTCATTACATAGAACTGAACGGTGGATTTGCTGTGTGTGAAATTCTACCACACTAACTCAGTGCTTTTCTGTGACTCTCCATTTTACGCTGATTTGAACATTAAGGTCCTGAATCCCAAACCGACGAACTGTGTAGTCTGGAACTGAAACAGAAGAACACACAAGGAACACTAACGCGAATGGTCCCATACAAGACTCTGACCACACTGATATGGAATACTATTTTCCACATACCTTCTTTTTAATGAATCAATGACTTGAAGTCCCTTTCTGAAGCATTAGCATGTGCAGCAACAAGATATAGATTTCAGAAGTTCAAACACTGAGCTCATTAGCATTTCTCAAAGGCAATTAATTGTGCATAACTATTGACCATACCAGTATCACGCACACCCCAAGAGCAAATTCAACAACAAAATCAATTGTTAGCTCTTCAAACATATATAATTGAAAGGGATTCCAATTACTTGACTGAACTTTACCACGAAATGTCTTTATTCATTTGTGGCATAATGGTTACAACAACTCAGGATGAATTTTACAAACTGAGTCATTGAAGGAAACACAAAGCTGGAAAAAATATTCTGAAAGTATTTGTTCGATTAAGCGACGGGAACTTCACAGAAAACTGGAATAAAACTTCAATAATCTTTGGAGTCATGGAGGCGGACAGCACGGGAAAAAAAAACCTTCATTTCAACTTGTCCATGCCAAACAGATATCCTGAGCCAATCTAGCCTTATTTGCCAGAACTTGACTCATATCCCTTTAAACCCTTCCTGTTCATATATCCATCCAGATGCCTTTAAAATGTTGCAATTGTACCAATCTGCACCACTTCCTCTCGCAGATTATTCCATACAATCATCACCCTCTGACAAAGCAAGCATCAAAAAGTTCCCCTTAGATCCCTATTAAGGATTTCCCATCTCACCATAAACTTATGCCCTCTAGTTCTGGATTCCCCACGCTTGGGGAAATATTTGTGTCTTATTATTATGCAAGCTCCCATGATATTATAAACTTTTGTTATGATTTTATGGACCTTAGCCTCCGACGCACCATGGAAAGCACCCCCAGCCTATTCAGTCAAATCCTCCAAAACTGGATACATCCTTGTCAACCTTTTCTGTAGCCATATTTATTATAGTCCAGCGCATTATGTTGACAACATTTAACATTGCGTTGTTCGAAAAATAATTTTGTTTATATGATAAAACATGAGCAACGTTCAAAGTAAAGATGCACATGAATTCTATCGTTGGATGCAAATGAATTTTACAGGCTTAGCAAGATGGCAGACGTTCTAATTGTTTGCTATTGTTCATATAAATATCACTCTCAGAATAGCCTTATCTGCAAATCTCATGAAGCTATATTGTAAAGAAGATAGAGTACAAGTTTTAAGATACAAAGCAAACATTCATTTCTTTCATGGCTGAGGTGACACAAGGATCTTTCACTGTCCTGGAATTCACCCCTTTTAAAACAGTATCGCTTCTAACTTTCCGGTATGAATCAAGTCACATTGTAACTCTGGTATATAGCAATTTCCAAAGGTTGCATCCAATTAATATAAAGGATAGAATTTCATATTTTATCTACAAGTAAATACATTATGCAACTGGCAATGTAAGTTCTTTGTTACCTCATGTTTCTTGTAAAAGACAATGACTCATTTCAAAATATTTGTCCAAGGGCCTCAGAATGTTTTATTTGATGATCCTGATAGCTTCCCGGAGGATATCCCAGCATAATGCTAAAACATGGTTTGAAACAATTATCCATTTTTGGCAGTTTCTCACCTGCCAGATATGACAATCTTGAAACTATTTCTGTGTTTACACATTTGGCAAGGTCTTGAGACTGGCATTACATTTGGAAGGGAAAATACACAAAGATAACTTTCTTCTCAATTGAAGATTTCCTGTTCTGAGTCATTGATGTAATTGTCAGCAACCTTTATCATCGATCATTTCTTCCATCTACAGAATACCTTGAACAAGGACTCTGTGATGCGGCGAACTAAAATGCAAAGGAATGTTTACTTTCGTCTTTTAATTTTAGTTTTGGATTGTTCAATTTCTATTTATTTGGCTTAATTCGATTTTTTTTGATCCATGTGGAATGTCTGGATCTTGTATCAGTGACGAATTCAACATTAATGAGCTGTTTGACATTCTGAGATTCTTAATTATGTTTTAAAGCCTGTGGTACGAACGCTTTTCATGTTTATTTACTTGTAAATGCCTTGATCAATGTTAAAGGTTTGGATCAGAAACCCTGCCACTCTTGTAATATCCGGCCTAATCATACAAACAGACAATCATTTGTTCTGAGTTTATGTTAATTTATGTTTTGGAATTTCATCAGTTAATTGGTTTCTTGCATTTATGTGAAATTCTGCTTAACAGTAAACTTGAAGAAGGAGAATTGAATGTGCATGTTCGGAGTAGAAGTTAAGCAAGCAGTTCCAATCGCTTTTTTGAGATTTTATCTTTATAAAGTTCAGGTGCTGATAGTCGTGGAACTGGTCTATCGGCTTCAATGATGCACGTTCCCACACAAGCTGGAAGTAAATGTTTAAACGAGTGATGTCTCGTTCACTTATTGTAAGAAACATAGAATGAGAAGCCTATCGGAAATAGGGAAAGACTGTCTTGATCACACTGAATATCAAAAATCACAAATTAATAATATGAAAACTTGTCATGAAATGGGAATTTTTTTCTGATTAATTGTTCTTGACTCGCGTGCATATTAACAAGCACACGCTGGCTCATTAGTTCGGGCAGCATGGTGGTTCAATGGTTAGGACTGCTATCTCACAGCGCCAGGCACCTGGGTTCGATTCCAGCTTTCGGCGACTGCCTGTCTGTAGTCTGCATGTGCTCCACGTGTCTAGTGGGTTTCTTCCCGGTGCTCCGGGTTCCTCCCACAGTCCAACGATGTGCAAATCAGATGAATTGGCCATGCTAATTTGCCGATCGTGTTAGGAGCTTTAGTCAGGGGTAAATGCAGGGGAATGAGTCTGCGGTGGGTTACACGTCAAAGAGTCAGTGTGGGCTTCTTGGGCCAAAGAGCCTGTTTCCATACTGTCGGAAATCTAATCATATCATGACCAAATGCTTCTTGCCTTCCACGGAATTTTACAGGAGCATTTTGACAAGATGACGAACATCCGATTTCAGTATCATGCATCCCTCCCCAAGATTTATGAAATGCTTGAATAGACTGGTTCTTTCTGAAACCGCATGTAACAACATTGAACAGAACAATTTAAACCCAAATGTAATCTACATTTATGTTTAGTGGATCCTTTATATATAAGAAAAGACAATCCTTGTATTTTGCATAACTAGTTTGTCTTTAAGAGAGATTTAAGTTATATAAAGCAATTTCTTGGTTTTCTGCCCCTTTTCATTGGTAGTTACCCGAATTGTTTTCGATGCTCTTTGTTATGTTTTACTTTGAAAAACGATCAAACTTGAACTACTTTCAGCTGTCTTTCGCCTTGACACACTTTGGCGATCTACAAATTGTACCAAAATAAGGGATATTAGAATGGAAGACGATATGTTTTCCTTTATTATGTTAAGGACTGTGGGCGCAAAGGAAATATAGTATTTCATGTCCCTTGTTGATTGCCCTGAGATATGTGATCGACTTTTAACTGCAGTTCGAAATGGTTTCACAAAATGTTCAGTATGTTCTCAGCTGATACCAGACAGATACATTGCATCAAATAAGGCATAAAAACGACAACAAAAAATCCATCCCTGTGGAATCGCATGACGTTGTATCTGACGGTTAGATCCAGATTGAAGAAACTGTTTCACAGGCGAGTCAGAAATGAGCCTATCATTGCAGTATGCACATAATCAAATGTCTCAAACACCTCCATCACCTTCTCTCAGCTATTTATATCCTAGTTTTCGGGCATATCCAGCAGAGTTTGTGATGCAGGTATGAGTTTATCTCACAGTACAGAACATTGACTCTGGAGTTCATGAAGTCTCACGGCATCAGGCCAACATTTTGCAATGGATCCTCATCAACCAATTAAGTCAGTACTCCTCCATGCTGAGCACGAATTGAAAAGAGAACTGGGGTGGCACGCAATGGAGTGACCAACAAGAAGGAAAAATAAAATTGACCTCGTCCTCACGAAGTTGTCTGCTGCAAATGGACCTCGCCATGACATTATCGGTAAGAGAGACCAGTGCACAGGCATGTTATCATAGCACAAATCATTGTCATAGTGAGAATAACTGCACTGTATTGTGAACAGTTGTCATGCTAAACGAGATGGACTCGGAGCAGATCTCGAAAAACAAAGCGGGGCATCAGTGCAGTGGCATATAGAAGTATCAGCAGAGACCTTTTCTCCAACAAACCTCTAACCTCATAGCTCGGCAGAGCCTATTTGCAACAACAGCAATGGAAAGGGTTCGACACTGGTTCAATGAAATATGCATGAAGGAAGGCGAGGTGCAGCACAGGAATGATTTTACTTTCCTACTTATTCATACGACAGACCTTTCTTTCTAGTTAATAACAAATACTTAAGTATCTGTATCTTGGTGACTTATACCTGAGATGTCTCCATTATGTGGCGACTTGCAAACAATTGTTCTCAGTTGAGAACATGTGATAGTAATGCTAATTCAGTTCAATTCAATGAAATTCAATTCAGGGATAACTAACTGGATTTGATTTCGGCGACTGTCTGTGTCAAGATTTTACATTTTCCTTGTTGCTGTAGACTCCCCAACAGTCCAAGGATGTGCAGGCTCATTGCGTTGCCAATATCACGATGTGTCCAACAGTGTCCATTGAACTGCATGCTAGGAGGGTTGGTTTTGGCAAAAGCTCCACTGCTGGATTGCAACGATGTGGTCGACAGTGGAACTGTGCAGTGTGTGCAGACATGATGGGCCGAATGGCCTTTTTTGATCTGTCAGAATTCTGTTATTATATGAAGTGCCTCGTGCATGACCAATCTCGACGGCCTCCAGATGATACTTGATTTGCCTGGGTCAGTCAACTCTGACAACACGCGAGGGTTTAACACCATCCAGAGAAAACAGGTCATTTGATAGGCAGCAAATACACCACCATTTACCATTTCTTTCATGGTACTCTATAAGAACAATGTGCAAACCGCACGATAGAAATTCAACAAGGAGCAAATTTTAACAGTAACTTTAAACAGTAACTTCCTATCTGGTTCGACTTCCATGGAGAATGACAATGGCTTCAGTTGCACTTGCACATCACCAACTGCAAGTTCCCTTCCACAGCAGTCACCATCGACACCAACAAATCAATTACAATTCCTCTGATGTCACTGATGGAAAATTCTGGAACGTGCTCCTGAAAGATATTGTGGTGTATCTTCACCAAAGGCACTGCAACAATTCAAAGAAGATGTTCACCACCACATTCTAAAGAGCAACCAGAGACGAGAAATAAATGCTCATTCGGTATCCTCATTATGAATTGTCAATATGTCTTCTTCTAACTCGTAGACTTCTGGGTCATCCTGTACTGAGAGTCATAGAGTCCTACAGCACGTAAACAGGCCCTTTGGTCCAAACTGTCCTATGCTGAGCAAAGGTTCCGTCCACAATTACCCCATTTCTCTGCACTTGGCCCACATCTTTCGAATCCTTTCCTAATCAGGTCTTTCAACATATGCTTTTCAAATATTCATAATGTACCCGCCTCCATCACTTCCATTGGCAGTTCATTCCATAAACGTTCCATTCTGTGTGTTAAAGAAAAAGTTATCCCTCTGGATCCCTTTCAGACTTTCCCCCCAATCTTAAACTGATACTCTCTTGTCCTCCATTCCACAATCCCGAGGAAATGACTGCGTGCATTCACCCTATCTATGCTTCTCATGATCATATGCAACTCTATAACATCCCTCCTGGGTCTCCTTCGCTGTAAAGAAGAAAAGGCCTGGCTTGTCCAACCCTTCCTCTCGTTCAGACTCTTGAGTCCTTGAAACAACCTTGTAAATGTCTTCTGACCTCTTTCCTTCCTACAAAAAGTTTTTGAAAATTGAACACAATACTCCAAGTGTGGCCTCGCCAAAGTCCTGCATATCTGCAACATAACTTCATGAGTTCTACACTCACTGCCTTGACTGACGAATGTCAGTGTGCCAAAAGCCTTCTTCACTACCCGGTCTACCTGTGACTCCATTTTCATAGAACTGTGAACCTGAACTCCAAGATCCCTGTGTTCCACTACACTCCTTAAGGCCCTATCATTCACCATGACATTCCTTCCTTCTTTTGACTTTCTGAAATGCACGATCACAGTTATCAAGGTTAAACTCCATTTCACGGCCGACCTTCCCAGCTGATCAAGGTCGTGCTGCAATTTTTGATACCCTTCTTCTGTCCACACCTATTTCAGTGCCATCAGCAAATGTATTAATCATGTCTTGTCCATTCTCATCCAAATCATGGATATCGATAAGTCACAGCAATGGGCCCGGTACCGAGCCCTGAGGCATTCCACTACTCACAGGCTTCCACTCCGACAAGCATCCTGACACTATTACCCTCTGCTTCCTACCATTAAGCCAAGTTTGCGTCGATATTTTCCAATTTACCCTGTATTCCATGCGATCTAATCTGCCAGAGTAGCCTAACATATGGAAACGTATCAAATGAAACGAAGGACCTGTTTCCCCACTGTAAGTACTCTAATCTAATCTAACAAGTCCACACCGACCCGTCGAAGCGCTACCCACCCATTCCCCTACATTTACCCCTTTACCTAACACTACAGGCAATTTAGCATGGCCAATTCACTTGACCTGCAAATATTTGGACTGTGGGAGCAAACCAGAGCACCCGGAGGAAACCCACGCAGACTCGGGGAGAATGTGCAAGCTCCACACAGTCAGTCGCCTGAGTCGGGAATTGAACACCGGTCTCTGGCGCTGTGAGGCAGCCGTGCTAGCCTATGTGCCACCGTGCCGCACATCGTGTGCCATCGTAAGCCGCGTTGCCTTTGTCAACCTTCCTGTTCACTTCATCAAAGAACTCTAGCATATTTGTGAGGCATGATCTCTCACGCGCAAAACCATGCTGACAGCTATTCAAATCCTGTGTTTCCTACGGCATGTGCATCTTATCTCTCCAAATCTTCTCAAGTAACTTACCCAACTCAGATGTTGAGCTTATTTTTACCCATCTTTTTGCAGCTCGTCTTCAATAATGGACCCAAATTCGCTAAACTCCAGTCTTCACTCGTGGCTACCAATGACGCAAAAATATCAGTCAGGTTCCCTGAAATTTCTTCTCTAGCTCCTTGCAATATTTTTGGATATATCTGGTCAGGACCAGGAAATTTATCTTCATGCATGCTAATATACACAAAAGCTTATCTACTGTGATAGAGACTGTCGCCAAGCCATCACGCCATCCTCTGTAAGTTTCTAAGTCTTCACTTCTTCCTCCATGGTGATCACAGAGGAGAAATATTCATTGAGAACCTCGCTCATTCCTGCACTTCTGCACATACATGTTCACTTTGGTCCACGAAGGGTTCTATTCTCTCTAGGTGTTATTTTTCCTTTAATATACTTAAAGGACGTCCTCAAGATTTCGAGAAGGTATTGGTAGTTGTTGTTATAATTTTTTTCACGTTGAAAGCAGAATACAACATAAGAGTGACGAAATGAAACTGGTGAAACTGGGTGGTGCAATAAAATTTCAACTTACCATTCTTGAAAACACAGCTGTTAATTTTGTCATCCTGATACTAATTGACACGATATCCACAATAGTGTAAAAAATATATACCTATTGTGTTAGAACAGTAGGGTTCGGATCGTGTAAAATAGATCAGAAATTTTATATATATTTTGTGTTTCTCCCACTCAGAGAAATATTGTCTGTGTACATAGGTGACACATCCTATGCTTCCAAATCTCTCCCTTTCTAAACCAGACACCAGGAAAGTTATCTGCACACTTATTCAACTGCAGCCTTTCCCCCAATCACAGAATGATGCTCCAGCATTAGCAGGTATGACATTTCATCAAGCCGTCTCTTGTCTACTTATTAAGAAAACCATCTGGGATGGACAGATAATACATCTCAGAAAGAAATGTTCGCCAAAATCATCGTGTTACCATGAGCATAAACGTTTTTACGTTCCATTGGACAGAGTGTGAATTGCTGCCAGAATATTTCTCAGACACCTTTGCGTGACTGGACAGGTCAGTTACGGATTGCACAAATTTGGTTCCTGAGTGTGCATTCTCTGACATAATTACAGGTGTGCACTTCCCTGAGTTAACAGATTATCTCATAATCTGTAATAAGATAACTCTTTGCATTCCTTCTTTACATTCTATAAATCAAAGTATTGGAGACTTTTAACCAACAAAATCACAAGCAAAATCTGACACTTGCAATAACGGATTGTCGCTGAGACCATTTATGCAAAGATTTGCTATCCTCTCCACTCACAACGCTGAGCTGTCTGGACGATTCTCCTGGAGTTCAGCTTGCCAATCAATCCATAAACCTGTGCCAGAGCTTCCATCTTGACATCGTGCATACGAAGTATTAGCAGTAGAGATTAAATAAAGAACTTGTGTCCCCATGACATGAACATGAAACTCAACGATTGTGACAACGATTGGATCAGCAGACGTATTAAAAACGTGGAGACTCGTAGAATTTTTTATTGTTGTTGACGTTACTGCTATTGACTGCCATAAATCAGCCAGTGGAAAAGTGGAATGCAGAAGAAACCAGTATTACAGGACAACAAGAATGTCTTCCAAATTAGATTAAATTCTGTGCAGTGTGCAAACCGACCCTTCGGCCCAACATGCCCACACCGCCCCTCCGAACAGTAACCCACCCAAACTCACTCCCAGACATTTAAGCCGAACTGATGCACCTAACACTGTGGGCAATGCAGCATGGCCAATTCACCTGACCTGCACATCTTTGGATTGTGGGTGGAAACCAGAGCACGCAAAGGAAAGCCACGCAGACACAGGGAGAATGTGCAAACTCCACACAGACAGTTGACCGAGGGGGGGTGCTGTGAGGCAACAGTGCTAACCACGGAATCACAGTGCCACCCAATTCCGTTTTGTTCACAAAATGGAGACATCAGCATTTTTCGCCAAACTCTAATTGCCCATAAATTGAATGTCTCATGCGGCAATTCTAGAGCAACTTTAGAAAATGCCTGCGCAGTTTGTATGAGGCCGAGGAGATTTTGTGTAATGAAGTGGGATCTTAATGAACCAGTGTTTTTTTTAAGGTATGGTCCCATGGTCGCTATTGCTAAGAGCAATTCCAGATTAGTTAATGAACCTTCAATTCCAGCAGCAACTTTAGTGAGATATCAACTGAGTTCACCAACCTGGATTATTAGTCCAATCACGTTCTCATTCTACCACTTCAGTGTACATTTTGATGCCTTTAAATATGGAAGCCCTACAAATGATGTCGAAGGACGAAAATTGAGGAAATATTTTGAATGTTCAAGATGAGTGGAGTTATTCCAGGAGACAGATGCAGTCGTCAAATCGACATGTAACAAAAGAAATAAGAACATTTTCAGCAACTCGTGAGCAAAGGAAAGTTGACAGTCGAGTGAAATTTCAAAGTGGCAAGAAACCAGTCGTTGAAGTGGAGTCAATAATGTTGGAGAAAGCTCGGTTTCCATTGGGATACTGATACTCTGAATCCTGGTTTTGCATTGGACGATGGCCAATGAGAAGAGTGGATCAGGGAATTCTGAAACTAATGTTTTGACAGGAACAGAAGACATTGGTTTTGGTGGTGTCTATACTGTTTCATTGTTAGAGCTTCTGCACGTCCACTCATAGCTTTCATACAAATATTATTCAGAGAGCAGCCATCGATTCAAAATAAAAGTTGTTCAGGCAGAGCCAAGGGCCATCAACACACGTGTGAAATCTTGATTTGGCGATCACCTTGGAGTAAATGATTAAAACAACAGTAAAGGACGTAAAACGTTGGGCACCAGTCGTATTGCAACGCTCACATATCACACTGGATAGTATGCATATTTGAATCAAGTGTAAAATAATCTTTGCAAAATACGGGTGTGGAAGTCTTCAGATTTTATTTCAGATTTTATTTGTAATTATCAAAGCCACTTCAACAATTCTGTCGTGCTCTAGTTATGCCAGTAAACCATTCATGAGATTTTCAGAATATGCACATCAGACACAGTTGCTCAGATTTTGGCATAAAAGGTGAAATACATCTCCAGGAAACTATACTGTAGACAGCTCAGATGATGAACAGGACTTGAAACTTAAATTAGAACATATCAAACATTAACTAATGTTGGTTTTGCCATCGGAATTATTTTTAATTTTAATTAATTTGCAGCTGAAGGCCGTGTCCCGCGAAAGAGGAGTAGCTGGTTGTCCTGCATCGCGCTGCTGCAGTGAGTCTTAGTCTACTAGTATTGGAACTAGAACATTTTCTCTATTGCGTTCCACTGTGCAGTAGTACCCTGGATCTGAAAGTGCGTAATTAGCCATTCAGCCGACTTAAATTTCTGCAGGATAAGAGCAGGACAGCCGTCTTCTCTGCGTTAATCTTGGCCGTGGATAAGATCAGGATGTAAAATTCATAAGGACGCATTTCGTCAGTCAAAAGGACAATACTTTGCTGAGTCCGTTGTTTGCACAGATTTCACAATTTTTGTTGTTTCTCATTGTATACGTATGGAGGTGTAGAATGATCTTCTACCTCAAAGACTTACACATAACTCCAATTGTTCGTCGATGAATCCCATGCTTAATTTTGGTAGGTTTACCTCCTTCTCATGTTCAATTACCAGAAGGTCGAGTCGATCAGCTTTAAAAAAAAACACAGCAACTGATGGGATGCAATCATTTGCAGCATATTCAGATTAGTATTTACAGAATGAGCAAGGTCAAAATTATAATATTGCATATTCCTATTTATATGCGTAATTTATGTGGAGAGTGAATGATTTGTTATAACAGTAGCTCATTTAACTTGCCACTGAACCCCAACTAAACTGCAAATTCTTTGACGCTATGGTCAAATGACATGGTTAATTCACCCAATCTGCAAATCTCTGGACTGTGCCAGGAAATCTGTGTCGACATGTGGAGAACGTGCAAATTGCAAGCAGATACTCACCCGAGGAATCGGAAGTAATTTCCTGATACTGTGAGGCAACGGTGCTCACGACTGAACTACTGAGTCCCCGTGCCATGAGTGTTGGGTGAAATATTTGAGGCCACACTGCACCGGGGACCCGAGTTGGATTCCTGGCTCAGACGAGCGTCTGTTTGGAGTTTGTAAGCCTCCCGGTGTCTATGAGCATTTACATGCTATCTAAAAATCTGCACGTTAGGGAGATTGGCCATGCAGAAAACTTTCGTGTCGTGTGCAGGTTAGATTGGTTAGAAATACTTAAAAGAAAAATACTGTTTGGTGTCAGGTTGTGGGTGGATTTGGATGGAATGTTCTCCCGGTTCGTGCAGACTCAATGGGATCAATGGTTAGCAATGCTAACTCAGAGCACCAGGGAACTGGTTCTGATTCCAGATTGGGTGACAAACTGTGTGGAGTTTCTGCGTTGTAGTATGTCTGCGTGAATTTCCTCCAGTGCTCTGACCCAAGAGAAATGTTTGGCTGATATTGGTATTTCATAGTTTTTCCCAATCTGCTACTATTACTTGATGCTTGCTCACAGTGATGCATTTACTTCCATTTCACTGAGGATTTCTCGTTGCCACTTACTCTTACTCTTCCGTTCTCTTACTCCGATCTACTTGGAAGAACGTAGTTATGTCATCTAAGTCGCTGCAGATGATTTCACACACAATGGTCACTGTCTGTTTTGGCCAAATCTTTTTAATGAAATTGTACATTGTGTTGACAGAAATGTCCGTCTCTTTGCAAACACCTAAAAATAATCAGGAAAACTTATGAGTTACAATAGTGCCAAGATGTGTAGAAACGTTATGGATATTATTGTGAGTTTTCTGTCGTGATATCTGGTTATGTAATTCTCCCTATCTTGAATGAAGTGGTGTAATATTTTCAGCAATGTATTTGGTGATCTTTCCGCCAACTTGGAGTTTCTGGAATAAAATGTGAAGTGACAGTTTCCATGCTGATGTTGCAAATGTTCATTGATTAAACTAACTGTAATTGTTCAGTTTTTGGCTTTATGGTCAATGTGAGCTCGATCAAGTGCGAATTCTTTAAATTGATTGAAAGTTTCACCCACTCCAGTGCCGAAATGAAGCTGTCTTAACTAGCCAATCGAAAAAAGTGGATACAAAGCATCACATCTGTAGATTTCGTGCATCCTTCGGCACATGTTTCTTATCTCTTTGCAACAGTGAGACATGTTTGGAAATGTACCGTAGGAACTCTTCTGTTACTTGGTTCTCAGGAGAAAAAAGGCTGTCCAAACAATTAAGATGCATCCAACATGTTTTAAAGTGAGGATCACGAGGAAATATTTATTATTAGGCGCACAAACTTTATTTAATTACGATGGATATTCAGAGTGCTAATCTTAACGCCAAGAAGATCAGATGGAGCAACAGAGGTAGATTATTAGCTCTTCCAGTCTGCTCCGTTTATTCAATGTAGCCATTGTTGATTCTCAACTGCATTTTCTTGCTATTTTCCATTCCATTTCTGATCGAAACGTCTATCAATTCCAAATACCTGTCATCAGAAGATTCATTACAAATTGAATTTCAACCTCTGTCTTCTCTTCTCCCTTTCCTCGGCTCCTGTAGTGTGAACGCTTCATACCACGTTAAAAAATATTTCACCAGATTCTTCCAATAATCTCCGATTTGTAAACCATATTTGAATGCCCATACACTCCCTGTTGTATCCACATCACTTGTTGCGTATTTCCTTCATCGACTACGTGATTCTTGTCGAGATTAACTTCAACTTTGAAATGTTATTGATGGTGCTTAATCGCCTTCAATGCTGCCCCATTATTGTTTTTCTATGCAAATCTCGCCAACTTCTTCTCGAAAATCACAAATCTGCATTCCTTGGATTTCAGACTATTGCATCTTTGTTATCTTAGAACTGGTGACAGATGTGTCTGAAAATATATTTTGGCTTCACCCTCGAATTAATATTATCTGCGAGACTGTGATCTTATTTCCAAATATGCCTGAAGGATTTAAAGACATTCCTTGCAATTATAAGTGGGTGAGCGAAACGTAACGAATGGAACAAAATGGGAATTCTTAATTTATAAATAAAATAAACTGTTCTTGAACTGGGCAAAGAAAAGTTATTTGAGAGTTCAGGAGCAGATTCTGTGTTGTTAAAATAGATTATCGAGGAGACACTACATTGCTGGCTGTATCCAAAACCAAGCAATAACCATGGAGGAAAGAATGGAGCAAATTTGTTTTAACTTACAAAAGTAAGACTCAGAAGTATATGGTTCCTACTCTTGCCATACTTTCTTTCTTATTAGCTCTCTCTCTCTCTTTCTCTGTCTCTCTTTCTCTCCTTCTCGCTCACAATGTCTCTTTTGTATACCAGCGCCGTTTTTCCTTTCGATCTCCAGTTTTCACTGTTTCCCTCTGCCTCTCTCCACCTTTTTCTCATTGCTTACCATCCTTTAAACCATACCTCGAATTTTCACCCACCCTCTCAGTACCCATCCACGATCAGGCTCCTCTCGCTTTGTCAGTCTATCGCTTTCTCCCTCATGCCCTTTCCGTATTAAACAAACACACTTTCTGAGAGCTGACAGTACATTCCGTCCAAATATCTATGTGTGGTATGTATTGCCATTGGGCAGCGGGAAGTGCTCGTGAATAGAATGTTTTTTCAGCTCATACAGGATTGCACACGCACACCAGCTCACCACTTCTTTTAATTTGGAAGAAACACATTAAATGCAAAAGAGCTTACAGACCTCTTCCGGAATATTCAGGACCCCGTCCCACCCTGCCCCACCACTGCCAAAAAAATTGTAAAGAATGAGGGCTCTTGTTGTGGAGTGCCAGTGTTCATGCCTTTGAATCGGGAGGCTCAGAGGCCAAGTCCAATTTGCTCAAGGGGCATGTCATAATATCTGTGTACAGTTCAATGAGGAAATGCCTACAACAATGTGAAGAGGTATCTCGAAACCAGCAGATCCGAGTTGAAGTTCCACCCGCTCCAGAGGAGCAGATTAGCATCTTTGAATAGCTTGAGTGAATAAGTTGAAATGAATGTGTGAAGTGTCTTGTGGCACAAAAGCTGTGGGTTCAAATAGATTCAATTCCTCGTTTCAAATTCCACTTGCTGGTGTTTAATCATATCTCTGTAGATTTAAATTAACGTTGGTACCTCTGAACCAGAATGCTCGGGTGTAAAAAATACTTCTTTTGGATGTGGGCAATAGCATAACTGAACAGGTTGATTCGAAAACATAGAAAAAAGATATTTAGAGCCCTTGCAGTACAGTGATAGTGGGAGAAAGTGAGGACGGCAGATGCTGGAGAGAAGAGCTGAAAAGTGTGTTGCTGGAAAAGCGCAGCAGTTCAGACAGCATCCAAGGAACAGGAGAATCGACATTTCGGGCATAAGCCCGAAAACGTTTTGGAAATAACAATAGGATTCCTGAAGAAGGGCTTATGCCCGAAAAGTCGATTCGCCTGCTCCAAGGATGCTGCCTGACCGGATGCACTTTTCCAGCAACGCATTTTTTGGTACAATGGCAATGTCCCTATCTCTGGGCTGTTGAGGCCTGAGTTCAGCCCTGTCTGCTCCAGAGTTGTGTGATATCATCTCTGAAACTAAGCAGATAAAACAATGCAAAGCGGTATTGCTAGAGGGGAAAAAAAAACTGTTCAGTTGTCTCAAAGAGCACTTTCAGTTGGGAATGGTACTAATTGTGATGACTCTGCGGGCTGCAGTGCTCATTTACCGGCCTTGAGCGTTGTCAATGACCTTTTTATTAACGACAGTCTGTTTGAGGATCCGAGATTCATGCTGGGATATTTACTGTTCGAAATGCGTTAATGATTGAATGTGAACAAAGAAGCACTAATTGGCATGTTTTTGGATGACTCGACAATTGCTGATGTCGTTGGTGGTGAGCATAACTGTCTCAGAGCAGAGTCTAATATTGATAATCTGGGAAATTGGGTAGAACAGTTACAGATGAAATTTAATTCAGTGTAATGGGACGTGATGCATTTTGGTAGATTGAAAAATGATAAGACAATTATCACAAATCATGCAACCCGAGGTAATACTGAGGAACACAGGGAGCTTGGTATATATGTCTATAGATCACTGAAGTTGCATGGACATTTGCAGTGGTAAACAAGGCATATGGGACGCGTGCCTTCAAAGGCCAAGGCGTAGAACAATAGGAGAAAGTAAGTCTTGTTACAGCTTTAGAAGTGAAATTTGTTCGATCAGAAATAGAATATTGTGTTCAGTTCTGGTTGGCACACAGCAAAAAGGATCTCAAAACAGTTGACAGGAGGTGGACGAGATTCACCAGAATGTTAGTTGGCAGGAAAGTCATGAGGAGAGACTGGACAGGCACGGCTTGTCTGCGGGAGAGCAATTTGATGGCACTCTGAGGCAGAAGTGCTAACCACTGAGCCACCGTGCTGCCCCAACATGTGAAATTGTAAGAGTTTATTTTCTCTATGGTTCGCATACTTAACACCATATGGCATGAATGCAAAATAACGAGTAAGCACCTTGAAGTTGTTCTGAGATAAATGTCTTCTACCCAGAGGGTGTCGGAGTATGTAATATTTGCCTGAGAGGGAGGTGGATGCAGTCTCATAACATTTAAGAAGCATCTTGATGAGTAATTATCATTCCAAGGCACAGAAGGCTGTGCAACAAGTGCAGTTCAAAGGGATTAGTGCAGTTTGGTGTTTGTCTAGTCTCAGCACTAACCATTTTATTATTTTAAAGGTAAATATAACGCGTTGCATTCCAGAGGCAATTCGGTAGGTAGACCTACCAAAATTAAAATACAACACAAACTTTATTCATTCACTGTCGTTGAAATGCAACAAAATAAAGACGAAATTGCTTTATAACAGAACAATAGCAAACTTAACAGAATAATAAATATAGTAAGCATTGCCAATTGATTTTTTCATTATACTGACGTCTTTGGTGATTACGCAGAAACATGACAAGAGATTCGCTGTGCATTGTTTTCTGAATGGCAATGCATCGGCCAATCACGGTTGAATTGCCAAGCAGTCAGCACACTTTTCACACCAATACATGAGCAGTCTATGGCTGTTGGGATCAGACACTACATAAAAGATATTCATTGTGTCGGCATATTTAACTAATCTATCTTCTTGCTGGATAGTACAAGAATAAGCTAGCAGTAGTTTTAACTATACATCGGCCATTCTGGAGTGAAATTGGAAACAGTTATGACACACACTGTGCTATTAACTCTCAAAAGCTAATGGTTACTGGCACGTTAAGCTTTCCCAATGAGGTAGATAGATATGTGTTAACAACGGTGTCAACGTTTTTAAACTTTTCTGCCAGGCATTATTTGCGATCTAAATGTACAGAATTACTGTCAATGCAATCTGATATGCCTCCTCCTGTTCCTCAGACATGCAATAGCTAGCGTTACTTTTGATTAGTGGTGCTGGAAGAGCACAGCAGTTCAGGCAGCATCCGAGGAGATTTTGCTGCTCCTCGGATGCTTCCTGAGCAGCTGTGCTCTTCCAGCACCATTAATCCAGAATCTGGTTTCCAGCATCTGCAGTCATTGTTTTTACCTAATAGCTAGCGTTAGTCTCTAGGTGGAGTAAAATGCAGTGACATAAACCCATTCTCCTTTACAGAAGTGCACCACGACAACAAAGTATAAACTGATTTCTGATCATGTTGCACAGTGTAACTTTCTGTCGAAATTCCATTAAATGCGGCTTTCTTTCAAAGTAAGGAAAGGTCGTGGATGTGGGTTATCTACTGAGATTTAAAAAAACTGAACAATTTCAACTGAGTTGCACTTTTGTATTACTCAATTGAAATCGCTAGTTTGACTGTGATAATTGGGGGAAGAAATCGTAGATGGCAAATTTGCTGACAGATTTTCGTCTGTCATCTATAATTAATGAAGTGCAGTTTGGTGAAACTGGGCAAAGATTCTCATAATCTGACCATCACACCAATCAGGGACATCGTATGGAAGATTCAACTTCATTGTTTCTTGAATTTATTTGCATTGTTTTCATGCTATTGAAATTAATGTTACCCATTCGGTTGTTTTGCACGTGTATTACTGGGCTATGTAAGGGGTTTAACATCACTTCTCTGACGCCCAATATTATGTCACTTATGCCCATTTTCCGCTAAAATATGGTAGGCAGTAAAGCCAATTCATGTGTAATGTTGACGACTTTGTTTGCATGAAGTATAATGGACGATCACTTTGGCCTGTTCCAATAAAGTTGATGATGCTTGAATGAATACATCACCAATAACTATTGAAAATCATTGACTCAAATTTGATTTGGTAGGCTGATACCACTTCAATCTCTTAATGTTTCGATACAAGAGCTGTTGAACCATTTACAATGCTCAGGAAATGCATGAAATGAAGATATTGTTGCAAACATTATTATGTTGGAAACAGCTGACATGAGGCCTGCCTTGAAACCAGACTTAAGGCAGTAAGGAATTTCATTAAGAATGAGCTACTTAATACTGTCAAGAAATCTTTGGACTCTCAGCTTTCTTATCATGGCAAGATATGCCACCGAAAATTCACGATTTGTCTAAGGCAACTGAAGACTGACAATGTGGCTAATTGCAGTAACACTGTGGGGTGAAATCTCATATGATTGTTCACAAGACATTGTAAAAACACTTTTAAATATCATCTCGGGAGCATTGCTTTCTCAGTCAGGCCAAATTTATTGATCAGAATTTTCAGCTTTGGGAAGGCAGGAATTACCCACTGCAGAATATACAATCTCTGTGTTCTCCCATTGATAAACACAATCGCACTCATACAATATAAAATAATTCATTAAACACAATGCATAATATTCAGTCGAACGTGTGGTGTTGGAAAATGACTGTAGGTCAGGCAGCAGCTGAGAAGCAGGAGGATTAAGTTTTCGGGCAAACGCTCTTCAACAGTTTTTGGGCTGTGAGCCGATGGGGTGGAGAGATAGATGGGAGGGAGATGGGCTGGGCGAACTGTAGCTGAGAGTGTGATAGATAGACGAACATGGGGGTAATGGTGATCGGTCAGAGAGGAGGGCAGACAGGTCAGACCAGTTAAAGGTAAAAATAATGACTGCAGATGCTGGAAACCAGATTCTGGATTAGTGATGCTGGAAGACCACAGCAGTTCAGGCAGCATCCAAGGAGCTTCTAAATCGACGTTTGGGGCAAAAACCCTTCATCAAGAATAAAGGCAGTGAGCCTGAAGCGTGGAGAGATAAGCTAGAGGAGGGTGGGGATGGGGAGAAAGTCGCATAGAGTACAATGGGTGAGTGGGGGAGGGGATGGTCAAGGAGGAGAGGGTGGAGTGGATAGGTGGAAAAGAAGATAGGCAGGTAGGACAAGTCCGGACAAGTTATGGGAACAGTTACTGAGCTGGAAATTTAGAACTAAGGTGAGGTGGGGGAAGGGGAAATAAGGAAACTGTTGAAGTCCACATTGATGCCCTGGGGTTGAAGTGTTCCAAGCCGGAAGATGAGACGTTCTTCCTCCAGGCTGGTGGTGAGGGAGCGGCGGTGAAGGAGGTCCAGGACCTCCATGTGCTCGGCAGAGTCGGAGGGGGAGTTGAAATGTTGGGCCATAGGGTGGTGTAGTTGATTGGTGCGGGTGTCCCGGAGATGTTCCCTAAAGCACTCTGCTAGGAGGCGCCCAGTCTCCCCAATGGAGAGGAGACCGCATTTGGAGCAATGGATACAATAAATCAGACCAGACCAGACCAGTTATGAGCGTACTGCTGATTTGGAAGTTTGCAACAGTGTTAAGGTGGGGGAGGGGAAATGAGGAAACTGGTAAAATCCACATTGATGCCGTGTGGTTGTAGGGTCCCAAGACAGAAGATAAGGCGTTCTTCCTCCATGCGTCGGGTGGTTAAGGAGTGGCGATGGACGAGGCGCAGGTCCTGAATGTCCTTGATGGAGTGGGAGGGGGAGTTGATGTGTTCAGCCGTGGGGCGGTGGTGTTGGTTGCTTTTGGTGTCCTGGAGATGTTATCTGAAGTGCTCTGCAAGTAGGCCTCCTGTCTTTCCAATGTCACCGAGACAAAATCGTGAGCAAGGACAGAGTAAACAACATGTGTAGAAATGCAGGTAAAACTCTTATGGATGTGGAAGGCTCCTTTGGAGCGTTGGATGGAGGTGAGGTGGTAGGTGTGGGTGCAAGTTTTGAAATTCCTGCGTTGGCACGGGAAGGTGCTGGGAGAGGAAGGTGCGTTGAAGGGGGCATGGAATTGACAAGGGAGTTACAGAGGGAACAGTCTTTCTGGAAAGTGGATGGGGTGGGGAGGAATATTTATCTCTGTTGGTGGGGTTCATTTGTTCGTGATGGAAATGCAGGCGAATGATGAGATGTGAAAAGAGATTGGTGGGGTTGAACTTGAGGACTGGGGAGTATCTGTCTTTGTTGCATTTGGGGGGTGGGGTAGTCGGGAGGTCCGAGAAATGGATAAGATGCGTTGGAGGGCATCCTCAACCACATGGAAGGGAAAGTTGTTGTCTTCAAAAACGGAGGCCTTCTGGTTTGTTCTGTGGTGGAACTGGTTCTCCTGGGAGCAGATGCAGCAGAGGCGGAGCAAGTGGGAATAAGTGTTAGGGATTTTACAGCAGGCAAAGTAGGAGGTGGTTTAGTCCAGGGAGCAGTGGGAGTCGATAGGTTTGGAGTTGATGTCAGTGTTGAGTCAGTCACCGTGAATGGAGATGCAAATGTCCTGCAAGTGGGGTGGGGCGTCTGTGATGATGCAGGTGAAATTCAGGTCAGGGTGAAATGTGTCAGTGGAGTTGACAAACTGGTAAACCTCGTCGTGGGAGCTCGAGGTGGTGCTGATACACTCATCAATGTAGCGGAGGAAAAGTTGGCAAATGGAACCAGTGAAACTGTAGAACATAACCGACAAAGAGACAAGCATTGCTGTGGCCCATGCGGGTGCCCCTTTGTCTGGAGAAAGTTGGAGGATTCAAAGAAGAAATTATTCATGGTGAGAGTCAGTTCAGCCAAATCAATGAGAGTGTTCGTGGAAGGCTACCAGTGGAGATACCTGTACAGGAAGAAACGGAGGGCTTGGAGGCCTTCATCATGGCAGATGGAGTTCTATTGTCCCTATGGACGACCATGGTGAAAATGAGGCTTCGGGGACCAGGGAAGTGAAAGTCTTGGAAGAGTTGGAGGGCATGGATGGTGTCCGAATGTGTGTGGGGTGTTCCTGGATAGGAGGAACAGGACAGTAAGTAGGTATGTGGAGATGAGTTCAGTTGGACAGGAGCAAACTGAGATGATCGGGCAGCCAGGGTAGTAAGGTTTATGAATCTTGGGTAGTAATTTCCAGTGCCAAGGTATCAAGATGTGCTGATTAGTCTTCAATAATTGATTCATTCATTACTGAATAGCGCTTTTGAGTCATTACAGATAGATGTAATTCTGACTGTCTTTCAGGAAGAATTTAGAACTGAAAACTAGATTCCGTTGATGACTAATATCTGTGGCAGTAATTCAATGACGTTTTATCCCTCATCTTTGTTGCATGATAATTATCAAACCTCGTTGCTCTCCTCTGCATAAATGCAAGGACATACATTGCAAGGGATCAAACAGTGCCTGCCAATACCCCTTAAATTCAGCTAACATCCTGACATACTCTGCAGTCGCCTATGTAACAGAGATTGTAGCAGATAAAAACGTCTGATCTCGCAAGGAGAGTTTGTAGATGGGCAATAAGGTTTGAGAGTGTCAATGCTTCCTGCTTTACAGGACTGAGTTTCAATTCAATCTGACGATTGTTACGGCCAGCAAACTGAAAGTAAATGAATAAAGCTCTGCACAGCGGTTGCTAAATTAAAAACTGATTTTATTTGCAAACGGAAAATCATTTATGAGGCGAAAATCTGTGAAAACTGACATTATCAGTGGAACGAACTGAATAACATTACATTTTGAAAACATGTTAGATTGAAGGTCAGGATTTCAACAACATAGAAATGATTGGCAATATGGAGTAGATAATAGCAAGTACATTTCACACCACTGCCTTGACAGAATAGGAAGGCAATAACTAAATTATATTACAACAGTGGAAAGGCAATAACTGAATTATATTACAACAGTGATATCTATTGTTGGCAGCATTACATTTCTGCAGTTTGCATAAATGAGTGCAAGTTTCATCTGTTTCTGACACTTCATTTATTTTGAAAATCATAAGAATTGCAGGCTTGTCAATAAAAGTAACTCAAAGGCTTGAAAACACATGTGGGAATCGAGTGAAGGTACTGAGAAAGCAAAAGAGCTTACAAGGCTTTGAATGGCTCATGAATTTCAAGAATGAATCTCTGATCCACTCAAAAGAAAATGTATTCTCTTACATTTAATCACTTCCATTGCAACTTGGAAGGTTTGCAGCAAAATAAACAGCACAGAAATCAGCTAATTTTTAACTGTGATGTTACACAGTATCTGGTGCCAATTAGACTTCTTTTGTTTTTGTTCGTACAGAGAGACAATGAATCATTTGAACTCTGTTTGAAAATAGCCCTTCATGAAATTGCTTTAGTGCACCTATTGTCTCATAACAACAATGTTTCTGGGAATTCGTAACCATTGTTTGAAATAGGCAATTATATTGGAACACATTTCCACATATGTGGTATTACGGATAGTAATGGCAGTGTCCATTGACTTTCTACGAGAATGTGAAATCCTGCGACTTTTTCAAGGTCTAAACAAATTGTATGCGACACTCAAGAATTTTTACGAAGTGTTCGCTGGGCTCTGTATCTCGAAATATCCTGAAGATATTCTCAATCGTTCCAGCTCAATGCTCAAACTCAGCATTGATAGCCTTATCACTTCGCAAATAAAAATGCTGAACAGAGGAAATCTCGGCTCTCACTGTCAGATAATTAATAACAACAGTGCGGAGAAAAATACTCATACTTGTAGATGCGTTTCCAATTCTTGGAAAATACATTTTCTATGTCTTTTATCGTAATGACTCGACATTCTGTCAAATTAATAGGCTTTTATCTATCTCATGCTCTTGGGTAAGAATTCTATACATGATTGCGTGCCTCTTTGGAAGGTTTCTCTGGTTACCTTTCTCAAAGATGTATTGAACACATCTCTAGCAGGTGAGTAACATAGGATACACTTCATTTTTTTCAAATGTTGCCGACAATTGGCAACTTTCAACGATTCGTCTTCAGCTTATTTAAATGAGGAAGAGTGATTTCCTCAGCTTGTGGCAGTTTCATTAAATTTGTTTAACACCAACACTTCAAAAAGAAAGGGTGAAGATAAACGTTATGGACCAACAATATGCAAATAGTTCTCATTCCTGAGTTGAGATCACATTAAAATACACGTTGAAGTGATACCGTGGAAGGGCCATTATGAGTGAGAGCAAAAATCAATTCAATGCCATTTCTAATCAGCATCTGATGGAGCTTCATACACAAGCTTTCAATGAAGTCAGAAGTAATTGTTTTCATCAGTGATGGTCAGTTCACCTGCAGAGAGCAAAAGTCCAATAATTACGAGAAGAAAATCTATAAAAACGTTTAATATTCTGAAGCATACACAAGAGGCAAATCACAGACTATCATTATGAAATCGAGTGGTTTGTTTTGTGATCTGGAAAGGATTGACAAAACTCCATGAGCAGGTAACCTCAACTCTGGTTAGACGTTTCTTCAAGTATGCAACGTACTAAGAGAAATTTGGACTTGGAAGAAAAATAAATGAAGCATAGATTCATGTTTTGTAGAGGAGATTAAGTTCAGTAGCATAGCGAATACGAGGAAATAAAGGCAGATCACGGCCCGCGTGGGAAAATGTAAGAAAAAAGCAAGTTACTACGGATGCTGGAATCTGAAACCAAAAAAGAGAAAATGCTGGAAAATCCCGGCAAGTCTGGCAGCATCTGTAAGGAGAGAAAAGAGCTGATGTTTCGAGTATAACTGACCCCTTCTCAAAGCAAAAAAAAAGGGAGTAATAGAGAGGTATTTATACTATTTACACTGTCATTATCACCTATTTGTTGCTACCTTTTCTTCTGGATGCAATCAGGTCCCGGACCTTCCCGTGGCTTGCCATTTCAATACACAATCCTGCTCCCATGCCCACATGTCTGTCCTTGGCCTGCTGCAATGTTCCAGTGAAGCTCAACACAAACTGGAGGAACAACAGCTCATCTTCCAACTCGGCATGTTACAGCCTGCCGATCTCAACATTGAATTCAACAACATTCAACATTTCGACCCCTCTGTTTTCATTTTGCTCCATAATTTCATTTCATTTATTTTATTTCTTTTTTTCTATTTTTTCACTGTTCTGTACCTATTATTGCTTGATTGTCTCTCTTTCTCTCGCTCCCCACTCTCTCATCATCTTTTTCCTCTCTTCTTCCCCCTTTGCTACCCTTCCGCCCTGTTTTCCATTTTGCCTCTGCTTCTCTGATTCCCCCCCACGCCCCCTCCCCCCTGCCTCCCCACCCCATCCCTCACATATTTTGCCACATAGTTCTGCCTTCAGCCTTGGTCATTCACAGCTCCTAATCTCCCTATAATCTCTCTCTGTACTGTCATTATCACCTCTTTATTGCTACCTTTGCTTCTGGAGCCACGACTCACCTTCTCTCAGAATAGTATAAATACCTCCCTATTTCTCCCTTTTTTTTAGCTTTGACAAAGGGTCATTTAGACCCGAAACGTCTGCTCTTTTCTCTCCTCACAGATGCTGCCAAATTTGCTGATATTTTCAAGCATTTTCTCTCTTTTGGGCAAATGTAAGGTCGTTTACAGTTGGCGAAGACAGTTCAAATTTTATTACAAAACATCAGCAAATTCTGTGTTCCTGTTTATAAATTAATTGAATTGATTTTCACTCGACGCCATCATCCTGCTTGCAACTTAGAATGGCCTCACTGAAAACCGAGCTTGCAGTTGACAAAGCGATCGCTAGTGCAGTAATGCTGGGGCAATTATGTGTTTCAGAGGCCAGTTAAGGACAAAATGTAAAAGTGCACTCTGCAGCATATATCGGCAAACTGCTGAGAATCAAGTTAGAGTGGGAAATTGCAGTATTCAATGCTCTAGCAAAGCTGAAAGAATGAACTGACGACACCATATGTCTGTGTGTATTATTTAAGCACAAGAGATTAAAACATAAAATTATAATAAGGCCCTTGACTACTCCTTGAAAATCCCAAAACAAAATCTATGAATCTTCTTCACTATTTCAATCGGGTGCCCCGTGAAATGAGGCTTTCACCTGTTTGCAAAGCAACCAATTGTCATGCAGGATTTTTTTCTCTCAGACAAAGCATTTTCATTAATCAAAAAGCTAAAGTTCTGTGGATACTGGAAATCAAAAACAAATTTTGAAATTGATGGAAAACCTCCGGCAGCATCTGTACAGTGAAACCAGATTTAATGCTGCAGGTCAGTGAACTTTCTTCAGAGCTTCTGTATTTCATTAATAGATTACAGATTAATAATTCAAGGCTATGTGTGGGACACAATGAGCGGGACATCCTGTTATAGTTACACCGAATTCCTCACTTTGTGTTTGGGTGCAGAGCGCACATGGCAAGAAGGATATATTGGTGGTAGATTCTGCATGATGCAGAGTCACTCAAACGATGCCGTGCCTTCAAACATCAAATGGATTTTGGATGGTTGCAGTGATCATGGTGAATTTCTATTAAGGTGGATTATACAAGGTGGTTGACATTAGTTCTGAGCGAAATGCAGTGAAACAGAATAACTCTTGAGATCCATCAAACCTATGTATTGAACTGGTAACTCAATCATCATTATCTAATGGTGATATTGATGATGATTGTCACAGAGTACAGAAGTATGTTTGGTAGCAGTATTAATTAGTGCCAACATAATAGGGAGTGATGTGATGAACCAATTCCTCTTAAAAAATATGCTGGAGATGTTAGAGTTGCCCACTCAAAATTGTGTGGATGTCCAGTGCCGTTTTTTTAAGAAGACATTCTGGACCCTTGCCTTTATCAGTGCGTATTTTAGAGATGTGAGATCAGGGCGGTTATGTTGGAGTTTTACAAAACTTTGGTGAGTCCACAGCTGGATTACTGTGTGTAGTTCTGTTTACAGCACGACACCAAGGAATTTTGTTTTAAGTGGAGGGAGTTTGTAGAAGATTAAGCAGCGCTGGAGAGCTCTAAATATTAACAGATGCTTTGTTCATCCTGGTTGTTTTCTTTACAACAGAGAAAACAGATGGGGGAACGTGATTTAGATGTACATGACTACAAATGGCATGGCCAGGGTAGATGGGAAACTATTGTTTCCTTTAATTAGGTGTTCAGTAAGGAAGGAACATAATGGAAAATGATGGGTCGGTGTATCAGAATGAATTTTATGAAGTATTTGTTCAGCCAGACGGTACTGGGCATCTGCAAGGCAATGCCTCGGAGGGTAGTAGAAGTGAGAAAAAGAACTTTTTAATATTTAAATGTTTACGTGGATGACCACTTCAAGAATTCTAACATACAACTCAAATGCTGGAATGTGCGAGTAGAATAGTTAGATCGGCACAACTCTGCAGAAATTGCGTTTGTGCGTTCTGTGACTGTATTAATCCACCACCAAGTCAAACAATCTTTCTGCATGATGTCGAGGATTTGGTATTGGACTGGGGTGGATAAAGCTAAAAATCACACTTCACAGGAGCAGTGCTCTGAAAACTCGCGGTTCCAAATGCAAATGGTGGGCTAGAATCTGGTTTTATAAGATATATATTTTTAAAATATTTCTGCAACTATCCTGTAAAGATCTGGAAGAATCCTGCATGTTACAAATAAAGTCGCCTCTCATGCTTTTCCTATAAATTAACTTGGATCTGTCACTAGTTAATCTGATTCATTAATTAATCTGAACTAAACTAATCTAAACTAAACTAATTAGTTAATCTGATTCATTCACTAATATTTTCCTCATTCGTTCATGGAGATGCAGAATTATTTGAAACAATTTGTGCTGAACTTCTTTCGATGTATTTTTTTACCTTTATACTCTCGCGTCTCAATATATTTCACCGTGTCTAGCTTATTACCACCAAGTATGAACTGCCTTTTTTTCAAAAAAAAAACGTTTTCTACACTTTTATGAGCAGACACTACGAGTGAAGCATTATTTCAATGACTGACATATTTTGGTTCCTAAATCCCGGATTTTTTTTTAAAAATGTGTGCTTGCATTCCTCTACGCAATCATCCCATGAGGACGTTTATTCAAGACGGCAGTTAATCACTCAAGATCAATTTGAAGAGGATTAATGATTTTTTTGAGTAATAGCTCTGCGTTATTATGTGCAGATTAGCATGATTTCATCTATGAAAGCCGAATGTAACACAGCTATTAAAATGTGTTATTACCTTAAGCACAGTTACAAATGTGCTGTACAGCGTACTGAGAATAAACAGGACGACAAACGTCATAATGGATAATGAACTGTTGGCATCTCCATCGAAATGTTCTTGTTCATTTTCTTCGATGTCATAGTCTACCGGGTCCTCTTTTATTTCAGGAATACCTGCAATTACTGGAAAAATTTTTTTGAAAAATTAGTCACGTCGACAAAAAATAATCCCGGTAAATTTTCTCTAATATCAAGGCACTGGCAATTGTGTGATATTTAATACATTCTTTGTCAGACTGAGTAAAATTCAGTAAAGAAATTAATGTTCTATCATGGAACTTCCATGACAAAGTAGACTATATAGTTGTGAGAACAGGCAATAGAGGGCAGAGAATAGTAAATATGACTTTCTCAGAGGGATGTCATGCCTAACAAATTTGTTGGAAATTTTTGAAAATGCAATAAAATGTGTGGACAACAGGAGATCAGATGATGTAGTTTATATGTGGATTGCATCAAAGCTTTTGAAAGACCTCTTCCTGTACATTCTTAGAGACAGTTAAAGCACATGGACCTGAGCAAAAACGTTCACGCCAGATCAGAAACTGGCTCTGTAATAGAACCCAAAGACAATGATAGAAGACTGTTTGGATCACTGGAGCCTTGTGTGAAACGGTACACCACTCCGAGCAGTTTAAGGACCCTTATTGTTCGTTAGATACACAAAAAATTCAGATAAAAATGTGGGGGGAGGAGGAATATGAAGCAAACTTGCAGAAGATACCACATTTGGAAGAGTAGTAAATAGTGAAAATCCCATTGGGTGATTGGAGACCTAAGACAGATGATAATAAACCCTGATAAGTGCGAGATAATATGCTTTGGAAGAAGAAACAAGGTGAAGTAGTGTTAGGGCACACTTGTTTTCATCTGTTGTGCGCTAGAGCATAAAGAAGTAATTTTGGACTTGTACAAAGCTTCAGTCAGGCCAGGTTTGGAGTACGATGTCCAGTTCTGATCTTGTCATGGCAGGAAGGATGTGATAGGATCAGAGGGGAGAGAGGGAAGGTTCACCAGGATGTTGCCTGGGACGGAGAAAATGAGCTATGCTATGACCCTAGATAGGTTTGGATCATTTTCTTCAAAACAGAGTAGACAGAAGGGGTAATGATTTACGTGTATACGATTACGAGAGGTATGGAAAGTTTTAATAGAGAACACCTGCTCCCCTTGGTTGGGGAGTCAATCACGACAGGGGCATGAGGTTCAGAGTGTCATTCAACACGTCAAGAGAATTTGGAATGCACAGATTGGCGAGGTAACATAGAACATAGAACATCGAACATAGAACGTTAAAGCGCAGTGCAGACCCTTCGGGCTTCAATGCTTTACCGACCTGCGAAAATGCTCTGATGCCCTTCAAACCTACACCACTCCATTATTATCTATACGTATTCCCATTACCCATTTAAATGCTCTTAACTTGGGCGAGTCTACTACTGCAGGCAGGCTATTTCACGCCTCTAGCAATCTCTGAGTGAAGAAACTACCCCGAATATCTGTTCTAAATCTAACAGCCCTCGGTATAAGCTCAGTCCCCTCATGTTAGCTATCACCATCCGAGGAAAAAGGCTCTCACTGCTATCTAACCATGTTATGATCTGATATATTTTGATTAAGACACCTCTCAGCTTTCTTCTCTCCCACGGAAACAGCCTCAGTTCCCTCAGCGTTTCTTCAAAAGACCTTATTTCCATGCCAGGCAACATCCTAGTAAATGTCCTCTGAACCTTTTCAAAAGCATCAACGTCCTTCTGATAGTGTGGTGACCAGAACTGCATGTGATATTCCAGGTGCGGCCTTACCAGTATCTTGGACAACTGAAGCATGATCTTGTGGCTATGAAACTCAATTCCCCTACCAATAAAGGCGAATACACCATATGCCTTCTTAACAACCCTATCAAACTGGGTGGCATTTTTCAGGGATTTATGCACCTGGACACCGAGATCGGTCTGTTCATCTACACTGCCAAACATTTTACCTTAAGACCAGTACACTGCGTACCCGTTACTTCTTTGAAGTGAACCACCTCACACTTTTTCCACATTAATCTCCATTTCCCACTTCTCAGCCCAGCTCTGCATCTTAACTGTGTCCCTCTGTAGCCCACAGCATCCTTTGGCACTAACCATAACTCTGCCTACCTTAGTGTCATCCACAAATTTACTAATTCAACCTTTAACGCCCACATCCAGATCATTTATAAAAATGTCAAACAGCAGTGCCCCCAGACCAGACCCTTGCGGCATGCCACTGATAACCAAGAACCAGGATGAACATTTCCCATCGAACACCATCCTCTATTTTCTTTAAGCTGGCCGATTTCTGATCCAAACCGTTAAATCACCTTCAATCCCGAAACTCCATATTATGTACAGTAGACAACCACGTGGAATCCTATCAAACGCCTTACTGAAGTCCAAATCCGTCACATCAACCTCTTGACCTTCATCCACCTTCTTTGTCACCTTCTCGAACAACTTAATAAGGCGAGTGACACACGACCCACACTTCGCAAAAAAGTGTTGACTATCCCTAATCAAATCATTCCTTTCCAGATGATCATAAAGCTCTTATAACCCACTGTAAGGCTCACTGGCCTATAATTATCAGGGTTGTCCCCACTCTCCTTCTTAACCAAGGGAACAACATTTGTTATCATCCAGTTTTCTGGCACTACTCTTGTCAGGAATGGTGACATAATGATCGAAGCAATGGGCTCTGCAACCTGTTCACTGGCTTCACCGAGCATTCAAGGATAAACCCCACCTGGCCAAGGGGTCTTAACTATTTTCAGATCTTCCAAAATTGCTAAAACCTCCACTTTGTCAAGCGTAATCCCATCAATTCTTATAGTCTGCATCTCTGCATTCTCACAAACATTTCCCTTTTCCAAAGTGAAAACTGACGAAAAGTATTCATTAAGCGCTTCAGTTATGTCCTCAGATTCCACACACAACTTTCCAAAGCCATCTTTGATTGGCCTAATCTTACTCCAGTCATTCTTGCATTCCTGATATACCTGTAGAAGGTCTTCAAGTTTCCCTTGTTCCTAACTGTCAACAACTTCTCACGTTGGCTGGAAACCTTGCAAAGTTTAAATAAATGGAAATATACTTCAAATATCACAATATTCAAGGATATGGGACAAGTGCAGGAAATTGCAATTAGTGCACGTTTAGTTCACGTTGGAGCAGAAACGATTGAGCAAAGAGTCTTTTCTGTGCTGTTATGAATCTGTGCATCTACGGATCTGTAAAGTGTATTAATATCCCATACAATTGCGCTTTTCACGTTCGGAGAAAAAAGTGAGGATGGCAACAGCATCTGGTGACCACCAACTAATCTCTTGCCTTTTGATACCAACAACAATTAAAGAAAATCCATCTAAAATAATTACACTTGACATCACTCAGTGCAGAACATTCGTAGGCATTAAGTGGAATCAGATGCTAAATAGGTATTAAAGATTACATGAAATAGGCAACGTTTGGGACTGGGGAAGAGAACGCCAGTTCTCATAAAAAGATTTAACCAGTGGCCTGTTCAGTACAGATCACTATATATGTTTTCTCAATTCGGAAATTTATTCTGTGACTTTACAATTGTAGAAAAGTATTGATTCTCTTCCTCTTGCAATTTCAGGCCAGCATTTCAACGTTGTTACCTCGTCAAAATACCAATCAATTATTTGACCACCTTTTTTCCCTGTTTTGAATCATGGCTTCATTTCTGTAATTAATGCACATTTCTCCAACTGACTGATACCTTGATCCAAAATGATTCATTCTAAATTCAAAACATCTCCCACTAATAAAGTTCCATTGACAGGTTTGCAGAGATCAATTTAGCGATCACGTTATGAATGAAAGTGCACAGAACTATAGAACCACACAACATTACCTGAAGTACACACCACCACAGTTTTACATCCAAACTGCTTCCAAATAACTTGAGGATTTCTGTCTCAACCATCAAACCAGGAAGCAAATCGCAGACAGCCCCCAACATCGGATGAAAATGCTTTTCTCTCCCTTACTTCCCATGTCGTCCTAAGAGGTACCCTCTGGTTAAACGATGATCAGTTATTTTGTTCTAATTACAGAATGTGACTGTAAAAAAAATTACTTTACTTGTCTAAAATGTATTAATGTATTTTTAATACATTTCCCCGCAATAATACCATGACGTCGCTGCCCATACTATATAAACCCCTCATTATTTTGTATTGTTCAATGTAGTTAGAACTCTGCCGCCTGTCTTGGGAGGAAAACAACAATGGTACATCCATTTAAAAATTCTCACAACACTCTTGTATAACATGTTGTCCTCTATCCTGAACAATTTTGCCTTTCCACGAACGTGGTGACTTGGACTCGACACAAAACTGCTGCATTTGCTTCAATACACAAACCACAAGAGTTCGAGCATTGAATATATTATGTGGTCAACATTCCATCAAAAGCAGGAAAACATCTCAATGGTTCACACATGCCTTTTTTTGAAAAACCACTTCAGCACCTGTACTTCAGCAATCATGGACCAGTGGACGTATGCTGTAAAGTTTCTGACATCCTCTTCACTTCATATATTCTCACTTACAGACTGAATTCAAATTATCATATTTCACCGGCAGAACTGAACCAGTCATATAGAGCTGCATTTGACAGCCATTATCATTAATGTAAATGACGCCACTGCCTCTGTATCATCAACGAAATCCAAATCAAAACTTTCACATTAAACTGCAAATCATGAATGTACACCTCCAATTCCGAGCGATAAAACACTAAGTCGTGTCATACAACACTGGAGATGGTCAAAAACAAAGGAACACATTCTCCAGTGTTAAACATTGCTTCCTGTCGGTGACACAATTTTGTAATCAAACTTGGCATTCTCTTGTATTTCATGGGCTTTATTTTTCTGTCAAGTCTTCTACGTTGGAACTCGGCAAGTGCCTCACGAAATCCATTTAGACATTACCGAAATGCTATCCCTAAGAGTCCCCTTGATGCTATTGCACCAAAAGAAATCGCTCAACTTCAAAACACACGATGTTCACTTCACAAATTCATTCTGACTTTCCATGATTAGTCCATCTCTTTCTTAGTACCATTCCACCTAAACCTCTCATAATTGGTTATCGTAAATTGCGCTCCATGGAGTACAGACTAACTGGTCTTTAACTTTCTGGTCGACCATCAAGACATTTTCGAGGCTTGAATAGTTGTAGACTTACAATTATAATCGTCTGCTACCTCACATACATTTCGTGAGAACTGTCAAATGATCCTTTGAGCATCTATTATTACCTCACTGGGTTCCTTTTACCACGAAATATATATGCACTTTCCAGGAGGTTTGACTCTACAATACTTTCATTCTCATTATTATTTAAAGTAAAATTTTACTGGAATCCTTTTTTAATTACACTCTTTGCATTAATTCCCTCCTTAGTGAAGACAAAGAATTCTGTCAGAAACAGTTACAATGGCCACTCCTGTTCGCCCCAATGCTTTCATTATTCCCCTTCTTCCCTGAAATAGCTCAATGAAAGAATACTTAGGAATGCCTTAACTTTTCCATCATTTTATTCATTCTCTTGTTGATTTGCTACTGTCCTTTTTGCTTTAATTATCTTCGATTCTGTAGCTTGCTGCTGTTGAGATGACAGGAATATGAAAGCATGGAGCAGACCGTTCCACTCCTTGATACTGATTCACCATTCTAGATAGTATTGGATTGCCTACCTCGGGTAATGTTTCCATACATCCACATTGCCACTAATGTCGTTAACATCAAACACCAACGGTACACTGTCATGCACATGCTCGGTCAATCTCTCATTATTCGATTAGCTCAGACTATTAGTGCAGTCTCTTCAAAGTCGTTTCATGGGACGGTCCGACAATCTCACAAATTTGTCATCTGGATGTCCATCACAATTCATTTGAAAGGAAATTGCATCCTAACTTAAGTGAAGGTAATAGATTTTGCACTATGTCTCGGTCCAATCTTAGCAATGCCACAAATTTGAAGCAATATGTGCATTCATGTTTAAATTTACGTGCGATTGAACTCCTTAAAACATAGTTGCTGTTCATTGCTTTCTAACAACTTTGATTTGATTGGAATTATTATTGACACATACCGAGGTGCAGTGCAGGCAGATCATATCAAACAAAGTATATAGGGTCCTCGGACAGAGCGAACATAAAACGTTACAGCTGCAGATAAGAGGAACACAGCGAGATCAACATGAAATATAATATTTGAGAGTTCCATTCAGGAATCTAATAGCAGCAGGGAAGAAGATATTCTTGAATATGTTTGCTCATGTGCACAAGCTTTTATGTCTTCTGTCTGAGAGAAGAGGCTGGAAGAAAACGTAGCAGCAGTGAAAGTAGTCTTTGATTCAATTAGTTGGTTTCCCAAGACAATGGAAAATCAACACCTCTTCTATGGCTGGAAGGCTGGGTTATGTTATGGACGGGGCTGTGTTCATGACTCTTGTAGTTTCTTGTGGTAATGGGAGAAGCTGTTGCCAAATCACACTATGATGTATGCACAGAGAAGGCTGTCTATGGTGCATTTGTGAAAATTGATAAGAGTGCTTGTTGACATATCAAATTTCCTTCAGCCTCCTGAGGAAGTAGAGATGCTCTTTTGTTCCCTTGAACATTGAGACGACATGGGTAGACCAGACAGGTTGTTGGTCGTAATCACTTCCAGAACGTTGACACTGTGGATGAACCCCATCTCAGCCCTATTCATGCAGGCAAGGGCATGCCATCGGCTTCACTTCCACAAGGCAATGCTCGACTCCTTCGTTTTATCGATTGCTGTCGTTACACCAACCCTCTTAGCATGCCATCTCTTTCTTGCATTTGTTAGATTCCAATAACTAATATAGTCAGACTCACAATTCCCTTTTAGCATTAACATTTCCCATTCTCCTGGCTTTTCAGAGATACTCCTCATTGAGGGCCGTTATGCCAAAGAGGAAAAAATTGTAATTAATCTACAAAATAATCCATCTGATCTCTGTCCATATCAGTTTGGATCCTCCTTGCTTTCTTATCACGAACCACGTAGTTAATTGCCACTGACAATGCTGGAAATCTTGCATGGTGTCCTCATAATCATTGATACAGCTTAGGAATAACGAGTGCACAAATGTTGTTCCTTACACTACTTCACTTGTAACAATCGTCCAACAATAGAATGATAGTTTATGTATTCCATTTCGACTGACGCAATGTTTTCTTCAAATTAATGAAACCTTAATTAATGCCAATATAATGCCTGTCATCAAGAAATCTTGAATTCACACCAGTATAGTTGATGCAAAGAAATTACTGCTCATAATGTATTCAGGCAGTTGGACATTTCATCCAAAACAATCACGATCGCAGAAGTCTCGTACTTTAATATACTGTTTCACAGAATGCATTCAAAGCTCACGTCTGGGGTTTTAGTCTCTCAATGCCATTTCGGTATGAACTGACCTGCTGTGTGCTCTCAGCAACAGCTGCAACTGGCATCGATCGCAACCCAAAAGCAAATCAGTTTAATTTACGCATATGCAATTGATAACAAGACTTCAGTGGAGCTGGGTGAGTTGGTATCGAGTGACTGAGGAGAGAACAATGAAAATGACGAGTTACGATGGCAAGCAGATATTTTGGCACAATGGATATTTACTGCGAAATTGAGAAGTGGATAGAAGGCAGTTCTAAAACTTTATTTCAGTTCTGTCTATCCAAAACGTATGCTTCAAACAGCTGATATAGAATGGTGGCTTACGCGTTTCAACAACTAACCAGCACGTAATGTCATGGAACCCTCAGTAAATGAGGTTTTTTTTAGCATGAACAGATACCACAGAAAAAGCTTCACCGTTAATATTGTCATCATGTTACGTAAGATTGTACATGTACAGATTCTATGTTAGCAGCAGCATCATTCTTCAACTCAAACGAAATTTCCGACATGGGTAGATACCCCATTACATGACCTGAGGAATCTGCTCTAGTTATTGACACCCCCACCAGTACAGAATAACTGGACCAGTATACATCACGGTATTTCTAATATACAACAAAACAGCCACTGAAGAACCAGATACCACAAAGAACACAGAACGGAGAAGATTAGAGTGCAGTACAGGCCCAGCGATGTAGCACCGACCTGTGAAATCAATCTGAAGTATATCTAACCTACATTATTCAATTCTCGCCCATATGCCGAGCCAATGACAATTTTCGTGTCATTAAGTTGGCGAGTCTGCTATTCTTGCAGGCACTGCGTTCAATCCCCTATTATTTTCTGAGTAAAGCAACTACCTCAGACATCTGTCCTATAACTATCATCCCGCAATTAAAAGCTATGTCCTCTCGAGTGAGCCATTGCGATCCGAGGAAAAACGATCTCACTGTCCACCTTATCGAACTCTCTGATTATCTTGTATGTCTCAATTAAGTCACCTCCAACCTTCTTCTCTCTCATGAAAACAGCCTCAAGTCAGTCAGACTTTGCTCATAAGGTCTTATTTCCATACCGGGCAAAATCATAGTTAATATCGTTTGAATCCTTTCCAAAGCTTCCACATCCTTCCTATAATGCAGTGACTAGAACTGTATAAAATACTCCAAGTGCGGCCACACCAGAGTTTTGCACAGCTACAGCATGACCGTGTGACTCCGAAACTCAATCCCTCTAACAAATAAAGCTAACACACTGTATGCCTTATAACAACCCTCTCAACCTGGGTGGCAACTTTCAAGCATCGATGTACATGGACACTGAGAGCTCTCTGTTCCTCTCCACAACCAAGAATCTTACTATTAGCCCAGTGCTCTTTATTCCTGCTATTCTTTCCAAAGTCAATCACGTCACACCTTGCTGCATTAAGCTCCATTTGTCGCATCTGAGCACAGCTCTATAGTTTATTTATGTCTCTCTGTTATCCACAGGATCCTTCGGCACCATCCACAAGTCTACCAACCTTAGTGTCAGCCACAAATTTACTAAGCCATCCTTCTATGCCGCATCTAAGTTATTTATAAGAATGACATACAGCAGTGGATCCCAAACCTATCCTTGCAGTACACCACTAGTAACTGAACTCCACGAAGAATATTTCCCATCAAACACCACCTTCTTCTTTCAGCTAGCCAATTGTTGACCCAAACCGTGAAAGCACACTCAATCCCATGCCTCAGTATTTTGTGCAATTGCCTACCACGGGGAAACTCATCAAAAGCAAAACTTGTTTCGAAATTTCCCCACTCAGAGACAGCCTCATGGAAGGATACATAGAACAGACAATTGAAAATGAACTCTCCAATCACCAATCCAGCACGAACAGTTGTCACATCACGTTGAACAGATCTATCCACGCACAGATATGCCTTTCAACATGGAATTATGTCACATCGAAAAGCAAAGCAGAGTGTCACATGCGGAGATGCAATCTACTGACAATAAGTATCTCATGTCATGAAACTGCGAAAACTACTGAATGTCAAAAAGTTTCATCACATTCATGAACAGCTGTTCAGACATGTATGTTTATCAAAGCAGGTTACCTGAGCGTGCTATCTTTCACCTGATCAATGGTGTAGGCTTTCGTGGTCATGCATACATTTCAGAACCACAATCCTTTGCATTCCTCCCTCATAAACTAATCAGAACACATAACATCACGAAAAACATCGCATCAGAACAGCCAATGTGAAATTTGTGCCTTGCAGATTCGGAATGTTGCAAATGCTTTGCTAAAGATTGTTTCCTCCCATGTTAAAATGTAGTTTTTTGGGGGGAAAGAGGCATCGTAGATGCAGTTGAAACCAGACACAAATCTACCAAACAACTCCCCAGATTGCTGCATTGGTTTCAGCTTACTGTGTGAGATATTTCAGCCATGACACTTTAAATTAAAAAAGGAAAAGAAATCTGTTGATCTTGTAAATCAGAAACTAAAGCAAAGATTGCTTGAAAGACTCACAACATACAGTCATAGAGTCATAGAGATGTACAGCACGGAATCAGACCCTTCGGTCCAACCCGTCCATGCCAACCAGATATCCCAACCCAATCTCGTCCCACCTGCCAGCACTTGACACATATCTTCTAAATCCTTCCTATTTATATACCAATGCAACTGACAGCATCGGTGGAGAAAACTCAGAGTTAAGGTTTCGTTTCGAGTGACCCTTCCTCGTTGGTTTTAATGAAGGTCACTTGAACAAAATGATAATGCTTTCTCTCCGCAGATGCTGGGAGACCTACTGATACATGGAAAATGGTCTGTTTGGTGCACAGGTTGGAAATGACATTATGCTATTACACCAACGATGGGATCAGCTAATTGAATATGGATTTGCATCCGCATATAATACTTCAAATGGATGCTTTAATTCTCCAGGTGAATTCTGATTTCGCCTGCTAATAGTCAGGGTTAGTGTGGAGATTCTACATGGGTGACGTTCGAAGCAGCGATTCTTGCACTGATGCAGGAATGACGCTGTACGAGTGCAATTCGTCATAATGTATCAGAATTATAACCGTATTATAACTACAAATTAATGGGTGATAGATTTAAGATTGATGTCAGAGGCAAGTTCTTTACACAGAGAGTCGTAAAGGCCTGGAATTCCCTACCTGCAAAGATAGTCAACTCATCCACATTAGGGAGATTTAAACAATTCTTAGATAAGCTCATGGATGATTTTGGGATAGTGTAGGGGGGGGCGAGCTGAGAAAAGTCCATAGGTCGGTGCAACATCGATGGCCGAATGGCCTGTTCTGTACTGTATTGTTCTAAGTTCTATGGAATATATGGAAAGACTGGATAAGTGAATGTAACGGTATCCAAACACGAATTTGACTCACTGAATATCATTTCGATAAGTGAGGAAGCGTTTTGCAAGGGAAGCATTAATAGACATGGTTGAAAAGTTCAGTAGTGATGGGTAAATGGGAAATTCTGCGAATTCATATGCCTGGTAATTAAGTTTTGTGTAAATGTAAGACTATAGAGAGTGAAAGATATATAGCAGACAACGAATGGGTGAAACAGTCAGTTTGAATCATATGATTTTGGTGAAAGCAGACAAACCAGAAATATGGCAGTCTTCTGTTGGGTTGATTGATGGGCTTAGATATTCCATTTATGTCGAATTTCTAGTCAGAAAAGAAAACAACTGTCACCACAGGAAATGGACAAAAGCTGAATGATGAAAATGAGTGACGAACCTGAGTTGCCGACAGAACAGAGGACAATGATTTTGGATTCTGCATTATTTGATGTTATGTCATGTCTTAGGATGTATTGGACATACACAGAGGAAAAATAGACGGTTGTGAGAGAGAATTATGTGATATCAGTGTCGAAGTGGAGTCTGAGCTTGCTCGCATGATATCTGTGATGGAATGCGTGCAGCCTGCTCTGGATGAGGGCTCAAGCATGGATCCTTGTGAAAATGCAACACAAATACGACAGACTATGACTGGACGTCACGACTGGACGTAGAGAACTTGGCAAGACTGGCTACATGAAGGTAAGGCCAATTTGGAGAAGTGATTCGCATACTGAACAAGTTGACCCCATGATATCTTCAATCATTTTATTTAACCACGTGATACCCCATGGGCTCTGCATGGTGGAGGGGTGCAGCCAAAAATGGTGAGGATAAGTGTGGTTTACTCAGAGTGAAGCCGAGTGGCTCTAAAGGTCTGCACGTGTAAACAAGCTGCAGTGCTGGTGTCTCACAAGTGGGTATCACACACATTTCAATCAAGGTCAAAATCATCTTTCTGGAAGTCCTATACATGCAAACCAAGAATAAGTAAGTCAAAGTATTTCCATTCTGCATTTATTACAATCATCGGAGCCACATACAGACTTAAACACGGTTTATTTTTTCCTGCAGTAGCGCGGTGGAACGTTTCAAGTGATCTTCAGAACGATCAGACTTACAAGACAAGGCTTTCCTTGCATTTCAGAGTCTAAGCTTAATTATCTTTTACCGACAGATGCAATTTGGAATAGTGGCTACTTTCTTTTTTTACAAAAGTGATCACTGATCTTAAATGTGACTGATGCGTGCAATGAATTGAAAATGCTTAAACGGTTACTTAAACAGTTATTACCAAAGTAACATTAAACTATCTATGGAAAACAGTTAGTCAATCACTGCAAGTTATGTGCAGGTTTTAACAACATCGCTTAGTACGACTGAAACATTGACTGCTGTCGGTTTACCATGAGATTTATTTGTACTTCTGATTAACTCCCGGCTGAGGGATGGGTGTCCCACTAAGCAGGAGTAAGTGGTGTCATTGTTCCATTCCGCCGCCGTGACTCTCAACCTGCTGGTCACGAAGTTGGAACCATTCCCCGCCTGGCTATCCACTTGGGTTCGGTACCCGGTATCCAAAAGGGTGTCATTGGCCATCCAGCCAATGTAGATCTCAGCTGGGTAAAAGCTGGTGACGAGACACATCAGAGTCGCTGAATTCTCAGCGTCAATCTCGTCTGTCGATGGCTGCAGGAGGTAAACTTGAGGAGGACGCATTTGGTCGTCTGCAAAGAGAGAGATGTTTGTTTAGCTGAGACCATTTTACATCTGCATTAGAATTTCATTGCTAGTAATGCATATAGTTTATAAAATATTTCCTATCTCTCAGACTATGCAAATATTTCTGAATGCTGCAGTATTTTATGTCCCTTACTTTGCTGGTTTAAATCTTGGAGCCAATCATACATTTTGCAAAGATTGCTGTTCGTGTGGTGCAAATCCACTTACAGTTCTTCACGTTCATTTTCAGAAAAGAAGAAGCCACGGCTATTGGCTTTCCATGATTTTCTCATAGCGTTTTAACAAGCCATTCGGCCCAACAAGTCCATACCCATACGCTAAAAGGCATCCCTCCAAGACCCACTCCCGACAAAAGCACATTCCCCATTGCCATTCCATCTAACATGCACATATTTGGACTGTCGACGAGAACTGGAGCCCGCTTTGGAAGCCCACGTGAACATGGGAACCCTCTACACCGAGTTAAAATTGAACCTGTTCCCTGAGGCAGCAGTGCAAACCAGTGAGCCACTTGCTGCTGCTGACTTGGGGCCATTTACTGTAACGCATTAATGGTTTGCAGGATTTTTTTTTACATTGAACTAGTGTATGAGTCAGGCTTATATCAAAGTATCATAAATTAATATTTTTAGGAAGATACATACTGGACTGGAAACGTTTACCCTATTTTTCTCTCCACAGATTCTGCCACTCCTGTTCTGTTTCTTCGAAACATTTTTTTTTGTCATTTCAGACTTCCGAAATCAATTCAATTTTGTTGTTATTGCAATACTATCCGACTTACCAATTTTTTTCTTGAGAGAAGCTTTCTGTGGTGTTGGTAATTCACTGTCTTCCACCAAGCAAACATATTCGGCACCGCTGTCCCACTCTGACGCAATGACTTTAAGTTTGCTCACAATGGTGAATTTACTTCCGTTCCAATCAGGATTTTCTGTCTTGACTCCTTTTGTTCTTTCAGCCCCATTCACCTGCCAAAAAACTTTGATGTTTTCTAAGTTGCTATAAACGATTTCACACACAATGGTCGCTGTCTTTTGTGTCCAAATCTCTTCGAACGGAGGTTTCAGTAGATTGACAGAAATATCTGTCTGACGGCATTCACCTGGAATCAGAAAAAAAATGCATGTTTTCAGGCTGCAATATCGAAATCAATTCCAAAACACGACTAGAGTTGGAAATAGTTTTACTTACTGTCATCTGTTATCTGTTTTCTGAGATCGTTTAGGCTTAATTAATCAGATGCTGTGTCCTCCTTTTCGTATTGGTTGCATTCACTCTGAATATTATGGATAAGCCTGCAGTCATATTTCCGATATAACCTTGAACAATTTGGAAACTGCTCTGCCTTGGATAGACTGAGGCCTAATGTCTCCACTCGAGTGCTACACATTTTCACCTCTTGCAGTTACCAGTGTCAGAAGACAGTTGCTGCCACATGAACTGCATTTATCGGAATTCAATCCCAGACGAGCAAACACGTATCATATGTGTCCCCTGTTCATGAGCTAACATTATTTGCTCTGTGTCAGAAAAACTCATGGAGAAATTGACGTGACATCAAACTGCATTTTTATTGATTGCATCCTTTCAACTGACTTTGCTACATATTTCCTCGGCAGACATTTATTTGAAAATAAAAGGTACTTGCTGCATGATTCAGTTCCAGTCAAGGGCCCATTCAACAGATGTTTTTCATATTACTCTTCTTTGAAGAGTGTTAAGTGAGGAAATCTAAAATATTGCGAGCACATGTCTTTCAGTTCTCAACTCTGGTGTTGGGAATAGCCAAAACTAACAGTTATTCAGAATCGTGATAACTTTAAAGGAATTCATAACGTAGGGGAAAGCATGCTTTTAGATTGCTAAAGGAAAAATGGTTGCTTTTAGTACAATAACAGTTACTTCTTTGTGCATAACGTAAAGTACAAATGAAAAGAAGGTTCTTGAATGTTCTGCTTGTATTGTTACCTTGAATTTTCGTACAGTTACAAAATTGACAGAACGGGTTATCTCTGAAAGTTTCAATAATACTTGTGAGGAATGATGCTCCATGTCTATCCTGCAGTTCAAACGGCATAATTTTATTTTGTGCGCATATTGTAAAGCTTATGCAGTTCCTCTGTTATGTTATTGCTTTTGTCAGGTTGTCTGGGCGGGAGAATATTGCAAAACCTACTCCCTTGTTGATTAATATTACTGTCTCGATTTCCAAACTCTTAAGTATAAATACTTGCTTTTCCTCTGGCTGTCCTGAGTTCGTCTCTTCCACTGCGTCTCTGTTCAACTGAGCAGACTGTTAACATGAATTTGTCGATTCGCAACCTGAGTTCAGTCGCGCTCTATTACCATTTCTCCCTCAATAGGTGGTTCATATTTTACGTTCCATGATCAGTCCCATTCAAATAGTCTTGCTTTTTCAAAACCTTTCAGCTAATACAATTAAGTAATAGAGGCGGGAATGGAATTGTGAAAAAAAACTGATCAGAATGAAATTAATCATCTAGAACATGGAACATGTAACATTACAATGCAGTACGAGCCCTTCGGCCCTCGATGCTTCCCCGACCTGTAAAACTACTCTGAAGCCAATCTAACCTACCCTCTGCCATTCTCGTCCATATCCATATCCAATGACCATGTCGATGCCCTTCAAGTTTGCGAGTCAAGTCCTGCAGCAGGCTGTGCGTTCCATGCCCCTACTACACTGTGAGTGAAGGAACTATTTCAGACCTCTGTCCATATCTATCACATTTAATTTAAAGCTACATCCCTGCGTGCTATCCATTGCCATTCAAAGATAAAGGCTCTCATTGTCCACCCTATCTAAGCCTTTGGTTATCTTATATATCTCAATGAAGTCACATCCCAAACTTCTTCACTCTGATGAAAACATTCTCAAGTCCACCATTATTTGCTCATAAGAACTTGCCTCTGGATCAGGCAGCATCCTAGCAAATCTCCTTTGAACCCTTTCCAAAACTTCCAAATCCTTCCTATCATGTGGTGACGAGAACTGGACGAATTACTCCAAGTGTGGCCGCACCAGAGTTTTTCACAGAGGCAATATGAACTCATGGTTCCGAAACTCAATCCCTCTACCAATCAAAACTAAAACAGCGCATGCCTTCTTAATAACTCCATCAACATGGATGGCAACTTCCAAGGATCTCTGCACATGGACATTGAGATCACTCTGCTCATCTGCACCACCAAAGATCTTATCATTAGCCCCTGTACTCTTGACTCATTATCTCTTTCCATAGTGAACCACCTCACACCTTTCCGCATTAAACTCCACTTGGCACCCTCAATCCATCTTACAGTTTCCAGTGGGGTAGTTATCTCTTACCTCTGTCCCTTGGTAACCTACAACATCCTTTGTCACTATCCTCCATGTGACCTCCATGGTCGGAGGGCTGAACAATATAATCCTTCAAATGCACAAGTTAATTCATGTGCATCAGTTCTACTCGTCGAGAAATGTTTGCATTTCTAAGTACCTTTCAGTTGACTGTCAGCAACCGCTCGAGCTGGTATCAAAGGAGGAGCATGAAGCAGTGACCGAAGCAAGCAAAACACAAAATCATTTCGACACAAACATCCTCTCAACAAATTTCATTGTTCTCGAAAGACAACACGCCTTCAAGCATTAATCTTGTGGTTAAGCCCTTTCTCTTAATATAAGTCTTGAGTTAACCTATTTTTCTCATCAACCTGTTCAGATAACTCAACACACAACTCTGGAGGAGGTGGCAAGTAAACACTGGCATCTTGGTCCAGGATGCCACAAGAGGGCAATGCGCCACAAGAAGTTCCTTCCATTTGTTTAGATCAGCAGTCTTCACACTACTTGAGACCATGTGCCTGTTGGATGTTATTGCTTCTCCTGTTCACCTCATAGCCATGTGCAGTGTGCTAAAGTTGTTTCATTCCAAGAGATCTTGTGCATTTTAAAATTACTGGAACCTTAGAATGTTTGGTTAAGATTTCATGTTCTGTCGATATTCAGTACAATGTGTTAATGTTGAAAATGTTTGCTAGAACACTGTCCTTACCTTTCGGGCTCCTGATTTCCCTTTTCACAGTGGACTGTGAAGGTGGATGCGAGGCAGTACAGGTGTATTTTGCGCCGCTCTTCCATTCCGCTGCAGGTAAAATGAGGAGGCTCCGTGTGCTGTAGGTCAGGTCCTGTTCCAGAGCGGTGGGGAAATTGGTGATGTTCACGTTGACAGAAGCTCCGTCTTTCTCCCAGGAAACGCGTATTTTGTCAGGATAGAACCCTCTTAGCAAACATGTGAGCGTAGCAGTGCTGCTGTTCTTAATTTCTTCTGGTGATGGAGGCAGGAGGCGGATATATGGCTTCATTGATTTGACTGTAATAGAATTACATACAATTTTAGTATTTCCTCGTTAATAAAATGACATGTACAAATGCATATTTCTTGTCACCAACCTCTTGCCATTCTTGTTCGTTTTGATATTGCGGGTGATGATTGATCCTGTTTTGCGGAACATGTGTATTCCACCCCACTCTGCCACTCGTCCACGGTGCTAGTCAAGCGGCTGATTGTCACATATTGGTTTATGTTCGCTGCTTCAATTTGAACGTCTTCATTCCGCACCTTTCCATCCACCATCCAAGAGATAACTACCCCACTGGAAACTGTAGAAAGCACTTCGCAAACCAGAATGGCACTTTTATTGATCCAGATTTCTTCAACCAATGGATCCCTCAATAATACAGTTATCTCTGTGAGAGAGAAATCAGAGATTCAGATTCTGGTCCCTGTTCCAATATTGTAATCAGGAGTGCAACAAGAATGTCAAAATCAATGAACAAGGAAGGGATGAAGAATGCAACCGTCTCTCTCCCTCTTTCCCTCTCTCCCTTGTGTCCTGTGTTTGTTTGTGTGTGAGGGAAAAAAATTGACAGGAACAAAAGAGAGTTCTAGAGCAAGGAAGACAGGTGGAGACACAGAATGTTTACCACATCGTGACGGTCGATGCATTTTAAGCACATACGTTCATTGAGATCGTTCTCACCAATGGGTATTTTAAAGTCCTGTCTAAAATCTGATTTATATAATGAATGTTCCAAATAAACATATTGGCGCAAGCCTGTTGTTTCTGTCAAACCCCTTCCAATAACAAATTTTTACCTCTGTTCCACCAGACACCTTATCTCTCCCCTTAGCTACTCTGAACATTGTCCCCCCAATACATCCCTTCTCCGATTGCATGGCAACAATCAGCAACAGACAATACTAAATCCTCACTAGCGACAGCTTCAGAAATACGCATTGTTGAAAATGATTCCTTTGTGATGAAGTGTGTGCATTGTCAAGGCTTTATTTTGCTTCTCTGAATTGACTCGGAAAATAAGAAAAAGCGGGGGACTACCACGTTGTATAAATAATTTTTAATACCGAGCATATCCAGAAACTCTGCCTAAACTTGTCAGTTAAGAGGTTTGCTCACTAATCTCTCTCATTCAGTTGCTTTCTTCATAATGTCTCTATATCTGTCTCCTTTCCTCTGTCTTCTTCCAAGAACTTTGGTTATTTCAGTCAGACCTATACAGAGCAAAGGGAAATAATTTCAGATGTTATTCTCCACTTTTCTTTTGAAAGAGCGGGTTTAGGTACCTGGTTCATTTCGACTCATTTTTGCTGTAACATTTCTCTGGATTACAAATTCCCATTGATATTACTCACTGCAACTAATTCAAGAATGCTTCATCCGCAGTAATAAACCAACAACATAATTTTCCATCTTTTTCTAATATTTATTACAAAACTGATTATGGTAATGAATGTGAGCTTGTGAGGTTGTCTAGTTTTCTTACCCGATGTTGAACTAATTTCTTTTTTCTGGTTACTGTTGGTAGCAGAATGAGAAACTTGACAACTGTACACAGAGCCGCTGTTCCATTCCTGCAGTGACACTTTAAGCAAACTTGTAGAGCTAAAATCATTGGTCACTGTTTTCGTTGAAGATGTAGTTGTAAAGCCAGAACTTATGGTATTGCCGTTCTTCTGCCAGGCCAATGCAATTCTTTCAGGATAGTATCCGCTAATTAGACAAATCAGCTGCAGAAATCCGTTTGCCCTCTGTTCGTCAGTTGCAGAATAGTGGAGACTGATGACTGGTGGAGAAGGCTGTATGCCTAAAATTACAAATTAAGACTTACTCTCTTGCGTATAGATGGCTACATTGTTTCAGTGATGTCATGTACAATCGATTACTCTCAAATAATACCCCAAAAATAATATTATTGTATCAGACTATCATGTTGCAATAAGAGGTTTCTCGTAACGTTGGCATCATAGTTAACCTTGAGGTGAGCTCCACACTTGTTTGACTGTTGGAGTCCAAAGAGCAGAAAGAAACATTTCAGTTAAATTCGTCCATGCTGAACAGTTTTTCTAAATTGAACATGTGCCATTTGAGTCAGAGAATCATTGATAACAAAGAAACAAACGCTTTGGTCAAACTCATCCATGCCGACCAGATATCTGAATTTTTGTCTTGTCCCATTTCCCAGCACATGGCCTGTATCCTTCTAAACTCTTCTTATTCATGTACCCATTCAAATGCGATTTAAATGTTGGAGTTTTGCAAACCTCCAACTGGTAGCTCAATCCATAAACGCACCATCCCCAGTGAGAAAAAAATATCATTTAGAAGTCTTTCATATCTTCCGCTCTCACCTTAATCCTTCACCCTCCATCTTGGACTCCCTCACACAGGGGAAAATGTATTGTCTATTTAAGTTCTCATTACCATTCATAATGTTATAAACTTCGATAAGGTCACAAATCAGCTTCTGACGCAGCAAGGGAAATAGTCCCAGCCAATTCAGCATCTCCTGTATCTCAAACCCTTCAACACTGGAAACATCCTTGTAAATCGTTTCTGAAGTCTCTCAAGTTTCAGAACGTCCTTCCCAAAGCAGGGAGACCAGCACTACAGACAATATTCTAAAATCGGCCGAAGCAATATCCTGTACAGCTGTCACATGACCTACCAACTCATACTCAGAGTACTGACCAATAACGGAAAGCATTCCAAGGGCCTTCTTCATTTGCTGATACTTGGTCCATATTCTACAAACATTTCCTCTTCATTTACCTTCCGAAAATCATTTAAATTTTGTTACAGTACCACTTCTACCACTTTCTCTGGAAGGTCATTTCACATACACACCACGCTCTGTGCAAAGAAAAACTTGAACAGCAGATTCCTTTAAATCTTTTCCGTCTCACCTTAAACCTATCCATTCAAGATTTGGACTCCTATCCCTTCGGGAATATACTTTGATATTTACCTAATACATTGTTCTCATGATTTTATAAACCTCTAAATGGTCGCCACTCAACTTCCTCGTTAAGACTACCTATTTTTATATCTAACTTCACTGTCTGGTTTGACGGTGAGCTTATCTACTGCTCAAACATTAAGACAAATTTGTACAATCTAGAAAATGCATCCCTGGCCAAACCCCAACTTTCTAACTTTGGGTCTTCTAATCGCCTTCTGCCGATGTCTTAATCTCAGGCCAAGTACGTAGGACCGGCTCTCTGCTTTGTGATATAATTTTGCCATGTCAAGCAATCCCTCGATTTCAGCATTCTCTTCCTTGTCCTCAACCTCTCAATGGTTGCACTCAACTCCAACTGTAAAATTTCCTCGAGCTGAAATCGTATGAGACATTTCTATTGATGCACTAGCTTCTGAAGAATTCCTCATTTCAACTGTCCCAAAACTAATCAATGTACTTTCAGCCTCCGAGAATCGACGTTCTGTATACGACTCCCTGAACCTTGTCCCATCTACTTATTAAAGCATTTCTTTCTGTTAAAACAAAAACCAAGTCTGGAAATATTAATGATTTATTTCCAATAATCTGTTTTACATTTCTTGCTAACGAGGCAATTTGATCTCATGTAATAATCAGGAACTAATTTTGTGCAAGCTTTTAATTTTGATATCATTGTGGTTTTGATAAGTCAACAGAAGTCAGTTTAAACAACAGAGACAAAAGGAATTGGAGGCCTTGTTCAAGTACTTGAGGGAGCAAAATTGTTCCTTACTCAAGTAGAATCTCTACTATATCGAAAAATAGAAACATAGAAGATAGGAACAGGATCAGGCCATTCAGACCTTCGAGCCTGCTCTGACATTCTTCATGATCCTACTCATCGTCCAAATCAATAGCCTAATCCTGCTTTCTCCCCACAACATTTTACCCTGTTCCCTCCAAGTGTTACGTCTCGCCGTCTGTTGTACACATTCAATATATTAGTGTCAACTACTTCTTGTGGTAATGAAATCCACATTCTCACCACTCTTTAGGTGAACAAATGTCTTCTCAAATTTCTAACAAATGGTGCAGCTCGAATCCTCAAACTGTTTCCCCGGTTCTCACCAACACGTTGTACAGGTTGGCAGCACACATTGATCAATTCCCCATCGTCGAACTGTGATTTCTATCACAGTTGTCAGAATTTCACCAGGGAGTAGAAATGAACAGTTAACGCCTATTTTATAGCCGAAATCTTATTCTTAATTCCCATAACCTCATTTTTTTCCTAAAATTAGCTTTCAAAATGTATCACGCCTTGCTGTTGTATAATGTACACACTGTTTCTGTGAACCTCCCTCCTTCAAGAGCCAAATCTCTTGAACCTTACATTTATCGCGATCATAAAAGACATCGCTTAATATTTCCCTTAATTTAGACGGTTTTTTAAATTTCAAAAACAATTCCCTGTGTTCTCAATACAGACAAATGGATTTCTTTCCATTCAATTTTTGATTGGACCTCGTAAATTTAAAGCATTCCTGTCTGGAAACGAGACCACATTTTCTTTTTATCGAACATAGAATATGGAACATTACAGTGTAATACAGGCCCTTCATCCCTCGATGTTGTACCGACCTGTGAAACTGTTCTGAAGCCCATCTAACCTACATTTAAATGCCCTTAACATTGGCGATTCTACTACTGTGGCACGCAGGCCGTTTCATGCCCCTACTATTCTCTGAATAATGAAAATATCTCTGAAATCTGTCCTTTACCTATCACTCCTCAATGTAAAGTTATGTCCCCTTGTGGTAGCGGTCACCATCCGAGGAAAACGGCTCTCACTATTCGCCCTATCTAACCCTCTGATTATCATATATGTCTTAATTAAGTCACCTCTCAACGGTCGTCTCTCGAACAAAAACAGCCTCAAGTCCCTCAGCCTTCCCTCGTAAGATCTTCCCTCCATACCAGGCAACATTCCAATAAATCTCCTCTGAACCCTTTCCATCCTTCCTAGAATGTAGTGACCATAACTCTGCACAATACTCCAAGTGCGGCCGCACCAGAGTTTTACACAGCTGCAGCATAATTTCATGGCTCCGAAACTCAATCCCTCCACTAATAAAATTTAATACACCGTATGCCTTCTTAACAAACCTATCAACCTGGTTGATAACTTTCAGAGATGTACGGACATGGACACCGAGATTTCTCTGTGCATCCACACTACCAAGAATATTACTATTAACACAGTGCTCTGCATTCCTGTCACTCCTTCCAAAGTGAATCACCTCACGCTTTTCCGCATTATATTCCATTTTCCATCTCTCAGCCCAGCTCGGCAGCTTATCTATGTCTCTATGTAATCCACAACATCCTTAATCACTATCCACAACTCTGCCAACCTTCGTTTCATTCGCAAACCTCCTAACCCATCCTTCTGCGCTCCCGTCCAGGTCATTTATAAAAATGACAAACAGCACTGCCTCCAAAACAGATCCTCGTGATACACGACTATTAACTGAACTCCAACATGAACATTTCTCATAACCACCAAACTCTGTCTGTTTTCATCTGGTCAATTTCTTATGGAAACCACTAGATCACCATTCTGCATTTTCTGAAATAGCCTCCCGTGGGAAACTTATCAAGTACCTTACTGAAATCCAAAAACACCACATCAAACGCTTTACCCTCACCCACTTGTTTGGTCACCTTCTCAAAAAGCACAGTAAGGTTTGTGAGACATGTCCTACCCTTCACAAAACCGTATCTACTGTCCCTAATGTACTTCATCCTCTCCATATGATTATACATTCTATCTCTTATCATCTTTTCCAACATTTCACCCTTAAACGAAGTAATGCTCACTGCTCTACAATTACCAGAATTGACTGTACTCACCTTCTTGAACAAGGGAACAACATTTGCTATTTTCCAGTCTTCTGGCACTATTCCTGTAGATAATTAAGACACCAGGATCAAAGCCAAAGGCTTTTCAATCCCCTCTCCGGCTTCCTAGGGAATCCGAGGATAAATCCCATATGGCCCAGTGGACTTAGCTATTTTCAAACATTCCACAATTGCAATAACCAACTCTTTGTGAACCTGAGTCCCATCTAGGGTAGTGGCCTGTATCTCAGTATTCTCCTCAACAACATAGTATTTTCCCTGTGTGAATACTGATGAAAAAGATTCATTTAGCCATTCCTCTATTTCCTCTGAATTCCACGCACAACTTCTCACGACTACCTTTGATTGCTCTTAATCTTACTCTAGTCACTCTTTTAGTCCTGATATACTGAATGATAGCCTCAGGGTTTTCCTTGATTCCATCCGCTAATGATCTCTCATGTACCCTCCTGGTTCTTCTTAGCTCCCTCTTTATGTCTTTCCTGGCTAACTTGTAACTCTCAAGTGTTCCACCTGAGACTTCACGTCTCATCCCAACATAAGCCTTCTTCTTTGTCTTGACAAGAGACTCAAATTCGTTACTAAACCACGGCTGCCTCGCCCGACAACTTCCATCCTGCCTGACATGTATATAATTAACAAGGACACACAGTAGCTGTTCCTTGAATAAGCTCCACATTTCAAGTGTGCTGGTCCTCTGCAATTTTCTTCTCCATCCCATGCGTCATAACTCTTGCCTAATCTCATCAAAGTTGCTTCTCCCCCCGATATGACTCCTAGCCTATATACCTATCCCTTTCCATCGCTAACCTGAACAAATATGTTCTACACAAAAGCTGTTATCACCAATGCAACCAGCTGACCACACTGTTCACAAGTTGGTGTTTACGAGTGACCTTGTTAGAGTCACCAGACTACTTAATACAGCCATCAGCAGGACCACCTGCTTGTTCCATCAAATCAACTACTCTCTCGAAAATACCTCAGCTGACCTGTGACCAGAAATTCCAAGCTCTTCAAAGGTATTCTAGATTATTCGGCAAATCTCAACCCTGGGATCCCATCTTCAAAATCTTTCATGTAAATCTGATCTGAACTCTGCTGCCCATATCCTAAATTGCACTTCTTGTTCACCCATCAACGTTTTACCTCAAAGTCAGACAATACTTTTGAATTTATTTTCTCTTCCATTTGTTCAAATTCAACGACAGCCATGGTTTTGCTATTACAAAATCCCGAGATAAATAATCTCTTAGCTTTATGAACTGGGCTGTTGCTGACTTCTTATCAATCCCCAATGTTTATCACTACTCAGCAGCCACGTCATCAATAACACGAGAAAATATCGCATGTGAAATTTTATATTGAAATAATACACGAATGCAGCAGCTATCAACCCGCAATTGAAATATTGAGTTGATTACATTCTTTGGACCTTTTACACATGACCACTGTTCCGTGCTCTCCAGCAAGCACACTGTCAACAAACTGCAGCATTTTGCTGTAAATTAAGATAACAAATTCTATAAATGACATCCATGGCAATGACTATGTATATCAGTCTTGGGAACAACATACCCGACAAAACAACTGATTCCACCTGCACACTGATATTCTCACGCGTATGCGTATGTCTTCTCCGTCATGCAGTGTGAAAGCATCAATTTGTGACACTTTCCAGCAAGTATCAGAGTTACATTAGTTCGAATTGACATTAGTGATGTCCATGCTGATATTCAGCACATACCGAGGCCAAAAGGTGATGAAACTACTCTAGGCCTTCAACATTATCCTTCCCGCAAGATGATATGGATTGGATTCGTCCAGATGATGTGGAAAAGACGGGGAGGGTGGGGTAGGAAACCTGTACAAGTGCTACAGTTCATTCATAGAGTCATATCAGACTGGAGGCATATTCTGTCTCTTTCTCTCCACCAATGCTTCCAGGAAGGCTGAATTTCTTTAGAGTTTGCTGTTCTAGTTTTATGAAAGGGAGAGGGGTGACCCCATTTCAGAAAAGCAACCCGTGGAATGGGTTTGAGTGAAGCTGAGGAATTACCACTTCAAGAAGTCATTTATGGGAGTATTGTTTGGGTCACCATGTGTAACTATATAATAGGGAGAGCATAACGGAAGACATTGCAACAGCTTGTCAGAAAATCACGAAAATCAGAATGCGAGCTATAATCTGCAAAATAACTGTGAAAGTTAGATGTGCAAAGACAGCCCACGTGTGCAGCTCATAAAAATAGATCTTGCAATCATTCATTCGAATCGCAAGTTTTCAACCTATATTGAACATCCTGCAATGGTGGATTGAGATCGGATTAACTCATTATCTCATTGCAAATGCGCCCTTCGGGATCAGCAACATTAACTCCATTGCATAATACAATCAATTTGTGAGATAGACAACTGGTCTTTTTTGAAATAAAAATCATATTCTGTGCGCACGAAATCAGAGCTGGCTGAAGTGAACAGGAAAATCAGATGGAGGAGAATTCGATCATGATAAAGTGGCAAACATGTAAGGAGACATTTCAGATCACTTAAATAGGCACATTCCAAAGAGTAAGGGATATTCCAAGGTTCAGAACTGCTTTTTGTGGTTTAAGATAATATCTACATTCAGGAAAACGTATGTGATTGTGGATAAACAGATGGTAAGTGAGAAAATTAGACAGACTATTAAAATGTTCGGAAACGAAATGTCTGAAAATTCAGAAAAAATGATTGGATAATCAGAATATGATAGGAAGCTAACGAGTGAATTAAAAAAAAGAGAGAAGACGAGGTCCTGTAACTATTTCGAAAATAAAATAATTTACAAAGTGAAAGTTAATCATGCAAGAAATGATTGTTTGACAAATCATCCTGTAAAATGCAGCAGAGAAGAAATAAATAGAACACTTATTTTCCAACAGTTTTCATGACAGAGAACACAAGCAGCATTCTAGAAACTGCAATTAATCGGCAAATCAAAGGAAGGGCAAAAGCAGGGAAATGACATGCAACAGAGAAACGGTCCTGCCTAAGTAGTTGCATCTGCGGGCCGAGACCTGCCTGTCCCCTCGTGACATTATCCCTGCGTCCAAAGTGAAAATGTCATTCAAATAACTGACCTTTTGTGTTGACTGTTGCAGATTATCTCCAATGCTGGGAAGGCCCTTTAGATTGCAACGCATCACATTTAACAAGTTTATCAAAACATTTTGAGACAGCGAGCAAGAAATGGCACAAGTCAGTTTGCAATATTAGAAGCTGTTTAAAATAAGGTGCAACTGGACAAGTTCAACACAATCACGGCTTTATGAACGGGAAATCATGTTTAAGAAATCTACTGGATAAAAGGGGAATCGAAGGTTGCAGTGTGTGTTGATTTTCCGTTAATATTCAATAAAATTCCAAATCAAAGTTGATAGTGCATATTGAAAGACAGAGGACTGGACAATTCTGAAATGGACAGGAGAATAGCTGAAAGTGACAGTAGGTGTGCAGGAGTAATCCTAAGGTTGGCAAGTGATGTGCCAGAGCGACTGTTATAGGAATTGCAACTGTTCGTAATTTATGTGTTGGATTAAGTGGGACATGCTCCATTTGCCCAACATAACGAACTCTCAAAAATAAAAAGAGGCATTAAGTCATCAGATGGTCCAATTAAACTACAAGAATATCTTGACACGTGTGAATAAGAACACGGACAATGACGTGCAATGTAGTAATTTGTTGAAAGGGTGAATATCTAGCAAGAGGAATAGAAAAGAACAATCAAAATGATGACATTTTGTGCATCTCTGAGTTGCAGAAAGTTGATGATGTCCAAAAGGATGGATCACTTGACGTTAGCACATCTGGCCAGCAAATAATTAAGGAAACTAAAACAATGATATCATTTATCAAATGGGAAACTGGACGGAAATGTGCAGACGCTTTTTTCCAGATAAACCAGGTACATAAAAGATTCCTCCTGGACTGTGTGGTGCGTCTGATTGGTCATCTCAGTCACATGAGATGTAAACACATCAGAGGCCGTTCAGGAAAGGGTGACCTGACAATTCCATGGAATGAAAAATTGCCTTTGTCGGAATGGCTTTACAGCCCTCCTGACGGAATTGATATTGAATGCTCCATATGTACGTGGATATGCCATGATTAGGTCGATTAAAAAATAATGTAAATCAGATGAAGTTAGGGTACAATTTCCCAGTAATATGAAAGACATTCAAGGAAAGGCAGAATTAATGAACCCTGTGGAGCAGCAGGAGGTTGTAACTTTTTTTTATGAAACTGCATGTCGGACTGAACAATGTGTTTGGTACAACTTGCCAATAACGACAATAACATTGCGAAATCATAATGAAGAACGTAGTCAGATTTACACCATATTTTATAGGGTAAAGTGCATTGTACCCTGACTTTGTTAAAACGAAAAGAAAGCTGCCTCAGTTGGCGAAGCCCATATCCCTCTTTTTTAAAAAAAACTATTAAACAAATATGCTTTAGTCATGCAAGTTTCATAATAAAAGCAGAATTCCCAGAATTAATGGAAAGGAAAGGAATTTCCACGAAATAATGGATACTTCCCAGAAAACCTGGTGCAGTGCAGTGATTAATATTTGGCAGAACTATAAAAATGACGGAACTCTGTAAATACTGACAGACATAGCAATGAAATAACAAGTTCGAACCAGTGACACTAATTAGTATAAGATAGCCATTAATGTTGATATTAAATTCATACTGCTGGGAAACTTGGAATATTAAACATATTTTTATCAAGACAAAGCAACTGGCATAGAAGTATCCAATTTTTTTCAAAGTTTACAGTTAGAGGAAACATGTCAAAGTTAACCAGAAAATTTCTATCGTCTATTTCAGTTAAATACATTTGAACCTCGGTTTTCATCATCTCAGCATTCCATGGAATGACAAAAAAAACACTACTAACTGAAAAAAATAAAGTTATTGGCTGAGACAGCATACTCTTGCCAGACCATAGGGGCTGCTCTCTCATGAGAGGGAAATGACTGTTGGTGATTTAACCTGAGGGCCATCACATCTCAGGGTATGGACGTGGCTGAGAAGGAGAGTCCTTCACGATAACCTCAAACCAAAAATTTGAATTGAACCCATGCTGTTGGTATCACATTGCTCTACAAACCAACAATTGAGCCAACTCGGGTAATCCAATCCTCGAGGTAAAATAGCATGCATACAAAATTAAAACAGTCTTCGTGTTCTTCAAGCAGGAAGGGAAATAATTGTTTTTGGAGTGTTTCAGGTGGGAACAAGTTACCCAAGCCAAATAATTGTCTCACTGAGCCTTTCTCTGTCCTCCTAGAACGTGTCCTATCTTCAATTGACTTTTCTGTATTGATGATGAAATTCTTGAAACTCCAAAACTTTTTTTCATAACTATATGCGTGCATTATTTTCCTTTATGCACAGAGTTCATCTGACCATACTGAATACCAAAGTAATTCTTGGGTCAACAGGACTGATCTGTTCATATAGACTAAATTCAGTCAGACCATATACACTGGAGAGCAAAAGCATGAGGGGACGCTCATAGATAGTCACAAAATTCTAATAAGATCATGAGAAATTTGTTCACCAAGAGACGGGTGAAATGATGAGATTCACCGCCAGAGAAAACTGTTGAGGTCAAACCATTGATGGTTTTTGAGACCAATTCTAAATAGATTTAAGGCAAATGGATTAAACGGCTTCGGAGAAACCGGATACAAGATTGAGTTAACTGATTCATCATGGATGGACGGACAGACGGTCGGATGTCATCATGGCTCAGTAGTTAGCATTGTTGGCTCGCCATACCCAGGATAAAGATTTAGTTCCAGTCTTTGGCTACTGTCCGTGTGGCGTTTGTAAATTCTCCCCGTGTCTGCATGATTTTGCTCTGGGTGCTCCAATTTAACTCCCACGGTCTGACGATCTACGGGTTAGGTCAATTAGCTGCAGTAAATTGCCCATAGAGTTCAGGGGTGTGTGGGTCAGGTGTAAATGTGGAGTGTTGGGTGGGTTACTCGTGAAAGGGTCAGTGTCAACCTTTTGGGCCGGATCTCCTGCTTACACACTGTAGTCATTCTATCTTAATTACGTTGGAGTAATTTCAAAAGGTCTGGGCTTCTCTGACGCCGATTTTCTGAATTTCCGTGTTTCATCCGGATGGTTATTCTTCAGGTTAATATAATTTGGCATTCTTCCCAGCTGATCTGTTATTCCTCAAAGTTCACTGCATAATTTCCCTTATGGGAAGGTGGAGAACAGTTAATTTCTCAGATCGTTTCGTTCAGATTTTATTTCGGATTTAAAAATTTCGCAATTTTGCTTTAACACATATTTTAGCCTTTTGCAGGCAAAATAACAGAGTCTGGTAGTTTTGGCCTAGAAGAAGTTTCCGAAGTAGAACAAGTGATCACTATACTGGCAAACATAGTCCTATTAATGTACGAGTCAAAATAAATTTACACAGACTTGTGTAATAGAAAAGAAAATATTAAAATGTGTGAAGTTTTTAACTATTGTTGGGAAACGTGATATGGCATAAAAAATTTTTCGTTGGCGTGAAAAATATCAGTTAAAATAATTAAATTTGCATGGCGTAAACATACCCAATTCCATTTCATTCAAAGAGACAGAGCTATTTTCTCGAAATTTACCACGACACGAACAATATCACAGTGGAAAGTGTTCATTCTTTTCAGTTAAAATTACAGTACCTTCTGCCTGGGCAAACTATTCTACGCACCTTCTAGATGGACTAAAATCATTTTCTATGTTCGCACATTAGTCTAAGAATGCCCAAATTGCAGAAGTTGGTTCGTGCAGTGAATGCTTCCTGTTGTGGGATTGACACCACGGCAAAGCTGCATTTTTTTTTTAATTTGAGGATGCCTGTGTTGAACTGGGTGGACAAGGTCAAAAGTCATACCACATCAGGTTATAGTCAAACAGGTCTTCTTTTTAAATCACAAACTTTCTGATCACTGCTCCTTTGTCAGGTGAAGACTGATTTCTGACCTTTTTTTGTTAGTTGTTGTCAATTATGAACTACTGATTTGGAGTTCCCCTATTATCACCTGCAATCGTAAATACCTGTCCAAGAATACGACAGCAAGGTGACTGCATCACAAAAGCAATGCTGTAGTGCACACATCGACTTATTGATCCTATTTCGTTAAGTATGATGTCCTGAGGATCCATGAGGGCAAGACAAAAGACTATTTAGACAGGTTGCTTGATGTGGTTAAAAGAATTGAATCGGATAGCAATGAATATTATCAGTAAGGCAAAGAATATTCCACTCGAGGAAATAATATCGTACAGATGGGCTACATGATTTCCACTTTAATGTCAAGTAACCATTTTACACTAAATCTATAGTAGGTTCAAAGTTCTCAAATATTTGACTCCCTCTTATACACAACAAACTTCGATCCACAGATGGACATGCATCTGGGAGAGCATGTTTCAGATAATCTGGATTCGTGCTAAATTACGGTGAAATTACTCTCCGCTAGTTGTCTGAAATAGGGCTCTGGGAAAATCAGTGCACAATTATTCACCATTTTGTGGAACTGGAGCAGACGAACTTCAGCTCCAATCAACCTTTACCAAGCCCACGTTTGGTGAGCTGCAATTGTTCCAGTTTCAAAATCGGACGGTCCAATTGCTGATTTTGTGATAATGTTAATGTTATGTAATAACTTATGTAATAACTTAATGTAATAAATTATGTTAAATAATGAGGCTTGTCTTTCGAAACATTGATTTTGGACACAATCCAAAACATTAATGCTAGCAGAAAGTTTTCCTCAATCTAACTTGCATTAGTTGTTCAGATTAGAAGTTTTGAATGCCAATGACACACTGGCGTGCCTTAGTACAGCCTCACATCGTGGGCAGTGTCCTGCTTAAACAGCTAAAGCCATCATCTGTGCAAATAAAATCTTATATACTCTATGCCAAGCAAGTTAAACATTTAGATACTGTATTGGCTTGTTCTCAGCCAAATTTAAGTCTATATTTGTATCTTAGCATAAATTTGCTCAAACAAAATCTGCAAATGAGTTTGAAAATATTTTTAAACTATTACATAAATTATTGCACGCAAAATATGTCGATTAGTAAACGTTCTGAATCTCACCTTGTGCAGTTGAGCCTGTTTTAACGAGAAAACTTTTTTTAAAAAATAACTAAACTGCAAAATCGTAGCGATAAGTAGCAAGAGGGTCACTTACCAGGTTTCACAGTCAGAATGGTGCTGTCTCCATACAAGTTATTGTCACAGTCCATCAGCTCCCATTCAACGCCATGCAAAAAGTGTCAGTGAAGCAGAAGTCCTATAATCAATATGCCAAAACAAATCTTCTCCACTATTTTCCATATATATTCACAGCATGAACAAATCTTCATTTGTTAACAATTTAAATCCATTCATATGCCGACTATCTCCAATTCCAACTTGGGTGACATTGGAAACGTTTAGCATGCTGATCTATAATCAACGTGAAACTTGTATAAAATTCCAGAATGGGACGAATTGGAATTGATGTTAACTCTATGAAGCAGCATTCATGACAGAAAGTTGATTATGGAATCATGTTCATCAGAAGCAGAAAAAGGAATAACTGTCCGAGAGGTTTGTGCTCTGGCTTGTATCACTGTGCAATCCCAGTCATCCCAGCAGTCACAGTGATACATCCCAGTGCAAAAACAAATGCTCGCACATTACTGTAAGATCAACAACTGCACTGAATATCCAAGTGCACCTTCTCTGAATTTCCCTGCTGAATTTTGTTAACTATCTTTTAGAACTTGACTCCTGCTATTCTGTATCCTGAACAGTGGCCTCAAAGTGCATGTTGAGCGTTGACAAGACAAAACAAGGCAAACTTGCTTCACGGAAGATCTGAATGTGTTTTTGTATTGGTGGAAGATCAGGTTTATCACTGTGATGAATATATGCTCGACACTGATATGTACCACTGTCTTCAACTCTTAGGTCACTAATTCGCAAAGAAAAGGACTTTGATCCCTTGTTCACTGTTTCCGAGTATCGTCCGCCAGTTGATAAGCTCTTCTTTGATGCGCCCGTTTTTGTGAAATACCAGTACGTGCTACTAAATGCACAGCTGGTATCTTTGAGGACGCAATTGATGGTCAGTGATTCGCCTGCCTCCTTTGTTGCCGTACTCGGTGTTTGTTCAAGCCGTGCAGTAAAGACATCTATGCAGAGAAAAATATATTTAATACATGACATTTATTTCTCATCGGGAGAGTTTCAGACAAGGACATATCAATAATAAAAACACAGTCTCCATGCGAGTAACATCTATACGAAACCGTACTTACTTGGGAACCAGGCTAAAAGGCACGAAAACAAGAAAATATTCATTGTTTCTGCACCAACAAACAGAACTTCATACGCAACCAATGCTGGAATTAAAACCTGTTCTGTGGAACAGTGTGTGTCGGAGCACCGACCTTATAAACCACGGGAGACTCTGCTCATTTGCATCATGTGGAGCGAGAAACCAATCAGGTTGATGCTGACTCACGAATTGTGATGGGTTGAGCTTTATGCAGACGAACCAACATCACATCATGGAAATCTGCATCAATTGAGAATTGAGAGATTAACAGCATGTGCTTATTTCCTTGTGTTTAACTTGATGACATTTTGATTTCGTATCCGTGAACATTTGTCAAGTTCAGGCAGCGAATTCATGAACAAAGGGGGCACTGAAATAATTAAGACTGAAAGCCACACATGGTGATCTCTGACAACCGAGTGGCCACGCGTCTTATGTATGCATGCAATGCTCGCTAGAACCATAAAATTAGAAACATCAGGTTCAATTGGCGTCTCTCGTTCCTTGAAAATTTCGCATGAAATGTGTGTCAATATTTGAAAGTCTTTGACTGTTAGTAGCTATGAAAGTAAGTACAGATTTTGCAGAATTCAAAATTTGAAACTTGTCAGTGAAGTCAATTCAAAAATTCAGGACAGAGAAAACACGAACAAAGAGACGAAATTCAGCCTGTTTAAAAATGGATAGAAGCTTCTCGTCACATTGACATCATCCATTTGGGTATAATCTTCGAGATGGTGCTGCTGAAACTTGAATGTTCTGTTCAACTGCAAATATGGCTCGCAATTCAGAAGATCAAAGCGATATTGTTAGATTCGTGTGATTGAGTTTAAAAGCAGCAGACAGAACTCAGGAGCAAGTGCGAAATGTTTTTGGCATTTTTTAATCAAAAGAGGATTCGATATGCGTTTTATTGTTAAAAGTTTCTTTTTTCATTGAGGAAGGCTTCTTTTTGAGCATAACGTTAGAGCTTGGTAGGATTTCACAAAGAGTCAAATGAAATTCCAGGTCATGCTTGTTAAATCAATTCAAAATGGTGCAAATGATAAATCCCAACACGATATCACAGATCAGCTTTTGACCCCACCAAAGACTTTGTATGCTGTGATTTCAAAGCTTGCACCAACAGTTATCCAGAATGTTGACTGACGTGGAAATATAATATGATGATTACATGGAAAACGAGCTTTCTTTGTTCAAACAACTGCAATTGTTGGCCCACATAATATGCGGAACAGGCGGAAAATGTTTGCATCGAGAAAGAGAACTTCGAGAGATTGCATAAGCTGGAAACAGGAGCCGTGCATATACGTTTAAATGTAAAATCTTTGTCGGGGGAAGCAGGCACACCCTCGCAGACAGCGTTATGATGCTGTGAAAACTTTTACCAGGGTTGTAGTTTCATATCATGATATTTCATCAGATGGGCTCCGATTAAAACACATGGTGTGAAGTTTTAACTTTGTTCTGCTCTTCTCAGAGACTGCAAACGTTGTTTAGCATTTTCAGTGTATTCTATTTGCCCGGTTTTAATGCAAAACGTTCAGCATCATCGCATGCTGTTTTCCATGTGGAGGTGGAGTGGAGGGAATCGGAGTTCTTGTGGCTGCTTGGCTGAAACTGAGTTATATCTAATTTCTCCCTGATTATTATCTGTTTATTTCTTCAGAAGAGGCAACAAGAATGCCCCCCACCCCAACCCCCGCATTTCTAGCCCAGCTACAGCATTCAAGAAGATGATGGCTGATCTGAAATTAACCTCAACTCCACATTCCTGCATACTGAATAATGTTTCATCCCCTTGAAATCAAGAATTCATTTACCTTTCCTTATAAATATTTAATACCATTCTGATTACTCTATCTTTGTGGAAGAGCATTCCAAAGACTCACAAATATATAAGCAATTATTTCCCTTTCATGTCTGTCTGAAGTGGGCAAGTCTTTGTGTTAAAACTATGATTTTTTTTCTCTATTCCCCCCAAAAAGGAAACAATCTTTCATCATCGACCCCGCCTATTTTCCTCAGCACTCCATATGTTTCAATCAACTGACCTCTGTCTCTGCTTAACTCCAGAATGTACACACCTCGCCTCTCTCCCCTATTTTCTCTTCTTTCTCATTAACATTTTCATAAGCACAGTGACCAACACTGTCCAAAATATATCTGATTTTTATCTTACCAATGCCCTGCACAACAGAAGCTGTTATACTGTTGCAGTGCACTGCTGTCACAAAAACACATAAGTTTCATTTAACTTTCTTGATTAATGTCCATTCTGAAAGCCAGATCTCTCTGCATGTGAGAACGTTGCACTTTATTAACGTCATGATAATAGGATTTATTATTGATTAGTGTGTCTTATCTTTTATCCTGGATCGCAATGATTCATTTTATTGTAGTCACTCATTATTTGCTGAGTTTTCCTCAATAACAGCGTCTTAATTAAACCAGGGCTGAAACTCAGCCTTCTATCGAATTTAGTCTGATCCGTTGTTTCCAATGTTTCAGGAGAATATTCTGAAACGACACAAGGCACTTGATAGCCAGCGTAGAAATGAAAAATAGGCAGGATGAACACGTGGTTTGAGGGTTGGTGTAGGAGGGAGGAGATTCAGATTTGTTGGACATTGGGACCGGTTCTGGGGATGGTGGGACTATTACAAAATGGACGGTCTACATCTGAAACAGACTGGAACCAATGTCCTTGGGGAAGTTTTTGCTACTTGTTGAGGATGTGTTAAACTAATGTGGCAGGGGTAGTGGGAACCAGAAGAGAAGAGAATTAGACAGTGATATGTATATTAGAGATGTAAGAATCATAAAGATAGCATTAATAAGTGGAAGAGTAGGCAGATCAGATGAATGCAAAAGAATTGGTGACCTGAAGTGTATCTACATTATTCCATAGGAGTATAGTGTGTAAGATAGATAAACTTAGGATTTGGATTGGTGCCTGTGAGTATGACGTATTGCAATCATAGAGACTTGGTTGAAAGAAGGTCATGATTGGCAATTAAATATTCCAGGGTATAGGATACTGTAGACAGCGTGCAGGGAAGTTCTACGAGGATGCTGCCTGGTATGGTTCTCGCTCTGAAGAGAGGTTGAAAACGTTAGGATTGTTTTCATGAGAAAAAAGGAGATTGAGGGGTACCTGATTGAGGTATACAAAGTCATGAAGGGTATAGACAGGGTGGATGGAGGCAAGCTTTTTCCCAGGGTGAAGGATTCAATAACGAGAGGTCATGCTTTCAAGGTGAGAGGTGAAATGTTTAAGATGGATACACGCGGCAAGTACTTCATACAGAGGGCAGTGGGTGTCTGGAACGTGCTGCCGGCAGCGGTAATAGAGGCAGGCATGGTAGCTTCATTTAAGATATGTCTGGACAGATGCGTGAGTAGTTGGGGAGCAGGGGGATACAGATGCTTAGGAATTGGCCGATAGGTTTAGACAATAGATTTGGATCAGCTCAGGATTGGAGAGCTGAAGGGCCTGTTCCTGGACTGTAAGTTTTCTTTGTTCTTTGTTCTAATTAAAGCCATAATGGCTTTGTCATTTTATATTGCTTCTCTAAGAAAGCTTATCTAAGAAAGAGATAAATGGTATTCTATTAATGCCCGGTCTCTTGCAACGAATTAGTTAACTCAAAAGCTGTGACATTTAGGCTGGTTAGCCGAACCTCGGTCGTTGGTAAGATTTTCGTGTCCATTATTCAACGTGAGATTGCAGAACACTTGCGTGTGATTGGTAAAATAGGGTTGTTCAATGGGAAGCCATGCCTCACAAATCTGAAAGAATTATTTGAGGAGGCAACCAGCAAGTTAGACAAAGGAGACCCAGTAAACACGATGTATTTTGATTTTGACAAGCACAGAGCCCTGATAATTAAGATAAGAGCCATAGTGTTTGGCATAACTCACTGACATAACTGGAGAATTGGCTGACTGGCAGAAGATAAAACGTGGGGATAAAGAGGACATTTTCAGGATGGTAGCCAGTGACTACTGGATTTCTGCAGGGTCAGTGTTGGGACCGCAACTGTTGAAACTAAGGGCATTATTGCCAGCGTCACAGATTATACAATGATAGTTTGAGGGATAAGAAATGCTGAGGAAACGGATTGTGCTGAAGGATTTCGACTGTCGGGGGGATTAGCAAAGAAGTGGTAGATGGAACATCATGTGGGGAAGTGTAAGGTTACGAATTTTGGTTGGAAGGATCAAGATGAGGAATATTTCCTAAATGGGGAATGACTTCTGAAACCTGAAGCATGACGGGAGTTGGAATTCCAACTGTATAAGGGTCCATTAGGAGCACATTTGGAATATTGTGAGCAGTTTTGGACTCCTGTCTAACGAAGGACGTGTGGCATTGGAGGGAGTCCACAGAGGCTTTGCATAAATGATCCACTGGATACCAGGCTTATTTTTTGAAGATCAGTTGAAGATTCTGCCTTTGAGCACAATGCTGTTTAGAAGAATAAGGCTGGAGTGTCAGTGAATCTTACCGAAAACTGAGAAACCTGAATACAGCGGATGAGCAGAAGATAATTTCCCTCGCACTACAGACTTCGACCGGAGGGCATAGCCTCAGAGTGAAGGGACGATCTTTCAAAATTGAGATGGAGAGGAATTTATTCAACAAAATGGTATAACTCCATGTCACAGATGTCTGTGGAGTCTAAATCATTGAGTGCATTTAATACAGATTTAGTTTCTTGATTAGGAAGGGAATCAAGGGTTATGGAGAGAAGGCAGAACAATGGGGTTGAGAGGCATGTCAGCAATGCTCGAATGACGGAGCAGATCTAGTATTCTAAATGAACGTATTAATACAACACATATGAAGGTTTTACAGTTTAATATTGACACATTTTGCAGAGTCTTTTACAGTATTGTGAATGCAGTCAGTTGGGGGTTCTCAACTCTCTCGAAATTTCCTCTATCTTCTACGAGAACTTATTCATACTGTTACAAAGCACACACATAACCCTAAAGTTACATTAGTCCACAAAACATGTTGAAGCAGAAGAAGTGTCACATTTTCGCCAGAATGCACATAAATTGGTCTCTACTCAGAATCCACACCAGGTTGTTTTGATGGTTGTATACTAACGCTTAGAATTCCTAATAATGCTATAGAGTGTGAGCACTTTTGAATGCAATATGAATTCTGGGTGGTGCTGGAAGAATATTAAACATGGAATGCATAAACAAATGTATCAGGAAATAATATTTCGAAATAGTTGTCGAGACTAAAACAATGTAACTACGATATATCTTTTACTGCAGTGCCTACGAGAATACACGTTGTTTGTGAAGCTGTGTCGTCGGCACGAGACAGGGAAACACTTATATAAATGTAAGCTCTGTTGTAGATTTAATGACCATCAGTACTTCATGCACACAACTTGATATATTTTATGCGAGATCGCAATTAAACAAACCAAACAACTGCAGTCCACCAGATGCATGAACACAGTTTCAAATGTTTAACTTTTCTAAACATAAATAATAACTGCTGTTCAGCCAATCAATAAATGCAGTGTTCACCGCAACATACAGGCGGGTTCGCCCCGATGCCACAAATGGCCCAATATTTCTGTATCATAAGGGAACTAAAAGAAGGAACTAGCTCGTTTCTTGTCTCTTATTGCCTCCACCTTCCCGCTCCCGTAAAATCAATAACTAATTTTCCTCACATCAGTTACCCTCCAGAACAATATTTTTAATTTATAACAACTGAGAATTTGCCACAAATCAATACCTAATGGGGGAATGCACCTCAGTTATCACGAGCTGCACATGGGTTACGTAACTTCTTTTAGATCGAGTAATAAGCGTTTTCCTTTCATTGATAATGCAACTCGACATTTATAAAAGAGTGAGAACGGTCCGTCCTGTTTTGGCTACAGTTCCAAATTACTCCTGAGAAGATAATGGACTGACAGATTCTTGAATCACTTCATACTATCAGGAGAAGCTCCCACATTTCTGTCAGAAAGTTCCAATGCAGCTTCTTAAAATTCGTGAGAGAACATAATATTAGTCCAAGCTCGGAAGGAAACTTGCAGCTTATTGTCATCCCAAGCACACCTTGTCTATTTCTGTCAAAGTAAATATGTGCATTGAAAATTGAAGGACTGCCATTTCATAACTGATTAACTAATGGGATATGTAAACAGGGTTGGGTTAGCACTTATTGTTCATTCCTTCTTGCCCTTCAGAAGGTGGTCAGTAATCTTCTTAAATTTCTGTTCTGGCAGAGACCCCAGAAATCGAACATGCCAGTCTTCAGTTTCGATTCATTCTTGATCATAGCATCAAATATCTGGAGGCTCCGGATAATTCAATGAGGACTTACAACGTTCCTCCAAATGCACTCAATTTTGCAAAACCTGTTGTCCCACGATCCAAGTTGTTCTGGTGAAGCTGAAATAATGCTATCTAAACAGCAATGATGAACATTGCCTCGTTATTTCCTTATCCATTCCAAACAGTTATTACACAATCAGTAAACTCTTGATCACTGGAAATGTGATGGTACAGCTCTTCAGCAGAGTTAAAAAGAACCAATGGCTTTGCAGTAAGAATGACTTCTGCCAAGGCTGCTTAGATACTGACGTTAGTGCAGTCTTGGTTCAACTATGGACAAATGAGCCGAATTCCAGAGGTGAAGCAGATGAGTGAATTCTTCATATCAAGGCCACCTTTGATCGCGTGTAGAATGAAGAAGCCCTCGCAAAACTGAAATCGATCAGAATCAAAACTCTCCACTGGTTCCAATCATTCCTATTGCAAAGGAGGGATCGCTGTGGCTATTGGATGTCAGATATTTCGGCTCCAGAACATATCTGTTGGAAATACTCAAAGTAATGTCATATATTCAACCATCTTCAGCTACTTCATTTATCATCTTCAGATCAGAAGTGTGATGTTTTCTGAAGAAGACACAATGTTCAATACAATTCACAACTCCTCAGAAACTAAAGGCATACGTGGCCAAATGCAGTAAGACCTGGAAAATGCCCAGGGTTAGGCTCAGAACTGACAAATATTAGCACTTCACATGGTCATCTAGTAACCATCTGCAACAAGAAAGGATCTTGCCATCACCACTTGATACCATTACACTCACTGAATTCCCCCGTATCACTGAGATTGCCCTCCTTTTGTTTATAATGACTAACAGCAGTCAAATGCTGTGCTATATACTGTTTTTGTTATTGTCCTATATTCCTGGGCAGGATGCATGTGGGAAGGGTTCTGTGTTGCTGGGAGTTGACAACAATGTAGTTGTACTGGAAGCGCTTGTACTGGAAAGATATGGAGCATTTAAATTTGTAACTATTGCATCGACTTTGGCAGCAAAAATAGCCTTTGCTGTGTCCAGTACTTTCAAATATTTCTTGATGCCACGAAGTTTTTGTTTATTTTGTCCCTCGCAACTGAGTTCACTTTAAGTCAATTGCAACCTGGTTGACAGTTATTTGTTGCAGATACAGCTGAGAAATCAAGTTGCACGAGACTCCACTGATTCAGATTGCAGCTCAGTGTCTCAGCCAGAATTTGCTCTCAAAGCAATGAATTGTTGAATCAAGTAAATTAGGAAATGCTTTAGAAATCTGCTTGATAGGCATCTCAGTTCTGCCATACCTTCCTGTAAAACAGATGTTTAAAACAAAAAAAAATCAGTGATGTGTTTCGGAGTTCAACCAAAATCAACATCATTCAGTCATTGTGTCAGTGTACAAGCATCATCTTTAGTAGAATTAAAACAATGAATATTATTCTTGACAAATTCCTAAAAGTGTTACAAATAAAAGGCACAGCAGAACATTGAATTTAAACATGAAATCTTAATCAGCACAATAACGTGTATTATGCAAATACATGTTACAATTTATTGAAACCTCACAGATGGCTGATCCGAGGTCATCGTGTCAGAAATTGATCAGTATTTTGCAGTCTCGAAGCTTGACGATGTTTTGCAACAACCAGGTTTCTATGATAAAATACATGTTCTCAATAGTTGCCTGTCTTTAGAGATACAAATATTATTGACAGATGAACAACTGTTCCTCCCTGTTGAAAAAGAATGACAATTCAACCGCACGAATGGAAGTACTCATCTGCATCAAGCAATCGAACTTTTGAGGCCTCTATACTTATTGACTATTATTTCTTTAAAATCCAAAAAGTAAAAAGCACTGAAAATTTGGAGCGAACCCCCTTTCAGCATAAAGCAGGTTCCAGACGCTTGATTAAAATAGATGTCTCTGGTCAAGGTTGTGCCCAACCATGTAAAATTGGAATGTGTGGACTGAGATAAACAACGTACAGGAAATAACCAAAGGTGCAAAGTATCGATATCACGGTTGATATCTCCAGATGGTCTGAAATGGCTGATCAGACCAACACCTCTATGTAACATGAAGGAAGTTTTCTTTTACTGGAATGTTATGTATCAAATTGACAATGTCAGGGGATTCTTTTTTTCTGACGGCTCAAAGAAAATGAAACCAAGGATTTCACAGACATAAAAATTGAAATATTCAGAAAATATTAATCACAAAACATTTGGTCTGTTTCTTGGAGGCACGAATTAAAATCGCCCGCGAGCTTATGGTAATTCATGTTAAAACAATGATCAGGTAATAGCAGATTGAAAATATCCTGGGAATATGAGAGATTACCCACTCTTATGGAAAGAAACAATGTGCTTACTATTTGTCAAACTATGAACGGTTGTAAAAGAAGAGGAACAGAAGGCTTTGGGTGCCCTTCCCAATTATGCACTGAAGGCAGCAAGCAATTAGAAAGGTTTATCGAATTTCAGTTTTCATCACAAGAGGATTTGAATGCCGGAGTAGTGACGTGTGGCCTCACTTGTAAAGCAGCTTTGTTAGACCTCACCTGGAGCATTGTGTGAATTTTTGAGCCCTTATTGCTGAAAATATGTTATAGCCATTGAGGGAGAGCAACGATGGATAAACCACACTTCAGCCCAAGATTGAGGGACTGGACTTTTACTATTTTATAGGCCTCGATGTCTCTATTTCAGCATAAGTCAATGGATATAAGGTACCGACCAAACAGGGTCTGAAGTCGACAGAATTGAGGAGAATCGTGAAGGACAGGATGTACAGGTGTTTGGAGAGGCAAGGACTGATTAGGGATAGTCAACATGGCTTTGTGCGTGTGAAATCATGTCTCAAAAAACGTGATTGAGCATTCTGAAGAGGTAACAAAGAAGATTGATGAGGGCTGAGCAGTAGATGTGATCTATATGGACTTCAGTAAGGCGTTCGACAAGGTTCCCCATGGGAGACTGATTAGCAAAGTTAGATCACATGGAATACAGGGAGAACTAGCTCAAAGGTAGAAGACAGAGGGTGGTGGTGGAGGGTTGTTTTTCAGACTGGAGGCCTGTGACCAGTGGAGTGCCACCAGGATCGGTGCTGGGCCCTCTACTTTTTATCATTTACATAAATGATTTGGATGCGAGCATAAGAGGTACAGTTAGTAAGTTTGCAGATGACACCAAAATTGGAGATATAGTGGACAGCGAAGAGGGATACCTCAGATTACAACAGGATCTGGACCGGATGGGCCAATGGGCTGAGAAGTGGCAGATGGAGTTTAATTCAGATAAATGCGAGGTGCTGCATCTTGGGAAAGCAAATCTAAGCAGGACTTATACACTTCATGGTAAGGTCTGAGGGAGTGTTGCTGAACAAAGAGACCTTGGAATGCAGGTTCATAGCTCCTTGAAAGTGGAGTCGCAGGGAGATAGGATAGTGAAGAAGGCGTTTGGTATGCTTTCCTTTATTGGTCAGAGTATTGAGTACAGGAGTTAAGATGTCATGTTGTGGCTGTACAAGACATTGGTTAGGCCACTGTTGGAATATTGCGTGCAATTCTGGTCTCCTTACTATCGGAAAGATGTTGTGAAACTTGAAAAGGTTCAGAAAAGATTTACAAGGATGTTGCCAGGGTTGGAAGATCTGAGCTACAGGGAGCGGCTGAACAGGCTAGGGCTATTTTCCCTGGAGCGTCGGAGGCTGAGAGGTGACCTTGTAGAGGTTTACAAAATTATGAGGGGCATGGAAAGGATAAATAGACAAAGTCTTTTCCCTGGTGTCGGGGAGTCCAGAACTAGAGGGCATAGGTTTAAGGTGAGAGGGGAAATATATAAAAGAGACCTAAGGGGCAAGTTTTTCACACAGAGGGTGGTACGTGTATGGAATTAGCTGCCAGAGGATGTGGTGGATGCTGGTACAATTGCAACACTTAAGAAGCATGGATGGGTATATGAATAGGAAGGGTTTGGAGGGATATGGGCCGGGTGCTGGCAGGTGGGAGTAGTTTGGGTTGGGAGGGACGGGTTGTACCGAAGGGTCTGTTTCCGTGCTGTACATCTCTATGACTCTATGACTCTATATACACACACGCAGAGAGAAATGTACATACATATACATCAAATACTTGTATAAATGTATACGTGTCTAAATTGCACCTCTGCCTCATTCAACACGGAATCAATTATCACATGATATTTTCACCGAATTTGCTGGTACTTTTGATGGATTTCAAATGCTCTGAGAACCATCCAATGATCATCGACACAACAAGACATCTCGCTATTACCACTTCATACCCAATGGTTTTTCAGTCACTGAATTATCCATCTGCCAACACCCTGTGAGTTACAATTAAACAGAAACTGAAATAGTCCGAAAGTGTGGTGCGGTAAAAGCGCAGCCGGTCAGGCAGAATTCGAGGAACAGGAGAGTCGACGTTTTGAGCATAAGCTCTTCATCTGATTAAGTGCTCATGTTCGAAAAATCTACTCTCTTGCTTTTCTGATGCTGCTGGACTGGCTGTGCTTTTCCAGCACCACACTTCTCGACCCTGAATCTCCAGCATCTGATAAAGCTAACCAGTGAAGATGTAGCAGGTTCAGATACCACCGACCCAACCTGCGGCAGAATCCATTCTAATTCCTCAGAAATCCAAAGCGCTTTTTCCTACACCTGCTCTTCAAAACGTTTTGAACCAATCACTCCTTCTGTTATTTTACCCATTGATACGTGGTAGAGAGAAATCCTAAGATTACTGCCTTTGAGAATCTGTCTTTCAATTTCATTTTTAACTCGCTGAAATCTGTTGTCAGGACTTCAGTCTTCTTCATGCCTATGTTGTTAGCACCAATACGTACAGTGGCATCTGAGAGTGCCATCTTCCCGAGAAGGAATTCCGCACCCACGTCATAATATCATTCCCTTCCAAGGAGGCAACGCACCATCCTATAGTTAGTGAATCAAACTTCTGACCACTGACCAGTTCTTGCTGTCACTGTACTTATATGACTAGAGAAGTTCAGGTTCTGGTCAATGGTGACAATCAGGTTGTCGATATTGGGTGACCCTGTAAAGTTAACATCACTGAATGTCTCCGTGTAATTTTATTGGTGATGATCAATGCCTGGTATTAGAGTGGCAGGAACTTTCACTGACAATTGTCAGCCCAAAACGTGCTATGGATCCAGATCGTGGTACATTTAGACATGGACTGCATCAGTATTTGAGAGTTATGAATGGCGCTGATCATTGTGCGATCACCAGCAAACATCCCTGCTCCTGATCTTATGGTATAGGGGAGGTCATTGATGAAACAGATGAAAATAGTTCAGCCAGGATCATTCCCCTGAAGAACTTCAGCAGAGATGTCCTGGCGCTGAGATTACTGATCTCCGACAACTCCAAACATTTTCCATTTGCTCGGAATGGCGCAAAGCATTGATTTTTCACCTGATTCTCAGTGGCTCCAATTTTGGTCGAGATCATTGACTCTCTATTTGGTCAATTGCGATATTAGTATAAAGACTAATCGCTCTCACATTATCTGGAATCCAGCTGAAATGATGACGGCATACATTATAATTAGCTCGTCGTTATTTTTAAGTAAGGCGTGGTGAATGACTAACCTCTCAATTCTTCTTTCCATAAGTCGGTCATTATGCAAATTGGGGACAAAACCTGTCTCACTTTAAAAGTATCGGCACCTGCAAATTAACTCATATTTGGTCATCTTCGTTATGAGCTGTGGAAAGAGGCCTTCTGAAACTATAGAAGGCAATAATCAAAAACGGTTGAAAAACCGTGACCAACTTTTGGTCCCCTTATCTATCGAAATATATTTTGACATTGGATGGAGTCGAGAAAAATTTCATTTAGCTAATCGCGGATATGAAGGGTTTTTTTAAATAAACATTTAAATGATTCGGCCTTGTAATTGAGAAGAATGAAAGGCGATCTTATCAAACCAATTGTAATCAGAAAGAGATTTGGAGAAACTGTTTCCCCTTGTAGGACTGTACAGGACCACGGGACACAATCAGTGTAAGGATTAACCTATTTAACGTAGATGTGGTGAGGTATTTGTTCTATGTAAAGATTGCGAATCTGTTGAATTTCTTATCATAGAGGGCGGTCGAAGCTGGGTTATTTAAAATATTCAAGGCAGTGACGGATAGATGTTTATTCAGTAAAGGAATCAATTGGTAAAAGGAAAACTCAGGAAATTGAAGCCCAGGTTTATCAGACCTGCCATGATCTAATTGAATAGCGGGACAGATTCGATAGACTGAATGGTCTATTTCTGCTCCAGGTTTCACATTCTAAACGAGAAGGTTGCTGAAGGAGGTGAACAGTGGAGAGCAGATGTCAATATGTGGTCCGTAACAAAATCATGGTTGATATATTCGAAAACATGTGTGGTTTTCGAGACCAAGCTCAAGAAAACATACAAACATTGCTCTGCGACATGAAGGAAATTTTTTTTTGTTCTTTTGCGAATAATTTGCAAAGGAATTTTTCAAAGATATGAACCTTGAGGTTTCAGAAAAAATCTGAGAAGGGACAGGAGACTTTTCAATGCTATAGCTAAAACCTTTGGTCTGGTTATAAGGGGAAGTGAGAAAGTACATCATGAAGCCATGGTCATTCTTCACAAATCACTGAATCAGTCAGAGATCTGTTTTGTGCCAGTGCACAGCCTTTGCCATTATAAATCGTGCCCTTGATAGTGTCACATTTATTGAAATTACCACAATTATGAAGAATTGTAAATATTGAAAATGGTAGAAAATATATTACTGCAATGAACGATCCGACAGCAAAAGTTATGGATTCGTGGAGAAGTACAGCACAGGAACAGCCCCTTCAGCCCAACTTGTCAATGCTGACCAGATAACCTAAATGAATCTAGTGCTATGTGCCAACTTAATGCTCATATCTCTCTTAACGGTTCCAATCATACACTCATCCAGATGCTCTTTAAATGTTGCAATTGTGCCAGCCTCCACCACGTCCTTTGGAGCTCAGTCCATAGAGGCACCACCTGTCTGAGTGAAACTGTTGCCCCATTTGTTCCTTTCAAATCTTTCCCATCTGACCTTAAAAGTATGCCCTCCGTTTTTGGACTCATCCAACTCATGGAATTGCCTTGAGTGTTCACATTGTCTATGCCCCTCATGATTTTATAAACCTCTATAAGTTCAGCCCTCAGCTTCCAATGTTCCAAGCAAAATAGCCCGAGTTTATTCAGACTCTCCCGATAGCTCAAACCCTCCAATCATGGCAAAATCCTTGTAAATCTTTGGTGAACACTTTCAGGTTGCACGACATCCTTCCTACAGCAGGGAGAACAAAATTGTGGATAGTCCGCCAGAACTAGATTAGACAATGTTCTGTACAGCCGTAACAGGACCTCTCAACTCAATACTCAATGGAGTAACCAATAAAGGCAAGCATAGCAAACACCTTCTTCACTGACCTATCGACCTGCAACTCCACTTTCTCTTGTCGTATTTCTGTAGTTGCAGAGACTATTTAATTGATGGATTAAAGATTATAGGTTGGTTATGGGAATACAGCATTTTCTCTGTCAGTGCTGTCAATAGCTAAGCATGAATGTAAGATAATTGCTTTAAAACAAGGGACAACAGTAAACACATTGAAAAAACAAGAGAATGGGTAGTTTACAAACAAAATAATCAGTGTGCAAATGATTTAAAGTGCTACAAATTCGACGTCTCTTTCAAGGTAGCCAGCAAGTATTTACAACTGACAGATTAGTCTATCGATGTGTTGTATGGTGCTATGATTCTGTTCAACTGTCAATGGAGTGATTCGTATGGATTATTATTCATCCTCTCATGTCACTGATACGGGTGCAGCAACGCTAACTTTAAAAAGGAGAATGTTTTCTTAATCAATATGTAGATGTATGTACAGAGAAGTTGCATAAGTCGACTACTTCTTGGGAAATAAGTCAGGCAAGTGGATGAGAACGTTTGGACCAGTGACTATAATTTTATTCCCCGAAAATAGTAATGGAAAATGATACAACTAATACACAAGTTTAATTCTAAATCAGGGTAAGGCCAATTTTGATGTTATTCCATAGAAACTGTCAACAGTTGACTGGGTAGGGCTTTTCGCAAGCAAAAGGACATCTGGCAAATTGGATGCGTTCAAAAGGGCCATAACAAGAGTTCAGAGACAACATGTTCCTGTGAAAGTGAAGGACACAGCTGACAGGCGTTGGGAACGCTGACTAAGGAGAGCTGTTAACGCTCTGGTCAAGAAAAAGCAAGAGGCATATTTCAGTTATGAACATCTGAGATCAGTGAATCCTTTGAGAGTAAAGGGGGTTTAGGGGCATACTTAGGAGGAAAATGAGTACAGCATAAAGGAGATAGGATTTAGGATTTGCAGTTTAGCTTAAGGAGATTCCAAAATGATTTTACATGTATGTTAAGAGCGAAAAACTAACTCGGGAGAGAATAGGGCCCCTAAAAGAAAGGGTCACATATATGTGTGAAACGACAGGAGATGAGCGAGGTCCCAAACGAATATTTTGTGTCAGAACGCAGGAAGACATGGAAGCGAGCAACTCCCCAATATCAATATTCATCTCTTGAGAAGAGTCGACATCACTGAAAAGGAGATACTGAAGGCCTTAAAATGCATAAAAGTCGAGGAATCGCTGGGACATGCTTAGGTGTATCCTAGTGTACTGTGGGACTCTCGAAATTTAATTGCGGCCTCTGGCAGAAATATCTGTGACATGAACAACCACGGGTGAACTGCTAAAAGCCTGACGTGTTGAAGTATTTTGTCATTGTTTAAGAAAGACTGTAAGGAAAAGCCTGGGAACGATATAACAGTAAGCCTGACGTCAGTGGTGGACACGTTATTAGAGGGGAATCTGAGAGAAAAGATCCACGTGCATTTGGAACAGCAAGGATTAATGAGGGACACTCAGCATGAATTTGCACGTGGGAGATCGTGTCTCACTAATTTGACTGAGATCATTGGAGGGGTGACCAAGATGGTAGATTAAGACAGAATGGCAGACATTGTGCACATGGACATTGGAAAGGCCTTTAACAAGGTTCTGCATGGCAGACTGGATAATACCATGAGAACAAATGGGAAGAGCTAGCGAATTGGAAAATTTGGCTTTATGCTCATAGACAGAGGGTGGTGATAGAGGTTGTGGTTCAGACTGGAGGTTATGACCAATGGTGTGCCTCAAGGACTGGTGTTTATTTCACTGTTATTCATCAGTTAAGTAAACGTTTTAGTTAACAAAATCTGAGGCATCGTTCATGAGTGTGTGAACAACTCCAAATTAAATACAAAGTCAAGAAGATTCCATACATGGAGAACTGGGCCAATGATGTCAAGAATGGCAGATGGAGTTTAATTCACGGAAATGCAAAGTGTTGCATTTTCTTAAGACAAACCAGAGCAGGACTTAAAGAAAGAACCCAAGGCAATGTTGCCATGCCTCAGGGCGCAGAAACACAGTTTATTGAAAGTGGTGTCACAGGTAGACTGGTTGGTGAAGAAGGCCGTTTGTCACACTTGCCTTCATCTGTCAGAGAATTAATTATTGGAGTTTGGGATTTCATGTTATGGATGTTAACATAATTGGTGAGACCACATTTGCAGTACTGCGTACAATTCCGGTCAGCTGACAGGAAAGATGTCATTAAAATGGTAGGGTGCAAAGAAGATTTATAAGGACGCTCCCAAGGCAGGAGGGCTTGAGTTATGAGGAGACACTCGATAAACTCGGACTGTTATTCCCTGGAGAATACGCGGCTGAAGGGTGACCTTATAAATGTTCATAAAGTCATAGTCAAAAGTCACATGACTTCCAGTTGTCGTTAAACAGGTCTATTTGTCATCACAACCTTCAAGAGCACTACCTCTTCATCATTTCACATGATGAAAGGGCAGCACTTTGAAAGCTTTTGATTACAAATAATCCCGTTGGACTATAACTTTGTATTGTGTGACTTCTGAACATGTCCACCCTAGTCCAGTACCTCCATATCATAAAATCATGAGTGGCATTTAAAGGGTGAGCCGCCAGGGTCTTTTTCCCCCCACTGTACAGCAGTCCAAGACGGCAGAAATTTAGGGTGGGAGGAAAACAAATGTAAAAGTGACCTGAGGGGCAACTTTTCCACACAGAGGATGATGCTTTGATAGAATGAGCGAACAGAGGAAGTGATAGATGCAGGAAAAGTTCTAATATGGAAACGGAATTTGGACGGGTACATAGATTGCAATGATTTATAGACATATGGACAAATCGCAGGAAAATGGGAAAGTTCAGTTGAGGAACCCTTGATGGCATGTAACAGTTGGGCTGAAGGGGCAGTTTCCATGTTGCATGACTCTATGACTGCATGTTTCTAAATGATTAATGTCCTCCGTGTTTTTAACAGGACAAAATAAATCTTGTATTAATAAAGCAATACGGTTCTGGTTAGAGTTAGGAAGCCATAATACGGTTTACTGCTGATGGTCTATTCCAACCCATTTTGCGAGGTTTCAGCCTTGCAAAATGTCAAATGTCATTGGAAATTCACATCCCGGTCGGTACCAAGTCAACAACAAATGTTGGTTTTTACCTATATTCTGTACAAGTATTCTTTAGTTTGCCTGTGACCATGCCTCCAATTGATGTTACTGGCATTTGGGTGCTTGCTGCACGCCTCTTCCACGATCCTAAATAAAAGGCTCACATTTACAATCCTCCATTCCTGCTGTAAGGTCCTTCAAAACATTACACTTGGAACACTGTGGTCAGAATTTCCATCAACCGCACCTCACGTCCCTTCTTCTCAAATAGCGTACATCCTGTCTTGGTTCTATAACTTCGATATGTCAAATGTCTTTCCTTTCAGTCCTCTTTTTTTGCTTCGTTCAGACCACCAGATTCTCGATTGTATCCTCTCTGAATGTAAATGCAAATTTACCAAGGGAATTCAACCAACGCTATTGCCCTCTGCATCAGAAACTAAGCACTCAGCCAAGTGAGGTAACCAAACCCCGTACCTTACTGTAATATGTTGTGTCCTTTGTTCTCATTAAGACATGTTACAATATAGAGTTTACAAATGACCTCTACAATTGAGAAGGATGGGGCAGTAGATGCATGGTAACACACATAAATACAATGTATTTCCAAGCCCCTCACAGTTTTGACTTGGAGTTATATCGCAGCTCCAGCAGTGTTGCTCATTCCTGAGGGTACAGTCTTTGACCGACTTTCTCAACACCACTGTCAGTGTCTCTGCAAGACCAGAGACTGCTGTGTATCATTGACACCATCTCAGCTCCGGATGGGCAATAAAATGCTTGCATACTTACTGATTCTCACTGTCTCTTGAATGAATGAAAGTAATACTTGCTCGTTTTAGTCCTTCGAGCTGACAGTCGAAAATTATACGGCAGCTGTGCCTGTCTATAAACTTCGCCCTCTACTGATACAGCCAAATCAGTACATTTGTATCAAATTGAGCAAGAACCCTGGAAACTGAGTGAAAAAGAATCTTTTCTCCACCATCATTTTTAATGAACCAATTAATCAGCGCAACTTTCTCCTTCGTATGTTCTTAGGGAGTTTGCAACCATTTGGAGCTGCATATTTAATTTTGTGATCTTCAATTATGTGTAGACACCGAGGCAGTGATTCTTCCTGATTTGCCTTGTACACATATTCAACAGTAATACCTTCACCCGCCATACCTGTAACATTACTGTAAAACTGACTGGATTTGTGTAATCCCAAGTAAGGCAATAAGAAATAGGAGCAGCGGTAGGCTATTTGCTCCTTTGAACCTGTTCTGCCATGTGATAAGATGACAGCTCATTTGATTTCAGCCTATCTCCAATTGCTGACTGCTCTCCCAAATCATGATTTCCTTTTTAATGCAAAACAATATGCAATTGGCCAGCCTTCACTGCTCACTGGGGAAGACAATGAGTTAACACATTCAATGGTTGAGCACCAGTTTGCAAATCTTAACTGAGAAAATTAATTGTCTTTATTGCCTGCTCCTCATTCCTTGCACTTAGTAACCTAACTCGAAGTTGCACCGGTTATGAAAAATGGAACTCTTGTCTTCATAGTAGGATTTCACTGGAAGCAAGTTCCTGGCTTTCCTTTTCAATTGTTCACAGGATAGGGGTACTGGCAGAAAGGCATGCATTAATTTCCAAACAAAATTGTAGTTGCAGTGACTAGTTTTTTTTTTCAGAAGGGAAGAAGTTGGAGCGTGCAGTATTCAGTGTTTACCTCAAATGTTATTGCTGATTTTGATAGCGCTCATGTGTTTACAATACTGGGGGGAGCACTTCACTATATGGGAATTTGACATCGCTATCTGGATCCAGTGCTTCGTGCCCATCCTCGTTGCTCCTTGAGAAAGTGGAGGTGTGACAATGATTATTTTGTCCTTGTTTTCTTTTGAAAGATTTTGTAAAGACAGACGTACCAAAATGCTTCGGAAAAGCTTAGTTTAATAATCGCAAGGGAGTTAATAGTTCTCCGTGTTCAAGCTTTTTGATCTTCGGTTTCACAGTAACAGACAGAAGCAGATGGAGTGTAACAGGGTTCCAAACTTCAGAAGATGATTTCAAGTTGACGTACCTCTCTGAAATCTCTGGAGGTTGTTCTCTCCAACTGGTCAGAACCTGTGTTTGAATTCCCCTTTTGCCAACGGGTGTGTTTATGGGCTGTTGCTTGATTGAAGAAGTTTCTTACTTAAGTTGCTGTGTTGGATTGGTTCTGTTTTCCAACAAGTTATTCTAAATTCTGCTTTCTTTTGATTGTGTTTCAACTATAGTTTTAAAGAAAATATTGATTTACTTAAAGTGAGGTTGTTATGACCAGCTGAATCACACCTGGAATAGTCTCTTCACATCTGCCTTTAACATAAACGGTTACGGTCCAGGTTACCTTTTGAAATCTTTTGAGGTGGTCATTTCCAGTCCATAAAGGAGAGGGGGGATGATGAACTACCATCTTGAATCATGCAGTCAATGTGTTGACGGTAGATATATAATGCCGTTAGGGAGAGAAGACCAGGATATTGACTCTACAATATTGAAGAAATAGCAACGCATTTCCAAGTCAGAATAGTGAGTGGTTTGAATTAGAATTTCCAATTGGTAATGTTCCCAGTTGCAGATAGTCAGTTGCAGTCTCGTTCATGTAGTATCAGCTCGCAGCATTAAAACCACCACATTTCTCTTTAATAAAAGATTACTAGATTGGAAATGTTAACTGACAGCATCTGAGGAGACAGAAGCAGAGGTAACATTTCAAATCCAGTATGACCCTTCTTCAGAACTCTAGGATGTGTCAGACTTGTTGATTTTCTGCATTATTTCAGTGTTTGTTCCATGACAACTGGACAATTGGAGATTCTGGAATTGGGGTTCCAATCCGAGATTCGTGTAAAACTGTGATCGATTCCTAACTGAAAGTGAAGTTTCACGGTTTCGGATTCTGCACAAAACTGGTAGTGGTGTCAAACTTTTGAGTTAATATTAATAAATGACATTTGAAAATGCTTGAATATGATTGTGTGAAAGACCCCTACTGCCGTTTTGTGTCATGTTAATTTTAACAAACCATGAAAGCCTTAAACCTGAGCTCATTTACTCGCAACAGAAGCTGCCAAGCATTCCCAACATTGTTAGTTTCAGGGGAAAATAGTTGAATCAACAGGCACTATCCAAACAATGTAAAGTGGTAATTTGTATTTGAACAAATAATGCAGTGAAGGCTTTTAATTCTAAGGGTGTGATCTTGACATTCCTAATGAAGGGATTATGCCCAAAATTTCAAATCTCCTGCTCTTTGGATGCTGCCTGACCTGCTGTGCTTTTCCAGTGGCAAACCTATCGATCTGACTCTCCAGCGTCTCTCTTCCTCACGATCTCCCGTGCAGCTTTAATAGAAACGCTATCATTCATCCCCGGACAGTCTTCGATGGAACAATTCAGGGAGATCATTTTCTTGGACGGCGTCTGGTGGAGGTACCTCCACAATTTCATTCAGCAACATCCTACGTTCAAGGACTGTGGCTCAGCAAAAGAAGGACCAGAGATTATTTATTGCAAGGCACAATGCTCAGTAACTTGAAAGCAAAATTGGAAATGATTGCACTCATGCGTGTTTGCTGCTTTTCATTTCCAGTGCATAGACATTGGAGAGATTTTACAGAAGCTCTGATTGAATTCCAAATTTATGAAACCCATCTTCTTCGCTCTCATCTCATTTCACTGTTTATTTCTCTCTCTTTCTCTCTCTCTCTCTCTTTCCACGCTTACAGACTCTCATTTCTTTCTGTTTTTCTCTGCGTGTTGTTCAAGCTCATCCCTTCTCCCCTCCTCCCTCTTTGATGTCTCTCCTTTCATTTCTCTCTCTTTCTCTCTTCATCATCTTCCCATTTCTCACTGCTTCCTTTCTCCCTTTCGCTCTCATTCTACCACCTTCTCTCTCTGTCTCATGCCCCTCATTCTGCCCGTCTCCCACATTCTTTCTCCCTCTCTCACACTTATTCCCTTTCTCTTTGTTCTGCACATCTCACATTCAAGTGGAAGATCAAACCAATTACCTTCCCTCATGGATATTATTGAATAACTGTGGCTCTCTGGAAATGCATCAGCTTTTGCGCTTGCTTTTTCCGACTTAACATATACATGTTAATCTTTTTCACAAGCTGCCTTTGTGTTTTCTCAGCCCGCTCTCATTTCTGATTTAAATTCGTTTTTCTGAATGTTGCAAAGGAAGATTTTGTGGATGAAATGTCACACAGTGAGCTAATAGAGTCACATAATTCGTCAGCCGCTAAATGTCAAAGGCTTTTCACCATGGAAAGAAAAGGTACATTCCGCACGGTTGAGGAATCCTGTGTGTATTCATTACGTTAATGACTCTTCAGGCATTCAGCTGGCGGGCAAGTCTAAAGAACATTAACACTGAGAAGACAAACTGAGGAGAGAAAGCGAGAATCACTACAGCAAACAGTGAAGCTGACAAATGGTATGTTGGTCCTCCTAACAAGAGAATTCTAGGACAGGAGCAGAGATGTTTCACTGCAGTTGGAGGGCCTTGATGACTCTACTCCAGCAGTATTGAGCGCATTTTCGTCTCCTTACCTGAAGAAGGGTGCTCTGGCTATGAATATAATGCACTGACGCTTTACCAGACCAATTCCTGGAATGGACGACTCATGCATGAAGAGACACAGGATTGCCTAGGACGATATTTGAGGGAGAAAAATCAGAGGGGTTCATGCTGAAATCAATGCAATTTCAATAGGATGAGACGGGGAAATGCAAGAAGGATCTTCCCGGTGACTGGGGTGTCCAGAATGGGAAATCACAGTCGAAGTACGCGGGGAAGGCCACTTGAGGCTGAGATGAGCAGAAATGTATTTCTCTCGAGACTCGTGAGCTGGCAGAATTCTCTCTCACAGTAAACAATTGAAGCTAAAGTATTTAATGTTTTCGAGGAGCTAGATATGGCTCTTAAGGTTAAATGGATCAAAAGGGATGAAGAAAATGGGGTAAAGTTGTTGTGCTGAATGATCAGCCATGATCAACTGGAATGGTCGAGCAACCTAGGAGGGCTGAAGGGCTCACTCAACGACAGTTGTGTGAGTTAAGGAAAAGGGTTTCGCAGTTCACAGGATGAGAACCGGAACAAGACTGTTTAATTCAACCCACAGAATTGACAGGGAAATGATTTTGTTCTGTACCTGTATTTGGATTAATTGTACAGTGTTTGGAGGCAGATAGAAATTTACTATGCTATGTTTTGGATAGCTTAGTTTGTTTTCTTTTGTTTCATGCGTTTATACAATAAATTCTTGTCTTAGTAATGAGGCCAAATCTGCTGCTTTGTATACTTGTAGTTCATGAAAGACTGTGAAAATAATATATTTTTCTGAAAATCTGGGAACATTAACGGGCATTATTTCAGTATTTAATTTTTAAAGGAAGATTGTAAAATTCAGAGGTACGGTGGAATCTGAGAACTCTGATACAGGAACCACAAAACATTAGCATACTGGTGTTGCAAGTGCTTAGCAAGGCAAGTGGCAACATGTGTCCGACTATTGCACAATAAAAGTGCAAAAATAATTATGCCTCAACACGGCCTTGGGCAGAGAACAGTTCGAGTACTGTATGTGGTTTTGGTGTCCTTAATTGAAAATTATATGTATTTGTGTCACTCACACTATTTTTGCGATGAAGGCTAAACTTCAGAAAAATGAAAATTAAACGAAGTATTAAAAAGTGGAATGAATGAGGAAACTTATTCACAAGCGCAAAACAGATCAACAACCTGTTCCTCGTGTGAATTCACTGTTTTCAGCAGGTGGAATCAGTGAGTAAGTAAAGCAGGGCTGTGATGTAGACAGCAGACGAATGATCCTAGCTCAATGAAAACTGAGCACCAGTGAGCAATTTAGTGTGATCAGCAGGTGCGTCTGGATAGCGCTATTGATGACGTCATACATCAGTGAACAGGAGAGACTGACCATTTGGCAATTGGGTGAGTTGGTTCTGCCTTTTCTTTTTGGAAAGGACGTACATGGGCATTTTCCCACGTTTTTGGGTGTTAGCGTTGCCACTGCACTGGAGAAGCTCAACGAGGGTAGTGGGACTTCCAAAGAAAATGTCTTCAGTAGAACCATAGAACCATAGAATAACATAGGATAGAAACAGGCCCGTTGGTCCAGACAGGTTCATGCTGACTGTGGTGCCCATTCAGCTCATTCTATTTGCCCGCGTTTAGTCCATATCTCTCTAAGCCCTTCTCAACCATATACCTATTTAAACACTTTTTTTTTAGCTGTTGCAATTGTATCTGTCTAAGCCACTCTCTCTGGCAACCCTTTCCATATACACAGCACTCTGCGTGAAGACGTTGCCCCTCATGTCCTTCTTAAACTTTTCTCTTCTGACCTTAAAACTACGCCCTCTAGTTTTCAATTCCCCGTCCCTGGGAAAAACGAATATCTACATTCATCCTATCTATGTCCCTCATGATTGTATACCCCTCATTCTCTTACGTTCCAAGGAATAAAATCCTATCATGGCAACTTCTACCCATAGCTCAGGCCTACTAGTCCTGGTATCATCCTCAAAAATCGTCTTTGCACTATTTCCAGTTTAACTACTTCTTTTCTATGACAGGGTTAACAAACCTGTACACAATACTCCATGCGCGGGCTCACCAATGACTTCTCCAACTCTATCATAATGTCCCAACTCCTATACTCAATGTCTCGACAGATGAAGGCCAACATGCTAAACGCCTTCTTCACCACACTGTCTACCTGTGATGCCAGGTTCAATGGACTATCTACTGGTACTCCTGGGTCCCTCTGTTCCACAAAACTCCTCGGGACATTATCGTGTGCTGTATAAGACCTACTTTGGTTTCACTTTCCAAATTGTAACATCTCATACTTATCTGGATTGAATTGCATTTGCCAATGCTCAGCCCACTTCTCCATCTGGTCAACAACCGCCTGTAATTTTAGATTACCTTCCTCATTGTCAATGACACCTCCTAATTGTGCAACGTCTGTAAACTTACTGATCATGCCTTGTACATTCATGTCATTTATGTTAATAACAAATGACATATATCCCAGCACCGATTCTTGTGGCGCACAACTGGTCACAGGTCTCCAGTCTGAGAAAAAAACCTTCAACAATCACTCTTTTTTTCCTACTATTAAGCCAATTTTTTGAATCCAATTAGCCACCTCTCCCTGGATCCCATGTGACCTAACTGCTGTGCAGGACCTTGTCAAAGACTTTATGAAAGCCCATATAGAGAACAGCCACTGCGCTACCCTCATCTATCCTCTTGGTTACTCTTCAAAAAACTCTAAAAGGTATGCCAGACATGAATTGTCATGTGCAAGTCCACGCTGGCTATCTCTAACAGACCTGGACTATCCAAATGTTGATTGATCTTGTCCGTCAGTATCGTCTCCAACAATTTGCCTACCACTGATGGCAGGCTCACTGACCTATAGTTCCCTGGCTTGTCTCCTTTCTTAAACAATGCAAGAGCATTAACCACTCTCCAGATTTCCAGAACTTCACCAGTGGCTAATGATGAAGCAAAGATCTCTGCAAAGCCCTTGGCAATTTCTTCCCTTGCCTCTTCCGATGCCCGAGGATGGACTTGCTCAGGCTCAGGGCATTAATCCACAATAATGCGCTTTAAGGTTGAAAATACCTTCTCTCTGGTAATATGCATGGTTTCCAAAACATCACCACTTGCTTCCCTTATTTCCTTACCATCCACGATTCTCTCATCAATAAACACTGAGGACAGATATTCATTAAAATCTCCCCCATCTCCAGTGGGGCCATCCATTGATGCCATGCTGATCTTTAAGAGAATCTATTCTCTCCCTAACCACCCTTTTACTCTTAATATAGCAATATAACCTCTTGTGAATATCTTTAATCCTATCTGCCAGATCCATCTCATATCCTCTTTTTTGTTCTTCTGACTTCCCATTGAAGTGTACTCCTATAGTTTTTTATAGTCATCTGGGGATTCACTTGAGCGTGAGACTTTAAACCCTATCTATGTCTTCTTTTTTTCCTGACCAGAGCCTCAATATCCCTATCCCTGGACTCTTGATATCACACATTTAAAAGCTTCCAATTTGCCAGTCGCTACTTATCCTTCAAACAGACCCACGCAATCGACCTCTGCTAGATCGTGCCTAATGGCCCCAAAATTGGCCCTGCTCCAGTTTAGCACCTAAACCTCTGCATATCTCCTTTATGTTTCAGTATCTATGTTAAAACTGTGACGTGGAGGAGCTAATGTTGGACTAGGGTGGACAAAGTTAAAAATCACACAATACCAGGTCATAGTCCAACAGATTTATTTGGAAGTACGAGCTTTCAAAGCGCTGCTCATCCATTGGGTAACCTAGTGGGGCAGGATCACAAGACGCAGAAGTCATAGCAAAAGATCATAGTGTCATGCAATGAAAACAATATATTGAGCAAACATTGATTGTTGTTAAGTCTTCCAACTTTTAGAATGTGTTGCAGGTTTCGATTCATGAATATGGAGATCGCAGAACTTCTTTTAAGTCACATTCTCAGGGTAGCTTAAGGTTTTATTTTTAAAAGTGGCATCTCAGCTCAGGGCAATGAATTAAACGTGAGAGGTTTGAGTCTGTCTGTATCCCAATCTTGCATTTGCAGAACTGTATTAGAGGAAGTTTATGTGGTGAATTTACATTTGCAGAACTGTATTTATGGATAACTTTCTATTTTTGCTCAAAAATCAGACAACCTGCAGGAAATCAATGCAGCAGTCAATCCATGCGGCATTTTATCAATTCCTACTTTGGACATGGCACACGTCTCCGCTGGCTACATCTATGGGAAGTGGACCCAACTCCAGCTCCTTGAAAACCGTGTTAGGGAATTGGAGCTGGAGCTGGATGAACTAAGGATCATTCGGGAGGCTGAGGGGGTAATTGAGAGGAGTTACCGGGAGTTGGTCAGCCCTTAGGCTCAGGGCAAGGATACATGGGATACAGTAAGGGGGAGGAAAGGAGACAGACAGACAGTGCAGAGACCCCCTGTGGTCATTCCCCTCAGCAATAAGTACACCTTTTTGGATACTGCTGGGGGGGTGTGACCAACCAGAGGAAAGCCAGAGCAGTCAGTTCTCTGGCACTGAGCCTGACACTGTGACAAAGGGGAGGGGGCAGAATAGAAAAGTACTCGTGGTAGGGGACTCGATAGTTAGTGAAATCGACAGGAGATTTTGTGGTCAGGATCGGGATTCCCGGAAGGTATGTTGCCTCCCTGGTGCCAGGGTCCGGGACGTCTCCGATCGGGTGTATAAGGTTCTAAAAGGAGAGGGCGAACAGCCAGAAATCTTGTTACATATTGGCATTAATGATATAGCCAGGAAAAGGATCTAGGATATAAAAAGTGATTTCAGCGAGTTAGGATGGAAGCTGCAAAGCAGGATGAACAGAGTAGAGTTTTCTAGTTTACTACTGGTGTCACGAGATAGCGAGGCGAGGAACAGTGAGAGGGCGCAGCTTAATACGTGGCTGTGCTGCTGGTGTAGGAGGGACGGCTTCAGATATGTAGATAATTGGGATGCCTTCTGGGGAAGGTGGGACCTGTACAAGAAGGACGGGTTGCATCTGAACTGGATGGGGACCAATGTCCTGGGTGGAAGTTCTGCACGAGTAGTTCGAGAGGGTTTAAACTAGTAAGGCGGGGGTGGGAACCTGAGCTGTATAACGGAGATGAGAGGCGATGCAGATGAGGCAGTAGCAAGAGGTAGACCAGCTAGTGGGAAGGATTTTCCTGGCAAGGAACCAAGGTATCAGTTAAAGTGTGTTTGCTTTAACGCAAGGAGTATCAGGAATAAAAGTGATGAACTTAGAGCATGGATCAGTCCCTGGTGCTATGATGTTGTGGCCATAACAGAGACATGGGTTTCTCATGGGCAGGAATGGTTGCTGGATGTTCCAGCGTTTAGAGCATTTAAAAAGAATAGGGAGGGGGGGAAAGAGGAGGGGGTGTAGCACTACTAATCAGAGTGGGTATCACAGCTACAGAAGCTTCCATTGTCGAGGAAGATCTGCTTACCGAGTCAGTATGGTTGGAAATTAGGAACAGCAAGGGAGCAGTCACCTCGTTAGGGGTTGACTACAGGTCCCCCAATAGCAACAGGGAGATGGAAGAAAGCATAGGTCGGCAGATTTTGGAAAAGTGTGGACGTAGTAGGGTTGTTGTAATGGGTGACTTTAACTTTCCCAATATTGATTGGAACCTCCTTCGAGCAGAAGATTTGAATGGAGCTGTTTTTGTAAGGTGTGTTCAGGAGGGTTTGCTAACTCAGTACGTTGACAGGCTGACGAGGAGAGAGGCCATTCTAGACTTGGTGCTCTTCAATGAGCCGGGGCAGGTGTCAGATCTTGTTGTGGGAGAGCATTTTGGTGATAGTGACCACAACTGCCTCACATTCTACATAGCTATGGAGAAGGAGAGGATTAGGCAAAATGGGAGGATATTTAATTGGGGAAGAGGAAACTATGATGAGATTAGACAGGAGTTAGGAAGCATGGATTGGGAGGAATTGTTCCATGGTAAAGGCACTATAGACATGTGGAGACTGTTTAAGGAACAGTTGTTGCAAGTGATGAATAAATATGTCTCTCTGAGACAGGCAAGAAGTGGTAAGATAAAGGAATCTTGGATGACGAGAGCAGTGGAGCTTCTCGTCAAAAGGAAAAAGGTAGCTTACGTAAGGTGGAGGAAGCTAGGGTCAAGCTCAGCTCTAGAGGATTACAGGCAGGCAAGGAAGGAGCTTAAAAATGGTCTGAGGAGAGCCAGGAGGGGGCACGACAAAGGCTTGGCAGAACATATTAGGGAGAACACCAAGGCATTTTACACTGATGTGAGGAATAAGAGAATGGTCAAAGAAAGAGTAGGGCCGATCAGGGATAGCATAGGGAATTTGTGTGTGGAGTCTGAGGAGGTAGGGGAAGCCCTAAATGAGTTTTTTGCTTCTGTCCTTATGAAAGAAACGAACTTTGTAGTGAATGAAACCTTTGAAGAGCCGGTATACATGCTGGAATGGACAGAGATAGAGGAATCTGATGTGCTGAAAATTTTGTCAAACAGTAAGATTGATAAGTCGCCAATCCGGGACCAGATTTGTCCTCGGCTGCTTTGGGAAACGAGAAATGCAATTACTTCGCCACTTGTGAAGACCTTTGCATCATCGCTCTCCACTGGAGTCGTACATGAGGACTGGAGAGAGGCAAATATAATTCCTCTCTTCAAGAAAGGAAATAGGGAAATCCCTGGCAATTACAGACCAGTAAGTCTCACGTCTGTCGTCTGCAAGGTTTTAGAAAAGATTCTGAGGGATAGGATGTCTGACCATCTGGAAGCGGGTACCAAACTGAGCATGACTGAACAGGTTTTTGCTGAGCATGTGCTATTGTAGCATTAAATGCAGTCAACATGGCTTTGTGAGGGGTAGGTCATGCCTCACAAACCTTATCGAGTTCTTTGAGGATGTGACTAGACACGTGGATGAGGGTCGAGCTGTGGATGTGGTGTATATGGACTTCAGTAAGGCATTTGATAAGTTTCCCCATGGTAGGCTCATTCAGAAGGTCAGGACAAATGGGATTCAGGGGAACATAGCTGTCTGGAAACAGAATTGGCTGGCCAACAGAAAACAGCGAGTGGTAGTAGAAGGAAAATATTCTGCCTGGACGTCTGTGGTGAGTGGTGTTCCACAGGGCTCTGTCCTTAGGCCTCTATTGTTTGTAATTTTTATTAATGACTTGGATGAAGGGATTGAAGGATGGGTCAGCAAGTTTGCAGATGACACAAAGGTTGGAGGTGTCGTTGACAGTATAGAGGGCTGTTGTAGGCTGCAGTCGTGAGATCTTGTTGCAGCTCTATAAAACGTTGGTTAGACCGCACTTGGAATACTGCGTCCAGTTCTGGTCGCCCTATTATAAGAAAGGTGTGGATGCTCTGGAGCGGGTTCAGAGGAAGTTTACCAGGATGCTGCCTGGACTGGAGGGCTTATCTTATGAGGAGAGGTTGACTGAGCTCGGACATTTCTCATTGGAGAAAAGGAGGAGAAGAGGGGACTTAATTGAGGTGTACAAGGTAATGAGAGGCATAGATAGAGTCGATAGCCAGAAACTATTTCCCAGGGCAGAAATGACTAACACGAGGGGTCATAGTTTTAAGCTGGTTGGAGGAAGTATAGAGGGTATGTCAGAGGCAGGTTCTTTACACAGAGAGTTGTGAGAGCATGGAATGCATTGCCAGCAGCAGTTGTGGAGGCAGGGTCATTGGGGACATTTAAGAGACTCCTGGACATACATATGGTCACAGAAATTTGAGGGTGCATACATGAGGATCAGTGGTCGGCACAACATCGTGGGCTGAAGGGCCTGTTGTGTGCTGTACTGTTCTATGTTCTATGTTCTCAGTAGAACCGATCTGATTCAAGATTGGGATGAAGACAGGCTCTAAACTCACATCTTTAATACATTGTCTGACCTGACGAGTCACTTTTTTTAAAAAAACTTTGTTTTCTCAAGAATGTGACTTAAAAGAAGTTGTGAGATTTACATATTAATGAACCGAAACCTGCAACCCATTCGAAAAGATGAAACACTTAATATCAATCTAGGTTTGTTCATTAATTTGTTTCAGTTGTACGACACTATAATCTTTTGCTATAAATTCTGTGTCTTATGTTCCTGCCCACTAGTTAGCTGATGAAGGAGCAGTTCTCTGAAAACTAGCAAATCCAAATAAACCTGTTGAACTATAACCTGGTGTTCTGTGATTTTTTTTACTTATGTTAAAACTAAGAGTGTTATTGTCACTGGACCCAAAGTGCTCTCCGACTGGCCCTTCAGTCACTCAGGCGACCTCATTTCCTGAGAGGATGTCCAGTGTTGCACCGTCTCGAGTCAGCCCTTTTACATATTGATTTAGGAAACTTTCTTGGGCACTTCTGGCGAATGTGTACTGTCACCAAAATGGTTTGGGTTCCGCTGCAAATTGTGAAGGGAGTATAACAAAGCTAAATGAGACATGGATGGGTTTGGTGAATGGAAAAAGGTGTGGCAAATGCAATGCATGTTGGAAAATGTGAGATTATTCATTTGTCAAGGAGAAATATATAGAAGAATAGAATTCAAATGGTGAGAGATTGCAGGGCTTGGAGATGCAGCAGAATCCATCTGCCCTGGAGCATCAATCACAAAAGGTTAGAATGCAGATATGGCAACCAATGACGAAATTGAAAATAATTTGTAGTGAAGAAATTGAATTCAAGAGAAGAGAGGTTGTTCTTTAGTTATACAGTGCATTGCTGAGAGCAAATTTGGAACACTGTCACGGTGCTCGGCCAAATTCCTGGAAGTCCTGCCTTAATGTTTGTGCATCTCTGGACAACACATTGCCTGCAAAGGTTCAAGAAGGCAGATCGCTGCCATTTTCTCAAGGGGCAATCAGGGATAGACAATAAATTCTGGCCCAGACAGCATCAACAATTTCACATAAATGAATGAACATACGTAATAATAAAATAACATAAAAAACAAAGAAATGCAAATTCTATCTGACTTAAGGCAGGGTGTCGATGTGCCAGTATCAATTCAGAGGACGCTTCCCAGAAGAATACCTGGAATGAACGCAATAACTCGCCATGAAATCTTGGACAGGCTAGGTTTTTATTTGTTTGAATTTAAAACCGGAAGGGCTGACATGTTTGAAGCATAAAAGATCCTGAATTAGAAGTGGGAATGATGTTTCTTCTGTGCAAATCTAGAATTGGAAGTCACAATTCAAAAATCAGCGTTTTGCCATTTACATAAACATCAGCTCATTCTCTCTGTCTGTCATTATTTGTCCGTCTATCTTATCATCTATCTATCTATCTATCTACACATATATATATCAC